>NC_090928.1:135943192-136583159 GCF_040938575.1 Ambystoma mexicanum
GTTACCTAATAAGGACCAGATGTTCAAAGTGGTGGGTGACCACAATGCAATATCTGTGTGATGGCAGGTGTCAGGTCTCGGCAACTATCCTCAAGGCCTAATCCTGTAAATCCCCTCCCTTAACCAATCACACAGTTTCTGCAGTCCCCAATCACAAGCAGGAGTAATGTCTCAAGCCTTATCAATAGGGAACATAACGTCACACTACATATATGCATGAGCCTATATGTTATGTAACAGCTAAGCCGCGTAAGAATTGTTGGCAATGGTAGTGAGCATTCAAAGCTAGATGAACAGCCTGTGATACTATGCTATACTGTGATTTAACGGGACAGGATGTGATGGTGCTTACCATTTACAGTGTCACCTGATTGCCAAGAGCTATCTGTTCTTTGTCAGACCAAACACGATGTGTGTGTAGGTGTGTGTTTTGCCTTCATGGCACACTAGTTACAGGGTGCAGGATTTTGCATGTGTTGGGCCTGGACACATGGACAGACATATTGATGAAAATGTACAAGCATCACGTTTCAAAGGGGATTCATTTGCATTGCTAAAGGTATGATTACGTGTGAGGAGCAATGGGGGACACCTTTGGTGTATAACACACTGGATGGCGGGAGCTGAGTGCACCCATATTCAGACTGTTCATGACCCTCCCGTCAGATGGTGGGGTTTGGTGTGCGGAAGTGAGTGACAATCAGGTTGAGATTCTGAATGTCTGTGATGAGCATGTGTTGGTTGTTTTCTTGGTCAACCACTATGCCATTGCTGTGGCCTCTGAGCTGGTGGGGGGGTCTGTGTCTACCTCCCCAGTTCAGGCTATGTCACTGACTGGGGACCTTTAGACCAATGGGGTGTATCCACTTCTTGTATTTGGTTTATTTATAAAGCGCAACCAGGCCCAGGGGTCTGTCTGGGGCACAGGTCTCACTGTGGGATCGAGTGGAGGTGACATACATGTCAAGCAGTCAAAGGAACATGTAATTGTGATAATCCAAATAGTGGTTGATTACACACAAAGGTCCAGCACTGAGGAACACACAGCTTTGACCTTATCAGTGAGTATGTCATTAGAACCCTGTGCCTATTATTAAGTAGTCAACAACTCATATGAGGTGTGACACCTAGCTTTATTTCTAGGTTACAATGTAGCAGCAGCCCAAACATTCCATACCCACGCTCCAGGCTCTAAGGCTCCAGGCTCTAACATGGAATATATGAGCCGGGATTCCACAGCTATGACAATACTACATCCAAATTAAATATTTACAATTGTAAAACACCACCTTCCCTTTCCATTCCACACAACACAGCCACTTCCACGGCCATGACACTACCGGCACTCTAGCCACTCTCTCTTTACTCCACACCTCTCCATTCTCCATTCTCCATTCTGACGAATTTCCAATATCCCCTCTCAACACGATGGCCTTGGAATACTTCTACATCCTTTTGGCACATGCCTTCCCAACTTAAATTTAACTACCGTCCCTGCTCTCATTAGAACCTCCTTCACACAACACATCCTATTGTACCTCTGCTTTGCTCTTTCCCCCTTCTCCTTCATCCATTGCTTCACCTCCCCATCATCCACAACCACAGGCCTTTCCCTCCTCATCCATCCTGGATGCAATCTCGTATTAGGCTTCCTTTTCCTCAGGCACTCAAACAGGGACACCCCTCTTGTATCATGAGGTGCCAGTTTATACTAAAATACTCTTTCCATCACTGCACACACCCACTCCCCTCCTGTCACTGATGCCATTCTCACTGCATTCATTAACGTCATATTGCACCTTTCTATGACTGAATTCCCTTTGGGATGATAAAATCCTGTTGTAGCATGCTGAATCCCATTCACTTAAAACAACTGTTTACACTCTCTCCTCACAAGCTGTGGCCCATTATCTGAAATAATCTTTCCAGGAAAACCCTCATTCCAAAACACTGACTGCATAAACAGGATGATCTTCCTGGAACTGATCTCCCTCAACACACACGTCTGGCCACTTCGATAACATTCCCATTAACACCACCACGCAACTCCCTTGAGTTCCCCTCATAGCCAATGGCCCCAAAATGTCCAACACCACCATGTCCCACACAATCCCAGGAACTAGGGACACCTTCATCGGAGGCATCCTAGCAACCAGCACCTTGTCACTTGTATTGCACTCCCAATACTCCCTCAACATCTTTTCAATGTCCTCAACCATCCCATTTCACCAATAATCCTGCCTAAACATAGCTTCAGTCTTTCTCAGACCTGAATACTCCTCATACGCAATCTCTCCAAACCTCTCACTCATATTCTATGGCCCCACAACCCTTTGCCCTCTCACCAACAGTTACCCCTCCAATCACAATTCATTACTCACTCTGTGATAACCTTTAATTGCATCACCAACCTCATCATTCCGCCACCCCCAAACATAATCCACAGCCTTTCCATACATCTTATCCACATTACAGATTTCCTTCCACACCCTCTCTTGCACCACAGCAGAAATCACAAAAACATCTCCCTCCTCTTTTCCTCTCAACCTTCCTGATATTCCTCACCATCTTTTCCATTACCCAAATTCCTTGACTAAGCACTTGCAGCCACATTTCTCTTACCACCAACATGCTCCTCCTTGACAATGTGTCCAAACCCTTCCTTCTAGAAATCGCAACAGGTGGTTTATGATCCGTCACAATTGTAAACCGCCTTCCCCATACAAATTATCTGAATTTCTCAATACCCCACACACGCCAACTCCTCTCTTTCCAGCACTGAATACCTCTTGTCCACCTCCCTCAAAGCCCTTGATGCAAAAGCCACCGTATTCATTTCCACCCCATCGGGCTGCATCCAGAAACACTCTACACCATTCTCACTAGCATCAGTGAGAACACAAACCTTCTTTTCACTATTGAACCCCTTCAGAATTGGACCATCCAACAGATTCTGTTTTATCAATTTAAACTCATCTTCACATCTCATGTCCCATAAAAACCTCACACTGGTTTTCGTCAGTAACCTCATGTGTTTAGTTTTATCAACTATAATCCTGCTAAATTTACCATAATACTCCACCAATCCCAGGAATGATGACACTTCCCCTCTCTTCCCTAGAGCTTCCATCCTCTTCAATGTCTCAACAGCATACAATTTAGGTCTACCCCTTCTACAGATAGTTCATACCCCAAGTAATTCACTTTGTCCTTTTGAAAAGTACACTTCTTGATTCATTTCGTCAAACGTGTCTGACACCAAAGACCTCAACACTCCTTTCAATCTTTCATCATGTTTGCACGACTCTTGTGGAGTAGCACAAGGTTCCTGTGCCTCCCCTACCCTTTACAATATCTATACTAAACTGCTATTTAACCACCTTGATTCACTCGGTGTCACCTTCATGAATTATGCGGATGAGACCCAGATATTCATCCCCCTCTCTGGCAACCATGAAAAGGACTAAACTCACGTAAACAGGATCTATGGAATGATCCAATTGGCGCAACATAGTCTTTGTCTGAATGATGAGAAGACAGAACTCCTCATAGTTGGTACACAAGCCCGTCTGGCAAAACTCGACCCAACCTTTGGGTTTTTAGCAGGGATGGCCACAAGATCCTGGCCTCCCCCACAGTGAAAACCCTGGGAGTCCACCATGATACTTCACTCAATATGGCCTGCCAAATCAATCACATCACCTCCACAGCAGCCTACACTACCAGTAAACCATTCTTTTACCCTGACAATCGTCTCATGATTGCCGATGCCCTTGTATGCTTGAAACTAGACTATTGTAACACACTGCTCTGCGGATCCTCTGAAAACAACGTAAAAAGGCTCTAGGTCACACAAAACAATGCCCTCTGTGCAGCACTGGACATGAACAAATATGACCATATATCTGATGCCAGAACGTCTGTCCATTGGCTCCTAGTCAGGGAAAGAATTACATAAAAAATCCTTTTAATTACTCACTGAAGCCTGTCCAACAATGCCCCAACATACCTTGCCTAGAAACTTGCCATTGACATGTCATCCAGGCCTCTGAGATCTGCCCAGAGACACTGCCAGGCCAGACCTAGATTCAGAAGCAAAAGAGCAGGGGGGTTGAGCTTCCCAGTGGTGGCAGTTAACCTCTGGAACAGCCTACCACTTCCCTTGCGATCTGAACCATCCTATCACCTTTTCTGAAAAAAAACTCAAGACACACCTATTCAGCTAACTAAGACTATATGGACTTATGAAATGAACGTACCATGTCTGTAACTAGCGACTAGATGACCATGGGCTATGCACGGGTCAATAAATGTAAAATAAATAAATAAATACAATCATCCTTCTCCCACAGCAAAATATCATCCTGATAACAGTGCACACCACTTAAACCTCCCACCAACTTGTCCATCACCCTCTGAAAAACGCCCAAGGTTGAAATAAGCCGAAATGGCATCTGCTTATACTGATACAAACCAAAATGTGAAATAAATGTAGTCAACTCCACAGACACCTCACGCAACCTGACTTAATGGTACGCTGATTTCAGATCTATAATTGAAAACATACCCGCCCCAGACACTTCTGCAATTACATCATTGATCACAGGCAACGGGAACCTGTATGGTACCACATTCTGATTTTAACACTCTTAAATCCACACATATCCTCACTTCATCACTGGTGTTCCTTAGCACCACCACAGGACTCTGCCAATCTGCAGCCTGTGCCTCCACTATTATGCCCTCCTTCTCCAACCGCCTTACCTCCTCCTTTATTTTAGCCCTCAGTTCAAGGGGCACTACCTTTGCCTTCACTCTCACTGGTACAGCATCTTTTCTCACCATGATCCTATGCACAAATCCCTTCGGAAACTCCATGCCTTTTCTGAATACTTCAGGGAATCAATCCTTGACCTCCTTTCCAGATTCTTCTGCCACAGGAACACACTCTACCATAAATACCTGATCCGGATAGTTCGGATCTAATTTTATACCCAAGTCAGCTTGCACATCCCATGATAATCGGCTTCCCCTTTTCCTCATCACTTGTATATACCCTCTCGCTTTTCTATTCTTGAATGTCAACTCAGCCTCAAACCCCCCCCCCAAAATCAATATCGGCACCTCGCCATATGCACGCACAACCACTTTACCTTCCTGAAACACACATCAGTTCATTTTTCCTCTTTATGTCCCCACACTCATAAGTCTATCATCTACCCCACTGTCAATTAACATTCTGATCTCCACAGCATTCACATTTATCACTGCATGTGGCTTATTCTGCCTTGATCGTGCATCAACAGCTTTAATCACTATTATTTCTTCTTCATCTTCATCCTTCATATATGACACTGTTCCTCCCAGAACTGATGACTCATCATAAAGGTCATATACTCCACTCTACCAATGTTTGCAGCATTTGGCAATGTGTCCGTTCCTTCCACAGTCCCTACACATCACATGATGGGCAAAGCATTCTTTGTCACAAGCAAGATGGTGTGTGCTCCCACAACAACAGCATCTCCTAGGAACACCATACTTCCCTTCTTGTTGTCCTTTGCCTTCACTCTCTTTTGCTTTCCCATCAATCTTTTGCTTCACAAATGTTTTGGTCCTTCCTTCACCGTTTCCCCTTTTCCCACCATCCAGCTCTTTTAAGCACTCTTCCATATTTTCCACAATCTTTGTATCTTCAATTGCCTTTTCCACCTTGATGTTGCCCTTTCTCCAGAGCACTTCCCGAATGTTGTGATCATTGCACTTGATCATCAGCAGATCTCTCAAATGTTCCTCCCTTCAATGCTGAAAGCTGCACTTTATGGCTAATCCACACAGAGCAGTGACAAACTCTTCAATAGATTCATTCACTTTTTGCTGGATTGTAGCAAAGTGTAAGCGTGCCAAAACTTTGTTCCCTTTCACCAAGTAATGTGGATCAAGCCATTTCAATCTAAAAATGCCAAAACTAGCAGGTTATTACCCCTTCCAAAAGCTGACAAATGGTTTGATAATTCTTGTAGAAAAGTAAAACGCTCTCTCTTAAAAGTCTTAAATGTCTTGAGAAACCCTAAAGCAGACAGGTGTTTAGTAGCCAGGATGAGTTTGCACTATAAAAAAGTATTGCCCTTTGTAAAAGGAATCTTGTGAGGCTGCTATTGATAACAACTCTCACAGTTACTGGCAACTGGTTAGCTATGGTCTAAGAAAGAACCCATTTGATTGAAGCCACTGTTCAATATTTGGAATGGGTTAAGCATTTTATAACCTTATATGCCTATACCAATGGCTCTAGATCTCCAGGTTCTGAGGCGTACCTTGTTACTAATGGCCAGAATTATGCTAATTGTCCATCTACTGTTAATTTCGCAATAGAGGAGATATTATCTGCAAAAATGAAGCGGTTGCTTAGTAAGAGTAAGAGTTCAGTGCCTGATGGTATTCCTGCTGACTTAATTTGGGGCGCTGGGCGTTATGGGCTCCTGTACTCACTGCTGGCTTTAATTCTATGTTAGGCATGATCTCTTCCAAATTCCTGGAAACTTGTTATCCTATGCCCATTATACAAAAAAGCCCCAAGAAGAAGTCTCACGTCATCATATCGTCCCATATCCCTATTAGACTCTTCGTTCAACATTTTTGGAAGAGCCATCCTAGCAAGGTTGCAAGATTGGATTGATGCCAATGATATTTTGGCACCCACTTAACTAGGCTTTAGGGAAGGCATAGGTACTTATAAGCAAGCTCTAAACCTGTAACTTGTGATTTCTACTGCTTTCTACCTAAAGAAAGAGTCACTATATATAGCTTTTATGGGTGTCAGATCGCTGTTTGATAGAGTTAATAGGTGCAAATTATGGCCTTTATTGGTTTCTATGGGCTGCCCTATTGATCTGTTGCCGGACTCCAACAGAGTTGCTGTTTTCACTGTACATCAGCAGCCTTTATAATCATATGGGAGACATGTGTACTGATATTACAACTTTTTATGGCTTGCTCACACCTGCAGTCGATACAGTTTAGCTTGCAAGGACCCCAAGATCATTGCAACCTCTGATATGTGATGTTTATGTCTATTCTAGATTTATCCACCAATGCTTTTAAATCGGCTATTATGCTGTGCCAATCTGGCCACAAACATCATAAACTTCCTGTTTTCAGGGCTGGTACTGTCTCAATTGAGGTCTGTGGAAGTTATGCTCATTGCCTAATTTGTAAATAAGTGCCAGTGCCCAAATAATTTTGGCTCACTAATGTCGGCCCCGGCGGCGGCCCTGCTCAGTGTCAGTCTCACTGAACGTTATGTTGCTTTCTAGTTATGATTTGTATAGCGCTGACATGCGCTCTCGAAATAACACCATAGTGCTGATACAGTAATAAAAGAGAAGAGTGGCTGTGCCTTTAATGAGTGCCCCCCCCCAGTACCCGTAGTACAGCAGGACACTGATATTTTGCCATATGCCAAAGGTACACTTGCGCCAGCATTGATATAGAACTCGGATTAGCGGCTTCACAGAATGTACAACTGCTGTAGCATTGATGAAAGCGACACGCCTGGTGCAATGAGCAGAATACACATACGACAGCATAGATGGAGGACACAGATTAGCTCGAGGTCCCATTAAGTAGTGGTGCCATGAGTGCACAAAGAAACACATTGCAATGCACTATATGCCAGAGTTCCCTATTACTATACATGAAGAAGTGCTATTGCCAATTAAACCATGAGTGCAGATTTTTTGAAGTGTGCACACTGAGTAATACATTATTCTGAGGAGCTGACCATTTTGAAATATTAGGGACTGGGCATGGCAATTTTGACAGCTTAGGCCAGAGATGGAAGTGTGGTATAAATCATTGGTACACCGTACCACTAGTTCCTTTCATTTTTACAGAGCGTACCCTTAGTTCAAAGGCTCAAGAGAAGCACCTTTGACAAATATAGAACCACCTGAGGCTGGACATTGAAGTACTTACTGCCTGTTTCCTAAGTCACAGCTAGGCCGGCACACACACACAGCGTCCGTGGCTATGCAGGTCGTTAAGGTGCTAAGATTGCAAACACATTTCTTTTATCAGTGGCAGAGCCTCTCATATGCATGATGGAACATTTCCAACTCAAAGAGCTCACAAAACACCAGTTACCTTGCAAATCTTTGCAAGTTAAAGTGAGCAACACAAAGCACCCATTTGAAGATTTGTTTATATCCATGATGTCTACTATCTTGATATACAAAACAATAAAGTTGCTTTATGTCACTAATCAAATGTTTTCAACATCATGAATAACAACGTGCTAAAAGTTTGTGACAAAGAATCTGCATATCTATCTTTGTTTATTACACAACTTCTTTTATTACATGTCTTTTCATGGCATTTTTGGGGTAGCAGAGGCAGAGGATTTCATTATTGGGATACGAGAGGCAGGTGGCATTACCCGGGTAGGGGAGGCAGAGGGTGGAATTACTTGGGAAGGGGAGGCAGACATTGGCATTACTGGCCTAGAGGAGGGAGAGGATGTTATTACTGGGGAAGTGGAGGCAGAGGATGGCATCAATGGAGTTCGGAAGGCAGAACCTGGGCATGCCCCTTAGAATTTGTGAATGATGGTGAAGGGGCATAAAGCTGTATGTGGTGGGGGACAATGACAATGACAAATAAATGGCAGCCATTTAAGTACATTTTCTTTCATTGTGTTTCATCACTCTTTATACGTGGAGTACAGGAAGGACCCAGTAATGGGGTTTTAATTAGGGGGAGGTGAGTATGGAGTCGGTGGAGAGTGCAGTGGGCGGAAGAAGGGGGCAGGGGAGGGGGAATACAGTACCACTACTTTTTGTTTTACACTTCGATCCCTGCTTACAACTTGCAACCACCATGGGCGACACATTTTCGGAAACTGGCTTACGGGATCCCCATTGCTTAGGTCACCCCTTAAATGCTGTCAAAGATCAGGGCTACACATTGCATATAGGCAGCCCTTCAGAAGAAAGTGTTATCAATAATGATGTCAGTGAAGCGCCTTATGGGGGTGCTCACTTTGGCCACCTCTGAATTCCTGTGATCAGGAAGTGGCTCCAATCATTGTAGAGGACATTGAAGTTATATCAATGGCCGGGCCTCAGGAACTAGAAGTATTTGGAGAGCTACACCAGGCCTATCATTACCAAGCCCACTCAGGAACCCAAAGAAAAGCTGCGCTTGTGGAGTATTCTGGTTCAGGAACACGGGCCGCAGGAACACATAGTTAATTTCCTCGTTGGGCAGTCTGACTGCGGCTCCCCTCACTGGATTGGCAGGATGTCACTGAGTGTGCTGACGTGCAGGCTCTTTGGATACCGGGATCTTTAGTACCCGACGTACGTTCCACCTCCCAAACATCACAGCAACTTGCAGTGCCATTGCTTGGGCATGATATATGTGGTTCACAAACAGCTGGGTACCTCATGCACCGAACATGAAATTTTGACCGAGCCAGTTAAGCTTTGGTTCTGAGTCTAGTTACACACCAAAGCAACCCTTTCCTGTACCCTCTTGAATCATATTCTAGTATCTGAGGCAAAATATCTAACAATTCCTTGGGTCTCTTATGTTAAAAGGCAGCTTGAGGTAGAAAATGCTGTACACTGCTTTATCAATCCTTGAGTTATTACTTTGCTTCATAGGAAACTAGCACTTCAGAACATAGATATGCCATTAAAACTAGTTCAGAAAGAAAAGGAGCTATTAAAGGCATTGAATAGTTATATATTATTTTGTCCTTGGGGATGCTTTCTCATTATTTGGTGTGGACTAAATTTAAATGTGAACGCGCAAGATTATGAGGGCTAGGCTAAACGTATTGCCACTAAGGGCAATCAATGGCAAGTGGTCTGCTGTGGAAGTGGGAGGTAGGCCACAATGGGGGAGGCCATGTGGGAGACCCCAGTCAGAGCCACAGATTTGGACAAGGCAGTCAACAGACCTGGTGGGGGTATGCTGAGTACGCAGACAGACTGGGTCCCCTCTCTGGTAATAACAGGCAGGTTACATGGAAAAGTGGGAACACAATGAAGGCACCAAAACCTTTGTAGAAACCAGGAACATATTTATTACAGGAAGAGGAGTAAACTCATTGCCAGCAGTATATATCTGACACATTGGACTAGCTAGGCACACCCACTGACATGGAACCCAGGGCCTGTGGAGTAGCCTTGGATGCAAATGTGGGGGAAGGGACACCAAGGGAGAAGGGGAAGGGTTGGAGAAGGGGGGGTTGGTAAAGATGGTGAGGAGGAAAATGAGAGAGATACCATTGTAGAGAGACACACAGGGGGACAGATACACAGGTTGACAGACACACAGGGGCACAGACACATGAGGGGACAGACATACAGGGGGACAAGCACAGAGAAACAAGGAGGATCGAGAAGTAGAGAGGGACAGGGAGGCACAGAGGCAGGAAGGGGAAGGGCAGAGGCTGAGAGGCCCAAGAGAGAAGCAGGGGAAGACGAGACAGAGGCCAGGAGACCCACTGGTGAAAGATTTAGCAGGGTTGGGGGAGGACGAGAACCAGGGGAGAAGGCCAGATAGGGGCAAGGGTACCTGCCAGAAGGGCTGCTGCAGCCTTTGCCCCAGCCCACGTCAGCACAGCACACTGCCAACAGCCAAGGAAAAAAGGGGTCCCTTAGTCCTTTCTCTACAGGCTTATATAAGGCTGTTGATTCTGCCCACTGCAGGGTTGGCCTGCCACCTAGGCAAGTGTTTCCTTGGGCAAGTGTTTGCCAGGGTCACTTTCAGGGCCAGCCACCTCATCCAGGCAAGTGTTTTTTTGGGCAAGTGTTGCCAGGGTATTTTTGTGTGATTTCCAGGTCAGGGCAGTTGGGCCCAAAGGGGAGGTTACTTGTTGGAATAGGGAATGGAGAAGGTTCCCAGAACAGGGACTACCGTGGTGACTCAGGATAATTACAGGGTGGGCTTGCCAGAGTCCTCCCCCACCAACTGTCACTGGGTCTGAGTAGAGTCAGCCCTCGGTGGCAGAACAGGTATTTTGACAATGGGAGTTGGCAGGCTTACTGTCCAGTGGGCCAGAATCAAGTACAAAATATAGTGATCAGGCAATGTGGGGACCAGGCACAGTGAATACATGACAAAATACATACACAGAGCACTGGACAGAAATATTCAGCAAGCATATGTTGAAAGGGGAAACAAGTCTGCTGTTTTTCTTGCTTTTCAGGGACATTGGAGCCGCAAAGCAAGGCAAAGAAAGCAGGAAACATGAAAGTCACGCACAGCCAAAAAAAATCCATTTGGGAGACATGACAGCCATGCATTACAATGTCCACACTGCTACAATCAATGATATTGCAAATGAGTGAAATTGATGGTTATGTAGTGCACTTTTTGAAGATTGAACATACTTTTTATTGTTTGGTCTATCATACACTTACGACAGGAGTAGCGCGATACATGCATTAGGCAATGTAGACCAGCCATGACCTTTATTTGGTTGGCTAATCCTCCTGTAGACGCTTGGGTCTGGCTTGTTAATTTACATTGTGCAGTGAAGTTGAGAATGCAAATAAATGTGATTCTTTGCATGTGATTTTATAACTCATCATAGTCTTGCATTCTGTATTTTTATTCTATTATTGTATGTTTTCAATGTTGATGTATGTCCTTTGATAGATTATTTCTATGATCCGAATAAAGTTCACTGACTCTGGCCTAAAATTCCTGGGAGCTGAGGGTGACCCTGGAAAAACATAAATGTACAGGTGAGCACTTTCCATAGTCAATGTTAAGAGTTTGAAAAGTTGGAAAATTACCTCCACAGGAATAGTTATATCAAGTAATTTAGGGCCTTTTCATACACATGAGGATCATGCAGAACTTTAAGACTATTTTAGAAAACAGTGGTCAGATTCTAGTTCTTTGGCCTAAAACTATTCAAAGTAATGTAGGGCATTTTTGAAAAAACAGGAGGTTAATGTATAATTTTAAAAATACATCAAAAATCCGCGGTCATATTCCAGTTTCTTAGCCTAAAATTTCAGGGGCCAAGCAGGACTTAGTAAACAGGTCCTTGTGTAGGTGAGTACTTCCCAAAGTCCCTTTTTAGGAGTTGGAAAAGTTGGAAAAGTCTGTAGGCAGCAATTCAGATAAGTCTGAGTTCTACCCCACTGTCAGGAATAAGGGCAGACGCGGGTGTTATGGCTAAAACTATGAAAACACAGCAAGACTACAATTCCCAGCAGTACTTGGGAGGCTGAGTAGTCAATTGCTGTGTGCGCGTGTGGCCAGCTGACCCTGATTGGCAAGGGTTTATGAAGGGTCCATGGCGCACGGCAGGTGTGGCTTATTTTGTATCGAGAAATGAGCCGCCCGCTGATGGACGCTGCAGGGACGCGCAGGCGGCGGGCGTGATCAGCAGCAGCGGTGAAGAGGGACTCTGCCATTCTACATCTGAGAAGGCTCAGGAGCTTCCCGGATCAAAGATAAGTGCGGGCAGGGGCTCTGGAGGGAACTCTTATGAGTGGCAAATACACACGCTGATCACTGGCATTGTTCTGGGAGTGAAACAAACACATTAGGGTTTCTGTGCAAGGATGTCCGCCTCTTGAAGAAAGAACTGGTTCTGTTTTGTTGTTGGGATGAATACGCATTTATTGAGGTTATGAGAGGCCTCATTGTCCCTGATTTCCATGTGCTGATAACGGGGTGCAAGTTGGGGTGAAATGCTTGAAGTATGCAAAAAGCAAAATATTTGTGTTTCCATGTTCATTCTAATTTTATGTTCTTTGATTGTAAGTGCAGTTTACGCCAGCCCAGGGGGCCATGTGTTATGTCTTTCATAGTGGGAGCATTGACCAGAGTACTTTCCATCTTGCTTGCTATGCATATGGTTTATATCAGAGAGTGAAAAAGGTACATGTATCAAGGTGTCCTAACAAAGCATGTTGTGCAGATCACAAGGAGTACTAAATGTGCAGGTTATGAGTATATAAAGGCATGTAAAGTTATAGGCTATGTTTCAAGGAAAACACACAGTTGTTGGTGTTACTAGGTACTAGTCAGTGTAGGGTTTTTTCCCTGCTGCTTCCCCAGTCCTATCCAAACTAGGTTCCCCTCACCCTCTATCCGCTGTTCCTAAAATCCCCTACCCTGTCCACAACCTCTCCCTAACCCTCTTCCCCCCACTGGCTGCCATGTGGTGTCCTGTCTACTATATATCAGTTACCTATGCTGACCACGGTGGGAGGGTTGATTTCATTTGGCTTCTGTGGTTCAGGGGAGAGTGTCTATGAAAGACGACATGTACCTTTACTATTTTAGTTATAACCACAGAGGTTCAAGAGGAACAGGTCGGTACAATTATTTGGCCTGATCTATTGATGTGTCGACATCTCTTCCCCATTATTGTGTGTATCTTGACACCCATCGGTGTGAAGAAATATTTAACCAGCCTCAGAAGATGCTATCTGAGACCCAGATAAATAGCTCCAATTTCAGGACTGTGAGCCAGAAGCCACATGAAGAAGGGAAGAGGCAGGGTCCAGGTTTATGTAAACCAATGGGGCACTATGGTTGAAGGGGACCTGCAGAAACCCATGACCACAGACCCAGAGTAACCTGGTTCTATTTCATTTTTTAAAAATCTTTTTCAGAGAATCATTTTTTAACTAAACATTTATAAATAAAAATATTGATTTTTGCTTTTTTCTCTGCCTCCCAAACCCGCCATTTCCCTCTGCTTTTAACCTCGCCACAAACACATCCCCACCCATTTTAACCCTTTACCCCACCGCATATATAGTTATTTTAAAAAATTTGATATTTTTTCGTTATAATTGTTTTGTTATAAAACCATTCTCTGAATTGTTTTTGTTTAAATCACTGGATACCGAATAGCCCATCAGTCCAGGTCCCACCTGTAAGGGCCCATTTCAATAGTTCAGGACAACTTTCCCAGGAACAGTGAAACAAACCATGAGTAGAAATGTTCTCTTTCAGGTCGGTTACACAATACGGTCGCTCATAGACTTAAGCCCTGGTCCAACAACAACCCAGATGACCCAATAGAAGAAGAATTGACACTCCCAGCACAGTGGCCTTCTGGTCATGAGCAACAGCAAAAATGAAGAAAGAACCAGGAAGATGGGGGGGGCTAGACCATGCAGATTTGGAAAGCATGAGGAGCAAAACGGAGCAGCCAGCCAGCTGAAAACGGTCCCATGATAAGGGCAATGGTGGAGGTCAC
Source organism: Ambystoma mexicanum (assembly GCF_040938575.1). NCBI lineage: Eukaryota > Metazoa > Chordata > Amphibia > Caudata > Ambystomatidae > Ambystoma > Ambystoma mexicanum. Next base: position 135,957,435 of record NC_090928.1, read on the forward strand.
CCAAGATGTCCCAAATAAAGAGCAATGGTGAGATCATGGAGTCCCGCCCCCCTCCTGAATGATGATGGCTTCCTATGGCAAGGTACTATGATCAGACGGGCAGTTTCTCCCGGGAGGATAGCACAGCGGCAGCGTGCGCGTCTTGGAAGCAAGACGACACAAAGCAACAACAGGTTCGATCCCCGGGTCCGCGCTTAGAAACCTCTGAGTGTTTAAGCGCGTTATAAATACGTAACTAAGACAAAGAAAAAACACAATTACACAACTAAGAAAAACCAACAATTCCTGTAACAGCGCCTCGATGCCTGCGGGCTGTGTGAGCGCTTTATAAATGTAAAAAAAAAAAAAAAAGTTTCAGAAAGACGGTAGATAACCAACCAGTATTGGTCCCAGCAAATGACATCCAGTTACCTGGCGAGGAGTACTGGGGCAGGACAAAAGACAACCACAAAGGGAAGGAATGCCCAGCAGACAAACATGAATACCAGAGCTAAGGAGAAGGAAACAGGACACAATACCCAATGCTTAAAAACAGCAGCATGGTTGTGTGGCAACAATTAATCAACATGAATATAAGATACATACCAAAATCCCATCAAAATTGAAGAATGGTCAAATTCTCCCTTAGATATATCCATTCTCTCACGTGCTGTCCTAAGCCAGCTCTCTAATCACACAAACAGGTAGACACACAAGTATTTTGGTGTTGAGCTAGTAATGCTGGCCCTAAAAATCATCACACGCTTATGTCCACCCACACACTTAGTGTATTGGGCTGTCCACTCTGGAGGTTGCAAGGCTGCAATCAGAGAAAATCCAGAGCAAATCCTGCCATGTGACTACCCGAAACAAAGTAAAGTCCCCAAAAACAAAATGGCAGAGTGCCAGACTTAAAGAAATACGTTAGTTCCCAAATGGCTACCAAAAGGTAGAGTTTGGGTAGTAAAATTGGTTGAACCCTGGCAAAGCTAAAATTAAATCATAGCTCCCACCAACCTACTCCCCAAAACCAACGCAGGGTGTTAAAATCACTCTAGGACCAAAATGCTTTAAAAGCACCCCTGTTCTTAGGTAGAAGTCTTCCTGCCCACAAACATAAGCAAGAGATCCTGTAAACCAAAAGGGGAAAAACAACTAATTTTGGAATCCCATAGAACGGGACAGCAGAACCTGCAAAAAGGAATTCTACCCTAGCAGCAATTATAAATCGTGCAGAGTTACAGTAATAACAGTAGCAGATATATTGTCATAAAGCTGAGTAGGATCACAGAGATTGATATGTTTGAACAAAGGTGTGTTGGGCTATATGCAGTATTAGCCTACAAAAACATGTAAAGTAAAGTTTCAGCAGATAGTTCAGCTGTTAAGCTTGATAATCCAAATCCAGATATTCTCCCCAGGGCAGAGGATCAATTAACAGTCACTCACGGTACTGGGGATCAAGTGTTCTCTGTATCTAGACCAGCAGAGGGATGGGAGTTGAAGTGTTATAGTGACATGCACCACCAACATAGAGCTTCTGCCGATGGTTCATCAGGCTAGGATTACCTATTGGATTGACTTTGGTTTCCTCGAAACCTCCCTGTCTCAAGGTCCTGGCCTACCATAAGCCTGGCCCTTATTCTCCTCCTGGATTGCCCACACTGGTCACATTCCTGAGGGAAACCTCTCTTGTCTGATCTACCCTGCCCATATTTCCTCCCCTCCCAAGTTCACCCTTATAAAGTACTGGATTAACCCCTATCTCCTTTCTTCTTCCAACTCCTGCCAGTTATCTCCTTCTCGGTGCCTGGGTGTTTCTCTCTCTCTCTCTCTCTCTCTTTCTCTCTCTCTCTCTCTCTCTCTCTCTCTCTCGCTCTCTCTCTCTCTCGCTCTCTCTCTCTATCTCTCTCTTCCTTTCTCTCTCCTGAACATCTTTTTCACTTTCCTCTGTTTTAGTCCCTCTTAGATTGTATCCATTATGCACTAGAAACAATCTTCCTTTTCCTCTGATATCATCTCTGTCATCCTCTTGGTTCATCGTACCACCTTTTCACTTGTGTCTCCTTCTTTCTCACTGCTGTTCTCTCTTTCCACCTACTCCTGATTATCTTCTCCAAACGTCTCCTTGTGTCTCCTCCCGCAATCCCTTCTGTTCTCTCCCTAACCTTTGCTCTTGATTTTCCTCTTTAAACACTCCTACATTGCCCCTTGCGCTCTCGGCTCTGGAGATCTGTCCTTTTTCTTTTATACTACATTGAATGCCCTTCTGCCTACCTTCTAGCTTGATCTTCCCTCTCCTTCTCCTCTTCACACATCCAAGCTCTTCTACAATATTCTTCAATTAGCTCCTTACTTTAACCTCCATTTTCTGTCTCCAGGCAATTCATTCTTTTCTCTGGTAACCCCAAGTTCTCCCATTCCCCTTCGGCCCAATGTCATAATCACCTTTCACGTCTTCTGATCCACCAAATTCCCTCTCTGGGTCTCAGCCTCCTTTCTCCCTCTCTCTATTATACTCATTCCCTCCTCCTCTTGCCTGCGGACACCAGCCTACCCCTTCCTCTTTGCATCAAATACTTCTCTCCTGCTGCCACTGGCTTCCTCTCTGTGGCTTCCACCTGTCACCTGTCTCCCACAGCACAAGCTGCTACCATCTGGCTCCCTGCCTACTGATTAATCCTGCCTTTGATAATGTGACCCTGCTGTGGCACATGCAAGTGCGAGCTGAGGTAGTCTCAGTGTTGGCGACCATCTGGTATATGCATTTTCGATTCCTCTGAGCAGGTTTCCCTCATGCATCCTCCCAGCATTCCCCAAAGTCGTCATGGCTGTCTACCTGATGTCTCTGGCCTGCTGACATAGGAGCTAACAGTGCTACTAAGAAGTTAATTGCTTCTCTACTCTCTAAGTGGAAGCATAAAATACAGGGTGGCTATTGCACAGACATGCTTGCAATAGCTGGGGAATGCTTAAATGGGTCGTAGTATTAGGCATAGGCTACAAGTGCTGATCCACTGCCTTCCGTCCTGGGGCATGGTGGGTTAGTCCTGGGATCACATGGCCACCCTTGGTATCATGGGTCTGGCTCTGGACTGGCTGACCTCCTTCCTCTCCAACAGACCCTCCCAGGTTTAACTGGCCTCTTTTCTCTCCCCTATCACATTCTCCTGCAGTGTCCCTCAAGGATCAATCCTCTCGCAGTGTCTTTTCAATATCTACCTTACCCCCTGGGCCCATCTAAACTCCACCTTCTCTTCTTACTTCCAATGTTATGCAGACAACACGCAGCTCTCATTCAAGCTACCCTCCTTCCTCCTCTCCCTCCTCTCTCATCCCTGACTGTCTGACTAACATTCAGTCATGGTGCTCTGCCAATGATCTCTGACTTAATGCCAGTAAGAACGAGATCCTTTCCATTGGGACCCCAGCTCCTACCTTCTCATCATCCCTCTGGCTGCCCTCTATGGGCCCCGTCCCCTCGCTCTCTTGTGAGGCAAACATCCTTGGGGTCATCTTTGATTCCTCTCTCTCCTTCTCTCCTCACATTGTGGCCCTTGCCAAGAAGGCCCACTATCAACTACACCTCCTCAGAGGTATTCTCCCTTTCCTCATCTTCCGCCAGAAACTCAATGTCTCCAGAGCTCTTGTCCATTCTAGCCTGGACTACTGTAACAGCCTCTTCCTTAATCTCCCTTCCTCCTCCCTTCATCCCCTTCAACTAATTCAGAATAGGACTGCAACACTTATTCTTGGCCTCAAGCCCAGGGACCGCATCTCTCCAGTCCTAATTTCTCTCCACTGGCTCCTGGTTGCTGCTAGGATGAAATTGAAGAACCTCTGCATCACCCACAAGGCTTTCTGGGGCCTGAGACCACACTACATCCTTCTCTCACCCTAAATACCTCCCTGCTAGAGCCCTTCGGTCTGCTATCTCTAACTCCCTGCAAATTGTGCGCTTCTCTAAAGAAAGAATCGCGGGGAGACGCCCCCTGGAATGGTCTTCCTGCCCCTCTCAGGCTTGAGCCGGTTCTCCTTAAGTTCCGGAAGCAACTCATGACCATCCTTTTCTCCTCCCCCTACTCTCTCCCTCTCCCCTGCTAAACCCCTCCCTCTCCCTCAATGACTGGCTTCCTGGTTCCCTCTGAGTATTACACGGTCCCAGGTCCTCTTTTGCCCAATCCTCCCACGCCCCCTCACCTCCTTTTTTCCCTGCTCTCCATGGCAGTTGCCCTTGGGCCTCCCAGTAACACCTGCACTTCCCCTTTCACCTTCCCTCCCACCTTAGCTCTTATCCATCAGACCTTCACCCCTTCCCTCGCACTTCTTGTTCATCACTTGCACAATTCGAATGTCACAAGGCCTAGTAGCACCGTTATTGTATCTTTCTCCCTTGCCCTTCGCCCCCCATTTGTCTTGTGGCGCCTTGAAACACCTCTTGTTGTATAGGCACCTTACAAACGTCCAAAATATAAATAAAAATAAATAAAATAAAATGGGCCCAGAATCACAAGTTGGTGTCACCCTGACATCCTGACCACTGCATCCGCTACCCCAAGGTCTTTGTCACATTTTGCAAATTCCATATCAATCTGTTTTAAGCAATGTCATAAATGAACATGTGAAGGTACTTCTTTAGGCAACATTACCCAAGGAGGGGGGCATTACCAGTATCGTAATGCCCCTGGGGTCATAGTTAGAAGCCCTGGAAGCATTACCCTACTGGTAATGGCCCCCTTCCTAAGGTCATATTGCCATTAGTACCCCGGCACGTCGTACTGGGGTACTAAGAGCAATTTTTCTCAAGTTGATAAACAACGCTGCGACCGTTTCTCTACTCGAGAAAAAAAAAGCTAAATTAAATGGCCACCAGGGATCGCGGCGAAGGGACTACATGTAGTCCGTTCTCCCTTTCCATGGCGACCATTAAAATGAAAGAAATAAAGTAAACAAACAAAATGCCCACCACGGAAGAGGCAAATGGACTACCCTTAGTCCTTTCTCCTTTTCCATGGCAGCCACTAGCGGGAAAGAACTCCGGGATGCCTCAGCGTCAGAGCCGTGTCTATCTATCTATAGATTTATATATTGCGCCACTTACCCAAAGGCCTCAGGGCACTCACAAGACAAAACAACAGAAAAAAAAGAGAAAGCACACCAGTCAAAGGGTACAGAATCAGTCTACTCCCTTATCAAACAAAAATGTTTTTAGGATTTTTTTTTATTATGCTATTGAAGCACTTTGTTCTAAGTGCAAGAGGGAGAACATTCCAATGGGCAGGGGCAGGTAAGTGGTGGGCGAGGGCCAATGAGCATGCTGTTAACAAGCTCATTGACCCTCGCCAGGTACTAATCTCTGATAAAGGACATGAAAAAAATATTTTTCGGAAAAGTAAAGGATAGACGAAGAAAGTAAAAATATCTTGGGGATGTGGGTGTTGTGATGGATACATGTTGTCCTGTCCTGCTGGTCATCTATCTGCGCTGAGAGAATATTAGTGCTTGTGTTGTAAATCCATTGCGTTCAAGAGTCCAACATTGGGCCGATGCTGCGGAAATTGGCAATTACGATCTGTTCAAACGACCACAACATGCGAAACGAAAATTTGATATCTGGGCATGGACCATCAACCTGGAAGCACACGAGAGATTGGCCTCTTCAAAATGGCTGAGTCCTGACCACAAAAAATTAAACGTACAATCTTCCTATCTTTTGCGTTGCTACTCGAGAAATTATCGCGAGCAATTCCTAAGATCTCGTTTAAATATTTTGAGAACAAAGGAAATTCTATGGCAAAGAAAGGATGCCTCGCTGAAGGACAATTTATGCCGTTTTTGTCGAGGGTCCACTGAAACCTTAAAACATCTAATTCTTGATTGTCTAGCCACCTGCGATTTACGCTCAAAGCACCTGAGCCAATTTGCGCCTTTAGATGGAGATATGGAAGCTTGGTGGCGACTAATTTCCAGTGGCAATAACGTTAAACACGTTTGTGCCATTGTAAATTACTTAAATATATTGCTTCAGTCTCCATGCTAACTGTGCTTGCAAGTTAGGCATGCTCCACGAGGGCCTGTGGTGTGACTTCGTCACTTTCTGACTTGAATCTGTTGAGAGCATTTGTGCTTAGACTTCTAATGGATCAGAAACCGATCTATTGGCAGTTTGAGACAAAGCTTGTTTATGTTCCATTTGAATTCTGCTTTTTATTCTTGCATCTTTCTTCTGTCGTCCTTAGTCTACTCAGGAATGAAGAATCGTGCTAGTTTCAGTTCTAGCTAAATTCAAAAATCAATCACCTCAAGGAAATTTCTGAACCTTTGAACCTTGAACTAATTGTGATGAACCTTTGGGATGTTGTTTTGTTTTTTCTCAATTTTCGAAGTGACCATTTGAAACAAAAGTTTTTTCTATATGTTAAAACTGTAGCTTTCAAGAAAAATAAAAAAAAAAAAAAAAATAAAAAAAAAAATCCATTGCACGTCGGTTCAGTGCCCCCAAAATACTTTTCAGGTCACATGAGGGAATTCTTTGTAAGTGCCATCAAACATTTAGAAAAGGCCACAGCAGAAACTGGAAGTAGTGTTCATGCGCCTCTTAAAACGTAGAGGTGACTAGCACGTGTCCTCGTGCTCCCATGATGCATGGTTATGCTCATGTCACAGTCCTTAAGAGCAGCCGCACACCATCTTCCACGTGAATTCCTTTTTAGAAGTGTAAAAGGCGCTCTTAAATCGCATTCGAGGACTGTTCGCGGATTTATAGCGAATGCCTCTCCGAGGGGCAGCTGATTGAGGCTGCCTAGGTACGTTTATGAGCACAGCTGGCACATTTACTGTCAGGTTTATTGGCGGTCCTCGAGAACGGTTCCATGTCTGGGAAAGGCCTGGCGCAGCAAGGCTCTTGTGCACACATGGGCCTATTCGAGGCACAACGTGCCATAAACCTGCCAGAGCCTCTACAGCTGCAGCCATTAACTTATAACAAGGGAGGAAAGAACTCAAGAGGCAAAACATTGTCACTACGACACCCAGCAAAGGAATTCGACATGACAAGTAGAGAAAAGAGTGTAAAGGGTTGCACGATGACCCAAATATCGATTGGTATTTGAAAATTCTACCATTTACAAATACATTTTTTACAACAAGAATGTATGGAATAGGATTTTTTAAACTATGGATGTTTTAATTGTATGTCTCAAATATGAGATTTTTTCTAAAATGTATGAAGTATTTTTAATATACAATTTTTATATATATACATACATATTTTTTGATTTGTATGCACGATTTCATGAGGTGTAAAAATGCACTTGAAACTGATGACCTTTGTGGCATCCTTCATGCTCCGGCCTTAGCCCAGACAGCCTATCAGTAGTTGGCACTGTAACTTCCAGTACTTTGTTACTGACACCAAGTCCAGTTGCTGCTTATACACTTACAACAGGAGGACATCCCCCCTCCCCCACATTACCTCTAAGACGCACTGGAGAGATAAACATGTACATTCCTTTTGAAGTGTCAGACCATCAATTACAATTAATGAAGGACTTTCAATTTAAGTGTATGTGGCAGCAAAGGGGATTATAAACACGCATACACTTTGCTGGACCCAAAAACCTATCACATTTAGGAGGCCATTTACGGAGCACAAGGCATTGTATATTAAAAAAAGGTTTTTAAATCATTCTTAATAAGTAAGGGATCATTTTACACTTACAGTATGACAAGGAAACAGAACCAGAACAAAATAGAAAGAGTCTCATTATAAATTAGGCAGTAGGGTAAAACAGGTGGCATATGAAATACAACCTGTATTACCGCTGTTCCTCATTATAGGTTTCCTTCTGAAACCCAGAAAAACTGCCTTCATTTTAATGGAGGTAATTATCTGTGCAGAGATACAGTATTGATGGTGATATTGACCCATGTGACATTAAAGTTTGTAGTAGTACTGCATGTGTTGGGAAGACAAGGAACCTATCCCACCCTCTAGGCACTTTAGGGTGAGGAGAGTCCCATGGAGAGACCTGTGATGTGTCAGGGGTGAAGGGGTGTACTAAGGGGCACTGCACAACCATAATATTATGCACATTTTAGATGTTTAGACTTAGTGCGTGCATATAAGCAGGCACCATTTTGTAGCTATGGTAGAAGTATAGGGCCTGCATGGCAGTGTGTTCGACACAGGCCACAAACCTGATGAAGAAACCTTAATAGGCCCAGGCGCTGATGAGAGAGAGACCTGCACTACTAATTTCCACAAACACCCTCCCTTGTTCTAAGACTGTTGCCAATATGTTTATCCCGAGAAAGAATACTTCCAGCAAGGCCATGAGACAGTGCTAAGTGCCTTGCTGCACGTGTGATCACAAACAGGCCAGAGCAAGACTCCGACCCCCACCCAGCCAACTACGAGCGATAGCCCCAATCACTGTCCAAAACTCAAGACCCCTGAATCCCGAGACACAGGGCTTTAAGTGGGCCGGGGCCTGCCGGGGCTGGGCCCCGGCAGTCTCCAAAAAGTGGGACTGAGCCGGGGCCCTGCCGGGGCCCCCGTCCCACCACATGCAACATTGGCGGGATGCATTATCACGTCGCGGCGGCAGCCGCGACGGGAGATGCGCCTTTTTTGAAGTCAGGCGATCTGACAGAAGTGGCAGCCAACCACAGCGATGCTGTGCCTGGCTGCCACTTCTGTAAGTCATAGTAACTGCCTCTGGTGACCTCTCGCACGAGGGGTCATCAGAGGCAGTTACTGTCCCTTTGTTTCCCCAGGTCGCCGAGGCGTCTTTAACCCTCTGCGAACCTGGGGATTCCTTGACATTTTTCGAGGTTTATGAAAGATGGCTTGAAAAGTACACAATTCAAGCCATCTTTTATAAAGCTTTGCCGACGGACAATTTTGTCCGTAGTCAAAGCTTTATAAAAGATGGCTTGAATTGTGTACTTTCAAAGCCATCTTTTATAAAACTGAAATGTTTAAAAAAAAATGGCCTGAAAAGTAGGCAAACCGTAAGGTATGCACACACACACACATATATATGCATGTTATATATCTGTGTGCGTACCTTACTATGGTTTGTGTACTTTGGAAGCCATCTTTTCTAAACATAGAAATACATATTTCTATGTTTAGAAAAGATGGCTTCCAAAGTACACAAACCATAGTAAGGTACGCACACAGATATATAACATGCATATATATGTATGTGCATACCTTACGATTTGCGTACATTTTAGGCCACGCCCCCCACAAGCCACGCCCCCAAATGAGGGCCCCCCCTCGATTTCTTACCCCACTTAAAGCCCTGCCGAGACACCATCCGTGCCCAGGCCACCGACCATAAACCAACCAACCATAAAAGATCTAAGGGAATGGTCACGCTATTGTTACTTTAAATAACATGATTTGTAATGCAGGGTACAGGGAGGGACAAATTATAGTTCAAAAGCAAGGGTGGAAGCCTTGAACGTCGAACAACGGAATTCGAGCCTCCCCTGTACCAGTCCATGATCATGCCAGGTGCCCTTTGGAATGATATAGTAGCACTGTTAGAATAACACAACTAATTGTCTTTTTGACCTTGGTTCCCTGGAGATGATGAGCCCAGCTGATCCCACGTGATGGAAGATGGACGGACGGGGCTGGGCCCAATGGCCTGGCATCCCCTAGGGAGTAGGCCGACCATGCATAGGGTCGCACCAACCCACCATGCAGGTTTATACTGTATATGAATGATGCTGTGTCCCGTTTTAAGCTTTTGCTTGAACCCTTTCTCTCAGAATGTTCCTGAGCAGCAGAGTTCTTTGCTGGCACACCTATGTTTTGCATAATTAAAACTTGTCATCCATGGAAGAATCTCTTGGCCTTTTTCCCCTAGCGGGTTGTATTTTTTCTAGTGTGAGCATTTAACCTTCATTTGGTGACTCTGATGTGATCCCACCGCCCGTGCCTGCGGAGGTGTCCAGGCTGCTTCTCCGGAGGGGCCACACCTACCTACAGCGTCAGTCCCGAAAAAACACGTATCCCTGAGTGTTTTTACAGGAGTCATCTTTGCAGAATTCCTGACCGCTCTTTGGAGCGGGGCTCGGCTCTGAGGAGAGTGCAGATTGGTGTTGTTGGAACCCTGTGATGGATGAGTTCAGGTGAACATGCATACATGAATAAGCCTTGCAAGTGATAACACGTTGGGGGACACGTGTATGGGAGAGTGTGAAGAGTGTGAATGCACAGAGAGTGACATTGTTGGTGTGTTTTGCTTTATATTTTTGTATTAGGGATTTTTTAAGTGGAATCCCAAGGAAAGGAAAATGGAATAGTAGGGAGCCTTCCTGACAGAGGGGAGAAGGTGGTACAACAGGCATTGTATAATGGAGAAAAAAATGAAATACATAGGAGCCCTGCATAATTAGTGGGCTCAGGAATAGTAGGCAGTCTTATTTTAGCTTGATATTTTAGCTTGTTTTGTTTGTGTTTTTATTGTGTAAGGAGGAGGCCAGGCCAGCAGAGAGGCATTTTTTGTAAATTATTGGTGTGAGTGGAGTGTGTGGAGTGTGAGAGCAGGTGGGTTTGGGAAAAAGGAGGACGTGGGAGGAATTGTTTTTGACTTTTTTGTTGGGGGAAGGGATGACAACCTGACATTTTTGAAGGACAACAGCAGCGTACGCAGCGCACCAACAGAGGCGTAGACATAGAGAAGTGAACGGACCATTACAATGGGTGAAGAGACACCCATAGAGTGGGTGGAGAGACACCCATAGAGTATATTTATAAGGCCCTGCCACTGGATCTGGACATAACTGAGAAATACCATAAGCAATGGGTGCTGGAGACAAGAGGAGGGGGGATAACCCCTTCATGGCCAGACCAGGGCTCCCATAATAAGAGTATTTTGGAATATATGTCCATATTCCTGGCAGCTAGATAGAAGGGAAACAATTGCAGAAAGATCTTTGGAAGATGTTTGAAGACACAGAGGATTGTGAGGGGAATAGAGCAGCCATAAAGAATGTGCATATAGAGAAAGAAGGTGAAGGGAGCGAGAGGGCGGACAGCCTGGGATACAATAACTTAGGATCTCGATGAGGGGAGAGGGATGGGTGGAGTACGATTGATGAGTTTGACGGTGATGAGGAGGCAGAGAAAGCACCTGAACAAACTCCTCAGGTGGAGGGCTTGGGGAGGGCAGGTCACGGAGCAGGTTTGGCCGGATAGCAGTGTCCAGAAAGAGAGGAAGTGGAAAATTGACAGATGGATAAAAACTATTTGCTAAAGGCACTCCTGCCCCTTATGATTGGTACGGACAAGTGGATTTGTGTATTTGAGAAACAGACTGCCGGGGTAACCCTGGCATTCAGCGACATCAGGAGCTTCGTGGTGGCGATGATTGGAGACCAAGCTGGGGAGGTGTGAGTGAAAGCAGGGTATCTGGGAGTGACTTTAGGGAACGATGCACATGGTTGAGCATCATTTAACAAGATTCGAGCAAAGGTATGGGAGAGGCTGCGGCAAGCATTCTCTGACACACCCGTCCTACAGTCTATCATGCAATGCCCTATGGGTGATGATGAAGACCCCTCCCAGTTCATTATTAAGGTACATGAGATGTGAAGAGCAGAGACAGGTAATTCATGGGGCCAATCAATACCCTTTTTCTACTTCATTGTTAAAAAGGGCCTACCCAAAGAGGTGCAAAACGCATTAGATGAAATTGTGGGCATTGAAGCAAAAGGGTGACCTGAAATACAGATCATAATAGTATACCATTGCAGAAGAACAAAAGAGCGAAGGAAACAGCTCAGATGCAGCAGGCGGAGGATGTGAAACTTGTACAAAACAAATAAGCTAACGTTGCAGTGGAGGCGTCAGTATAGATTCCAGCACAGACAGAAGTGGCAGGAAGCACCATAAAATTTTGCAAACACTAGAATAGCTGTGGTGTGGTCGGAAGGAGGACAAGGACAATGGGGTGGAAATACACAGTATTCCGGCCCCCACTGGCAACAAGGAGGACAACCACGAGGAAGAGGTGGGTTTCGAGGATCAAAGTGAGGGGCATTTGGAGGTACAGGGCCCAGAGGGGGAGGAATGGGGCCTTCACAATGTGCGAACTGTGAGAAATGGGGGCATTTTTCAAGGGAGTGTAGGAGCAGAAAGGGGATGGGGTATGGTTACGGTCAACAGAATTATGGTCCACCACTTCAGGGGGTCCCACAAGGGCTGACGCCCAGAATAACCTCCATACCCCAGGAATTACACCAGGCTTACACGCAGATGCCCCGCAGATCCCAGGCCCACCCTTGCAGTAACAACACCAAGCGATGGAGCAATATGTATCCAAGAGCCAAGACATGTTTATCTATGGAATAACGGTACTTGTGGAGGCAGTGCCACATATTGCCAAGGGCTGTTGGAGAGTACCAACAGATTTCATTTTTCACCCTGTTGTGTCCCCAGAATTGGTAGCAGGTATAATCTTGTTCCTAGACTTACAAGGTTTGGTAGAATCTTCAAAAATGGTGGTTGTGCTAGGAACAGACAAGCACGGGTGTGAGTGATGTACAGTGCTTTGCATCGATCCCACTGTACCCCTTAAGGAGGTAACAGACTCAGATATATTTGAAAACAACGACAGTGATGGCGAAATAATTTTGGGAAATTTGCATCCCCTGTGAGATCATGGTGAAATACAGGAGAGTGCAGTGTCCACTGATGGTTGTTGTGGTGTTGCCCCCCTTCATTGAGGCAGACTTAGAGTATGTACCCAAACAGTTGTGGACCACTAACCCACATGACATTGGGATTTTAAAAGAAGTGATCGCAGTACACATTACTCTAAGGGCAGGAGCAGTGCTATCCCAGGTGAAACAGTATCCGTTATCAATAGAAGCAGAGGAGGGAATCAGAGACATAATACAGGCCCTGCTCAACCAAAGAATAATAGCTTCATCCACATCACTGTGCAAGGTGATGATCTACCCTGTCAAAAAGGTAACAGGGGCCAATTGGAGAATGATCTAGGATTTATGCCCACTAAATGATGTGGTACGGAAAGAGTTTCCGGTGGTTGCAAATCCAGCCACCATTTTGTGCAGTGTCCCCAAAGAAGCAACCCCTTTCACAGAAGTGGACCTGAAAAATTCCTTCTTTTTTCGATACCTTTGCACCCCGACTCACTGTACCTCATAGCATACACCCATGGCGGAAAGCACTACAAACACACTTGTTTGCCCCAAGGGTATTGTGATAGCCCAAGCATTTTCAAAAGAATATTGCATGCTAATTTAGGAAACATTCAGGTGCCCAGCACGATCATCGAGTATGTGGACTATTTGCTTGTATGTAGCGACAGTGAACAAAATTGGCAATGAGACTCTACCACACTGTTACTACTCTTGGCCCGAAGGGGTAAAAGGTCGACAAGACCAAATTCCAGTGTTGCCATCAGGAAGTGATGTACTTGGGTCAATTAATATCAGGAAATGGCAACGCCACGCCCAAACCTACAACAGTGAAAGACATGCAAAAAAAGGGATATGCAACTATTGTAGAGCATGGAGTCTAGATTATGTGCATACTCCAAGCCACTCCTACAGGGCCTCAAAGAAACACAGAAAGGAAACCACAAACTTGAATGGACCGGAGGCATGATACAAAATGTCAATGATTTGAAGGAAGTAATATCCGCAGCCCTAGTGCTTGCGACCCCAGACTACACAGAGGAATTTTACATATTCTCACATTCCAATTGCAAACTTATGAGTGCCGTGCTAACTAAGAAGCATACAATGGGCCACAAGCCATTGGCCTATTAGAGTGATACACTTGACTCAGTTATTCAAGGACAATTAGTGTGCGAACACGCACTTGCTGCAACTGTGTTTTCAATTGAAAAAAATTCCACAATAGTGATGGCATTCTCAGTAAATTTTTATGTAGAGCATTCAGTATTCACCATCTTGGACGGATCAAAATCTACCCTGACCACACAGAGAGCATCAGCATATGAGATTATCCTCTCGAACCAAAAAATTCGATATAATACAGTGAATCCTACAACCTTTCTGACAGAAGTATTTACAGACAAAAACTTGCAAATACATGACTGTGTCACATATGAAGGGGAGGAAATTGACATTCCCAAAGCAAAGGATAGCCCATTAGAGGAGGGGAAGTGCTCTTTGTTGACGGGTAAGCGACAATTGATCAGGAGACAGGACAAAGACATATGGGCGCCGCAGTTGTGTGCCCTGAGGTAGGTGAGCATGATCTACTAGTGATAAAAAGACTACTCAGGCATTATTAAGCCCAAACAGCGGAGCTTGTGGTGCTCATTGAAGGGCTCAAAGCATCACAAGGTTGCCACATGACCATCTATTCAGACTCGGCATACGTCACTACAACAGTGCGTGCCGGGTTGTCACAATGGAAGAGGAGGGGTTTCCGTAGAGCATATGGTTCCCCAGTACAACATGCCGCACTGCTAGATATATTAATTTCTGCGATTTCACAACCCTCCGTCGTGGCAGTCTTTAAATGCACCGCCCACACCAATAACGCAGATGAAGTTTCACTGGGAAACGCTGCCACGGATGCTGCTGCCAAAATGGTGGCCTACCTTCCCGTCCCAATAATTTTTTCGAGACTAACGAAATCAACACACGATCACCCAAACACCCCGTATACAGCATTGTCTATTGCACAGCTTATCAAACTGCAAGGCAGAGTTTCCAGTGAAGAAAAGGAAATGTGGTCCAAGAGAGGGTGCAAACAGTCCCCAACAGATTTGTTATGGTGCCAAGAATGCTTTGGCAAAGCAGTAATGCCATATGAGCTACTGGTAATTGCTTTTGACCAACTTCACCATCCCGCCCACAACTTGAAACTACACATTGCAGCAGTCATACAGGAGGATTGGTTTGTCTCCAATCTTCAGGAACACCTCACAAAAATGATCATAAATTTCACCACATGTCAAAGGTTTAGTACAGGCATGATACCCCAGACCTTACAAGGCACCTTGCCCCGCCCTATTAGGCCACTTCACGAGCTACACATATATTATGCTGACATGAGAGAAAGATGCAATGGGTCGAGGTACTTGATTGTCGTTGTCTGCCCTTTCTCGTGGTGGGTTGAAGCAGGACCTTGTGCACAATCATATGCCAAATGCGCTGCCAAATTTCTTGTCCGTGAGGTTTTCCCCTGAAGTGGTGTGTGCGATGTGTTAAAGTCTGATAACGGCACATGTTTTTTCAATGAACCCTTTAAAGAGGTCACAGCACTACGTGGCATTAAGCACTGGATGTGTTCGATTCTATTTATCACCCCTAGGCAAACAGCATTGTGGAGAGGATCTACAGTCTGCTCAAGAGCAAACTAAGTTCTATACCACATTGGAAAATATTTGGGAGCACTGCTTGCACTTGGCCCTCTTCAGTTCATGCACACAGCCTAGCAAGGACCACCATCTATCACCCCATGAAGTGGTAACTTGTCGACGGATAAACACACACATATCCCCTGTCAGGAGAGCATCCAATGCCCTTGGTGAGGAGTTCAAAGAGTATTTGACAACCCTTACAGGTGCTATTAAGTGCATCTCTTGACAAATTGGACTGCCCCGAACAGAGAAACAAGTGCCACACACCCAGCAGTAACAAGCTCCCAGCCTGCGCAACCACTCTTGACTCGAGAATTGATCTACATCTGTTTTGTCAGGAAATGGTACAACCTCAGATTTCATAGCCACTACAAGGCCATATACTCAACCCCTCTCGCTGTAAAAGTAAAGGGGCCTTCTATTGGATGCATCTTTCTGATGTGCACAGGGCACCCCAGACAGCACACAGTCACTGTAAATTCCCCATGCCCCCACTTTCCAACCTTATCGCAAGTGTACAATCAGTCAGTTAAAACAAGTATTTAACCCTTAGTGTATACACAAATATACCTATATACCTAGTCACCATTAAATGAAATTTTTATAAAATCTCTCTCTCTCTCTCTATCTCTCTCTCTCTCTCTCTCTCTCTCTTTCTCTCTCTCTCTTCTCTCTCTCTATCCCTCTCCCTCTCCCCCTCTCTCTATCTCCCTCTTGCTCTCTTTCATTCTCTCTCTCTCTCTCTCTCTCTCTCTCTCTCTCTCTCTCTCTCTCTCTCTCTCTCTTTCTCTCTCTCTCTTTCTCTCTCTCTATCCCTCTCCCTCTCTCCCTCTCCCTATCTCCCTCTTGCTCTCTTTCATTCTCTCTCTCTCTCTCTCTCTCTCTCTCTCTCTCTCTCTCTCTCTTTCCCTCTCTTTTCTTCTTTCTTTCCTTTTTCTTTCTTTTTTGTGAATTACTTTTTCCTTTCAGAAAGAAGAATATGGAACCAGCATCGTCAGATACATCTGTGTATATTAGAAAAAAATGTTAGTTATCAGACAGTCCTTAGATGTTCCTATTTTTACACATGTGGACTGCATTTTAGTGCAATACTCTTTGCCATTTTAATGTTTAGCTTAGGTATTTATTGGGGAGCTTCTGTTACATTCGGAGCTCATATAACAAAAGGGGGGCTGCATTTTCAAATATAACCACAAATATAACAAATAATACTAGAGAGGTGTATTATAAAGTACCCCTGTGCCCCTGACTATGATTATGAATGCTATAGTAGAACACTTTTTTCCATCTGTCTTTAAAAATATTTATCGTAACTTAACTACTCATGATGATAATGTTAAAAGTATAAGTATGACTAGCAAATGCACTGAGCGACACATATGAATGAAACGGCAAGCACGAAGGGCTAAAAATGACACCTACCAGGGGCTTGGCCTCAATGCTATTGATGATATATGACATCTAGAGATGGAGTTTGGTAGGGAGGCAAACAGCAAATGGCAGCTGCTACATGTGTTCACTAATCTCACATGCTTCAGGGGCACCCACGGTATTAGTACCAATCATAGAGACACAATGCCTGGTTCATCTTGCACTATGGAGGGTTAAAGGAACCTTCCAGGCACACAGAGTATGACTAGAGCTTGTTGATCACGACCCTCTGCAATGTAATGACAAACAAAGAGACATTAAATGCTTACAGCATCCATATTTAGTCATTGAAGGACTCAAATACATAAAAATGAAATGGCAAGAATCACACTTACTTATCTGTCAGATGGACTATTAGAATACGAAGAGGAAGCTTGAGTGGAAGCAACTCGTGCATAAATCTGGACACTGCACATCGCAAAATTAACATTGATTGCGGCAATAAAAAAAACAGTGAAGGTGCACCGAGAAGAAACATATGAACATTGCTTCCACAGTGAAGGAACTATCTTTATTGGTTTGACTGTGAAATGCAACAGGACCATCCTTATCCCAGACCTGAAGAGGGGCACGGCAGTTGTGATGGATTACTACTGGGTCTGTGGCCAACAAGCATACTTGTTCCTCCCGGTGTCCAGTCATAATTTCGAAAACATAATTTCGAAAGTAAAAAAAGTCGAATCAAAAATGTCAAAAAAAAAATTTCGAATTGTTTTTTTTTCAATATTTTTTTTGGCTCTAGTTTCTGTGAAAAAAATAGGTAAAAATAAAAAAAAGGGGGGTTGGGGGGAAACCCCCTCATTTCGAAAAAAAACGTCATTAAAAAAAAATTCGACATTTTTTTCGACATTTTTTTTTCGACTTTTTGACTTTCAAATATTTTGTATTCGAAATTATGTCTATGAACCATTCCTCCCGCCATTATGGAGGGGTGACTGTTCGCTGGCCACGCTGCACTCAGTGCTACTAGTAATCCCAGAAGAACACATGAAAGGGGGGCAATACCTAACAGCCCCAACCGTTTCTCCTGCGTTCAAGGAACAGAACCCAGTGTCATCACCAGAATTTCGCATCCTCCCAGGGAAAAGCCAGTATGAGAAATTGCGAAGGAAGAAAAGATCATCAAACTATCTATCAAAAGACTCAGCTGCATTACTTGGGGAAATCCCTGAAGAACACCGATTGTTCAGCTTGGCTGAGACTTTCTTTTCTACCCGGTGTACAGGGAGCAGTTAATCCAACATTGCTGCAGATAGTATACTGGGAACTGGTCCAGTTGAAAAATGACACTGAGCATGGTTTCAACTTCATAAAGGTCGAGGTGTGTGCCCTGAGGCTGATGACACTGCAGAACCGAAATGCCCCTGATATGTTGACGACAATGGAAGGAGGCGTGTACCGAAAAATCAGGGATTTGTTTTGCATACTGGTGCCTCTTGAAGATGCAGAGAATGGGTCATTGTCTCACATAATAGCAGCAGTAGAGGGTCTGGGAGTTTGCATGATAAAAAAATCTGGAATACAAGGGGGTGATTGGTTCGACATTGCGTTCGATGGGGCACCATCCTGGCTAGGAGCCATCATGAAGATGCCGGTACCTGTCATCGTATTCATCTTGGTCATCTTCTACACCTGCCAAATAGGACTCCGGTGTTGTGCCAAAGCAGTGCCTACTAGCGCTATGGAGATGGTATTTCCAAAGTACCTCGCAATACAAACAATAGTGCAATGCAAACTGACCACCCCATCCCCCACATGGTGCCCATCCTTCATGGAGACAAAGTTGATCGTCTATATCACATCATTATTGTCCCACCCCCTGCCCTGAGAATTATGAGGAAGTATGGGTTGATCTAGCAGAAGACAGGGGATGTATTTATATAATGTGCACACCTGAAGAATATGCGCAATCAGGAGAAAGTTTGCGGTCAGTATGTAGGGCCTGGATGCCAATGACGGGAAGTCCACGATACGAGGAGACAGTGAAGGGAGAACGAACACATGCATAGGGGGGAAGTTTGTTACTGTAGAAGTAACTAAAGGGGGGAATGGTGGGAAGGAAATTAACCTATCCCACCCGTAGGCGCTTTAGGGTGAGGTGAGTCCCTTGAAGAGACCTTTGATGTGCCAGGGACGAGGGGGGCATACTAAGAGGCCCCGCACAACCATAATATTATGTGAATTTTAGATGTTTAAACTTAGTGTGTGCATATAAGCAGATACCATTTTTAACTATAGTTGAAGTATAGGGCCTGCATGGAAGCGAGTTAGGCACAGGCCACAAATCAAGCACTGATGAGAGAGAGAGAGACCTGCGCTACTAATTTCCACAAAAACCTCATTTGTTCTAAGACTGTTGCCAATATGTTTATCCCGAGAAAAAATGTATCCTGCAAGGCCATGAGATGGTGCTAGGCGCCTTGCTGCACGTGTTATCACAAAACGGCCAGAGCAAGCCTCCGACCTCCACCCAGTCAACTATGAGTTATAGCCTCTACAACTGTCCGAATCTCAAGACGCCTGAATTTCGAGATACCAGCCAACCCTAGGTCACTGACCATAAACCTTCCAACCATAAAAGATCTAAGAGAATGGTCACCCTATTGTTACTTTAAATAACATGATTTGTAATGCGAGGTACAGGGAGGGATACATTAGAGTTCAAAAGCGAGGGTGGAAGTCTTGAAAGCTGAACAACGCATTTGGGATGAGTGAAATGTGTGCAGTTCACAGTGACCTCGTGCCTCACCCTGTACCAGTTCATGATCATGCCAGGTGCCCTGAGTAATGATCAAGTAGCACTGTTAGAATAATGCAACTAATTGTTTTTTGGACCTTGGTACACTGGAGTTGATGAGCCCAGCTAACTCCACGTGATGGAGGACAATTGAGAATCTAGCATCTAGGTTTCATAGCAATCAGAGCAAAAGTTCCTTTGCTTTGAACCAGCTTACAGTCCCAGCCAAATCAGCACGGTTTATATCCAGGTGAGTGACTAGACCCCCTTCACTCTACACACACAGTCACACACACTTTTTTCTACCATTGAAGTTTAATCATGGTATCCACTGTGCTTTGAAATTGAAGTCCTACTTTTATATCTGTGGCCAGTTGTGGACTGGCAGGAATTGGCAGCACAAAATGGCATATTGATTGCTGTGTTTTGACGATCAAGACACAATATGAAGCAATATCTAAAGCCACAGAACCATCAGTCCCACAAGTAACTGAACTAATCCAAGACATCTCAACTGCCTGAAATCAGTGTTACAGTTATGAGAGCTTGAGGGGTAAACAGAGAGATGATATCAGGAAGGAAATCATGCAGAAGGACCAACTCTTCCCTATTGTTGGCTTAATCATGCCTGGGGAAAAAGTGGCCGGCCTGTAGAGTCATTCCTTATTACGGTGAAGGGATGGGCACCAAATATGTTATTAGCAAAGGCATTCTGCATGAACACAGTGAAAACAAATATCACAGACCTCACTGAGCAGGGGTGTTGCTAGTGGGGGGCTAAGAGGGCTATAGCCCCTGGTCTTTTGGTTGTAGCCCCGGATATAATCTCAGGAGCTACAACCAAAAGGCTTGCTAGCCCACAGTCCCCACAGTTCTGACATCAGCGTAGCCCCGGGTCTTTTCCAGACCTAGCAACACCCATGTCACTGAGGAATGTCAAGGAGTCAGCGATGGGCTGGGAACCATAAGAGGCCCTGGAAATAATTTTCAAAAGTGGAAGATTATTACAGATTTTCAGCAAGCCCAACCTTTTTCCAATCGGAACATTTGTAAACACCACATAAAAGAGGCCCAGGGTGCAGAGGCCTATTGGAAAATGTCCAAAGTTCCCTACAGACCAATCCACCCCTGCAAAGAGTGGCATCTGCCACACAAAGTAGAAGCACCTGCCAGAAGAACTAAGAAAGCAACTTCCTTTTTTTTGTCCAAGGAAGATCTGGTTCAATGTGAGAATGTGCTTAAAATGAACATCGATCAAGGAGAAGCTACATTCACATGAAGAAAAAGTGTGACAAATTCCCACCAGAGTCCTCAAATGAAGTTGTTGGGTGGATTACTGAAAGCGATCAGGAGACTGAAGATATGCTTCAGAATGTTCAAGAGGAGAGTGAAGGGGCTGATGAACTGGAAGAGGCAACTATGATCCTTGCTATCCAATCATAAGACGGGCCAAAGAAATCACATTGAAATGTGGGTTGTGACAACAAGGTCAGAAGAAGAAGAGATGGATTGGTCATGGAAATGGACGGTGAGGGCTATAATTGACGCCTATCAGCACATGGGGTTGCATGATGCTTTGTTTGTTACATCTGCTGTGAAAGTAGCATTAAAGGTTTGGTTTCTGCACTGGGGTTCACGGAGTCAAACGTTTCACTACTTTTTTTATAAATTATGTTGACGTGAGGAAGTGGCTTATCTCAGGTAAAGGGGAGTTAGGAAGTTTCCAACTCAAATGAAGGCCTTGTGGGATACAGAGGTGTCTAACGATGGGTGAAGAAGGCGCATGTGATGTACTGGGTGCTCGGTGCATGTACCTCAACAGTGAATTCCAAAGATCATAGCTAATTTCCAAAGTAATATGGCTTTTGCGAGCACCTCGTCGAGGGCTGTGGGCAATTACCGGCCATGTCCACCCCCGCAACGGGGGTGAAAGCCATTCCCACCGCTGGGTTTCTCCCAAGTGAAAAAGGCATATTTTTTTCCGGGTTATGAGCTCAGCGCATAGTGCGCAAGCTCATCCTCCTGACATTTTTTTTAAAATGGCTACCACCATAGGAACAAAGGAAAGTGGGGAAAGCGGGAGGGGATGGAGGTATGATATGATATGATATGGCATTTATAATGCGCCTATACACAAGTGTTTCAAGGCGCGACGAGGCAAGGGGGGGAAACAAAGGGAGGACAGACAACGATCCTACTAGGCCAGGTGTCATTCAGATCGTGCAAGTACATGGGAAGGGGGGAGAGGAAAAGTGTGTGGGGAGAAGGAGGAGGGGAAAGTGCAGTACATGGGAAAGTGGAATAAATAAGATAAATATAACAAATAAAACAGCCAGCTAGTGGCAAGTGCAAGGAAGTGCAGACATAAGTGCTGGTAGGGGGACAGTAGGGATACAGAAAACGGTCCCCAGGTGCAGGGGTTGCCAGGTAGGTAGTGCAGGTGGGCAATTGACGGGGCCTGGGTCAGAGATCAGAAAGGATGGGCAGGTAACCAGTGCAATTACAGTCAGGAATTCCGCAGGGGAAGGGAGGAGAGAAAGCAGAAGCAAAGAGGAAGGTTTTGAGGTGCTTCCGGAACCGGAGATGGTTCTCCTCGAGTTTTAGGGAGGCAGGAAGGCTGTTCCAGAGAGCGGCCCCTGCCGAAGAGAGTGATCTGCCACCAACTCGTTGCTTGGAGAATCGACTGACCCTGAGGGAGTTGGAGGCAGATGAGTGAAGAGCTCGAGAGGGAAGATATTTAGGAAGAGAGAGTTGAAGGTATTGCGGCCCCAGACCCCAGAAGGCCTTATGTACAATGCAGAGGGTTTTGAACTAAATCCTCGCAGCCACTGGGAGCAAGTGCAGAGATTTCAGTCCTGGAGAGATACGATCCCTGGGGTTGAGGCCAAGGACAAGTCTCGCAGACCTGTTCTGGATAAGTTGCAGAGGGCAGAGAGAGGAGGCAGACAGATTTAGATAGAGGCAGTTACAATAGTCCAGCTTAGAGAGGACCAGGGCTCTGAGAGAAAAGGAAGAATACATCTAAGGATATGCAGCTGGTAGTATGACTTCTTAGAGACGTCAGAGATGTGAGGGGAGAGGGAGAGTGCAGAGTCGAAGGTGACCCTGAGGTTTTTAGCCTTGCAGGTGGGAGTGGGAGGAGGGCCAAGAGAGGCCGACCAGAGAGCTGCAGGGAAGGAGGGAGTGGGTGTGCCGATGAGTAGAATCTCAGTCCTACTGGCATTAAGGCAGAGGTCGTTGGTGGTACACCATTCCTGGATGTCAGACAGACAGTCAGAGATGAGGGGAGGAGAGGAGGAGGAGGAGGCCGATGGTAGCCTGAAAATGAGCTGGGTATCATCCGCGTAGCACTGAAAGTTGGGACAGAGAGCGGCGATGCGGTGGGTAAGGAGTGGCAGGTATTGGTTGAACAGCCAGGGAGAGAGGTTGGATCCCTGGGGGACACCACAGGTAGAGAAAAAGATGTCAGAGAGGAAGGACCCAAGTTGGACCTGGGAGGGTCGGTCGGAGAGGAAAGAAGTCAGCCATGCCAGAGCCTGACAGTGATACCCAGGTTATCATGGAGACGGTTGAGCAGGATGGCATGTTTGACAATGTCAAAGGCAGAAGAGAGATTAAGCAAGCTAAGAACGGATGAGATGTTGGAGTCAAGGTTGGTGAGCAGGTCTTCACGGATGTTCAGGAGAGCAGTTTCCGTGCTTCTGGCAGCTCTGAAGCCAGACTGTTTGTCATGAAGACAACCAACAGATTCAGTGTGGAGAATGAGCTGGGAGATGGCCAGTTTCTCCAGGAGCTTGCCCAGGAAGGGAGTGATGGAGATTGGCCGATAGTTTGCCGGGCAGGAGGGGTCGGCTGAGGGTTTCTTCAGAAGATGGTGCACAAGGGAGTGTGTCAAGGGGGAAGGGAAGACTCCAGTGGCGAAGGAGTGATTGCAGAAATCAGCCAGGGCAGGAGCCAGGGAGTCGATGTGGTCCTTGGTAGTTTTGGAGGAACAGGTGTGAACCTGTTTCGATGAGACTTTCATAGATCAGACTTGTCTAGAAACCTCTTCAGGAGAGAAAAGCGGAAAGGCAGAGAGGGAGGAGGGGTGGCTGCAGAAGGGCCAGAGGAAGATCAGGGAATAGCGGGAGGGGGGCGAGAGGAGGAGAGTGGGGACAGGATGTCCTGAGTTTAAAAAAGTGAAGTGAGAAGTCAGTGCCGTGCAGAGGGCCTGGGAAGGGACAGGAGAGGTAGGGACTGCGGCAGGATTGGCCAGTTCCTTGCAGATTTTAAAGAGCTCAGCCGAGTTGTTAGATGCCACAGAGACGCGGGCTTGGATATGAGCTCTCTTTTTCTATGGGAGCGGAATGTCAAGGGTGGGCTTATATGTCTTCTGATGAGTTCCGTGTTGTCCGTGCAGGACATAGCGGTGCCGGAGAAGTCTGATTGAGGTAAAAAGTCAACCAAGAGTAGACCAATCATCTCAAATGAGGCAGAAACCAGCCCAAAGTAGCCCAAACAACATATTTTGCTGCACAGGAGTGTGCAGTGATTATTGATTCGCTCCCGGGAAAGACAGTTTCTCATAGGATAAACTGTCTTCCCCTGGTGCGAATAGCACATCTATAAACACTTAATGCTCAGGGTTTAGAATCCATGAACAAAAGGGTTTGCTTAGCCTGTAGTCAAGAGGCCCCTGTGCTGAAAGAATATCTTAAGTGAATATATCTGAATCCCTTCTGACAACAAGCGACCTTTCATCATATTTAAGGGATTCTCAGATGGTACTAAACTCACAGTGGCTTCGGTTTAGTCTCTGAACCTCAGACAAAACAACTTTTTTCATATGCTTACTTCCTAATTTGTCATAATTGAGTGGAGGAGCATTGCTTTTTTAAAACAGGATTAAATAGATTGAGGTAAGAGAGGGGTCGAGTTGGTCTGCCATCTAAGCCACTACAATGTGCAATCTGAAGTTTTAGGATAATCAGTCTCATTTTCTAAAAATTGGCGATTGCATCTAGTGGACCACCAACATTAGCACTCATATGCTGTTTGGTCCCCTGCATGCAATTTTCAACATTCGGGAGGCAAAGGGGACAAGGAAAGAGTAAAAACTATTAGTCTTCCATGTTCCATGTTCTTCTATATTTAGTAAACAAGAAAATATCACCTGCAAATTACTCTTTGAAGGTGTCATTTACTAACGGATCCCATGGAAGGATCAATGTGATCACTGCATGCCCGATCATACCACATTTGGAAATTCCAAATACAAAAATGCAGGCACGCAGTGATCACAATATATCTGTTCCATTGTAGAATGACACAATCCCTGCCCTCTAAGTCCGGGGGACGCCCACACAACTCCCAAGCCCATTATTCCGCACAAGTGGAGCGGGGGACACCCCGCAACCCTTGATCCCCTTGTGCTAGATAATGGGGATTAGGCATTTTCTTCTACTGCAAATTCTCAGTAAATGGACATGTGTTTTGTTTTTCTCTGTATTGTCATATGAAACCTCATGGAATACACCTGGCTTTGAGTATGTACAAATATGAAGCAGACTGTGCGTAGAGAGACTGCATCCAATACTAATCCTTCGGTTCCCATTCTAACAGCAAATAATTCATATTTGTAAATGTTCTTTTGAACACATTTCTGCTTCCTAAAATCCAGAAAAAGGCCTCAGTCCTGGTAGTGGCTGTGACCTCAATGCAAAAGCAGCCCCAAAGGTGCCTAACTACATTTACTAAAAGATTTGGTAGCTTGCAAGGAAGTTGGTGAATTCTTTACTAATTTGTTTAAAAAAAACAGACACAGTATTTGATTAGGCACCCGGTTAGGCGCCTCTATGGAATGTCAATGCCAGTGAATAGCTGTGGTTTCCTGGGGTGCTAGAAAAAGAAAATAGGCAGCCGCAGGATTGGAATTGGCTGGCTGGGTTCTTGGCAGTAAAGTCATAACGCCAGTCGAAACCCGCTAGTGTTCAACAATTTGCCATATCAAAGGGTAAAAAAGTTATGAGCTGGAACACAAGGGGGTTTTCTCATTTACTCGGAAATCAAACTTTGGACTTATCTAAATATGACTTATTCTATCTCCAGGAGACATGGTTGCGCAACATTCCAGTTCTAGACGGGTTTGAACTGCACATAAACCCGGCCTTAAAGGGCCCCAAAGGGAGACCTTGTTCAAGTCTCTTATAGGGCATTAAAAGATCCAGTGGCCTAACAGTGCTCTCAGCTACAAACTTAAATCCATGGATTCAACTGATAACAGTTAAACTACTCACAAAAGAGCAGGAGGCTCCACCGGGACAGAAGTTGCTTATCTGCAATGTATACTGGTGCCCGAATGTCAGGCAAGATGACACCTTCAAGGAAGTGCTTTTAAAAGCAATTGACGACGCAAGGATCCTGTGCCTAAACTTGGAGGTCCTCCTCTGTGGGGACCTCAACATGGAATGTTTCAATAAAAAAGGATGCAAATTAGAGTTTCTGCCCTTGAATGCTTTGAAAAACATCACAAGAGGAATGGACTTCGAAAAGGAGCTTCTACGAAGGAACATCCACATGGTAAATGGTAGTCTGCGGGGTGACAAACCAGCAGCAATTACTTGGAAACGTGCAAATCAAGCAAGCACGTTGGACTACATCTTCGTAACAGAAGGACTGTTGGGGAAGCTACACTCCTTGACAGTGGTTCCATCTACCCAGAGTGACCACAATATTCTAGAACTTGTAAGCGAAAACTGAGTCACAAATGCTACTGCACCGGATAAACATCTACCGGAGCACCATCTTGAACTAGCCCCGGGTGAAAATAGACTCCGAATCAAGAGGAAAGATAGGGGGTCAGCACTGGACACCCTAACAAGGTTAAAACTGGAAGACAACGATTCAAGTCCACACTTGATCGAATACACTGACGTGCTGGCGGTTTTTCGTACGAAGGACACACATAATGGAGGCTCTTTGACTTACAGGCACGCCTATGATGCACAAATAGCAGGTAAAAAAAAGGTTGTCGGGAGAGACAGGAGGCATTTGAAAAAATCGAATACGCCAGGCGACTTAGCTCTGTATAAAAAAATTAGAAACAACAACCGAAACTGGCTCATCCAACACAAACATCAGCTACTGCAACAAGATAGCGAGAAGATGTTAAAATTAGTGACCACTAGAAACATCTCTGGTATTTGGAAACTAATTAATGACAACTGTTCTCCTGCTGCCTCGAAAATTGTAAACCCTATTTCAGCGATGGCCTGGGAAGACCACTTTCACAAGCTCTATTCCACAGGTAAACCCTGTGTTATACAAAATCATCAACCCTCGAATAAACCTTGGGATCTCAAATTTGATAAACAGGACATTGTTGACCTCATTAAAAAATAAAATTCTTCAAGGGCAGCTGGGCCCGATGGCCTCACAAACAACATCCTGAAGGGAGACCCGGAGAAATGAGGTCAGTTAATGGCAAACCTTTTTAATGGTATAAGGAGTTTCAAAAAGATACCCCACTCCTGGACGAAGTCTATTGTTGTCCCCATTTTCAAGAGGGGCGATAGGTCAGACCCAGGCAACTATAGACCAATCGCCCTCTTGGATGTTGTGGGAAAAATATTCGCCGCTATAATCCTGAGACATCTGAACAACTGGAGTTGGCTGTCACATCATCAAGATCCTTGGCAGTCGGGGTTTCATAAGGGTAATGGAACGGCACTGAATGTCCTTATCATCAATACGCTAAAATGTATGGTCAAGGAGAAGAAATATAAAAACATCTACATTGCGTCGATCGACCTTGAACAGGCATTTGATTCGGTCGACAGATCCTTACTATGGAATAAACTGAGAAAATGGGGCTGTCCAGATAATCTGAGAGAACCTCTGGAGGCACTACACAGTGAAACAACTATTAGAATTAGAGTGGACAGAGAAGGAACCCTCTCGAACAACGTCCCCTCTCAAAATGGCCTGAAACAGGGGTGCCGTTTGGCGCCTGCCCTGTTCGGCTTATTTATTTCTGATATGCATGAAGCATTTGAAGCAACAAGAAGCTTCCTGCCGAGGATTGCGGGGACCTCGGTGGGCAGGTTGTTATTTGCTGATGATCTCCTTTTGCTAGACCAAACAGCGATAGGCCTTCAACGACAGTTAAAAGCACTGGAACTGTACGTCAAGGACAATGGTCTAAGAATTAATCCCAAAAAATCAAAAATTCTGGCACTAGGAACATCGAATAACATCAGAAAAACTATGTGGTATTTATCAGGGGAAGTTGTCCCAGTGGTCTCGTCTATGGTCTACCTTGTTATCACTTTGAATAATAGTATTTGTGATGGTCCGGGTGTTGCTAGGCTAAGAAGTAAAGTCAAGAACCTGGCACCACAAGCACTTTTACTTAAACGACACTACTGTTCCTTCTCACTTCGCCCACTGATTGACTTTTCTAAATTAAAAGTATCTCTGATTCTGACCTACGCTGCTGAGGCGAATTTCTTTCTGGCCCCAGAGGTTGTTTCTGGAAAAGAGTTTTGGGACTTCCATCATCTCTACCCATTGAATGCGTGAGGAAAGAACTGGGGTTAACCTCCCTCTACATTGCCATGGTATGGAAATCTCTGAATCTACACAGCAATAGCCTTGTTCCGCCTGAAAGAAGTGGTTTTATGATCTTGAATGAAGCCTTGACCAATAAACAGATCCCAGTTTTAAACGCATGGCACAAAACCTGTAAAGGTATCTTGGATACCATCTCCCAAACTGAAGCCAGGCTAATGGAAAATCCGTCGAGGGTCAAGAACAAACTTCTTGACTGGGACTGGATAGTCACCCAGGACAAACTTAGGGCATTCAAGTCAATATCGATGGGCCTCGAAGAGCACTACAGTAGAGGCACAGTCCTTCCATATCTTGATAAATGTCCTTCTCACTTAGAAAGGCATCCATTTTTGAAATTCCGTTTGAACCTCTACCGAACAAGGGAAGTGACAGGAAGAAGGATCAAAAAAAGGGAAGATCTGCCACTGCTATGTCGTTCTTGTGGACAAGAGGATGAAACCTTGCAGCACTTGGTAATGAGATGTGCCATGCTGTCAGCTTCGAGAGAAAAATGATTGTGCAAACATCTCGAGAACCTCAAATTCAAATCCCCTCATGAGAGGTGGTCTATTTTAAGATGGGGAGGAAAGGTATCCTTGACTTTGGCACTGTTGAATTTCGTAAGAGAGATTTTTCTAACTTTGGACAACAGCTCGGACTTTGGGAATTCATTCTTATAAATTCAAATACTGTGCCATTTCGTTCTTTTTTTATCAACCTTTTCTTTTTTTCTTTATTTACTCCTTTCTGGTTTTTTATTTGCTCCCCTATAGAGCTGAAATACTTTTATCTGTTTTCTCCTATTTTTTTTCACTATGCATTTAAAGTTTTTTTTGGAAACTAATTTGATGCAATAAAAAAAAAAAAGAAAATAAAGTAAGGGACACAAGGAAAAGTCAGGAGAAATGTTCACAAAATTGTAGCTAACTGGAAGTAAAACAAACATGCTAGGAAGAAAAGCAACAAACTCTGAATAATAATACCTTGCAAACAAAAATCTAGGCCAAAGTGGGACACAGGCCAATCAATCATATCTGGAATCAGTTATTCATTTGCACAATGACAAGCTGCAGAAGTCTAGGTATTTCTACAACAACCTCTATATATCTGAATACAATATATGGAAGCATCAAAGGGTTATATAGAACAGACTTCCCATCAGGGTATTATGCCCTAGGTTCATCATGCTATCCTTCTGAATTGGGTACAGCTTGACAGCGGTGCTCAGCACAGGTGTGGTATCTGATGTACAGTGGCGTCAATGTTCATTGAGTCCATATATATCGTGAGAGATCAGGCAGGAATGAGGTGGATTTGTCAAGCATCTAAGGTACTATAGGATGCGTTCAGAGTTTTAGGACGGTGTGACAAGCAGAGACAGTGTGATCGTACTCCTGTTCGCACACACATACCAAGTCATCCAGAATGTGTCATGCTTTGTGGAACTATTATCTGCTCATTAGAGTGAAGAAAAATTCCATGCAGTCTAGTCCGTTCTTTCATGTCCCAGTACTGGCATAAGTTGCACTCTCTCCGAAGGTACACTATGGAGACTGTTGAAGCTGATCAACTTCCACCTGAGAGACTTGACGGTTTGCAAGGAATTTGCTGTGTCAATAACTGACCCTGAAGACTGTTGGGAAACCTTCACTGAGGTTCAATGAAAGGGCATAGCTGAGGCTCAGGGGAAGTGGAAGTGCTATAAATGCAACAGAAAGGGCACTAGGAACAGAAGTTACAGACAGCACAAGGTCTATTAAATGAGTGCTCAGCAGAGCGGAGCACTGTCACTGGAAGTATAACAAACATATTACAAATGGGGCACCACAATAGGAAAAATAACCAAAGGCAAGGTTGAAACCAGGCACCATTCAAGAATTAACATTAAAAAATGGTTTCTCCATTGCACAATGAAAGACTAACTGGTAGACTGTGGACATTTTTTCAAATGAGATCTCTTTCTGGCACTCTCTCAATATATATATAGAGAGACAGATATACAAGTGGGAAACCCCCTAACCCTTAATGACATCTCTGCTTTGATCTGCTTGGATCTGTTAGACTTATCTGATGGCATGCATTAAGATGTTCTTGATGATCATACTATTTCTGAGCGTTTTGATATACCCACTGACCTGACCCGCAGACTCTGATTTAAGAGTTAAATCTAAATTTCGCCCTAATTTGGCTACTAATACTATTAATCTTTTTGAGGAGCTTGTTATTGAGGACTTTAGAAAACTCTGATCTTAATATGACACGGTATCAGGCTATTCTAACTCTCAAGAAGGACAATAATATTGTCATCAGACCCGTGGATAAAGGTGGGGGTGTTGTGATTTGGCACAAATCTTTGTACTTGACTGAAGTCAAGAGACAACTCTTGGCTGATGTCTGTTATGAGACAATTGATGTTGACGTTCAAAACAAAAATCATGTATATTCAGAAACTAGACAAGTGGCTTAAACAGGGGATTTTGGATTATGAGAAGGTTGTAACTTGGTAACTCCAATACCATATCTGTTACCGAAAGTACACAAATGCCCCTCTAACCCCCCTGGTAGACCAATTGTTTCATCTGTTAAATCACGTTTGGAGGTCACTTCTAAGTTCTTGGATGAACATTTGCAACCTTTTTTGTTTGGGTTAAATTACTACTTCTGGGATACTGTGGATCTATTTGGATAATTGCATAATTTTACATGGGAACCTAATTACATCATGGTTTAACTGGATGTTGTTTCCTTGTATTTCAGCATTATCCATATGACAGGTATAGAAGCTTGTAGATACTTTTTGAACACCAGATCTCTCTGTTACAAACAGCAAAATGAGATGTTGATTGAAATGATTAATTTCTGTTAGGATCATACCAATTTTATGTTCGAGCATACCTTATACAGACAAAAGCGTGGTACTGCCATGGGCTCATGTATGGGGCCCACATATGCCAATCTTTATTTGAGCTGGTGGGAACTGATCACAGCTTGTGCCACAGAACTTAATATTTATTCAGATCATATTTTGATATGGCACCGCTCTATCTGTGACCTATTTTTTGGAGTGGCTCTTATGATCTGTTAGTGGAATATATGCCACTTCTTAATCAGAACCTTTTAAATTTAGAACTGCCTATGACTCACAGCACCACTGAACCAACGTTATTGGAGGTCTCCTTTCAAATTGTAGGCAATCAACTGACCATTAAACTTTACAGAAAACCCACCTCCTTAAATGCGATTTCATCATCCTACGGCACTGATTAATAGCATACCATTCAGTGAATTCCTCAGAGCAAGAAGACATTTCTCTGGAGATGTTGACTACAATAGTGAATCCAAAAAGATAGGAGATCGATTCATGGCCAGATTATTCTCTGTGCTCCGTTGTTACTGCTTATGATAAAGTGAAATCAAAGAAAAGAGAAGAAATATTATTCACACAAAAGTCGGATAAGAAATATGATAGTGATACTACTATCAGATTAGTCACTAATTAAAATAATCAGGAACAAAATATTAAGAGAATATTGAGCAAACACTGGCCAATTTTAAAACAGGATAAGGACAGCTCAGAGGCCATTGGTTCCTATCCACATGTTACCTTTTCTCAAGCACCCTCACTTAGAGATATAATTGCCCCTAACATGATCCCTAAAGGATTGATGAACAAAAACTTGCTCGCCTGGCTTCTATAAGTGCTGCAATTGCAGAGTCTGCAACTTAGCTATTTCTGCTAAAGAATCTAATTGTCACAACACCAAAACATGGTAAATTTAATATGAAATAAGCTGTCTAATGAGTTGTGTAGTGTATGCCATCTTTTGGCCATGTGATCTGGCTTACATTGGTTCCACTATTTGCCCATTGTAGGTTTGCATTTTGCAGCACTTTAGAGCCATTAAAAACAAAGATGTGACTTGTCTGTTGGCCATACATTTTGCTGAAAAACACAACAGTAATCCAAAATGAATGTCATTTCTTGGGATAGCACACATACCAGAACATGCTATGAAAGGGAATCTTATTTTGAAATTGCAACAATTTGAATCTAGGATGAGTATACACTTTAGAACCTAGGATCCAGGAGGACACAATCTGGATAGTGATTTACATGCATTTTTTTACAATAATTTGTTCTCCTTACATGCATTGTTGCCCTTGTATAGCCCTCTCCGCATTGGTCCATTCAACCTTGTATTTTTGGTCAATTTTTTTATTTGTTCTAGTTCTTCTGGTGTGAGAATAACTTTTTGCCTGCCTAAGGTTGTATAGTTTTCTGCAAATATTTGGACTTTCAATATGTTTTTTTTGTGATTTGCTTTCAAAGCTTCCATTAATGCATAAAGTTAGTATGACTTTAATCCATCATAGGCCCTCGACAGTGTAGTTTTCCATTTTTGCTCTCACCAGGACCATATTTTTAACTTTCGATACATGGGTGTTAAATTAAAACATGATATATGTGTGCACTATACATTTTGAGCGCTTACATTGCTGGAGTTATTAGAAGTTCACTCTCTGAGCTTACTGATTGACTCCTTGTCCTCATAATTATTATTGTGGACAATTTTTTCACAGTTGCATATACATGAGCTGCACTGACTATTCTACTTGTGCTAACTTCCAAGATGGAAACCATTAGTTTAACTTATTTTCTAGTTGTATCTTGATGTTTAGCGTGATGATTGGCATAGCAATCCGGTCAGTCTGTGGGGCTGATGGAGTCACTTTAAATTGTGCGCCTGTTTTTATATTTTTAAATGTAAACTTTGCCTGATGAAATCCCCTTTGGAAGGTGGAATGCGTGACATGATGGTGTCTGTGGGAGCTAGGATATTGCTATTGTTGTTTCCGTGATTCGCCTTGAATATGTGAATCTGGAAAGATTTGTTACCAATAATACTTTGCACTCAGCACTTTTTTCACCAGTTAGTGTCTCAGAACTTTCTTTTCTCAACCGTGAATAATCCAAATTGACTGTAGCAATGATCGTCTGTTGGCAGTATTTTTCTTACATATATATTACAGGTTCTGCAGTAGTGCTCCTGTAGATATTGTTATGTTCCTCTTCCCATATGAAGAGCAGTTTTGGGGCATCTTATAACTTTGGCGACGTTAGATGAATCCTCATGAAACTTTGCAAAAAAAAGCATAGAGCCACCTCTGACTGATGTTGTGAGGTTTTGTGCGGTTTCGTCAAGGGGAAGAGTTATTGGCGGGGTTAAAAAACCCTTGATATCCAGATAGACATGAATCGAAGTAATGTGTGCTTGCAGCTACAGTCCAAACCGCTGGACGGATTTGCACCAAACCTACGCGAGTAGCAACGTCCTGGACCTGAAAATGTGTTTTTGCAAATTTGGTGTTAGTATATCGAGTAGATTTTTTTAAAATGCCCAAAAAGTAGTTACAAAAAAATGAGTGATATCTCCGTTTTGTTCACAAACTTACTTCCTGGTTCGGTGTGTCCCTGTATGCCTCTGAGACAATCAGGGAGCCGGGTAATGTTTGCAGACATCATACGTGGCTGCTGATAGCTTAATAAAAAATGTGAAGTGTGTCAAAACCTTTGAAACAGATAACATGATGGATTTGAAAACTGCACCAGTAGTCCACAAATGTGTTAAAAACATTAAAAAACACACCATTACACTTGTCAGTCAAAAAAATGAAACAATATCTGGGGCGGTTAGGGGCAATGAGGATGGGATGCGATCTGTTCAGAAAAAGCCAAAAATCAGGTGTTTTTTCGTCTCTTATGTCCATGAACATTTCAGATGTTTGGGGACATTGCTGTGTTGTTTGCGAACTTGACAAACATTTGAGGACATCCATGCATATGTGAGCATTACATGTTGGTGAAGAGCAGTTATTAAATGGCTTATAACTTTGGAGCTGTTCAACGTAAGTGCACAAAATTATACAACAGAAATTGTTCCAAAAGGTTGGTGCTGTTTCGCCAAGTGGGGTAAAATTAGAAGGAAGGTCCCAACATGTTTGAATGGCTTATAACTTTGGTGCTGTTTGACGATTCTGCACAAAAGCTTGCAAAAAGATGATAGACCCTAATTTGATTTTTTGTGCAAAATTTTAGGGTATTTTGTTAAGAGAGGGCAACATTTTAAAGGATTTTGTTAAGAAGGGGCAAAGGTTTAAGGGGATTCCCAACATTTTCAAAATCAGCATAATGTTTAATGGGAAAAACAATTCTGCTTCGGGCTAACGCCCGAAGTGCTGGATGAATTTGCAGCAAACATATATGAGGAGCATTGGCAAAGACCCCAAAACATGCTTTTGTAAATCTGTCCTATGCTTTATTGTTTGAAAAGTGTCTAAATGTAGGTATAAAAAACAGTGATAAATATTTGCTGCCTGAGGCATAGACTGAGGCCAAGGCCATATTATAATCCATGGCCACCAGGGCCTGGCATTGGTGTTAAAGTGGGCAGGGCCACCAGGGACAAGCTATATGGTTAAATTGGGCAAGGGGATTGGTCGCTGGCAGGGACAGGTGCAAACAATAGTGATACAACTTTGGTGCCTGAGGCATAGGCTATGGCCACCAAGGACCACAATTGGGTTAAAGTGGGAATGGCCACCAGAGACCAGCTATGTGGTTGAAGTGGGCAGTGGTCCTGGTCCCTGGCAAGGACAGGTAAACATAAACATGATATCACTTTTTTGCCTGAGGCATAGCCTTTGGCCATGAGGCCATGCCCCAGACAATGTGGCCACTTCCGAGGGCCACCAGCTCCAGCTATGCGTTTGAAGTAGGTATGGCCACCAGGGACGGGCTATATGGTTAAAGTGGGCAGTGGGCCTGGCCACCTGCAAGCACATGTGTAAAACATATATAACTTTGATGCCTGAGGCATAGCCTGTGGCCATGGACACTGGCCAGATAGCAGGATCGCGAAGACCAAATCTGATCACTGCCCATGGCCACCAGGGACCAGGAATGTGCTTAAAGTGGGTCTGGCCTTCAGCAATCGGATATGTGGTATGACATTTTTGATGCAATCTTTGATGTCCTGGGTAGTTTTAGCAGTGCATGCTAGTAGAGCGAGTTATGGTTGCTTAGCTAACAATAACTGGCTCATTTCACGGGTTTTTCGGTTTTATTTGTAACCACAACATCCCTTTAACAACATTTTTTCACTGAATTTCATAGGTTTTATTAGTGAAACTTAATCATAACGTCCCTTTATGTTTTTTCACTGAATTTCAGAGGTTTTTACCAGTACTCGCTAGTAGAGCGAGTTATGGTTGCTTAGCTAACAATAACTGGCTCATTTCAAGGGTTTTTCGGTTTTATTTGTAACCACAACATCCCTTTAACAACATCATTTTTTCACTGAATTTCATAGGTTTTATTAGTGAAACTTAATCATAACGTCCCTTTATGTTTTTTCACTGAATTTCAGAGGTTTTTACCAGTACACCCATTCCTTATATTATACTCACCCACAATGTAGCAGCTCCACAGTCAGCGGGCAGTCCGAACATTCGCCGGACATCAGGAAGCATCCCAAAACCCAGAAGCACAGTGGAGAACAAAACATTTTCTACCCTTCAATCACCAAAACACATAAATCAACATTACTTATATTAACTACATCGAAATATACCTTTTTGTACAAAAGCGCATTTGAACATGTTGAAATTAACTTTTCATTCACCACACAATATAATGGAATGCACCAAGAACAAACCATAACTGTACACCTCATATTATCACTTCAGTGAAACCCTTCATACACACTCACAAACACCAGGTTCTCATTCCAAAACAACCTCTTACAAAATAGTAAGTAAACCTGTATTGTTGTTACCATTCATTATATAAACATTTCTTATAAACAAAAAGCTATTTTTTTTTATTTTCACAGAAATGGCAAACACATGTGGGTGGTTGGAAGAAAATGTCCTTAAACAATACATCTTTTAATATAAACAAATAATGTAATGTATACAGTACTCAGTCAAATTATAATTTCTTATCTTCTTATAGCACATAATTTACATGAAGAAACACCACCCCAATTCAATTATGGAGAATTCCAAGAATCACAAAGACAATCTCTGTCCCCAACTGTACATACTGAAATCATGATGTTGTCTGAAAAATTGGATGAACTTAGCAATGAATATAAGGACATTTTAAAGTATGTTAAAAAATCATGTAATTAGAAATACTGATTATCACTGTCCTTCTTGCACTTGTTCCCTTTGCCCCCAGCAATCACCCCATCAAATTCCCAAAATGTAAATGAAAGACACTTTGATGAAACTCCTCCCTCCCCTGATGATCATTGTATAGAAATTCCAAATCCTCCCATTTAGGTTTCCCATTCCGATACACCACCCCTTTCATATATACATTTATTTTTTATAATACAAATATTTTTTTTAAACCCAGTTAATAGTCTATCGACTATAACGACTGTTCGGGGCATCCATTTATGATATAGGGTGTCCAGGGACAGCGAGCCATGGGATATCCAGGTATGTCATCATGTGACTGCAACGTGCAGCGTGATGGCCTTTCCTCGGATTGTGTCCATCACTGTTGACAATTTAAAACTGCATTTTTGCCCAATCTATGTTGTTTCAAGTTGAAAGTTTACCCTTCCAGAGCTCTTAGAGGCATTCTTAATCGATCTGCCAACTTTTTACAACTTTCCAAGGCCTATTTTCAGCTCGATTGTCCACAGACAGTTGTGTGGTTTGTATAGTAATCTGACCTACAGATTAGCTTTGAGTGTGACGTCATCTGTAGTGGAATGTTTGTGTGGAATGTTTGTGTGGAGGTGTTCTGCTGGTGACGGTTGGAGAGGAGTGTGAAGCTGTGAGCTGAGAAGATGGGTGTGGGGGTGAGCCCGGTGTTTCCCATGTCATCTTGTGTCCCCTACCATCCCTGTGTCTTGTGGAGGAGTTCAGGACATGGACAATAAAGAACCCGGAACTTACCTTGATGTACTGACGGTCCATCATTGTTACACTGGTGACAAGGATGGGATGGTAGGTGGATTACCTGGTCGTTGGCGCTGCTGGGGGGGTGCAGTGTCCCAGGAACACCGCCCCCTGTGAGTCCCCCCACACCCAGGCGGGTCTGTCTCTAGTAGGCCGCCATACGCAAGTCGTTGCCCCTTCTCTGGTAAGGTCCGTGTCTGAGGCATAACGCATCTCTTGTCACGAGGGGCAGCGCTTACTGCTCACGTTGCATGGAGCTAACAGAGATAACTGGGCGTATGGCCAACAAACAGACTGGTGCTCCTCTATCCAGGAGGGGTTTTGCAAGGCTCTAGCTATGCCCAATGTCTCGGGCGTGGTCGCTGCTGTGTATGCGGCCATGGACTAGGCGCTGCGGCGGCGTTGGGAGCGGCCACTTTCTGCCGGTGGGTGAGCCCAGTGTATGCCTTGAGACATCCAGGCGTGTCCAGGGAAGTAGTGGCCCTTTTCCTGGTGCCAGCTGGAAGGCATCTGGTGCAGCACCGGGAGCGATTTTTCGTGCGCTGGCTGCATTGCTGGGCAGTGGATTGACCGTTCTCCATCGCATCGCCTGGCGGAGAGATGCCGGATATCGTCGGAGACTGTTGGCTGCATTCATGCGAACACAACGGTGCTCTGGAGGAGAGGTTACCGGAGTTTGGGGCAGTGCTTTGGCGTTGCCTGCCGGCGATACGCCTGCCATATGAGGGGAGCCTGGGTCCTGTAGGAAGTTTGCAGCTGCCTCTGGTGGGTGTTGCTGGGACAGCGACTCCAGTTGGACTGGTGACGTCACAGCATGGAGAGGTGTTCCCAGTTGGTCACGTGTCTTGGGAACATTGTTCTCTGCGCTTCAAGTCTGTTTGTAGCGGGCCGAATGTAAACAAGGAGGAGTCTATGAGAGCCTTCCCTGCATTGTCACGTGCGTAATGCACGCTGCTCACGTCTGCGGATCAACGTTTCATTCCCAGTGGGTCTAAGGGAAGCAGGAACTCGCCTCTGATGGAGTGTACATGGGATTATATCACGCCGGAGAGTGATGGATCTGGACTGGTTTTTGAGGTGGCAAACACATGCCTATTATTCCATGAGCTGGAGCAGTTGGGGCATCTGTTGCAGAGTTTGCCGATCCCGTAATGGGCAATAATTTGGTTGTAAATTTGCCTGGTGTACGGCGTGGACATGGGTCAGGTTAGTGTACCGGGCCGTGTGAGTGAACATGGATGCACGTTACATGTTGTGGCCCATTTGTTTAGAAGGTACCTAGCTCCCTTATTAAATCCTGGGGGGGTTGTTCTGAGTTAGTTGTGGAAGGCAGTTGTTTGTTCCCTGTGGTGTCAAATCTTGTGGCCTTTTGTGGGGGAATAGAACCCTGTGGGTGGGTTTTTTCTCCTTATTCTCCCGTGTGGGTGTTGTAATGCAATTAAGGTTTGCAATGTGATTCATTCTGCAGGGATGTAATGTGTTTCATTCTGCAAATGACTTTGACATTGCTGTGTTCACCTTAGGGGTGGAACTTCGTTCCAGGGAAAGGTTAACCCCAAGGTGTGTGGATTGGCGTGCAAACTTGTTAGGGAACAAGTTGTATTAATATGATTTTCCTCACAGGACACTGACTTTCATTCACAATTGACATTGGGTGGTCCCGAGGAGTTCTTGCCTGTGGCATTTGAGGGCTGTGCTGGAGCTTATCATCATCCAATTTATTCACATGTGATGTAATGTTTCACCTTTGAACATGTGATGTGTTTTTCACAATGTTTGCATTCAAATTCCATGGTATTATGCAATGTTATCAAAATGTCTTTTGTGCATGCTTGATGTTGTCAGTGTTTGGGGTGTGAGTGCGGTGTACGGGTGCATGCAGTAGTTGGCGCTCCTGTAGTCATGTGTTATTACAGCATTGGAATGTTTGCGCCTTGTATGAGTGGCGTTGTGGTTGCTGCGTGCAGTCATGGGTTGAGTTGTTTTGCCCATTTGTTTTGTGTCATGAGTGCATGGTCAGGAGTGCATGTGTCCTTGTGTAGTGCCTGGTTTAAACTGGGGTTGGTCGCTATGTTTTGGCACTCAGGGGTGTTGATCTCTTTATCTTGAGTTTCCTTCTAACTGGTGTGTTCCAGCTTAGGTGCCAGTGGTGTTTGTGTTAAGGTCTTTAGTGCCTGATGGGTCAGGGTAGGTCTTTATCGGCCCGAGCGTTGTTGTTGTTTCTGGTGCCTTAGGTTGCAGGGTTGGTCACCTTTGGCGTACTTGTTCCGTCATTAGTGCCTGTGTTCTCAGGGTTGGTCGCTTTTGGCGTGGGTTGTGTCGAGTTTTAGATCATTCATGGTTTCCGGCCCATTTGGCCGAGATGGGTTACTATAGTTTGGAGTTTAGCTTTACCAGTGTGTTTCCTGATTCCAAGTGTGGTAAGTCAGGTTGTCTCCTGGTGTGTTCAATAACAGTGTTTTGTAGGTGGATGGAATGACTAACGATTTGTGCAGAGGAGCAGTATTGGGTTGTGGTTCTTCCTTATACTGCGGTTCATGGTTCTTCGTGTGGTTCCTCGGTCATTGTCAGGCTTTTGTTATTGCTTCCTTGGGGGCGGTTGGTTAGTGCTCGGAGGGGCAGCTCTGAGACTTCGGGGTGGCAGACCGAAGTGAAAGGTGATTTGTGCTAAGGTGGGTAGGTTGGTTAGGTTGTAGTTGTCTTAGTGTTGGCTAACAATAGTTTGGCTAGGGGTGGCAGCCCTAGGACCTGAGGGGCAGCTCGGGACAGGCGCAAGTGCTCTGTTTGTTATTTTCGTGGCCTCGAGGTGTGGACCGAGGGAGTGGTGAGTTGTTTTTAGGTTGCATGCCGTTGGCACTTTCTACTTGGTCCGAGGGTGTCCTGCAAATGATGTCCTTTCGTGCGGTTCTCATTATTGGTGTTATCAGGGTTTCTGTACATAGGCGGCTGCTGTGTTGCGGAATTCTGGTAGTGTGTTGTGTTGGGGTGTTAAGGTCTTGTGCTGGTCACATTACCTTGTCATTCTTTTGTTTTCCCATGGAGGGAGTGGTGTAGTAACTGGCTTTGTGTTTCTAAGGGGAGGAGAAGTGTAGTAATCTGGCTACAGATTAGCTTTGAGTGTGAGGTCATCTGTAGTGGAATGTTTGTGTGGAATGTTTGTGTGGAGGTGTTCTGCTGGTGACAGTTGGAGAGGAGTGTGAAGCTGTGAGCTGAGAAGAGGGGCGTGGGGGTGAGCCCGGTGTTTCCCGTGTCATCTTGTGTCCCCTACCATCCCTGTGTCTTGTGGAGGAGTTCAGGACATGGACAAGAAAGAACCCGAGAACTTACCTTGATGTACTGGCGGTCCATCATGGTTACAGTTTGCAGACTGTTGCTCTGAAGGGACCCACCCATTACTTTTCCTCATTCTCAATCTTGTAGACCAGGAAAGAGCATCTGTTTGCAGTCCCTTAGTTCCTGCTCGGACCTACCTTAAAAATGGCATCTGTTATGGCCATTCCTCCTCCCCAGTCACCACCACCATCACCATCTGGAGGGCCTGGACAGGGAAACAGGCGTGAAAATGCGGATGAGGATGAAGAGGAAGAGGAAGAGCAAGACGAGGTAGAGGAAGTGCTTACCTCCAGCACCCGGAGTGAGTCATTGGTGTGGTCGTTTTTCCCCACTGTTGGAGGTGTACTGAAGGATAGGGCAGCCAAGGTGACAAGCACTGAGTGCTGGGTCATACTCGGTAGTGGAAAAGCTGTGCTGTACTCATATGGGCCCACCTCCATGCAGCGCCACACCAGATACAACCATTCAGGTGCTCTGAGAAAGGCTGTTCCTTTCTCAGGGAGAAGCAGGTTGACGGCTTCTACCCCATCTTCCTCGACCGATCCTGCCACCAATAGAAGGCTACTCCTATGCGGCCGAGGATCCCAGCGGCCTCTTTACAGGCCATACAGAATGCTGTTGACCCTTACCTTTCAAGGGTCACAGTACTGTGTGTGTACTATGACACACCAATCTGCAGGGGGGTGCAGTTTCGTAGTGCTTTTGAGGCCACAATCAAGGGGCACGAGAATCACTGACACCCACCTTAAATGTAATGCCCGCCAA
Organism: Ambystoma mexicanum; assembly: GCF_040938575.1. NCBI lineage: Eukaryota > Metazoa > Chordata > Amphibia > Caudata > Ambystomatidae > Ambystoma > Ambystoma mexicanum. The sequence goes on from NC_090928.1 coordinate 135,998,631, forward strand.
ACATCTTCCCTTGACCACCTGCTCCCCCCCATCTCTGTGGTTTGTGCCCCTTCCCTCTCTACCCTCCCTCCTCCCCTCCTTCCCCTCCACGAATTTACCTTGCCTCTTCTGTAAACAAAAAGCAAAAATAAATATAAAATCACAAAATACAAAAAACAAGGTTCCTTTAGGAGCCACCTTTCACAGTAAAAATAGAACCTTATCACAGGACCCTTTGCAACCTGCATAGTCTGCAGACAGTGTGGTTGTCTGCAGACACAGGGAAATTGTCAGGCGTGGGGTGTGGGAATGAAAATCATTTTAATTGTTTTTCGTTCAAAAATGGTGGCTCTTAAAAGAAACTTTTATACCTTTTTGGATTTTGTATATTTTTTGATTACCTACTGAAGTTAATTATTTTTTATAACTTTCAGAAAAAGTGCTTCTAATTTTTTTTCTGTTTTTCCTCTTTATTTACTTCAACTACTAAAAGATACTTGAATCCATATTTTATGTGTTCATACAAACTGATTCAATGCATTTTGAACATTTTCAAGAAAACTGATTGCCCACATCAGTCAAATGTCCTCCATCTCTCCAAAAAATGTTGACAATATCAAATTTGATATTTTCATTATGAAAAGATGACATGCCAACATCTGGCAAAATAGCACAAACAACTTTGTTCACATTGCACCTTGATTTCTCAATTTGTGGACAAAATCAATTTGAACGCACCCACAATTGTCTCTGAGCTCAGAGAAAAGGTAATTTTCGAATGTGGAAACTGTTCCATCAACTTTCCAAATGTGTCCTTCATTACAAACTGTAGTGAAATTCCGGTAATGTAGTCCAAACTGTTGCCTCCACAGTGAACTACAATGATTCAAGTGAACCATATTTTCACAAAACAGGAGATATTCTGCCCACTTTATTTCTCGAACTCCATACCATGAAACTTGAAATTGATCTAATCCAAGATACTCAGACAATACACAGTGCTCAGAATACAACTTCAGCCGATGGATCCAAGAGTCTCCCAGAATCCATACACTCTGCTTCATCAATGACATAGCCATAGCCATCTTCAGTGTACTCACCAAACAAAACTCGTGCTACCTTCTCTTCCTATACACCATACCCACGAAACCTGATTCGCTGATTTCCCAATTTACGCAGACATCTACGACTGGCCTCCTGAAAGGACCCGGATGGCAAGGGTGATGTCCATGGTCTACTGTGGTGCCGTGGACACTGTATCACAGGGCAGCCCTTTTACGCTTTTTACTTTTATGTTTGTAACACTCCATCATTGGCTGCTTTCGAACAGTCACACATCCATCCTCCAATCACAACCAAAAACTTTACATGAAACCCTGTCATCTCAGTTCATCACCTCAGATCTACTCATGAACTCTCAGAGAATCAAGATATACTAGCCTATATAACTACATTTAAAAAGATGTCCACCGACACTTTCTGTGCTGATGATGCCCTAATAACCCTCTTTAGACGGGTCTTTCGAAAGACCTGAAAGACGAAGTGTCTCGAGTCCCATGGCCATCCAATCTAATTGAAGACATAGCGCTAGTCATGCAATTAGACTACAGACTCCAGGAAAGAAACAGAAAAACGAAAGGGAAAAAACTCTAGATATCATACGGAAGTCCTCTCTTCTCCCAACAAATCGGGTCCTACTAAGGAGCCGATGCAATTGGGAATTACTAGGGGTCCTCTATCAACAGAAGAACGAGCCAGGAGAAGACTACAAGGGTTATGTATGTATTGTGGATCTAACAGTCATACTGTCAAAGAGTGTACACTAGCCCCACCGAGAAAGCCAGGAAACACCAATGCCCGACCGTGAAGGGGACAACAGCGTTGGGTTCTTCAGCAGCAATTAGTCCCCTCCCAAATATCTCGATTGGTCCCTCTACCATTGCAACAGGGAATACTATGATCACTTTGGGTATCTTTTTGTCTTGGGATAACGTTTGTCTAGTCAATGTTCCGGCATTGATAGACAGCGGAGCCGCTGGCAATTTCAATGACGATGCTTGGGCACAAAACCCAGTATTCCACGTACGACCAAGAGTATGGCCATCCCGGTGGACAGTGTAGATGGTAGCCCTCTTATGTCAGGGCCCATTAAAGACCACACAGGATCCCTGAAGATGACAGTGGCATCACATCAGGAAAACATTGAATTAGACATCATTAAGACAGCCCATTACTCGGTAATCTTAGGGTTGCCATGGTTAAGACACCACAATCCCTACATTAACTGGACGGCTGGTACTCTTATTCTTGGTTCAGAACAGTGTGTCTATCATCACCTCACATCTAATTCCACTCTGCAGAATTCTGACCAAGGATTGGGCATCACCAATACAATAGTTAATGAGATATCCTCTTTACCTGCTGAATACCAACATTTCCATTCCATCTTTTCTCAGTCCGAGTATTCTGAACTTCCCCCACACCGGAGGGACGATTGTGCAATCGATCTGGTACCAGACAGTCCTCTTCCCTTTGGAAGGATGTACATTCTATCAGCCAAAGAGAAAGAAGTTCTGAAAGAATATTTGCACACACATATCAAGAACGGTTTTATCACTGAATCTACCTCTGCAGCAGCTGCCTCTTTGTTTTTTATCCCCAAGAAAGATAATCCGAACTCCATCCTTGCATAGACTTCCGGGGTTTGAATAAGATCACGATCCCTGACAAATACCCTATGCCATTCATCCCGGATATACTAGAGGCGGTGCAAGGAGCCAAGGTAAGGGGCGCATACCACTTGATTCATATTAAAGCTGGAGATGAGTGGAAAACGATCTTTCGAACCCCATTTGGTCACTACCAATATAGAGTCATGCCCTTTGGACTAACTAATGCTCCAGCAGTCTTTCAAAGATTCATGGATCACATGTTTGCAGACATAAACTTACACTATGTTATCATCTATTTAGATGATATATTGGTCTTTTCCTCTACATGGGAAGAACACCCCTCCCATGTAAAAGAGGTTCTGAATCGCCTACAACAAAACCATCTGTGGTGCAAGTTGGAGAAATGCGTATTCCACAAAACCACCATCTCATACTTAGGTTACATCCTTTCCCAAAAAGGCATCGCTATGGATCCTGCGAAAATATCCGCAATCACTGAATGGCCTTCTCCACGATCTGTCAAAGACATTCAAAGATTTTTAGGTTTCTCCAATTTTTATAGGCGTTTGATTGCACACTTCTCATCTCTAACCAAACCCTTAACTCATCTATTGAAGAAACAAACCCCATTCCTTTTGGCAACAGAGACACAGAAATAATTTTAACAACTGAAAACCCTCTTCATCCAGGCTCCATTCTAATGGTACCAGATCAACGGCGTCGGTTCATTGTAGAGTCAGACGCATCGTAGCATGCTTTGGGGGCAGTTCTACTTCAACCGGACGCTCAAAATATGGAAAGACCAGTTGCCTATCTATCCAAGACTCTTTCACCAGCAGAGGTCAATTACACAGTACTGGAGAAAGAACTCCTAGCCATTAAACGGTCTTTCGAGGAGTGGCGTCATCTTCTCCTAGGGGCCTGATATCCCATAGAATTCAGAACAGATCACAATAACCTCCGAACATTGCAATATGCACAAACTTGCAACAGCAGACAAGCTCGGTGGGCCACTTCTTTTCCCCGTATTGTATAAAATTCACCTTCATTCCAGGAAACACCAATCTGAAGGCCGATGCTTTATCACAAAAGACTCCTTTGGAGAAGTTTCCTTTTAAACCTGAACCTATGTTTTCAAAAGCGGTATTCGTTCCTGTAATCCATCATTTCCTACAAAAACTGGAAGACAAGTCTAGGGACCTCGAAACCTTAGAACCTGACCTATTTACCACACAGGGCTTGACAAGTAGCTGAGGTCTCCTGTTCAAAGGCGGAAAGGTTTACGTCCCCGATTCTGATATCCAGAAAGAAGTATTCAGAAGATTCACAAGCAGCAGGGCATCGGGGATTCTCTAATACCCTTGAACTGATCCAGAGACATTCCTGGTGGCCTACTGTTCGAACCGATGTACAGGAATATATTGCTTCTTGCACAGTATGTCTACAGAACAAATCTCCTTGAATTCCTCTCTTGGGTGAACTAGTAACTGCTCGACTACCAACCAGACCCTGGCAAATAATTTCTACAGACTTTATTGTAGACTTACCCAGATCTGAAGGCTGTACCACCATCATGGTCACCATAGACACCTTGACAAAGATTGCACACTTTATCCCTTTACCTACCATTCCCTCGGCAGCACTCATGGCACAGATCTTTTTGGAGCATATCTTCTCTCTCCATGGTCTCCCCGAAACCATTATTTCAGACAGGGGATCACAATATACCTCGAGATATTGGAAACAACTCTGTCACATTTTGGGAATTTCTAGAGCCCTGAGTTCAGGTTTCCACCCGCAGACCAATGGACAAACAGAGCGACTAAACCAAACACTAGAAGGTTACCTCCGGTGTTATGTCTCCTCTGCCCAGGACAATTGGAAGAATCAATTACCCTTGGCTGAATTTGCAATGCAGCTCATTCTACCATCAGAGCCAGTCCTTTCTTTTGTACTTATGGGTTTCATCCTACGGTTTTCCCCATATCTGCTTCTCCCCATGCCAAATACCCGGATATGGAGGGGTTGATAGATACCATTCAGCAAGGCCATATCAAAGCGGGTTTGGCTCTCCAAGAAGCCCACGCAAGAAGCAAGAAACAGGCAGACAAGCATCGCACTCCGTCTCCTCAGTTCCAAATCGGAGACCAAGTTTGGTTATCCATCAAATTTCTTCCTAGGAGACTCATCCCTTCAAAGCTGTCACCCAAATTCTTTGGCCCGTTTCCTATTTTGGCCAAATATGGGCCGGTGGCATATAGACTGCGGCTCCTTAGGTCATGGAGTTGCATCCATCCCACCTTCCACGTCTCACAATTAAAACCCGATGTACGTAACCGTTTTCATCAGACAGTGTGTGGATCATCCCCTCCAGTGATGACTGACATGGGTCCAGAATACGAAATGTCTGGGATATGTGACTCTCGCTACCATCGAGGGGTTCTCCAAAACCTTGTGGACTGGAAGGGTTATTCCCCTTCGGAACAATTATGGGAACCAGCCTCCGCTGTCCATGCTCAACGCCTGGTTCATTCCTTTCATCGGTTTCACCCGGGGAAACCGGGGTTTGCCTTCCTTAGGAGGGGGTATACTGTTATGACTGGCCTTCAGGGCAGTTAGTTATGGCATTGTTGGCGGCTTCAGCCTAGGTTGAGGATTTGTAACTCCAACATAGCGCCTGTAACCAGAAGGAACGGTGTAGTTCCTCGGACGGGAAACGGGAGTGAAGCCCCTCCTCTCTCCCCGGAAACAGTACATGGATCCTTGACGCCCGAGGAACAATGCGTTGCTACTGTCTTCAGAGGCTCCGCTCTGTGAGTTACCATCCTTAGGATTACAAACCCCTTTCGACTTGCTTTCAGATTGCTAACTCTCCTTTCCTCTATCTGTATTTACGTAAAGGGAAGCACCGCCACCCCAACCATATTCATACGCTCTGCCGCAATCCTCCGGCTACCAAACGCGGGCCAGATTCTCATCAGCTCTAGTAAGCAACTCTACTTTATTTGGCCACAAGCTCTTTGTCGGGTCACCTCTCTCTCCTCCTAGGGTTCATTGCCATCTCTTGTATTTCCCCAGAATACAGTCTTTACCAGTCACGTTCCGGCTCCACTTGAAGATTCAGCCTCAAACCTCACCGGGACTTCATATTCAAGTCCCATTCTCACACAAGCACTGGTAGGAACTCCTTCCATCAAACCTCCTCCTTCCATCTTTTTCACTTTACATTCCCAGAATAATCCCTTTCCTTTTATGTGTTCTGATTTTACTTTCTTAAGATTGGGTACTCTTCACGGCTATATGATAACTCCTCCTACTAGCCCTTCGTGACTACAAACCAGGTACATTTACTCTTCTTAAGAACTCTCAGGAAGGTTCCTATAAACACCTTGGTTAATCCTTTTCTTTCTATCCCCAGTTTGCAACACAAATAAACCCTTCAGGAATACTCAACTTTTTACTTACCTACAAGAGCGTCACCACACAAGACGAGTAAGAAGCTGATCCAATTAATCCTTCAGTGCTCTCTACTTACAGCCGGGTTTTCTTCCCCATGAGGGTTTCCCGGGAGCTTCCTTTCGGTGCCTGTGCTTGAAGGCGCCGGAAGATTGTTTCAGGTGGACTTCTCTAATCTTCGCTTCTATTCGAAGACAAAGTAGGACTTGTTTTCTTGTTGTTGTCTGCGGATTGATTGTGGGGTCCCTCCAGAGGTAAAACAAAAGAAAACCTTAACACAAGGTGCATGAGAAGCACTGCCCCTTTTCTTATATTTAAGGCACACACAACATCGTCCCTGTCCACCTGCCCCTCTAAATCTTTCACTGGTGCCCCTTCCCTTATTCATCTCCCCCACCTTACTTCCTGGCTTCTCCTGAAAAAAACAAAAACAAAACAAAATACAAAAAACAGTTAAAAAGTAGAACTAAAACAAATCATCGTATAGACTCCATCTTCTTTACATTTCTCCATAAAGTAGTTAAGACTCAATAAGAATCTACAAAATTTCCATTAGCATTTTGTATTATGCTAATGCCAATAATGGACAATTGTATACAGAGAAAAGAATAAAAGGACAGAAAAATGTTCTGTCCCTAATACTTTTCTCTAGCATACAATAAGGTCCATACTCCATGGACCTTTATAACTATCTGCCTTCTCTGCAGTACCCTTTCCAGTCCAAGCATCATTAAAAGACCCGGATGGCACATGCACACCATCTCACAGTGCACAGGACAGCCCTTCTATCCTTTTTACTTTTATATTTGTTCCACTCCCTCATTGCCTGCTTTTAAACAATCACACATCCATTGACTAATCACTTCCAAGCCTATGCATATAACACTATCAATATATTAAACTTCCACATCTTTTGCATCTGCATTTCCCTTTCTTACACAAAATAATTGTACACAGTGCTCCTATAAATGCACATGTGCATTGTGCAGTAAGAGAAGTGCATAAATAGAAGGGGCTGCATGGATGGGCAAGTGCTCATTGGGGCCCAGGAGAGAAGTGGTAAGGGATGCCACGGTGGGAGGCTACTTGCTAACTGCTGGGGCAGAGGAGTCCCAAGGGTGGGGTGCATCTTAACCATAGTATCCCTTTAACAAAGTTTTTCTGTGAATTTCATAGGTATTTATGTTATGAGTGAACATTTTTCATGATGTTATATTACTGTATATAAGTTATTAATAATTCCTCTTTTAAAATATGTGAAAGAACTATAAACATCCTTTAACAAACATATTGTTTGCAACACATACTTATGTGTGTCGTTATTACCAGCACATGCTGGGGATGTAAACTATTGTTGAATTGCCTATGGCATGAGCCTCGACCATCACCCCAGCCCCACCAAACCACCCCTATTATTTGCTGGACCTACCCTGCATCCTAACTCAGGGTTCACTATACCCTAATAATGTGACCAATGGCCATTGCTCATGGGTTCAAGCCATGGCAAGTTTACAAAATCCATGCATTCCCCAATAAGCAAATCAGAGTACACACGTGTGTTTGCCGAGGGCCAGGCCCACTTCCCAGACACCAAATTTATATCACTAGTTTTTGTACTTACATTCTGACTCTTTGGAAAAATAAAACACAATACAGATTTGCAAAAGATACTTTTAGGTCCTTGCTGATGCTTGTCGAGCAAGTTTGTTGTAATGCAGTCCAGCACTTCACGCTGTAGCCGCAAGCAGAATATTTTTTCCCATTCAAACCTATGGCTTCTGCCATCCCACATGCCCCAAAAAGAAAATGACAGTACACATTTCTTCTTGCTGAGGACCAGGCACTTTACCCAGGCACCAAAGTGATATCACTGTGTTGTGTACTTACATTTTGACACTTTAAAAAAAATAAAACACAGGACAGATTTTCAAAACCATGATTTCAAGTTCTTCCTGATGCTCCTTGAGCATATTTGCTGCAATCCCATCCAGCACTTCAGCCTGTAGCCACGAGCAGAATTTTCTTTCCCATTCAAACCTATCCCGATTTCAAGAAACTTTACCACATAGCCGGTCCCTGGTGGCCCTGCCTTTAACCTCATGGCCAGTCCCTCATGGTCATGTGCACTAGCCAGATTGTCCGGTTCATGGCCTTTGGCCATGACCCTGACAATCTGGCCACTGCCCATGGCCACAGGCTGTACCTCAGTCACCAAAGGTATATAACTAGTTTTTGTACCTACATTATATCAAGTTTCAAAAAATAAAACACAGACAGCCATATCCCATCCCATCCTCATCACCCCTCCCAGCCATATCCCATTCCATCCTCATCACCCAGACATTATTAAGAAGGGGTTTGCTACCATTAATTGCACACATAAACACAGTTATTAAAGCTCAGTGAGCATTATTTAATGCAAATCAAAAACAGCCAAAAATAGCCGACACGTGTTTCGAGCTTCAACACTCTTTTTCAAAGCTGCAAAATTATATCCTTAGGTTTTGCAAGTATACATATTTGACGTAATCATATTTAACCAACCAAATGTAGCAAAACAATGTAGTAAACTTGGTTTCCCCTTCATTTATGCCTAGCAAGCAACCAGCTACAACTTGGCTTAGTCAGAATACTAATCATGGGTTTCACACATGTGGTAAATGCTCTATGTGTTGCTATGCATTAGAGGTTTCCCAAATTGATTTTGGCAAATTGGGAATTTTTAAAGTGAATGCATTTATCAATTGTAACTCCAAATTTTGTGTACATTGTATACTATTTGTTTGGTCAAATACTACATTGGTAGTACAATTCGCCCTCTTAAGATCAGGATAAGAGAGCATCTATCCACCATTTCAAGTCAAGACTCAAAATATCCCTTGGCCACACATTGGCAAAGAAATCATCAGCTGGACAATAAACCTGATATTAGGTTTACTGGCATGACAAAAGTAACTTTGCCCCAAAGTGGCAGCAATTTTACCCTGAAACTAAGACAACTTGAAGCACGGCTAATCTGCCAGTATCGTACTGTATCAATTGGTCTCAACAGTGACCATGAATTTTCGGTGTTCCTCTGAAGTCATACTGTACAAATGCCTTTGTTTCCTTGTTGCTGTTTGCAATCTGTGCATATATATAATTTCTGTAAAAGAGCTGTCGTGTGTGGACAACACTGGTCACCTTGTGTCTGTATTTTGGGGCAATATGCCGTAATTTTACTTACAAAACTAAGGTTATTTGGGATTGGATGCATGGATGCACCAGCCTTCTAGGGGGGCAACTGCATGTGCCTGCACTATGAGTAAGCCGTGGGTGTCTGAGTTCTGAGTTTGTGTCAGGATACCGGGGGCTTTTTTGGCAGGGCCCGGAGGGTCCCTGATCGCGATCCGCGAATGTGCGAACGTCACCTGGGAATCCACAGCCTGGAAATGGTGCTGCGGATCCCCAGGTGACGTTCACACTTTCATAGTGCAGTCCTGCACCAACAACCCAGCAACAATTCAAGGATTGCCCACTTACAGTCTCACCACTGCTATCGCAGCAGCAGATACCACGGACAGCACCACCAAGTGGTGTTCATCCTGATGAAGACCAACTTCCAACCAGGCTACAACCCAGCCTCCTATGGCTGAAACCCACCCATGTCGACCCCTCGTGACACAACAGAAAACCCATCTTTGTTTATGTTCTTGTAGATAGTGTTGTGTACACCCTGTGTTTACTACGCCCTGGACCACTTTCAGTCCCGGGTGCACTTTTTGTTGAAATATAAGTCCTCCAGACTGTCATATGTGTTTGTGCAATTAGGTGGAGTCTTTTGACCTCAACAACCAAGAGGTTGATACTTACCTTGGATTCCCACTGTAAATGATTACACCTTCGTCCATATTCATTCACTTTCGTGCTTATCGAAAGTTGTGTAAACTAATTAAGAAGAAAATGAGTGTTCCTGAAATAAGTTGATTTGTTCAGCACCACACATCTTGTTGATAGGATCTCTCATCCTGATTATTTTGATAATTCTATATGTACCCCCCTGGGTATATCAGGACCCTGCCAGGTGCCCTTATATTAACTATGCTTGCCAGTGCAGTTTGATGAGGATCAAAGTGATGTGGTCGAATTTGCCATGAGCTTTTTATGAGTCATGCTGCAGCATGTAGGACATATCTCAGGAGTGCCAGAGTGGTCACCTGAAGGCATTCCGGGGTATGGGGATTGCCTTTGTCCTAAAAGCGCCATAGTACCATCAGGGAAGGTTAGTTAATTCATATGCAACAAGAGCCTAATTATGAGTCAAGAGGTGACAGTATTTCAAATATCTCCTGACCTTACCCTCTCTAATTATAACGCATGAGGCTTTCACCTCAGAAACATTTTGATGGGAAATACCCAAGGCAGTAAATACTGCATGGTTACAAGGGATAACACCTTCATTTGTTTTGCACCACCAAATATTTTGACCAACCACCCAGTCTTGGTGCTTACAGCATCACACAGAGCATAGATCCTAGTCCATGCATAGCACTATTACTACACATAAGACTTCAAATACAGTGCGTTAAGTGATAGGCAGGACATGTGGGGTCTGTAGATACACACAAATGTGTTCCCTTCAACATTCATCTAGCAGTTTCTTTCCACGCAAAACTGGAGGAGACAAGAACGATGCATAGAAACACTCACATAGAGGGAACTCTGATAGTCCACGTGGAAGGACACACGTGCTGTTATCACAGATCATACAGTCTCCACTGAAAGAATTCATAACATCTTTTCAAGGAAGCAAAAGGAAGCAACCACTCCAATATGTGTCTTCAAAAACATTTGAGAGTTACATAAGATTCCAATATTATGTCCATTCTTCACTAGTCCTGGAATGACATTCATGGTGCTAGGACAAAGGTGGGTGGACCAGAGATCATGACCTCATGAAACCAATAGAACCATGTTTTTCCAACATCGAATATCAGCCAATTAGTACTCCTTCATCCTCTTATGACTCAATAAAAGGCAGCAAAATGCACGGCTTTGCTGTATGTAAGATCCCGATTTAGTCTGACAAGGATATTGATATTTTATTTTTATCACGCTCGAACACAAGTGTTTCAGAGCATGAGGAGGCAAGGGGGGGGAACCAGGGAGAACAAAAAACAACGATCTTACTAGGCCTAGTGACATTGAGAACTTGTGGAGGAGAACTGCAAATCATCTCGAAGTTTGTGAAATCTGAGCCCAAAGACTGAAATAAAGCAGCAAGACGTTTTAAATACACATTGACCAGAACTGGTGAAGGGATGACCCTGAGGGACACCACTGAGGAGAGGATGAAAACAACGTTTAGCTGCAAAAGAGGAGCCACCTGTTTCTGATTCCCGTGGAAAGGATGCTATCTGCTCCAATGCCCTGCAACAATGCTAATATCCATGAGCTCTTGGATCAAGATGACATGGACAACACAGCCAAATACTGCTTACAGGTCAAACAGCAGAAAAGACAAACACTGATGCCACCTGCTGCCTCTCTTTGATCACCGAGGACAATATCAATATGGACTCAATTCCTTTATAGACCTACAAGCCGAATTGATGCATGTCTGGACAACTAGAGTATGGAATTATTTTGGTTCCATGAGAATGGATCTTTTCTTGTGAAAGTTTTGCGCTGAAAAAAGGCAACACATATATATTCGATGATGTACACTCTACATTGTGCAATCACCAGAGAGCTTGTGCCAGATTACACACATTTTGCACATGTGCGAGTGCAACTAGCACTAGTGCAAAAACATGTTCTTTTAGTGCATTTTTGCACAAGGGCACATTCCACACTAGTGATAGAACTAGGGGAGCATGTTGCTGAGTACAAAAATGCATTGAAAAAATGATTTTTTCCACTTGGGAAGTGATTGCCCCAGTGCTAAATGTACGTGCACTGATGCAAAGTGTCTGTAATTCTGCCCCAAGAGTCCGCAGAGGATTCCTTTTTTGAGAAAAGGTCTCATTCGGCGAAGAAAGGAGGAGATGTGAAAACGAGGTAGCTGATATTTGTGTTAAATATGGCTTGATTATATCATCCCAGGGATATCGTAGAAGAGTAGCATTCATGCTCCCAGTGGCAGTGTAGTATCTGGCTCGGGATATGCCATTACATATAGTTAGAAGCCTCTCTGTGAACACATTAGATCATTTTCCACGTTGCTAAAAGGATGTTGGAATTTTTGTTTGGTCCATAGTAGGACATTTAAGTTGACAACTTGGAATAGTATGTTGGTTTTTGCAGAGGTTGTAGTTGGTTTACACATCCTGAAATTAATTAGTTATGCATCCTCACCCTTACGCTTTTAGGAACGCTAGAGGGTTTTATCCTTAGTTACCTCTCCTGGAAACCAGGATGCCTGATGATACCTGAATTTACCAATAATTGAGCTCGCTGGGCAGCTAATGCCCAGTGCTTGGTACATCCCAGAAATGTCATTTTCGTCTGCAATTCTGCCAGATTCCTCAAGATGTGGGCACGCCGGCTGTTGGTGTCCACGATTTCACCCATGCCAACTGTATACATTTCTAAGCAGGTGGTTTCAATTTACTTGCAAGCTTAAATATTTTGGTTCTGTATAGCCAGGTTTTTTTTTCTGGGGGAAGTTTAAGAGGGTGTGGGGACCATTTTTAGGCACTTGGCTCCCGATGGTCAAAACTTAGCACATGTGCATTGTGAAAAAAGGAGAAAATTAATTTAGTTCCAAATTTGCTGCTTAGATAATAAGCAATGGAAGAAACAGGCTTAGCCAACATCTGTTTAATGTCATCACTGGGGAAAAAGTTAAGCAAGCAATATTTTTTACTATGTTTGCTGTGTAACACGAAAATATATGTTTTAAACACTTTGGGCCTCATTACGAGTTTGGGGGTAATTTTGAAATTTCCACCAGAATCGTTTACTGTTACCACCACTTGCTCCTGTGGGTTTACCATGGGATTACAAGTGGTAGTAAGGTGGTTTTAGTCCCCATTATTGGAGTGCATAGGACTTCGGTGGCAATTCCGCTGTGGTAAATCTGCTGATTTTTTGGAGAAAAAGTGAAGGATTCTTGTTGTAGGTCCACTTTTCCTCTAAACTCGGAATTCGGCGGGGCAGTAAAACAGGAGGCAATGGGATTACTGCTACTTTTTTGTCACACCGGCAAACTCGAAAAAAAAACTCTTAGCCTTTGTTTCTTAGACCATAAGGATTGGCACAAAACCTGCTTGCTCTTTTCATATTATATGAGCTTTTGCTCAATTGGTAACACCAGTGCAAATGTTAGATAATCTGTCTCCATGTGTAATTGCTACATGCCTGTGTTCTAGTGGGACATTATCACTATAATTCGGAATTCACTGTGGCCCTTCTCCTTCAACCACTGAAGTGATTCTACTGGGTCGTCCAGTTTAGATGTGTACACATTGTCCTGAACGAGGGGTGGGGGGGATTCATCTCACAACTGCTATGTCAGTCAGTGGTAGCCCAGTGCAACTCTCCAGACTCACAAGTCCGAAACAACTACTCTATTCATGTCTTGAACCTATCCGCTTAGGTACAGGTTACAAAGGCACTTCAAAGGGCAGATAAAAGAATCTGGTTAATGTGAACTCAGATTCTGACTTTATGTTGGCAGGTTTAATCAGGAATCCGTGCCCCGCCGAGCTCAGGGCTTTCGGTATGAAGAAAATATAAAACTAGGCTTGCTCAGTGCAGGTTGAGGTGCTGAAAGCTAATGATTTAACTGTATTGTGTAAAATTCAAAGGACAATTTTAATATTTCTTTCATTTTGATTTATTTGCGCATGTATACCTTAAAATGATCACATACAATATATAATGTACAAAATTTTGTAATTTAGCAATCCCACCTCTTAACAAAACAGCTTCCTAGCTTTTATACACTGCACAAATAATAATTCTGCCATCACATAAACTGCTGTCAAAGGTTAAAGTCACACTCATTCTTTAAAATGATCCAAATGGAGCTACATTAAAATGAATGACGCAAAATTCAAAAGGCAACCAACATTTGATATAAATATGAATTGGATAGAATACAAAGTGCATTGCATGTTTCATCAATAAAACCGCCATGACTGCATTAAAACGTTCCAAAAAAGTAAGTTCAAAATAATTCATAACAACCATGGCCAGCAGATGAGGACATGTTTTAAAGGGCATTAATGAGAGCTGAATGTAATTATAAGGCACAGAGTCTCTTTCTCTGTAATGACATACCAGCTCCTCCAGTGAACATTTACTGTAGGCCCCTCACTTTGATCAATCTATAAGAACAATTAAAGTGTCCAAGGCAGAACCAAATAGCAGATCAGCAGTAAAAACGTACAACTGGGCGGTGCTGGGTAAACGAACTCCACTTTCATTTTGGGACCGAAAGGCCTGATTCACAGAGCGTTTTCCGGGGGAATGTGGTATTACAAAATACTTCTGTGAATCAGCCCCTAAATCTCCATCCTAATGTAGCTTCCATGTCCTGGTGGGGGGCGGACATGGCCTTTAATGGCCCGCCAGCCCAGGCCCCAGCTCGGGCTGCAGGCCGTTACAGGCCATGTCCTCTCCACCCTCCCGCCGCGGCATGAAAGCCATTCACACCCCGGATTTACCGGGCTGTGGATGGTTTTCTTCTTTTTATTTTTTTAATCGAGAGATCAGCTCAGTGTGGAGTGTGTAAACCCATTTCACAACGAAGAAAAAAATAAAATAAAGTTGCGGAAAAGGTCCCTTTCGGATGACGGCGGCCATAAAAAACATGTTAAAAAATGTCCACCGTCATCCGAAAAGGGACAAAGTCCCTTTTCTATTTTATGCCGCAAGTGCGGTGGTGATTGCACAATCGTACCAGGGAAAGCCAGATTGTGATTATTCATGGTCATGATAACTTGTTTTAAAATGTAGCAATCAGTTGGGGTCCCCGACAAGTTTTGCTGAAATGTTTGTGCAATATAATGTGGCCAATTTACCTCCAAATGGAAGTTCTCTCAAAAATGATCATGTTTTAAAATATTGCCCATAATAACAAATATATAGTCTGCTCTAAAGTCCTACTTTTAAAGAACTTGGAGGCATCCATTTTGTATACAGTAACAATGCAATCTTTTTCTTTAATTCAAAGCTCTTGTGGCAGTAATCAAGCACAAGACCCCTTCTTGGAGCTTGCACTTGTAACTGCGTTAGAGCAGAACATTCAAACAAACGTTCACAGGACAGCCAGTCCTATGAATGCCATCCTAATAAGGCATACAAGCCCTTTCCAGCAAAATAATTTTGCTGACAAGCACGTGTTTGCTGTATTAGGATGCCATTCGTACAACTGTCTGTTCTGTGAATGAAGCAAACACACCCTATTTGTTTAACAGAGCATGTTTGATTTGCTCTTTCAAATGGACTTGCGTGGTCCAGTGATAAAGGGTTAACCCCGCGAGCCACGCGACCTGAGTTCATGTCCCAGCTTTTATTTTATTTTCTTATAAAGCATCAAAATAATTCCTGATTTAACCACAACATTACTGCACTTTTAGCGTGAAATTACCACAAAAACAGCTTGCATCGATGAGAAAACAAGATGACAGTTTTTAATTTCTGAAAAGCCCCAGCTGCTACGATGCACCACTGGAGACAGGTTAAAATGTTTTTGGAATGGGGGTACCCACTTCTCCATCTAAGACATGTAGCCATATCACATCTAAACACGACATATGGAGACACAGACGGGTCACTATCAACTTGGAGGATACATTCCACTAAACAGTTCTGAGTGTCACCTTATACACAATCAAAGTGAAGCTCGTATTGTCTTCTCTGCCACTCGAAACAACAAAGTAGAATTCAGATTTTCAATATTATCATTATAGACACAGAGGTGAAGGATTATTCATTACTATCATCTTTACTTTTTGGGCAGCACAACGTCAGAACAATAATATATATAACAACAAAACTTAAACTACAAATCCGAACTTGAGTTTGAGTCTTTGGTAGGTCATAATATTATTGTTCCTTCAAAAACATGTCTTTTCTCTGTCCAATCGGTGCATATACAGTTCCATAAACACTGTGACCTCCTTCCTCATATGCTCTTTCTTTGCAGCTCGGATAGCGAGGTAAGTACACCTTTTTGGCTTCTTCTTTTACTTTGACAGGCTTAGGAAGTGTTAGGAAGCGTGCAAGAAAAAGGTGTTATTCATTAGGCGAGCGCAGTGGTGTGTCAATCAACATCATATCATTGTCATTACATATGAATTTTGACATTCATGATTGTATTAGTGTGTGATAATTATTTGCCTCCATGCCTTTAATAGAATTATAACTTTCTATAATGATAGTATTGAAAATGTGAATGCTATGTCAAGACCCGGAGGCTCGAATTATGCTTTTTCAAAGCTTACTTACCACCAATGTCGTAACCCTCTCAATTGGTTTAAAATAAAAGGTTTTAAATGTCGACTCATTTGACCAATCTGCTGATTTCACAATATTTTCTAGTCTTGCCCCCACGTTGTATGCCTTAGAAGCCTTTGCTCCTCTCACTGAGTGTGCACCATAGCTTTGTACGACGATGCCTGCTTGCAGAATAACCCATCTCACCCTTCTAGCCATGGTCGTTGGGGTTACTGCCCGAAGGCTTTCCGCAGTGCTATAAGCTATAAGCAACTGTGTCACTCCTGCGGGTCGCAGGTCTCTTGTCATGTTTTCGTATTCTGTTATGCATCTAACTGGGCAAACCTTAGATTGATTCTGGAATTATTGTTTTGATACTGTCCTCAAACCCGTTTTTGTTCCTTTTGTGATGTAAAATGACACTCTAGCAGGGGATATCGATTTCTTGTTAACTTCCAAGGCTCTCACATCCTATATTTCTTTGCACAATAACAGGCATAGTAGCATTATCAATTTCACCGCCAGAGCCTTCCTATCAATCGTGCCTTATTAATGGTCCTGTGTGCTCTCCATTGTGCCTCTATTTGCGTTAGCGAATTAGCTACAAGTACTACATCTGTTCCAGCGGAATGTAGGTCCTCTACAAACACAAGCTATGCCCAGGTGCTCATGATGATCTATAGGCTTTCCTTGTTCCTGGGGTCCATAACAGTCTGATAATGCATTCAGCCTCATCCGATAGGCCTAAACTCGCCCAGCATCCCCTGAAATTGGCCATGACATCAGTTTGAGGCCACTTGCTCATTTCATCGGGAGAGCTATTGGGTTGTCGTGAGCCATTTCCAGGAAGCTTGGCCCCTCCAATCTGGAGTGATCAGTATCACCAAAGCCTTCTGTCTCTTCACCTGAGCCAGTGATTGCTATCACCGAAAATGGTGGCAATGCATACTCTCTGCCCGGACCCTACGTTTGGAGAAACGAGTCCTTCGCATCCGCTTCTGGATCTTGTTTCCAGCTGAAGAATCAGGGTTACTGTTTGTTTAACCTTGTAATGAGCAGGTCCATCCGTCACGGGCCCCATTGAGTGATTAGTTCCTGGAAAACCTCTACATCCAGCCTCCAATTCCTGGCATCCTTGAAGAAGCTGGAGTTCCAGTTGGCCACTTTGTTCTGTTGGCCCAGAAGATATTCTGCAGTCACTAAGACTTTTCTCTACAGGCATAAATGCCAAAAGTCTTTCACCAATTCTGTTAGCATTCTGAACCTCGTGCCACCCAGTCTGTTTATGTATCTGACTGTCGACACGTTGTCCATCTTGAGAAGTACACAACATTGCATTCTCTCCTGTGTCCAGCATCTACTGCAAACGACCCTGCTATCAACACTAGGCAGTTGATATGCATTTCTAGCTCCTGCACTGACCACCTGTCTCCTGTTGATAATTCTCTGCATCAGGTACCACAGCCCCATCTGCTTGTCTCAGATTTTATTATCAGGTCTGCGAATCCATATGCTGGAACCACCAGTCTGGTTCCACTCTTGCATCCTGCGATACTGGAACTCTTTGTTTGTATGATGTGTCCCTCCTTAGATGCTGTATCTTCAGCCTCTGCAGGGCCCTGTAATGGAGTGGCCCTGGTAAAATAGCTTGGATTGATGATGCAAACCACCCCACCAGCCTGGCTATCGCCCGTAAAGACATCTCTTCTTTTGTCAAGGTGATCCTTATCTCTTTGTTAATGCTGTTCACTTTGCTCAAAGGTAAATTCAGTGTGCCTTGGTTTGTGTTTACCACGAAAACCAGAAACTCAATTTTTTGTTCCTTTTGGAGTTGGGCTTTCTCGCAATTCACTAAGAATCCCAGTTGTTATAGAAGATCTGTTGCTTTGTATTAGCAGCCTCAGGCACTTCGCCTACACGTGTAGGGTATCAAAATCTATGTGAAAACTCCAGAGTGTGTCTAACACCCATGTGTCTCCTGATATACGTCTCCAATTCTCTAAGCATTGAGCCACTCCTCCGCCTACTGCAGCTATGCCTCTGTTTCTTATATGCATTTTCTTGCTTGCGCTTACTCTCACCTGTGCTATGTTGTTGCCTTTTGGCGTGGCGCCTTCCCCTTCCTCTGCCTCTTCCCCTTGAGGGGAAGAATGGGTTTGGTCTGTGGGCCTATTATTCCTTCCAGTGACTTCTGTCACTGTAGGATATGCCATATACGTTCCGGCTGGCAGAGCAACCCCTGCCTCTGTCAGCACCCCCGCAAACCTGCTTGCCAAAGACCCACTTTAGGAAAGCTTGTGTTTTATCTAATGCAGCTTAGGTATTGGCAAACTTGGTTAGTTCTCTTATGAAGGAGTGTCCAAACAATTTGCCTTTGGCCGCTGTAGCTGCCTCCAATGTGGCAAGTTTGCTTAGCTTTGGGTCAATCTTTACTAGTATCGATCTCCGTCTTTCTGTGGTGATAGCCCTGTTGACATTGCCAAACAGGCAGAAAACCCTTTGAGCCCGCCTGTCAGGATCAGAGGGTCAATGATCTCATTCTTCTCCGTAGCCTCCTCTGCCATCTGAAGAGTTTTTTTAATTGGGCCCACACCGTTTAGCAGTTTATCCTGACAAGACCGGCAGGCCCTATCCAAACCTTTCTTAACAACTTTCACATATCTGTCCATAAATGTGACCATTCTTTCATCTATCTCTGGGGTCTTGGCGATCCCCTCCGGCAGATGTGGTCTGGGATACTCTGCCCTGAGTTTGTTTCTAACTTCTATGGCAAGTGGTGTCCTGAGGCTCTTCCTCATGTAAGCCGCAATCTTTGTGAGCAGCTCCCATTCGGATGACCATGAATAAATGAGGGAATCCTGGTCAAAGTTATCCCCATTGTCCTCAATCTTCTTGGTCCTTCTTTTCTTCGGAGCTTTCCCTTGTCTTCCCTTGCTGGAAGATAATTTGTTTCCACCTCATCTTCTTAGGATTGCTCCTGTCATTCTGTGTCCTCCTACTCATTCGAGCTGGTTGAGGATGTGTCCTGCCACCTGCTCTCCTTCACCCTCGACCTCACTGCCTTCCTCTTGCTACTTTTCATTTTCTGTGGAATGCAGGGGGGGGGGGTTCTTGGCACCTTGTGCCTCACATGATTTTTGTCTTCCCCTTTCTCTCTCCCAGGCTGACCTCTGAGCTCGTTCATGGTACTGGTATGCAGTGGCTATATCGAATAGAAAACAACTTGTGAAATTTTAACAAATGAAAAAACAACAAAAACAAATATAACGAATTTTGGAAAAAAACTAAAAATGGGGTTGGGAGTGGGAATAGTGGTTTTGGGGTGGGGGAAAGTATTCCAAAAAAAGGGGAACTTTGGGGGGGGAACTGCCCAAAAACAATGAAAAATAAATTTGTTATTTTGGTTTAAGTTGTTTTTTATTCGTTAAAATGTCATTAGTTGTTTTTTCATTCGATGAAATAACATTTAACCCTCTTTCATACCTCGGGAGAATTTCAGCCACCCTTGCAATGAGGATCGCTGTCCCATACTGGCTCCCATTGCCTTCTGAAAAACTCTGTCCATGCTGGGCTGAACTCTCTTCTGGCTCATGTGAGCTCTTCCCTCCTCACTAGAGCTACTCATCCTGTCTAGTGAATATTATGGAGGTTTTAAAACAGGCTTCTTGGGCCTGTTCCTGTCAATATATATGTATATCTGTATAGGCAGTACTTCATTGTTGGTCAGGGTGCAGCTGTTATTACAGCCTGACAGTGCACCTTGGGACTGTGCCCGTCCCAAATGGATAATATCACTTGGCACTTCTTACCATCAGGGGCCGCTCTGTTTTTCGTTCACTGGTGATTTCCCAGCCTTCCTGAAGTAATGTGGGCTTCACCCTGTTCGCACGCTGCTTTATCAGCCCTTCTGAGCTAATATTTGCCTCGAGTCAATCCTTTGTATCTGCCGGTGTAGCTCGGTAAAGTATTGCGTCTGCACTATGTTTCAGCAACGGTCCAAAAACGTGATCTCAAGGCACCAGAACTTAAGCCTGTCACGCTGAGATCACCTATCTGGACCGTTGTGCCCCCTAACTGCAGCCCTGCAGTGTTGCAGTCACCGGATCACCAGCCCCGTCTGACCCAACGCTCCTGTGCAAATATGCTCCGCCTTCACTAACACACCACTGCGCTTGCCTAATGAATAACACCTTTTTCTTGCATGCTTGATTTACATATAAAATAAACACTTTCTATGACTGTCAAAGTACAATTAGAAGCTAAAAATGTGTACTTATCTCGCTATCCGAGCTGCAGAGAAAGAGCATATGAGGAAGGAGTTCACAGTGTTTATGGAACTGTATATGCATGGACTGGACAGAAAGAACACGTGTTTTTGATGCACCAATAATATTATGAACTACCAAAGACTCAAACCAGCTGGGATTTGTAGTATAGGTTTTGTCATTGTATATAGTATTTTTCTAACGTTGTGCTTCCCGAGAAGTAAAGATGAGAGTAAAGCATAACCCGAGTCTCTGGGTCTTGACATGGAATACATATATGTTGTGTATGGCTCTCTGTGTCACTTTCCTACCCCTTACACTCAGCTTTCAACCCAGCATCCTAAAAAGAAAAAAAATACATGTTGTCTGGCACATTCCCCCATATCCCTTGTGCACTTACCTAGCCCCTCTCTACCACCAACAGGAAAAGATATATCTAGTGCCAGATTATGGAAACTTTGAACTGTTGCAAGTTCAATTTTTTACAGTATTAGCACTAACACAAATTTTGCGCAAAAAATATTGGGGCCAGATTAGAAAACCTTTGCACCACATCAAGTGCAATATTGTGTGGTATTATCACTAGTGGAAAAACTGCCCTAGTGCAATAACTTATACTTCTAATGCATTTATTTTTACACCAGTGCAAATGTTGCCCCAGTGCTGATACCATTTAGTATTAGCAATTGGGCAAACTTCGCCCTGGTGATAAAATATACTGAAAAAAAGAGGTTTTTGCCCAAGGCCAAACTTGTCCTTATTTCTAATACCAATCAAAATGTCACTTGTAATAGTGCAATGGTTTTCTAATCTGGGCTAAATGTTTTTTCCACTAGGGCAAACTTTGCCCCAGTGCAACATTCCTGTAATCTGCCCATGGTGTCCTGCCACCCACCCCACAAGCCTCATGTACCTCTTCTTATTGCCCCACCCCAAAAGAAAGAAACATACCTGGCCTATCCACCCACACCTTCCTGCCTCACTTGTGTTACCCTCCAAAACCATAACATGAAATACCTGGCCTCCTGCCACTCATCCCCACCGCCCCCAGTTTCACCATTTGCATCCTCCCGGTGTAGTTCCCTGGAGTGGAAAGTGTCTCATAGCACAGCACCCATGCTGTAAAAGACACATTCAAATGAGGAGGAAGTTGACCAGTTGTGGATTTCGAGTGCTTACCTGAAGCTCAAACCCTGCAGGACTGAATTCCTACTGCTCACCAACAACACCAAACACCCTGGCATCTCTGCTATGCACCTCTAGGGCTTCACATCCCAGCTGCACACCTCCGCCATGTCCCTTGGGTTCGACATCAACAGACATCTCTCCCTCAAACAGCACGTAGGAAAGGAGATACAAACGTCTTGGTACCAACTTCCTCTGTGATAAATCAAGCCCTTCATCCCAGAAAACAACTTCAGATCTGCTGGCCAAGCCCTAATCCTCTCGCACCTGGACGGACGCTGGCAATGCTCTGGTAAGGCCTTGAGATGTGTCCTGCATGCTGCAGTACGACTCATCAAAGGTCTCTGTAAATTCAACTACATCCCGTGACCCTCATCGAACTGCCCTGGCTTCCGCTGCAAACCCGTATCATCTTAAAATCCTGCTGCATCATCTACAGAGCTGCTGCCTTGAAGTACCCAAGCTAGCTCACTGAGTTACTCGTCATCTCTTGAGGCCTATGAGCCAAGAGAAGTAAGGACATGATGGTGAACTTGGTAAATTAGTATTTGTAGCTAAGTCTCATTTGTGTTGATATAACTCTTTTATTATGATGAGGATATTTTTAATGATTATGTTGATGTTTTGCTTTGCTTTGCTTTGATGAACTGTTATTTGAAAAAAGCGTGTTATGATGAGTAAGGACATGTGCACATTTGAACTCTTCCTGTGTAGGAAGGAAAGGACCAAAAGATAGGCCTTCTCTGTTTATGCCCAAAGTCTCTGGAAAGTCCTCCCCGGCAACATCGAATTTGACCTCTCGATTTTACAGTTCAGGAAAGAGCTCTCCTCTTCAAGGAACAGCTTCTCCCTAACTCCTAGGTGCACTGACCCTTCACTCGCCACCCTACCTGATCCTGGGTGATCTGATCCCCACTGTTTCCACCCTTGGTTACTCGTAATTTACTTGCTCCTGCTGCCCACCCTCCCCAGTACTTAGCTCCCCACTCCCTTGTTTCTCTGCTTCCCTCCCCATGTTATTCCAATTATGGTTGTAAAGCACTCTGTTGCTTCCCGAAGCTAGATCGAGCACAATAAATACCCTGATATTATTATTATTATTATTATTATTATTATTATTACTACTATTTTTATTATTAATAATGACAATCATAGTTGATGACACAATGCCTATTGGTGAGCATTTTATAGCAATTGTGGGCTTTAACATGTGCCTAGTGCTATTGGCACAGGATAGGTAGCATGTGCATTTACTCAGGTGTTTGCAGGCAAATCTTTGCTGATTGCGTATGAGCAACATACAGAGAGCACAATTAGTTATGTGTTAAATTAATCTAAACCATGGGCCAGTTATGTTACAAGCTGACTATAATGGTACGAACAGCAAGAGCTAATTGGTCCCGAGAGAGAAAAGGACTGAAGACTCTGGAATGGTTATAGTTAGAGGAGGATGCACTCATGACATGTTTAAACATGCCTTATGACATTCCATCTCTGAATAGGTATCCTAAATGTGCCCCTTTACCTGCCTCTACATGCACAAAATGGTCAGAGGATGACAGAACATAGTATTTACGCATTAGCCAAATTCTTTGGAGTGGAACAGAGCACAAAGCCAATGTATGTTGGTATTCGGACAGCGATATTTACTTGGTTAAAGATTACATTTTACAGTCGATTTGAAGGAATTCCAAGTTCCAAGGTGAACCAACTTGTAAATAAGAAAATAGTTGAGAATCATCAGCCTAGGTTGGAAACCTCACACGTGTGTGATACATGCTAATTAAAATGCAGACACATGAAACACATCCAGGCAAAATCAAGGCATCATGGGTATCTGATCAGACTTTTGTTTTTTTCACAGCGTTATTTATGGGGGGCAACCGCCCATACCCGCTACCACAAAACCTACCGAACCCATCCACCACCCTCCTATTATCTCAAAATCGTTTTTAATATGCCTTAACCCTAGCCACCCCGTACAAAACAAACAGCAAAATGGCTGTTTTACCAATTGCGATAAAACGGCCACAATCAGATGGGCCGGTACCAAAGCGAGACGCTTGCAGGAGTACACATAGAATGGGAGACACTTTCAGATCTAGACCATTGATGGATACCAGCTCTTGAGGATAGAAGGGACTTGACGCAAACTATCCCATTGGACACATCCACTACCTGCACGGGCAGCGAAAGCAGGTTAAAGAACTTGAGGATTCTAAAGGACAGCGAAAGATCCAAAACAAAATAAACCAACCACCTCACCCAAGTCTACCACACCAAGGAAGCTATTCCAGATTTTAGTCAGGACTTTCTCTGTGTGTTGCCTGGATCTTACCCAGACTGTTGGTCTTCTGACAAACTTGATTTTCCAGATGGAACTGCAATTGAATGTTCGGTAGTGCAGGTGTTCTGTAATGCATTCAACTCAACTCTTCCTGCTTTATGTGAAGTCCCACCTTTTCTCCGGCACTCTTTCATCAAGAACATTATTCTTAATTGATCAGTAACAAGTCAATAGATGAGGACTGAGAGCCATTTTTGAACAAGCACAGATAAGTGAACCTAGAATTGAGGGGTACATCAGTGATGTAGCAACAGGTCATATGGCTGAAACCATCTCCTTGAACATAAAGCTTTGACAAGCTCTGTCCTGGCAATAGGTTGCTTTCAATGACTGAATGATTCTTCTTAAATAAATAAGGGCAGCCAAGAGCATCATGACCCATAAAGTGTTGGCTAATTATTGTGGTTGCTAAATTATAATAAAGAATTATTTCGTTTCCCTCATGGGGCCTTGTTTAGATATTTTGAACAATTAGCAACAGAAATAGGGAAAAATTGGTATTGAACTCTTCCAGAGACATCTTGCATGATTTTATGTCACAATCCCGCCAGTTGAAGACTGCACCCAGTCTTCAACATTTTGTGCAGCCTTCTACAAGCACAACCATCACAATGTCGGTGGGGTTTCACCAGCGAGCTCTGTCACAAGACGCTTCTCTGCCCACCCCCACCACCTCCCACGCTGGCAGGAATTTCCTTTCCAATCAATAGACCACTGGCAACAGAGACGATACCGCTTGCGTGTCCCATTCAGGTTTGCAGTAAATGGTGTCTTTTGACTTTCAGGGAAGATCTTATTAACCAGTATTTTTGCAAATTAATGATATTACTTTTCAACAATTTCGGATCCGGAGATATAAAATTCTGCAGTATTTTGCTTTAACATTATACCATTTGTGAGGTGTTAAGTAACCAGTCATTCCCTTGCAAGCCGATTCAATAAGAGTTATTTTATCTTCAGTGGTGACCAGGTAATCTTGACGAACTATAAAATGACAAAGTTTCTATAACACGTCACGCAGGATGCTTTACTCTTCAAGCCCTGTAATAGTAGTTTATACATTTTCCCCAACATGATGGTATTTAATGTCTAGAACTTTAAAGGTTTTGAAGGGTAATGTTGTTTATGGCATGGTTCAAGCAGTCGATTGTAAGTCATAGAGAGATCTATGAGGCAAGCGCTTGACTTGCTGAGATGACATATCACTTAAAGTATCAAATAAATATAAATGATTGAAATTCTGTAATACTATGCAATCTTTTAACAAAAATGTGTAAAGTTTCTTTTAAAACTAAACAAATAAATGAAATAATAAAATTAAAGAATTTCATATTTGTGATCAGTATACATCCCTACCAAGCTTACCCATTTCTTTAGCACATGTTATATGTGGATTTTACAAGAGGAGCAGATAGATCAGCTCAGATTAAACTATCTTAAAAAAATATATAATACAAGACAGAACAATTGTACACACAAATAACAGTGATAAAAAACATATGAGTAAAAAAGAAAGAAATCAACTATGCTGGCGATAATTATCATTCATTAATAAAGCCCCTTTAATGAAGGAGTATATAGCAAAGGCAACTCGTTTATCCAGCAAGGAACGCAGATATTGTTACATCAGTGTGTTTTCTCAATTAGCTGTGATGTTGCCAAAATTGATTCTATTAGGTAGTTTGTTGAAATACTTTGGGAGCATACTTGTAACCATAGTTTCATCATTTACTGTACACTCTGCTGTGCAATACTTCGCACTGGTCAGATCCTTAATGGGTCCTGATTTGCCTCGTGGGCACAGTTCTGGGGCATCATTTGGTTCCCGGTGGACCTGATCAGTGCCTCCATCCATTACCTTGGCCATTGTATTGTTGCCTAGGGCCATAAAACTCTCAATGGTGCCAAAGGATTCCATAGACTCCCCGACACCAAGCTTTCCTCTGACTCAATGGACTTCAACAATAGCAGAATATTGTTTGGGACCGGGGGCACCGCCCCCCAGAATTCAGAGACAGAAGTGGGCATGCATTGTGCACACTCTAAGTGGCACTGTACAAATACGCACTTGTCCTGTAACTTTTGCGGTAATGTTAAATACAAAATGAAATAATTAAGACATGGCTGGGCATGAGCTTGAAGCCTGGGCACAGTATCCAGTTTGAGGGGCACATCATATTCCTCGCAGTTGTATTCATGTGTGTGTGCTGCGGAGCCCGATAGCGTAAAGTATTCTTCCTTTGGATGACTGTTGGGGCACTAGAGGTGAGGCCCAGCAGGCATTGCTTCGCTTCATGGCCAATAGCACAGTCTGTAAGAACAGTTGTAAAATGTCATTGGCTGTTTGGCAGCCAATGAAATTTGACTTTTGGGTGTGGGTGGGCCAGATCCAGCCCAGTGCAGTGCCTGAGGCACTGGTGCAAAGCAGGGCCATGAGCCAGGGTGTGGTTGTGTCATGTATCACAGAAGGAAGTGCAGAGCAGGAGCATCAATGCCCCTGCTGCCCACCTGCGTGTATTGTTTTGTATTGTATCATTTGTATAGAGCTTTTCACCATTGATATGGTCCAAATGTGCTGTAGGTTGAATGCCCTCTGTGGACCGAAGTCCAGGTATGGGAACATTTGAGAAGTGCTAGTATGCGTGTGTGCATAACGGCCAGTACGAAGATACGAAGAGGAGACCAAGTCCCTGCTAGTCACCCATGTCGAGCCAGCATGTGGATGGGTGGTGAGAGGAATCCTAGAGGGGGTATGCGAGAGCAGATCGTTATTCTGTGTGCAGCTATATATTGAATTTCTGTTGTGAACTGTAGCTGCATTCATATGGCAGAGGTGTTGTGCAAAGTGTTTTTGAGTGGTGTATGATGGCAGGTGCATGCTGGTCTGTGGTCGTGCCTCCGGCTAAAGTTCCATAAGCATGGAGTGCAACAGGTTTAAAAAAGCATTGGCTGTGAATTAATGAGTTCCCCTGTGCTCTAGCTACATCCAATGTTCACCCAGAATCTTTGCAATAGCTACATTCTACCCTCACCTAGATTACATGCATTGGATAGATTGTGTATTCATCAAAATATATCTAAGTGTGACACTTGCCTGCTCCCAAAATACATCTAAATGCAATACCCTGCCTGCCCACAAATTCAGTGGTAGAAGTGTACCAAAAAAAGTAGTGGAACTGTGGCCTCGTCTGGGGAGAGAGTAGGTGAAAGCATAGTGCAACGTGACAATGTTTTTCGGCCAAGGCATTGCATTAGTCTAAGTAACTTAGGCTCTTATTACAACCTTTCACTTGCACAAGGATATGAATGGACAAATCCTCTGTATAAAATGGTGAATATGGTTATAAACAGTAGAGGAATGGTAAACAGAAAAAAATTAAGGTAGTGGTACACCGCTCCCGACCGTTCCCACCAACTTCGATCACTGCCCAAAATACATATCAGTGCAACACACCGCCTGCCCCCAAATACATCTGGGTGCCACACATTACCTGCCCCAAAAATATATCTAAGTGCAAAACATTACCTGCCCCCAAAATGCATCAAAGTGCAACACATTGCATGCCCCTATTACATTTAAGTGCAACACATTGCCTGCCCCCAAAATACATCTAAGTGCAACACATTGCCTGCCCCAAATACATCTAAGAGCAATACATTGCCTGCCCGCAAATACATCTAAGTGCAACACTTTGGCTGCCCCCAAAATGCATCTAAATGCAACACACTGCCAATCCCCAAATTACATCTAGGTGCAACACATTACCTGCCCCCAAAATACATCGTAGGCTAACCTTCACATTTCTTCCAAATACAATTCAACAGCAAATCCAAGAGCAAAGTGCAGGACAATATAATGCCATGAGTCAGTGGTAGTAACGTAGGTGGGTATCGGTATAAAATAACAAAAATCTAAAACCGGTAGATGTGTGAATTTCGGCTGTACGGAAATTAGGAACAGCCAAATATTTTGACATCATCTACCATTCGGTTTAATTACAGTGAACAGGGGAGCGGGGTATACAGGGCTGTCCCCCACACCCTTGTTCACTTTAATCGCATCAGGGGTTGCAGGATGTCCCACACGACCCATATGATAAAGTTTTAGAAAAACGGATCCTGCAGAACGGGTTCTCATGCAGGCAAGTGATGTGAACAAGCATCGCAGAGGGATGGCAGAGGCGGCGGCACACTTCGAAGTGTGCCGCCTGAAAGTAAGTAAGGGGATGGGGGGGGGCACAGGTTGTCCAAAATGTCCATGGGAGAGAAAACCAAAAATAATTTTCGTTAAGGCGCACGCCGAGTAAGTGGTCTGGAAGTGGGCTGTCTGCTGTGCTGTGAAACGCTTGTCAAGTCATTCAAACTTCTTGGAATCCTCACCATTGGTCTACCTATTCATGGACATTGAGCCATGCCCCCTTTTTGAAAATCTTGTAAATTTATCAGAGCGCGCGCTCCTGCGCACGCGCTCTGAGAAAGTGGTCTGGAAATGGGCTTTCTGCTGTGCTCTAAAGCGCTAGTCAAGTCACTCAAACTTCTTGGAATTGACACCATTGGTCTACCTATGCACGGACATTGATTATGGACTTTATGATACTTGTACTTTAATTTACAAGCCTAAGTAAGAATTATAGGCTCTAAATATACTCTTTTTATATGTTTTTATTTAGGCCATGCCCCCTTTTTGAAAATCTCCGCGCGCTCCGATGGAGTGGTCTGGAAGTGTGCTGTCTGCTGTCCGCTGCTCGCAGCGCAGCAGTGTAGCAGTGCAGACCCAACTTCTTCACCCACGAGTTTGTAGTTTGTAGAGCGAGTAAGCCGCTTACGGGAGTCTGTGTTTCTCTTGTCATCAGAGAGGACACTACGTGCTTAGCGCACGGTAAGTAAGAACCTCTACATGCTAGAATCTATACTTACAATTTATGCTGCAGCGTTGTTGAAATTGAGCATTTTCATTTACAATCTATTTTGGGTTGTTACTTTTCATGCGTTGCCTTTCCTAGTGAGAAGAGCGTATTAAGAAGGCTTCGCCAAACGCTGCTCTTCAACTGCTCTTCACGTGACGTGTGTGACTCTGTTGGGGTTCAACTCTGGGAAACGTTGGTGCTCCCGTGATTTCACTGGTAACACGTGAATGCAGTTCTTCTTTTGAAAACAAACGCTGCTTCAGTGCTGCACGCATGTATGAAATGTGCATGAATGTAGTTAGGGCTGCTTAACAGCTGGAGTCAATAAAACTCATCGTGGCACTTCAGTGTTCATACGTTGTAATACCTGATGTGGAGAGAGGTTCTGGTATACAACGTTGAACGATATTTATTACACAACGTCTGTGTCATGTATTCAGATTAAATTCACTGTGTGTGCATACCTAAACAATTCATCAACACAAGAACACAGTGTAACTGAAAGTCAAACACACTGCGTTCTTTTGTGACATAGGCAACATGTGGAGTAATACTCGCAGCGGCACACATAAAAAACACACAACAACCATAATTAAGGAAGTTGCCTTTAAGTTTGCGGAGAAGGCAAAACATAGTATCAAAGAAGCTGAAGATCCTATTGATATTCATAATGGAATTAGTAAGGAATGCACTAAGGCTTCAACCAGCTCCTTTGAGTGTCAAAGTAAGAAAACAATTGATGTTAAGTTGAATAAAGATACAGATGTTAATACTACAGAGGAAGGGGTTATCTCCAGTAAAAAGAAATACTTTCTAATTAAGGATATGCATGATGGGGAATTGTCAAGACAACGTAGCCTTTTAAGTGTGAAAGATAATGTGAAGCTAGTTGGGCATGAAATTTTATCTGACCCCAACACCACGAAGAATTATATTTCGGATATCTCCATGATGGGAGCTACTGTATTGACTGAACTATCTAAGAGGGCGCGTCTTTCACTGGGACCTTCCACTCCTGTTACAGGCAGAAATGGAGCCATGGAACATGTCCACTTGCATATAGCTACGGAAGTGGAAGATAGTGAGGTTACGGGTAATTTGAACCTGAGTCCATCTTCAATTGCTCAGTTAAAAGCATTTAGGATGGCCATGTTTCAAATAGAGACTGAAGGGGCTTCTGAAAAAACCGCCCACATAAACAATTCAGAGAGAGGTGGGTGCTTTAGCCCTGTTGACTTAACTACTCCTCCGGGAATAAATTACGAACCTGCACTTAATTCCTTCTTAGGGCCCTCTCTTGTTGCATACTCTGTGGAGAAGTTGGATTCACAGTTTCCGGTAATAAGCAGAATCCTGAATCTCCTAGACAAAGGATATGAGTTAACTCATCTGGAAATAAGAGCACTTAAACAATCAAACATGGAGATCTCAGCAAGCATTAGAAAGATCGAAGGGATGTAATATGGCTCTCTAAACAAGGTGCCTCTCAATAATAAAACAGACAAGGTTCTCACTCGAGAGTGTGCCTCTCAAACAAAGTGTCAGGAAACAAATGTGAAGGGTTCTCAAACTGAAATTGCCGGGAATGCAGCACTGTTTTTGACACGATCGTTTTCACAAGCGGTCTCAGAGCACAAAGAGGATAGGCCTCCTAATAAAAATGAATTCAACGATCAAACTCAAAATCCGCAAGTTGGACGGATTTGCAGATTGGAAGACATGCTCTCAAACATTGCCAGCGACTTAGCACGTTTGGCTGGTCATATAGGTTTACCTTTGGAACAAAACTATCCTTCATCTTCTGTAACACTTGTGGATAGTCCCTCTGCACTTGTACATGCACTTGAACTTCAACAGAGTGAAAATGATGCAAAGGAAACACCTCAGAATGTGAGTGAGGAGGGTGGGTTAGACGCAGAGGACTCAAGATCGAGTAAAATACCCTCCATGTCCTGTAAGCAAAGGCGCTTACATTTTAAGGGCTGTTAAAATAACTCAAAATGCAAAAAGTCTCTCATGTCTGAAAAAAAAAGAAATAAAAAAAAACTTAAAAAACAATGTAAAACTCTCACATCACCAATGTAACACACACGAGAATGAGGATTCTGGGATTGATGGTCAGATCTTAGATGAAGCTGCGGTAGATTTAGATCAACTAAATGCTGAAAGCAAACATGCGCTGCAGCTTCTTCAAGGAAACGAAGACCCAGAGTGCTACAAAAAAAAGAAAAAAAACGAATGCAGTTAAAAATAAACAAACTCCGAAAAAGGTGGAGCGTATTGAAAAAGGGAATGTGATTGACACACTCCCTGCTCACAGCAGTCCCCAAGTAAATGCAGGGTGTAAACAAACACAACTCTCCTCCTTTTATCCCATGAATGTAGTCTCCACGAAAAACTCAAATCAAGCAAACGGGCGTAACCCTGTAGTGATGACCCGGGGTTATTCAGGTCAACCTAAAGGACCCATAATTGAGCCTAAGATGACGGAGGCCATTCAGCCTTGGGACCAAGGCAGATGACAACATAGACTGTGGGAATATTCATCCAAATGGAGCTCCTCCGCTCCACGAATCTTTGATAAGTGATGAGGGAGACGTGCAGGAAATAGATCCAAAGGGAGACAATGAGGGGGCATCCTATTCATGTGGAGAAGAGAATGCAGCAATACTAAATCCTGCTACTGTAATGGGTTGGAGTAGTGATCCAACAAAACATGGTAAAACACGATTGAATAGAGAATGTATTTTCAAAACCTTTTACAAAATTCCTATGTTAAGACTTTTAAATTGGATTGGTCATGGTTAGGTAACTTAGTTAATGATGTAACGAACAGTAACAGGGCAAATCAGTCACGGTAGTTGAAATAGCATCCAGGTATTTTCCTGGAATGTCTGTGGGTACCACCATTTTTTTTCAGCTCTTAAAATGAATGGCCTGTTTAGTAAACCTGCAATTATCCTCCTCCAGGAGACAATGCTTACTAAACAGATGTCTGTTGGTGGATATAATGTGTTTTCTACTCCTGCAATAAAATGTGGGATGGGGCGCCCTTCTGGCGGCCTGGCTATTCTGATCAGCAACAGGATTAATGCCTACTCAGCCATATTACATTGTTCAACTGATATCTTAGCTATAGACATAGAATTAGGTGCTGGAAAGAAGGAAATGATTATGATCGTAAACTTGTACTTTAACCCGCTCAAACAGAATATGGACGATTTATTTAACACACTTGACTTATTATTTGAAACTGCTGTATTGAGCAATAATTATGAGGGCATAATTATTGGAGGTGATTTTAATGCAGATTGTTTAGGTGGTCTCTATGGTTGTCTTTCAAATAATGAACAAAAAAAGCAGTCATGTTTGGTTTGCGTTGGAAAGAGTTTTTCCTGGCTTGGAACATAAGATTTGCAAAATGGTATCAGGATACTCTGCCATACACATGGCATAGGGATAACTGGGTTTCTGCAATTGAATTTTTTGCCATATCTGAGAGTTTGTTGAATTTGTGTTCTTTTACTAGATCCATGGATGTGGGTCTTAGTGATCACTGCCTTATCTCAATTAAAATTGATTTATTTTGGATTCAGTTGGCTAACGTTCAAGAATTGGCCCTCGTAGAAATAGAGCGTCTCCTAGGCACTATTCGGTGGAACAAATATTTATGCCTGAAACTGGTGGAACCATTAAAAAGAATGGCTTTATACGATCCTGGTCAAAACTATACAGTACAGGATCTCATTCATATTGAAAATCAGAACAACGACATTATAAGAGATACCTTAATCTTGTTATCCGAAAGACATCTAAATAATCAGGCAAAGCATCTACATCACTTTGACCCGCACATGGCGTTACTTAAGAAGCAAAAACACTGTGAGCTAAAATACCTAACAGCCCAAAAGCTTTCCATTTCTGAAGACATGGCTAACAAAAAACTAATTGCACGTAGGTTTAGCAATAACTGCAGAAGACATCGCCAACTTCTTCACCTTCGTGACAATCAAAAAATAGTAAAGTATTTGTGTAAACACAACACCAAATCTATTTGGCAAATGTTCAAAAAACCTGGACAGAGCTTAACCAAGATGGCACTATCCAATGTAATTTCGGCCAACACTTGGGCTGATTTTATTGTGGAAAACTTTAAACTTCCTAATGTGTTTTCTTCAAATCATTTCTCCACAAAAACAATATATACTTTACCTTGTTTTCGCTGGTCAATTGATGATATCATTTGGGCAATAGATAAGCTTAAGTTTTCTGTGCCTTCAAAGCTGACCCTTTATTTTGGGCTAAACTGTTGTTTATAAAGATTGAAAAGATATTTACTAAAGGGTCCATTCCACACTCGTGGCACATCGCTATGATTGTGCCCATTTATAAAAAGGGTAATCCAGCGGAGCCAACAAATTACAGGCCTATCACCCTCATGGATTGTTCATACAAAGTCTTCACTATTCTGCTTTTAAATGAGATGGACCAATTCTATCCCTGAATCAAACAGGTTTTCGAAAACAAATGGGAACTTCCATTAATGCCATTATCTTATCGCATATGTTGTATTCCTGTAAAAAAAAATCAGGCAGGTAACATCTATAGGGCATCTTTAGATTTGCGCTCAGCTTTTGATTGCGTTATTCGGGACAAGCTGTGGTGCAAACTAAGAAAACTAGGTTTTCCTGAAAACATTATTCAGATATTGGCACTCCTGCATAATGATACTTATTTCAAGATTCACACTAACAGGAAGGGTGATGTTATGCATACAATTCTCACTTGCACTGGGGTGAAGCAAGGTTGTAGCCTGGCTTCTACTCTTTTCAATCTTTATCTGCTTGATATTGAAAATCTTTGGGAACAAACTCTTTGATACCCGGTTAGACTCGGGCACTTTAAGATTCATTGGTTAGCTTACGCTGATGATATTATAATATTTGACAAAACACCTCTGGGGCTGCAAAACAAATTACAGGTTTTCTCTACTTTTACAACCGAACATAACCTACAGGCAAATGTTGGTAAATCCAAGATTCTCATTTTCTCAGGATCAAAAAAATCCCTCGTTACTCATGGACTTTCAATGGTCATAAATTGGAAAGAATCTCTATGATTAAATATTTGGGTTTTGACATCTCCAATTACTTTTCTAAAAAATACTGGAGTAATCTATTAACAGCCAAAGTCAGACCTTTGATTTC
The DNA here is from genome assembly GCF_040938575.1 of Ambystoma mexicanum. NCBI lineage: Eukaryota > Metazoa > Chordata > Amphibia > Caudata > Ambystomatidae > Ambystoma > Ambystoma mexicanum. Next base: position 136,033,074 of record NC_090928.1, read on the forward strand.
CTTATTAAAAATAATTCATCAGAAATTTTGCATATTTTCTTTAAATCCTGCACTTCAGTTCTACTTATTAAAGGTTGAACCGATAATTTTGTACAATTTGGATTTGTGCCTCCACAACATTGATGATTTGCTAAACACGGTTCAAGGGTGCATTTGGAAACATGCGTTAAATCTGGCTAACTCTGTTCCAAATGCATGTATACATATAGAAAATGGTTTGTCAAGTTTGTCCTCGCGCCATTTATGGCGTCAAATGAATGCCTATGTCAAAATGTTGAATCCTCCCAGAAATTCCATTTATGAAGAGTTTACCAGGATGCTTGTCTTAGATAATCCTACCTCTATTGCACTTTTAAAAAAAAGAATGGACCTTGCCCTTCTTCGAATCAACATCACCAAAGAAGATTTAACAACGAGAGCGAGTTATTCTAAAAAAATGTTATATCAAATGGACTGGGTTGATTCGCACGACAAAATTGGTTCATATAAACTTTATAAAGAATTTGCCTTGCATACACACAAAAGGGCTCCAAGGCTGATGTATATAGAGTGCTTCCCTGACATCAAAGTACGGGAAATTTACATGCGTTTTCATTTGAACCAACTACATTCAAAAGAACGCATTAGTCAGTGGATTCATTTTGATTCAGATATATGTCGCTTTTGCGAGATAGCTCCTCAAAGAGAAACCATAAAGCATCTGGTCATTTTTTGTAGACACTTTGAAAAAGAAAGAATTGCGTTTCTGGGAGACAAAAATGTTTTATTTCTTCACGTGAAATGCTATGGTACAAATGCATTAATAATCCTTACATTGCTTTGATGTGTGCCTTGGCTAGACTTCTATTCAAAATCGAAGAAGAACTTATGCTGAAAATGAAGTGCTATGAAAATGTTGTAGACTGAGAATTACTTCCATTGAAACTTTGATAGTAATACTATCTTATATTCTGTGACAAGCTGTTTCTTTGAGTGTGCTTCCAAACAATAGACCTTTGTGTTTTCTGTTTTAGTAATTTGGGACCATCTGTACAAGTTTACTATGAAGAAATAAGTTACTCAGAATGTTCTTTTTTTCTTTTTCTTCTGTTTTTAATTGTAGTTTGATGAAATGTAGAGTTAATTTTATTGTGAACCTTTGAATTTGTATTTTAATTCTGTAAGTGTGAAAAGTTTCTTTTGTAAACTATAACACACTATGTTAATAAAAAATAAAAAAATAAAAAAAATATTTTCATTCAAATAACTTTCATTTTTTTCTTCTTCTGACATTTCAGATTCGATCAATTCATGGACATCCAGGTCGGAGTGGTAAGGTTTTACCAGAGAACAGCAATAGCTGTACTCCCCACCCATACCATCTTACCTGGGTGTAGCTGTAGAGTGGGATGTCAGGTGTCAATGGATGAACTGGGGCAAACAGCAGATGGGAGTTGCCTAAAGGTGAGCTGCCCTTTGCCTTTGGCCCTTAACCTGCTGCCCAGGCAAGGCTGCACTGGGAGGGCCCCTGAAATGCAGCTTATCCATCACATTGGGGGGCATGGACCAATGAGAACCAAATGGATGGGCAGGGAGGAATGGGGAGGGAGGGATCAGGTGAATGAAAAAAGGCAGAGGGAAGCAGTCAGACAAGGCTACAGGGACAAACGGAAAGGCACACCTACTGCCTTAGCCAATTGCTAAGGGGTTGGGTGGGGAAAGAACAGGTTAGTGTTTTAAATTCAATCACAAGCACTCTGCGACGTGTCCCAGCCTCCCTCCCTCTGACAGGCCCACTCATGCTTGTCTTGCTCGGACCCTCTAATGCCTGCCACTCTAATGCCTGCCACTCAAAAACCAGATTCACGGAAAGGGGCTTCCCTGAAGACCTATTGGATAAAGCTATTCGAAGAACAGATGCACAAAGCCGGGAAGACCTCTTGACTCAAAAAACTAAAAAGGTCAAAACAAATCTAATACACAATCTGAGATATTCCAGCCAAAGTTTTCAAATAAAGCGGATCATCCACAAAAACTGCGACCTCATTAAAACAGATCCTCAATTGAACTCCCTTCTTCCAGAACCACCTATGTTAGCTTTCAAACGAGGTAGCAACTTTATAGACCGGTTAATCAAAGCAGAGAAACAAAAGAAACCCATGCAAACAGTTCTAAGTAAACCTAAACAAGGGACCTTTCCCTGTCTCAACTGCCAGCATTGCTCAAATGTGATCAAGGGCGATCACATTAGACATGCTAACACTGGCAAGAAAATTCCACTGAAGCAGTATGCCACATGTGATTCTACAAATTTCATTTATGCGTTACGTTGCCCCTGTGGCAAATACTAAGTGGGCAAAACGGCAAGAAAGGCCAAAGAAAGCTGGACGGAACACAAATCGAACATCAGAACCAAAAACATTAAGTCACCCATCTACAGACATTTTCAAGACCATAATCACAATGTTGCACAAATGAGGGTAGTGATATTAGAGGTACTACACCCACTTCCAAGAGGAGGAGATATCCAAAAGAGATTATCCCAAAGAGAACTATACTGGATCCATCGCCTAGACTCACTAAATCCATTAGGAATTAATGAGGACTACTATTTGGGGCCATTTTTATAAAATATTTTTATAAAATACTTTGTTTCTTACCCTTTATTTTGAAATGGCATTAACAATAATATACGGTCACAACTAGATGGGGTATACAGCAGAGGACTGATTATTCTCCAAAAACATTTCTCATGAGCAATCATTGGCACTGTATTGAATTTTCAATTTTGGTATATATTAATATGATTCGGACATTGCTCATTGGTTATAAAGTTGTATACAAAAATGTAAAAAGATTGTGAATCCTTAGATGGAACAGCATCTTAATGACTTTGGGTAACTTTCTTTGTCAGAAAATCCGCACAGGAAAAAGATCAGAACAATTTTTGGTGTTTGTTATTTGTTACACCATGTTTCTTTTTCCTAATCAGGTCGGTCTATACCAGCCCGGTTGGTACAACCATGAATCTCATTTGGACACATCATCATCCTAGACTGTTGTCTTGGTAACTCTTTCACATAATCTTTGACCTCTGAATCATATTTGGCATTTCGTCGATCTTTAGACTCATCTCATTGGACTCTTTTTAGGCCATTGTGTATATGGGCATTTGACATCTTATAAACATGACCATAGCATCAAATTGGATTATACTACGCATACGCCGTGGAACATCATAGTCCTCAGACTCATCGACTTACACATATGTTATATTCGATCGAATTATGGACCCCGGACTATCTTTGACGTCCATTGGGCCTGGGTACCTTTTTCTTTATTTTGCTTCACCAGTATCTACAATGCTTCACGGCACATGGCCCGCCATTTTTTTCTATCTTTTTTCATTGTTTTTTACAATACCACACATCATTTCGCATGCGCATTTCCATGTCAGAGCCCTCTGACACTGGCACGTTGCAGCGTGCTTACGTCATTCCTATGACGCTATAAATAGTAAACAAACATCGGACTCTGTCAAGTTCCTTTGCGACGGCGACCGCTCTGGCGAGCCTTCATGCATCCGACTTTACGTCTTTTCCCAACTAAGTACACACAGGATTTTTCCTGCATGCAGCCACACACCTTCTATAAGGATTGTGCTTTATCGAATCTCTGCTTTTGTTCTTTGGTTCCTAGGCGACTGCCCAGGAACAAGATTCAGAACGCTGATTTTCCCTCATACATACTTCTTCCACACTCGTATGGTTTTTACTACAGATGCTCTCTTGAAGGTCAACATTGAGTTACATTATATTGCACAGAGGATCCCTTGACCTCTTAACATCCTTCTTATTTCTAATTACCTTATTATAGGAAGTCACGTTACATCGCTGAATCCAGGTTGCCTTACAACCCCTATAGACAAACTGCGTCTTTTTTACTTACATTTCCTGATGATTTTGAAAAACATCAACACACAAGGTTAGCAGGTCTTACTCATACTTCTCTATTCAGCACACAGCAAAATCTCTAGAGCATCAGAAATGGTATTCCAAGTTTGTAAGTCAAACCCTGAATGTAAGATCAACATGCTATGAATATATTTACCAATATCTACTAGTGGTCCATTGTTGAAGGATTAGATGTGGACACCAAGTGATTACTATTTTCAAGTTTTGTTATCGAGGTTAACATATAAACTCTGCTTTAGCAAATGAACAAGTGTTTTGTTGATGATTAGAATGTACTTTGGACACTCAATTAATATGTTTTCTTAAATAATTCTTGTCTTCTATAGAAACTATGAACATTTTGGTTCTTTGCCCTTGATGAAGAGAGAAATCTCGAAAACGCGTTGAGCCATCACATTATGGATTAAATTCAAGTTCTTGTGTTAACTTTTTGTTTTGCTTATTGTCACTTATTCATGTTTCTATGATCAATTTGTTTTGGTCCCTTTGTTCACATGATATTAAGATGGTACTAATCCATCTAATCAAATGAAATTCATTGGGTGACTTTATTGGACGATGTTATTTACTACATTGCCCATACAGTACACACCATATTGTTAAAGTATTTTTCTGTTTATACAGATCATATACAGTGTGCAGGGGACGGGAGTTCCCCATTTTGGGAACATCCACCCTCTTTTTTGTTCAAGTACCAACCCAGATGCCAAGGTTGAGATTATCTCCCCTGCACCTCAAATCCTTCTTATTAACCATAATAGATATTTAGATCTTTTATTTAAATACTATCAAACATCAATTCCTAACTTAGGTGTGCATAATGTTGTACAATTGGTTCTAAGTGTATCTGCATAAACAGTTTATGGCAAATTGTAACTTCATAACCTGCCGTTTAAACGCCTCATTACCACTGAACTCTCAGACGTGCCAACTGCAGTTTCAACGTTTAATTCTGCGCAGAGCTGACTCAGTCTCTCATCCTTCACAGGTCGATAAATTGAGTGTTATTCCACTTGGTAGTACTAACACCAACTATTGCAGTGCTGAGAAGCAGGAGGATTCATCAGCCATGAAGAGCGGCACACACGCACGTTACGTAACGACCGCAGTAGACAATCAAAGAAAGGACAACGTGATATGCCACAGTCAAAAACGTAAAACAATCACGTTGACTCTAGATAGGAAAGTCTGTATCAGTGCAGATAACTCAGTCTGCCTGCTTTATAAATCCAAAAGGTACTCTCCAAGTTGTACCTTTTGTGAATGTAGCACATTAGAGAAATCCAAAACACGCAATAACGCATGCGGCAGCGGTTACCAGTTTGTTGCTACAAAGGTCACAAGTGTGAACACATTTAGACTGTCTACATTGTACAAGAAGGGAGCCCCATCACAACAATGTTAGACTTCTCGTGGTTTCTGCCTGCTGTACAGACCCAGCGCCAGACTGCTTACTGATCACTGCAAACAGTGCCCAACCGTCCGAGAGAGTGGGTATGGCATTATGAATTGGTGACAGTAGTCCTTGGTTGCGTATCTACAGAAGTAGAGTAAGTGATGTGCCCAGCATCACACATTTTACTTGAGCTGGGATTGGAGGAGTGTCTGCAATTTAGACATTTGACCATCTCCTCGGCTGAAGTTGGTTTAAATATGTTAAGGTTTGGCTTTCCGGGCTAAAATATACCCCCAAAGACAAATCCCATAATAAAACCCACCTGTCAAACGTATAAGTCCTTGTATGTTAAGCAAAAACATGTTGTTTTTGCTGTATTGTCCCCGTTATAAATGGAAGACTAAAAGTATGAGAATGCAAAATAATTTGGACCCAACTACTCTCTAGTGTTTGCAGCTGTATCTCTAAGACGTAGACACACAGTAAAAGGAACTGTGTGATCAAGTGATTGAGTTAGTTTTATTTCTTTATATCTGACATGGGGCAAGTTTGGCCAGTACTTTGCACAGTTTAGAACCCATTTCTCCAAACATTTCTTGAGCGTGAATCCCCCATTTGGCCACTTGATTCCTCCGTAAGGGGATTGGGCTTGCACACTGCGTTCACTCGCTCCCAAACTTGGGCCACAAAATGTACACCCGACCACCATTCAAGGTCACCAGCTGCCACTGGGACTCCATGGTTTGTTATATAGTAGTTGAGGGAGTAATGTTGATGGGGCAGACTAGTTTTGATCATTCTCAGCTCCCACAGACCCAGCCATATCCTGAGGATAGGCCTGAAGCACAGGGTGACGGTGTTGCATTAATCCATGCCCACTTAGTTTGCCTCCGGTTTGAGACTCCTGTGGTCCACAGATATCAGAGCTGATAGGGGCTAATGATATGTCAATGGCGACTGGGGCATCGCTATGATTTGATTGAGGATTATTATTGGGTACTCAAGACCCAGTGCATATAGGTTGGGAGGGGGTAGATGTGGCTGGAGTTGTAATGCTGCTATGCCTCTTCTTAGGCTGGGTCGCAGTAACGTTTGCATTTAGACTAAAAGCCATGCCCAAGGGGCATTGTTGTTACAGCCCCCTCAACTTTTTGATTTATTAGTGCCTAACCGCTTGCTTAGCAGTTTTGCATGTGTCCTTGACAGCCTTAATGAGATTATTATTCCTACCCATTAAAGAGAAATTAGTTAAACCACTTAGACAACTGGAATATAATAAGAGATTAAAATAGCTGCTGGGCCTTAACAAGGCCTTAACTGGTGAGTTTAACTGGTTAAGAGGTTAAAATGAGTTCAGCTAAATTAAGGTGGATTAATGTAAATTAAGATGATCTAGAGGTAAAAAAGTTGGTGAGTCACTGTGTCAAATAATTATTAAACTACAGACCAGAATCCAAACATGCAGAAAGACCCTGCCTGAAGTAATTTCTCAATGGTATGACATCGTTTCATCACGGGATGTTTTTTCACAAGGTATTTTACTGCAGATTTTTTAATGAAAAAACTCCTCGACATATTTCGGGGGGGGGGTTAGAAAAATCTATATTTATGGTGTGGGTGTTCTGGAATATATAACAAATAAAAGCGGATGGGTCTTGGGGGGGAACGCCCATTAAAAAAAATTTGATGGGTTTTTTTGTTAAAATATCCACGATAAAAAACCCAGCGAAAAACCATCCCACAATGAAATGACATGGAAACGTCCCAATGCTTCTGAGGTTTCCTTATTTAAGGTTACTTTTGCTCTGGCATATTGTGGGTCTTTCCGGGTCAGCAAACTGGTCGTGGCCAGCAAAGATGGTCAGTCAGGAAAGCCCTCCTAGCAAGTGATGTGGACTTTATCACCAGCGGTACTGGAGAGGGGGTAAGGATTAGGTTGAGAAAATCTAAGACAGACCAGGAAGGAAAAGGAAAGTGGGTCAAATTGTTAAGCTTTACCTGGAAAACAGTCCCCATGGGGGGCACCCCTACTTGTACATGACAGTGAGCCCCCGTGACCATTGACCAGTTCTAAATTTTTGATCAGCCACCCTGGGGAAAGTGGGAATAAATGGTAAGGGCTGCTCCTCCAACAGCTTTAGGATAATGTCCGCCATCACAGCCTTCTTGCAAGGAATGCCTGCACCTGCAATTAAGAGGATAGACAGATGGGATTCAGACCGTTATCATCTGCATGTGACGCCGGAGGTCAGCCCCACTCACCCTTGGAAAGAGGAAAAATGGGAGGTCCAGCCACATTTTTAAATAATAGTGGAGGTTGCACTGACGACCTCTCCTTCAGCACAGGTGGAATTGGGGTACTGTCAATTGTCCTTGGTGTTGTTTAGTCATTTGTTACACGTTTCCTTGTATTGGCAGGTGACGCTGTGTGGTTTATGGGGCCCAACAGTAGAATAGAGGTCCCAACATAGGAATGAAAAAGCAGAAGTGGTTTGGTTGGGCACACCGGGCATGAGATGGCATTCATTGTTGCCCACAGTGCACAGCGAGCTGAGATGGAGGCCGGCACTCTGAATTATGGTCTTGCACTTGGGCGGGAACAACCTCACCACATTAGGAAGGGGATGCTTGTTGGCACAGATGCAGGTGGCAATGATTATCTTGGCACAAGAGCTGCCGGGTACAGAGCCTTCCCTAACTCTGCAATGTAAAAATATAGAAGTAGATTAAACAGGAGCATGGAAACATTTGCAAAATCCGAGGGCACAGGATTTGTTAGGCATAAGGTACTTTGACAGATAGATACAACTTTATTTTGGGCAGTGCCCATAAAAGTACATTAAAACCAGAGCAACACAAGTAAAATATGTTTCAATACAATAGCTTCAAAATACCATGCTCTAATTTCCAGCGCACGCTCAACATAAATATACATTTTTTATGCATAGATAACACTTGGAAGGGATAAAATCATGTTAAAATCTATTCGTGCACTTCTTAACCCATGGTCTCTAAACAATGGACAGAGATATTTGTGCTGCAGTTTCGCATATAAAGGACATAGTAACAGAAAATATAACAAATCATCCACGCCATGCCGTTTACAAAGAAAGGCAGCTGTTCAAACCTTTCGTTCTTTTATCTTGCAAAGTTCCTTTTGTAAAAAATAGGACCTCAGGCGAATGAAAACTGCCCTCCTCTCTGCTTCATTAAACCAGAACATATATTTTGACAGTCCCACATCTTTCTTCCTACTGAGATAACCTGCAGTGCTTTTTTAATGAGATTTGCAAGCCTCTCTTTCAATTTGTTTTGATTTTTAAAATTCCTTGGTCAGAGTCTCTGTGACCTCACCCCACCCCCACCTGATTTCCCATGGAAATAATCTGCCAGACCAAGCTGGTTAAGTGTTAGTTGTGTATAATTACAATTATAATACCTGGTGGCTAAGCTCCACATATCTGGTGGTACACGCTCCTTATGCAGCAAATTGACTAACCGGCTTGAATTGCAACTCGTCCGCAAACAGAGGACCAGCAATCAATCTTTCTCTTGCCATGCACCCACCCTCTGGAACTCAATTCCAGTGTCATCTCGGAATGCCCCCACAATTCTCCAATTTTGCAAATCTCTCCAAACAAGCCCAGAGAAAGATGAGTTCCATTTTTGAAGAGTTCAGCATGAAGCAGTGGAGAGCCATCCAGTGATGGTTTGCAGTAAGATAGATGGTAATGTATTCTGAGATATCTGGGGCCATTTCGGTTGATTTGATTTTGATTTTGGATTTTTCTTACGCGCAACAGGCAAACTTAACTGCATTCGGGTGCAGGTGGTAACTATACATCAGAATTAGCGTGTGTGCGTGCTACAAATGACCAGTAACTCATTAGCTCATTTAAATAGGAAGGTTTTTAACAGCTTTCTAAAAACCTCCAGAGAAGGGCATTCCCAGATTTTGACTGGTAGCTGGTTCCACATTTTGGGGCCGAACACGGAAAACCTCCTGTCGCCCTTAAAGACCCGTTTTGCCCGGGGTACGTACAAGAACAATTTATCCCCGAGCGGAGATTTCTTGTAGGCTGGTAACGACATACCCTGGCACTCAGGTATTTTGGTGCAAGACCATAAAAGCACCTGTACATCAAGCAGGCCACCTTAAATTTAACTTGATCTTTCACCATGAGCTAGTGTGAAGATCTACGAAGGGCCGAGACATGGTCCCTCGTCCCGAGGTGGCCAATCAGCCCAATCGCCGCGTTTTGGGCCCTTTGGAGTTTAGCCATCTGATTCGCTGGGATTCCTGCCATTAGACTATTACAATAGTCAAGGTGTGAATTGGTCAGCACACTTTCTTTCACTGCATGGTCTTCTGTTGCAGGAAGCACATTCCTGAGCATGCGCAGTGAGTAATAAATTGCCTTTACTTTGGAACCTACCTAGGCTTCACTGCCCAGGTTTTCCTGCCAAATGCACCCAAGATTGTTAACTTTCCTCGAGAACTGGAATTCCTCACCCAGAATCAGGGGGGTGCACTTTGTCTTTCACCTATCATTTTACCCTCTGGTCCGAATAGTATCACCTCATTTTTCGCTGCATTTAGCTGTAACTGATTGCACGCCATCCATCTTTTAATCTCACCCATACATTGGTTGATCTTCTCAAATGCATCAACAACATTCTCCATCTCTATATAAATCTGAGTATCGTCGGCATAGGAATGGAATCTTAACCCATGCATTGATAACAGCGGGTCCATGTGGTTGCAGGAGATTTGGTAGAATTTACTTTTTTTACATATACATTTTGCCAGATATATATGCGGGGGGAGACCCCCACAGTCCGCCCCTTAACCCCTATACATTAATTATATCTCTATACATTAATTATTTCCCGAATCATACCAAAAAGCGGTAAAATAATTGTGACCCATGCTCCAATGACCAAATTGGATGCCAATAATCACCCAAAACCGCTGGGGCAAAGGAGGGAAAGGAGAAAATGATTTGAGAGTTGTCAATAAATTGATGATGGTGAAAGACAATGGACGAGATAAGTCTACATAGGGCAGAGGTATAGAGGGTGTAATACAGAAGTCCAAAGACTGATTGTTGTGGGACGCTGACAGGGAAAGGAATAGGGTCAGGTGTTTGAGAGTTCAAGGATAATTTGAAGGAGTGACCTATAGGAGTGACCTAGGTAGAAGTCAATACAGGCTAGAGCATATTTGCAAAACCAAAGGTCTGCGAGTGACAATGAGACAGGAGTAGTCAACAGTGTTAAAAGAGGCAGAACAGTGCAAATGGAATGAATATTGAAGACAGTTTGTACTGTTCAGCATCAGAGAGAAAGTTGGAGATAAGCTTGAGCACAAACCTGGTGGAATGTTTACTACAAACGCTAGGTTGAAGTAGACTTCCAGTGCCATAATCCTAAAGGTGCCTATTGACCCTGTTCAAGACCACCACCTCAATGGGCTTTGAATAATAGGGTTGAAGGGAAACTTGCCAATAGTTTGCAGGGGGTTGTGTCAACAGAGAGTTACTTCAAAATGGGTAGGACAGTTGCAGATTTACAGGAGGCAGGGTACAACTCAATGGGGGAGAGAGAGAGAGAGAGAGAGAGGGGGCGTTTAAAGTGCTCAGAGAGATGAGGCTAGGCAATTAGATATTAGTGTTCGACTGTTGTGCAAGATGGGTTGATGCTGGGAAGGATTGGTACTAATTTAGAAGGAGAATTAGTGGAGAAGTGGAGAAGTAGTTGAGAGTAGAAATCCAGGTGGGAGAGATGGTCAACAGAAGGAGATAGGGCCATGAAGAAAGAAGAGGGCTTAAGTGCCTCAGAAATGTTAGCGATTATAGATAAAAAGTAGTGAGCATGATCATTAGCAGAGAGGCACCAGGCAATTATGATTGTTTTGGAAGATGTGAGCAAAGCTTGGAGGATAGATTAAAGCAAAGCTTGGAGGATAGATTAAACCCTCTGCAAACCCCCTCCTTACTTCCAACTTTCATCCAATCTCTCTTCTACCATTTCTTTCTAAGCTTCTTGAATGCTTAGTATACACTCAACTTTCAGCACTTGTCTCCAATCTCTCTCTTCTCCCCCCTTCTCAATCTGGATTCCGACCTAAACACTCCATTGAAACAGCCCTCACCTCCGTTTTCAACTCGCTCCTTACCGCTCGCTACGCTAAGCAAACCTCTGTCTTCATTATCCTTGATCTCTCTGCTGCCTTTGATACCATTGATCACCGCTTACCCCTTAACACTCTTTCGTCCTTTGGTCTCAATGGCCCTGTTCTCAACTGGTTCTCCTCCTATCTCTCCAACCATTCTTTCGCTATCTCTTGGGGTGCTTGTACCTCCTCTACTCTCCCCCTGGACTTCGGTGTTCCCCAAGGCTCTGTACTTGGCCCTTTCCTATTCTCACTCTACACTTCCTTTCTTGCCCCTGTCATCTCTTCCTTCTGTATCTCTTACCATTTCTATGCTTATGACACACAGCTCTTTCTCTCTTTCTCCTCTTTCACTCCTGATATCCACCTTAATCTCTCTTCCTGTCTCACTGCTATCAAAAACTAGATGTCATCTCACTTTCTCTCCCTCAATACTGATAAGACTGAAGTATTATTCTTTCCCTCTAACACACTTCCCCCTCCCTCTCCTCCTTTTATTCGCTTTCCCCCTTCTAATCTCCCTATCTCGGCCTCTGCTTGCAATCTAGGCCTCCACTTCGACTCCTCCCTCTCCTTCACCATCCACATTTCTCTTACCTCCCGCGCCTGTCACTTCCACCTCTTCAATGTTCGTAAAATCCATTCCTCCCTTACCTTTCATGCCACTAAACTCTTAATCTCTTCCCTCATCTTCTCTCATCTTTTCTACTGCTCCACTTTCCTCTTTTGCCTCCCTGCCTCTCATCTGGCTCCCTTCAAATCCCTCTATCACTCTGCTATCTGTACCCTTTGCCTTCTCTCTCCTCACAACTCAATTTCTTCTTCGCTTTCTTACCTATCCTGGCTTCCCTTTCATTCTCAACTTAAATTTAACTTCCTCTGTCTCGTCTTTAAAGCTCTTCATGATCTTGCCCCCCCTACCTTTCCTCTCTCTGCTCGTTCTATGCTCCACCTCGTCCCCTCCGATCTGCAGCTTTCTTCCTAGTCACTGTTCCTCCTTCTCCTTGTGCCCCTTCTCGTTTCCGTTCCTTTCAGCTCCTTGCCCCCCTACACTGGAACTCTCTACCTCTCCCTATCCGCTCCATTTCCTCTTACTCCTCCTTCTGTTCCTCCTTGAAAGCTCATCTTTTGCATTCCCTGTCCTGTTAACCTCTCTTCCCTTTTACTCTTCCTCTGTTCAGTTTCTCTTACCCACCCTTATGTAAATTGTTCTATATATTGTTTTGATGGTTTGTCTCATGTTTTGCAATGCTGGCATTCTGGCAACTCAGCAAGGGACATCCTTCTTGTCAGCATTGTCACACTGTTTCAACATGAGGGTGCGTTCTGAACCGTTGTGTAAGTGTATATCATCTTTCATACACTCAGCAAGGTATAGGAGTATTGCAGGGGTTCATACACAAGTTCCCAATATTGGCTCTTCATCTGTCATTCCAATAGGACGGGGGTGAGGGGTGGTGAGTAGGGAGAATGTGTCCAACTGCTCCTCTAAATTCCCCCCTCTGGTTGCATTCTGGACCAAACTCTTAGCCTTCTCTTCTGCAATTCCTGTTTCATCTTATTCGATCACCTCATCATATTTTCTTTTCTTTGGGAGCCCCCCTCAGGTGGCCAGCATTCTTTATATGTTCATCCACACTCCAGGTCATCAGACGACAATCTCCTGCCGGTGCCCACAATATCCATCGTCCCACATATTTCTTCAGATCCTGGGGATAATAGAAATGTGTTCCTGGAGGTGCAAGAGAACTCTTCTTTATATTATTTCGAGTACTTTCTTCTGTCTGCATCTGTTCTCCAGTATGGCTGTTAATGTCAATTATTAGCTTCATTTCAACAGCTTTCTTGGCTGTTTTCTGGCATTGCCCCATGATGATCCTTATGATACAGAATGCCAACATAACTAATATTAATATTGCTCAAAGTAGTTTAAAAGCATTTGCCAACCAAGATGGAATCCATTCAAACAAAGATGAAAACCAATTGTCTGTTGCTGTTTCATGAGCTTCATCTTCCATCTTTGTGTGCAGGGTCATCAGCATCATTATAGCCTCTGTCAGGGTCCCATGTTCTCCATCATGAGATGGTAACCACGTACATCAAGATGGTCCAAGCTTGGCACACACACATCCTTCCTTTGCTCTTAACAGGCCCAGAACATATCTGTTCTGTAGGGTCATCAGCCTGATGGCTCTTAATTCTTTCCTGAAACACCTCCCATCTTGTGATCTGGAGCCACTTGGCATGCACTGCAGTTTGAAGCTCTGGCATGAATATAGATGTCATTATCATGGCCGTCTTGCTGAATAGTTTATGTTCATCAGAAAAATCTTCTTAAGCTTCAATTGATTTCGATGAGAAGAAATGTTCTATCTTCAATCGACGTAGATGGAGTGACCTCTTCTTTCTCCGGTGTTCGGTCATCTTGGGAATTTCTCAATATGGAGGTCACTTTTGGGAATCACTAATGCTGAAACATGTATGTCTACAATTGAGCATATCCCCCCAATCCTTAGGCAACTGCATGTGGGCTCTTGATCCACAAGCCCAATATCGATCCATCAGCACCAGAGTTCCTCCATACATTCCTGGCACATCTAATGTTTCTCCACAGTCTTAGTGTTTTCCAACGTGAACATTTCCTTCATTCTTGAAGCATACTGTAGCGTTCTTCAATGGAAATATGTACACTGGTCATGCTTCATTGTCGACCCAAGTTAATAGTTTTGCATATCTGGGCCAAGATTCTAAGCATTCGTAATTCACATTTTGCACTTTGCAGATGTTTTCTTTCGTCAATAAGTGTGCCCGGCATGATAGTAGTCCTTCTTCCCATCCAGTACTTGTAGCTACACTCCCATACACCAGCAGCTGTGTTCTTTCCCAACATCCTGGCTCTCCTGGTTTTTCAGTCATATCTGAACAGTTCATTCTTTTCATCTCAATAATTTGGATTTGCTCAACATACTGGGACGGGTACACAAGCTTCTTGCTTGTCCACCCCATTCCAGTCTCCATTCTCTTTGTCTTGACATATGAATCTTTGTGTGGAAAAGTCTGTCTTGATCGCCATCTTAGTGTTGCCCATTTTCCTTCGAATTGTCTTCTAATTGTGCATGCTGCCAGATGAACGAGGCATTTTGCATCATGTATGGACATATCTCTGGCAATAAATGTTCTTGCCACATTCATGGCATACAGTATTAAGGAACAGACGTAGCAACTTTCTTCTAACGGTCTTTTCCCCACCTCTTTCATGTGCTGGTACCATAGGTTATTATCTAAATGAGCTGATTTATCTAAGTACAGGGACGTCATTTCACCAAAATGCCAGGGGTAGCTGAAGTGACATCACACGACCCTTGACCCCCTGATGACATCACAGGAAGGGATGTCATTTGACCCCACCTTGAAGTGATATCGCAGGATGTGATGGAACACAACCTTTCACCCGTTGTTAAAACAGGAAGTGGCATCACATAGCATTGTACACTACGGAAAATATGGTTACGATATCACTATAATGTGATGTACATGTCCTACAAGAATGGATCGCCATATGTATTTTTAAGATCAGTGTGTATATGCCCATATTACCAAATTACTGTGAATGCAAGCAGATGTCCATGACCAAATGATAAGAGCCACATGGTGCTGGTCACAGACAAGGAGATTGCATTACAAAGAAAAAGAAAAAATGTGTTTAAAAAAAAAAAATAATTAGAGGTCGCAAGGGAGACCACAGAGGTCACAAGGGAGACCACATAGGTTGCAAGGGAGACCTCAGAGGTCGCAACTGCGACCTCTGGCGACCCCTAAATGACGTCCCTGTCTAAGTATGTGTTAATACTTTCATTATCTTCTTCAGTACTCCTCTTATGTCGAGAAACATCTTTGGGGCTTAATGGGAACAATAGCAGATGTCTTATATTCTTGTTCACTGCCACCTATGAAATGTGCGAAGGCCAATATAATAAGGATAGTGGCTATGACCAAAATGCCACAAAAAAGTGCAAGTATTATTTTTCACGCAGTACATTTTCTTTGTGGTGCTTCAGTTCTTATTTCTTGGAACATTTCCATTGTTACCACATTATTTTCAATATATCAATTCTTAGCATTTTAACTGTAAATCATACATTTATAACAAGAACCTTAAAGTAATTGCCAATACAATTCTTAAAACAACAAAGCTCTTCTTTGGATCTCCCAAAAATTTTTACACTGTTCATAGTTCTTCATAATAAAGCTGGATAAAACTGAAGTATATAGGAAAAAACAGCAAACAAAAATGTATGCACAATTGGTAACATAAAAGCTCAAATATTCGTTTCCTTCTTTGATTATTTCACAGTATTCTCTATCTTAGTCTAGGGAAAGTGTTCCAGGATTACTGAAAATGAATTATCCATAAATCAACCCTAATCTAAAAATGTTTCACATTGTTTGTCCAAGTTTTTGGCCATTGATCGCGTGGTCATTCTTTGCTGCTCTTCTCTTGCTTCACTGTGGATACTTGCTTCACTGTGAGTGGGTGCAGGAGAGGTCTATGTAGCTTTACCTTTATAGGGTTTTATGTCGTGCAATTGGATCCATGCATTTCTTCCCTTCAGTTTAACTGCAGTATGGCTTAAGTCCTCCACTTTGTGTGGGCCTTCAAATCAAGGGGTACTCCAGGTACTCACAAACTTGCATACTAGCATCTAGTCCCCTATACATACTGACAAGACCTTTAATGCATTTTCCAAATTGATAGGCAAATTGTCTTCTTTGTCTACATTTGACCCATCCTATTGATGCTTGATCTGTTGAGAAATAAAATAAATACTTTGAGTAATCGTTTTCAAATAATCATGCATCTCATCGCCTAATGCCCTCGCTGTGCTGTGGGCGTCTGTATTTGCCCTTGTTGGGGTGTGAGAAGAGTTCTCATTCGGTGTCCAGTCACCAGCTCATGGGCCGTTAAATGGTGATCCGAACCAGGTTGATTTCATAATGCATAATGCATATAATGCAAGGGGTAGGCACTGCAGCCATCCCTTCTTCAATGTCATTTTAAGCTTAGCTATTCTTTCCTTCAGAAGTCCATTTATTTTCTCACATATCCCGCTGGCTTGCAGGTGACAGGCCGAAAAGTGAGACTGTGGCCGTCATTACAAGTTTTCCGGTCCACAAGCAACAGTGACGGTAAGCTTACAGGCACAGTTGTTTCTGGACCGACAAACTATGAGTCTGCGGGCGGTTGCCGTTCTCCCCACCATGATCAGACCTTATTAACGGTGCCGGTGCTTCCATGGTCCCCACTCATATAGAGTCCTATGGGACTCCATGGGAATGAGGATCAACATTTTACCGGCGCCTGACTTACTGGACTTACTGGACTGCTGGGGTTGTAATGCCCCGGTGTTTCCAGCAAGTCAGGCGCTGGTAAATAATTACGGGTCCGGCGGCTACCTGCCAGTTTTACTGGCACGGTTACCGCCGGACCCTTAATGAGGGCCTATATTTTCAAAACTTTGCACTCCCCCAATTTGGAAATACCTCATGGACTAAAAACCTCAGGATGCATGCATGGACCTGCTTAGATCCATCTGGAAAAAGGGTAAACCACAACTATCATATATATCGATATCCTTTACATGTTTGCAACGTATCCACATAATCTATGTGCAAATGTTGTAAGGGGCCATTAGGTCCGGGGATTACTTCTATCACCATTTTCAGGGTGTTCTCTGCCGTACATTTCTAGCACAACATACAGTTTACAATGAACTGTGCCACATTTTCACTGAGGTTAGGTACAAACCAGTCTTCTGCTATTGTAGCAGCTGGGCTCTCTCGAGTCACATGCATGGGATAGTGGAGCTGCTAAAATGCTACTCTCAACAATGCTAGAGGCATAACTGGCTTTCCTGTACTGTCCTGTCTGGGGTTAAAGAACACCCCCGCTTTTTCCGTAGCTCCTTTTCTTTTTGCGATGTTCGTCCTTGTATCTTAATTAACTGTAAATGGACGTTATATTAAATCCTTCTTTAACCAACATGCATCGGCCTGCTGCTTTCTTTAAATCTTTTTACTCATCTTCCCACACCGTTGAATAATATGCGGCATGTTTGGCCTCTAAGTCTTTTGCTTAGTTTCCGCGAGAGATTAAGTCTGTTCTTTTCCAATGGGCTGAGCATTTCACGATGGCAATAGTTGTGGGAAAGCTTAAGGCTTCAATTATTTTGTCTAATAACCCTGCATGTTGCACTGGAGTGCATCTGCCCAGGGAAAGCCCCTCCTCTTCCAATATTCTAGGCCTGTAGGTACAGTTGGCATCACATAGGCGGTGTCAGTCAGCGTTTCCTCCTCATGTTCGAAACTTCGTAGTGGATCAATAAGCATCATCATCATCAAAAACTCTCATTCGACATAAAATCTTTAAGTCAACACAAACATTATACAATAAAAACTGAAAAATTGAAAATAATTACAAAGTGAATAAAAATGATAGCATAACATTTTCAATACTCCACAATTAAAAATTACAAACATGACATTTCTCCAGTCTTCTCTGAAACAACTCACAGCTCTTAGAAGTAGCCCACTTATTGATATAAAAGTCATCTCTAATGGGCTTACTTTCCATAAAAACATAACACAGAGGAGAGCACTGCTTGCAGCCTCTGGCCTTGGTGTTACCCAACTTCTTCATTTACAGCATGATTTAGCGTCTTCTGTCTTAGTAACCATGATCTATGGGTACATCTTGCAACTGCAAAAACTACATGTGGTGAGGAACATTGTCTCAAGAACAACATTGCTGAACTAGTATCCCTAACCCCTGTTTTCCTGAGTATCGGTTTTAGATAAAGATTCCTCAAGTATTTAGTTGTCCCCGCATAACAGCATAAAATGGGTCATGGATTCAACAGCATCCCAACAAAACTGACATTTATTGGTGTTAGTCTCTTTCCAAACAAAAGTGAAAGCAGCCTCTGGCAAAGCCCCTAATATCACTCTCATATATGGAGATTTTTCATAGTAGGGAGATATACAATCCTGATATGGTTTCCTGCCTTGGTTCATGACTTCAAGATAATCAGGGCCTAATTTAAGACTAAGGGCATCCGTAACCAAACAATCCCTTACCCTTTTGGCCGCCAAGACCCTTTGCACTTTCCTGATTTCCAATGGCTGGTCCCGGGGTTATCCGATACATTTTCACCCCCCATTTCTATAAGGGTCTTTTTTACATGTTGAACCCATTCTGTGGATTTGACTCCATTTAGGGACATTATGTGGTTTAATGTGTCTCTGTGTTTCTCTAGTGCTTCTTGGTTTCATAGTCTTAGCCAGAACAGTGCAGGGCTTATCGTCGCTTTAGATGCCACTGGGGTTACTGCTAGCTCTAAGAGACACAAAACAGATGGATTGCTCCTACGCAGTGAAAACAAAATTTTCCAGAATATTAATTCTTTAGTGGTAAGTTTTTCCGGGAACCAAATAGCCACTTCATCCTTAAACAAGTCCCCGGGGATAAGGTAAGGCCCTGCTGCCTTGCCGCCCTTTTGAGCGGCAATCACTTTTGCCACGTCAACTATAGGTATGCACAACCCATCTCTGTTTGTCAAAGGGATCTCATCTCGAAATGGGAGCATAGGTACACATCCATCCACTTTTGCATACAACCTTTCAAAGTGCAACCACCACTCTTCTAGACCTATACAGCAGTCTAATAACTGATCCCCTTTTAATTCCTTTTCAGTTACTAATTGCCAGAAAAGTAATATTTTCTGGTTTAGTAAGGCCTGTGCCATAATTTCCCATTTGGCCTTAAAAAATCGTTTTTCTTAGTGGCTAATATTTTTTATATATTAGGCGAGTCCGCCTTAACCTAACTTTATCTATGCTCCCCTTGGACTTAATGTATGCTATGATTTCCTTTTTCGCCTCCCCACACTCTTCATCATACCATTCGTTCATGCAAACGGTTTTCTTTTTAATTAAACTGTTCGGGACTGAGATGTGGGGAAGCAATTTTTCTTTTAAACCCTCAAAAGCTTCCAGTACACACTTATCACTTGACTCAGAATTACAGATGGAGTCTAAGAAGGGAATAATAGTCATAGAGAGGAGATTTGCCCTTCTTATCTAACACTTTCCCCCATTTAACTGACTTACGAGCGTGTCTGCTAATAGATATAACTTAATCCTCATATTCTCCTTTGGCTATAGCAATCCTTAAACCCAAGCCACTAAATTGTCGACACAGTGGGTAGTGATCACTCTCAGATCTTATCTGGACATTAAAATCATTCACCAATGGCCAATCTACACGGAGATTATCCGTTGTTTCCCCAAAATGTTACTGAGGCAGGCTGATCGTTTGCATCAATAAGTGTGGCTAATTCTGCAGCCTGCACTGAATAGGTTGACAGCAATCTTTTGCTCATTAGTACTGCAAAGATACCCTCTCGGGTCACCCTTACTAGTGCCGATACCAAATGCCTCACCGCAGTTTATTGGTCAATATTAGATAAAACATCAATGAAAACCACTTCGCCTCTTCCTAGAGCATTCTCTCTAACATGGGGAATATCATTATAACACTCAGTATATGTATCGCAGTTACGCACATCATCTTCTCTCACTGGTTCAGCTATGAACTATGCTGGATTCACTATAAAACACCTTACAATTTTAATTGCAGGGTTTGAAATAATGACTTTATACCCTGATGCTCTTTGAGTGGTCTATGTACTTTTGGGTTTCTCTAGAATTGCAAATAAGTCATGTTCTACAAATAGAGTTACAGAACACCCCATAGTTATACTAGAAGTCTTTTCTATGGCAAATGTAGCAGCTGCCACAGACTGTTTGCAGGGGTAGTGTCCTTTCATAACTTAGTCTAAAATCCCACTGTAATGAGCTAATGGTTTATGACCATGTCCTAATGACGTTTTCTGTGTAAGGACTGTTGTCATGGCTTCCCCATTTGAATGGGAAAATAAGTAAAAGTTGTCACTGTAATTTGGAATCCCTAATGCATGAGGTGTATTAATCATATTTTTTAATTAATTAAATCCTTCAGTCATGTCTTCTGCCACACTATTTTAGTTTTAGCCACCTGTGCCTCTTTAATAACTTTTGAAAGTGGTTGAATATATGTACTGTAGTCAAAGACCCTGGCCGTGCAATAATTGCATAGACCTAAACATTATTGCATTTGTCTCACCGTGTTTGGCTGTACAGTTCTCCTAATGGCTTTTGCTCTTTCAGGTGTCACTCCTTTTCCCTTCATGCAAGATTAACTGTTCTATGTATTATACTTCTTCTTGACAATACTGTACTTTTCCTTTGTCTAATTGGTACCCTTTTTCTGCAAGCATTGTCATAAGTTTGACCGAGTTTTCTCTTCTTTTTTCTTCTGTCTCACTGCACACTAAAATGTCATCCAAGTATTGAATGATGGCACTTTCGAGCTCAACATTTCCTAAATCCATCTGAATGACTCTATTAAAAATAGAAGGGGACTCACAGTACCCCTGAGACAAACGAGTATGTTTCAGGCAAAGTGTTCTATTTGAAAAGGAAGTCAAATCCTGTGAGTCTTCATGTAAGGGAATTGAAAAAAATGCATTTTTCAACTTCACAACAGTAAAATACCTGGCTGTTGACGGGATATTGCACAGTATTGTCCCAGGCTTTGGAACTAAAGGAAACTCTGCTTTCTCATCCTCATTCCTTCCTACACCGTTACTTCCTCATCCTCAAAACTTCATAGGGTTTCAATAAGCATGGCTCATGCTGAAGTCTGCACCAAATAGGTTGATGGCAATTTCTGCTCACTGGTATGATATGATATGATAGTTTATTTATATAGCGTCTATGCACAATGTGTTTCAAAGCGCTTCATGACAGGGGAGGGAACAAGGGAAAATACAATGACGTTCTTACAGGCCTTGAACAATAAGAATGTGAAAATTAACTATCGTACTCGGCCTGATGACATTTCAGATAGAGCAAGATCTAAGACACAGATAAGGAAGGGAAGGGGGGACTGGGAAGGAAATGGAGACAAACAGGCAACTACCGTACTAGGCCTGATGACATTTCTGATAGAGCTGGAGATCTACAAAAGGTGAAGGAGAGGGGTGCAGAAAGGGAGGGAAAGAACAAAACAAGCGACTATCGTAATAGGCCTGACGACATTTCAGATAGTGCTGGGGGCAGGGGGTGGGAGAAAACAAGTAAGAAGATGGGGGAGGTGACAAACAAGGTTGCTATCATACTCGGTCCAGGGACAATTCTGAAAGCATAAGTTGCAAAGAAAGTAAGGGGAGAAGGGAAGGAGAGAGGGGGAAGGGGGAAAGGAGAGGGGGAGAGAGCAGAGAATAAGCAGTGAAAAAGAGTGAAGCAATGGGAAGAGCGAGAACAGTTGCAGAAGTCAATAATAACACATGATGTTGCAAGAGAACAGCAATGCAAGCAAGGATTCAAGATGACAATAAGCATAGCATGATTCAGGTCCACCCGGAGTACGAGATGGGGGGAAGTCCAGCATGAGAAATGGGAAGGGTGAAGCACCTCTCCGGTCACCCTTACTACTGCCGATACCGAATGCCTCCCCTCAGTTTATTGGTCAATTTTAGATGAACTATCAATGAAAACCACTTCCCCTCTTCCTAGAGCATTCTCTCTAACATGGGGAATATCATTGTAACACTCAGTATATGTAACACAGTCATGCACATCATCATCTTCTCTCACTGGTTCAGCTATGAACTATGATTCACCATACTACACCTTACAATTTTAATCGCAGGGTTTGAAATAATGACTTCATACCCTGATGCTCTTTGAGTGGTCAACATACGTTTGGGTTCCTCTAGAATTGCAAATACTGCATGTTCTACTAATAGAGTTATGAACACCCCATAGCTATTCTTGAAGCCTTTTCTATGGCAAATGCAGCAGTTGCCAAAGACTGTTTGCAGGGATAGTGTCCTTTCATAACTGGGTTTAAAATCCCACTATCGTAAGCTAATGGTTTATGACCATGTCCTAACATTGTTTTCTGTGTGAGAACTGCTGTCATGACTTCTCCATTTGAATGGGAAAATAAATAGAATTCTTCAATGTCATTTGGAATCCCTAATAGAGGAGCTGTACTTATCGCGCTTTTGTAATTCCTTAAATCCATGTCTTCTGTCCACACTATTTTAGTTTTAGCCACCTGTGCCTCTTTAAGTGCTTTTAAAAGTTTAAAAGTGGTTGAATATATATACTGTAGTCAAAGACCCATGCCTGCAATACTTGCATAGACCTAAAAATGGTTACATTTATCTCACCGTATTTGACTTTGCGGATCTGCTCTTTCAGGTGTCACTCTTTTCCCTTCATATGAGATTATCTGTCCTATGTATAATACTTCTTCTTGACAATACTGTAATTTTTCTTTGTCCAAGTTTGACAGAGTCTTCACCACATTTTTCTTCTATCTCACTGCACACTAAAATGTCATCCAAGTATGGAATCATGGGTCTTTCGAGCCCACCATATCCTAAGTCCATCTGAAGGACTCTTTTAAAAATAGAAGCAGACTCACATTACCCCCGAAGCAAACAAGTATGTTTCAGGTGAATTGTTCTATATGAAAAGGAAGTAAAATCCTGTGAGTCTCTAAGGGAATTGAGAAAAATGCATTTTTCACATCGACAACAGTAAAATAGCTGGCTGTTGACGGGATATTGCACAATATTTTCGACTATGTAGTCCAGAGGGTGTAAGTCCTGGATAAATCTCCACAACCCCCTCTTCGATGTTTTGACAGGGTAGACGGTTGTGTTGAATGGAGAATATGATGGTACCAGAATGCCATGTTTCATTAGGGCGGATATAGTTTTGAATATCCACTCATCCGCTACTCTAGACATCAGGAAATGGTTTGCACATGGCATAATAGCTCCTGGTTTAAGCTTAATTTTCACTGCTCCTACTCCTTTCAATAGGCCCACGTCATATAGACTTGTGGTCTATAAAATACTTGGCACCGTTTCCATGTCTTCCTGAAAAAATGATGGCTTTGTTGCTTTGTTTTTACCAACACCATCCTCTGTGGTACCTCTATGCTCTCAACTTTAATCCAATAAGTGAGACTTATAAACAATACTAATTCATCATCTGAATAGTCAGACCATGACATTGTCCATATTGACGGTGCATTTAACACCATTTGATTTAATTATGCTAGGTGTAGTTGTTCCTCTTGGCCTTTAGAGATGTGCTCACTCTATCCCATATTAACTCCATGCCCTTTTAATTGTCCAATATCTGGCATCAGTAAATGTTCCCGTTCCTCCTAATCTTTGGGAAATATGGCCTTGCACATGGTCTGCTCATAGACTTCCTTTGTGCTTTTACTCCATCTCTCATAATAGCATCATTGGTTTCAAGCCAATTTACTCCTTTATTATGCAAGGGAAAACAGCATCTTCATCATCTTTCCACATTAAGATCCACATTAAGATCCTGGGCTTGTATTTTGATGTAGCTGGGTTGATTGACATAAGCAGTCGTCCATCTTCTTCTAATGATCGACCGAAATGTTGAATATATGCCTCTCATAAGCAAGCTTCCATGTATTCTTTCTACCTTGCGTTTTAGCGTATTTACAGTTATTGACCAGTGACTCACTTCACTCTTCCTTGTGTTGATAAGTACTGCATCATGAAGTACATGTTTCTTTTAGTACTTCAGTTACATCGTCATTCTTAAGTATTTTCATATTGTTTCAGAATAGGTTCATATATCTTCTTAAGGAAATTCTTCTGCTGTCATTAAACGTACATCCATGTTGGGCACCATTTACATTTAATTCATGGTTGCATTCCGGCAACTCGGCAAGGGACATCCTTTTTGATAGCATTCTTCCACTGTTTCAACAGGAGGGTGCATTCTGAACGGTTGTGTAAGTGTATATCGTCTTTCATATACTTGGCGAGGTGTATGCATATTACAGGGTTTCATATACAAGTTCCCAATTGTGGCTCTTCGTCTGTCATTCCAATATGACGGGGTGAGGGGGCGGTGACTAGGGTGAATGCATCCAACTGCTCCTCTACAATGAGTAAAGAATAAGGTTCAACTGGTCAATGTTTAGGAACAATTGTTACAAAGGGGTGTGCATTACAGAGGCCAAGTGAAAGAGTTGTAGGAGGTGGGAGAGTGGGGCGGGTGTTGTGCGTTAGGAAAGTGGAACAGGTGAGCTTGGAAATTGTGGTATAATGGGAGCATCAGACTGGAGTGGTGTGAGTACTGTGATGAATCAGAGGTGATTCCTCCTGAAACCCTGGCCCGGGAAGGGGAAATACAGAAACAAGCTAATCAAAACCAGCATTGTCAAAGTAAAGAGGGGGCAATCATTTACAGAGTTTGTAAATCATGTTGGCTGAATGACAAGAAAACATTGTTGCTGAACGATTGTTACTGTTGTTGCCAGAATATGGAAGATGCAATGGTTAAGCAAGATAACAAGAAGCATTGCCCAAGCCAAACTGAAGACAGTATAGGAAAGAAATATTATCAGCAGTTGGTTGATGTGAAAGTGGGAAAACAGAAGTGGCATGAGAGGGGCCCTCCTGATATAGAGTGTTCAGGAGGAGAGGAGCACAATCTGCATTTCCTCTGGCAAAACCAAGAGTGGAACAACCAGCACCATTGTGTAATATGTTTTCCTAAAAGAAGTTGTGAATGTTGATCTGGTTGAAAGTTAAAGACTTTCTTCAAGATTTGAAGTAGACCTTACCACACAGTACTTGTATTAGTGTTAGGAGCTTTTGTCCTGGCAGGCGGGTATACCACGAGAGGGACCTTTTAGTGGTAGTCCTATCAGGTTAGTGGAAGAAGAAGAAGAAGAAGAAGAAGAAGAAGAAGCAGAAGAAGAAGAAGAAGAAGAAGAAGAAGAAGAAGAAGAAGAAGAAGAAGAAGAAGTGGCAAAGTCACTAAAGTGTTGCATGAATTGCTGTGGAATCATCCTGACAAACTTTGTTGTTGATACAGAAGAATTGTAGAAGTGTTTGTGTTCACCTTTTCCTACAAATGGAAAGACAAAGACTTGTCGTCTAATTGAAATATTGGTTAAAGTCCAAGTGGAAGACATTTGGAGCCAGAAGAACTTTATAATCAGAACTTTGTTACAAAACAGAAAGCTTCTATTTTGAACTTGTGATTGAAAATCCTGCTTTGAATCTGGGGAAGGGGGACTAGCCCAGGTAACAAGGATATACAGTTATCAGGTTTACTTTGGATATAACTGTTATTTGTGTTATCTTTGAATTGCCATGTATTCCCTTTATGAGTTTGATGTGTGCATACGTGTGAGATAACATTCATTTTGTTGGAGTGTTTCCTTTAGTTTATTTTGATAGGCAGGGAACGCCTCTTCAGGATAGGCATAGCGAGGTGTTTTTGAAACCCTTTTGAGTTAATAAAATGGCCTCTTATAAAAAACCTTTATCAAGTTGTCCGCCTCACATTTCTGATCCCTCACAGTACCATGAGAGAGGAGGCAGATGAGACGAGACGGGCAGAGTGAGGTAGCAGTCACACAGAATGGCAGAAGAGAAGGGAAGCAGAAGTGTTGTCCAACAAAAAAGGGAGCAAAGTCATGTTGCATGATGGAGGCAAAAAGAACTACATGAAAACAGTGGATGCAGGGTTCATCTGACAAAGTTGAAGGTAAGTGAGTGAATGGCCAGCGAAGGAGAAGGGTAAACGTCTGGCTGGGAGCAAGCAGATCTAAGATCTGAGTTGGGCTAGAATGTGGCTTTATATGACCAAAATACAGTTAAGAGAAAATATTTAGCAAGACAAAAAAACACAAGTATTGGATAGATCTTGCAGTAATTGTATCTAGTATTAGGAAAGAGAGGACATATACAATATTAGGTAATTTGTGTACCTTTCCTCTGCCCCGTCACCCACCCTTTTATATTACCTACTCTTGCCCATTCCCTAATCTTCCTGAGGCCTCAAACAATTTGTGTGGGAAGCAGAACGTCATAAAGCTATACAAATAAATTACTAAATAAATGAAACAGTAGCCCGCGACTATGATTCCTACATAACACAAGTCAGAGGAGTGGCAGTAGGAGCTGAAATATGTCGATGCAAATAGCAAAGCCATGCATTCATCCTCATCTTGGAATATTTCCAAAGCGGTCAACAAGGGAATTACTTCAGTGAGAAAAAATCAGGCAGGAGGATTGGATGACATCACAGTGGCTAGCAACAACATTTCTTAAGGGTAAAAATAACTACTTTATCTATTACTCATTAGTCAATGTCCGGGCACTTATTACAAGTTCTCGGTTGCCATAGTTAGCAGAAGGGTGCTCAGAGACACAATATTAATGATATGTGGAGAAGTTTCCTATGCATATGACCACCACGCTTGTACAGTGCACTTGAAATAACTGCTGATTAACAGATTCACATTAAAAATAAATTGATTTGTAGCAAAGCCAAATAGCGCCCACATTAAACTGGAAACTTTGTGAAATAGTCATGGCACTGCCCTGTTTCTGGATTCCCTTATGTCCTTTAATTATGTTGAGCACAATTCAAAGTGTTCCGCAGATTCCCCGTAATCCACACTGTTGTGGAGCTGAGGTAATTGTTTTGTCAGGCTCAGGTGATCATTTGTCTCACCGAGAGAATGCTTTCTGGCAGGCCCTGTAATACCACTCAGGTGCTTATTAAGGTTACGCCCCTTAGTTTCACTTGGTGCTTAATCCTGATATCTCCTGATGTCACCTTCCCAGTGGAAGACCATCGTCAGTGGATACCTGAGCCTTTCTTTGTTTCTCACACGGCCGTCTTGCTTACTTTGCTCCACAGGTGCGAGGACAAAAGCAATATTGGAAAAGGCTCTTTCATAAATAATTCTATTCCTGCGCACAGGGCCTATTTTGAGAGAAAGCCATTGCACATCACAAAGGCGTTAGAATGTAAGGCATTCAGATTCAAGTAAAACGTGAATGACATGGCGATGTGTCTTGAAACCTTTCCTCTTTAAGATTGCCAACAATGAAGAGGCACATGCCAACTCTGCTCTATTATCACGCGAAGTGCACACAGGAAAGTGTGACCCTGGCTTGTGCATTTTTGAACATTTCAGGACGTAGAAGTTGATAAGACGATTGGCATCAGCTACACATCAACATCAGAAGCAAGTCGTGTTTACGCAATGCTGCAGGCTGAGGATTTCCTTGCCTATTTGTATAATATGTTTTGACCACTATGACTCATATTATCAGTCATCATGAACAGTGTTTGAAAATGCATTTTATTTAATGTTTGTACGTTTATAACTAGATATGTGTAACTATAATTAATACAAATGAAAGGGAAAAAAATCCAGACTGAACATGGCCCAAAGGACTAACTGTCGTATGCATTTAGATGATCTTTTGGTGGTTTGTTAGGAAATAGCAGTGACCGAGTTGCAGTCACATTACAATGGTGTTGTTGATATGCATATATGTATATATATATATATAATTTACAATTTCCTAGAGAAAAAGGCTCACAATTGGGCTCATTTGCATACCCACAATGCCTTGATGGTGTAGCTCAGTACTGGGGGTGAATTTGCAGCGATGTGTACTACGTGGAGTTGTGGAATGTGTGACTTGGCTCATGTGGCCCAATGTTCCAACCACAAACCTGTTAGGGAAACCCACGCTTAACCCCTGTTAGGGCTCATCAGTGTAGTATAGTCCTGACAGCCTTGCAAAATATCATTCTTGGAGCCACGGTCAACCATGTTATCCTGCTCAACTGTTTCCATGATAACCAGGGTATCACTGGTCAGGCCCTGCCTTGGCTGACTTCTTTCCACTTGATCGACCCTCCCAGGTCCAACTTGGTTCCTTCCTCTCCTCTATCTCTACCTGTGGTGTTCCCCAGGGGTCTAACCTCTCTCCCTTGCTGTTCAACCAATACCTGGCACTTCTTACCCACCACATTGCCGCTCTATGCAAACTTTCAGAGCTATGCGGATGACACTCAGCTCATGTTCAGGCTACCTTCAGCCACCTTTTCTCCTTCTCTCATCTCTGACTGTCTGCTATCCAGGAGTGGTGGGCCGCCAATGATCTCTGCCTTAATGCCAGTAAAACTGAGATTCTCCTCATCGGCACACCCGCACCCTCCTTTCCTGTCACTGTCTGGCCGGCCTCTGTTGGCCATCTTCCTGCTCCCAACTATGAGGCTAAAAACCTTGGGGTCATCTTCGACTGCACACTCTCCTTCTCTACTCACATTTCTGACATCTCTAAGAAGTCACACTACCAGCTGAACCTCCTCAGAGGTATTCTTCATTTCCTCTCCTTCCCCCAGAATCTCACTGTCTCCAGAGCTCTGGTTCTCTCTAGGCTGGACTACTGCAACAGCCTCTTTCTAAATCTGCCTGCTTCCATTCTCCGCCCTCTGCAACTCATCCAGAAAAGGACTGCAAAACTTGTCCTTGGCCTCAAGCCCAGGGATCATATCTCTCCAGGACTGAAATCTCTGCACTGGCTCCCAGCGGCTGTGAGGATTTAGTTCAAAACCTTCTGCATTGTTCACAAGGCCTTCTGGGGCCTGGAGCCTCAATAACTTCAACTCTCTCTTCCTAAATATCTTCCTTCTCGAGCTCTTCGCTAATCAGCCTCCAACTCCCTCAGAGTCAGTCGCTGTTCTAAGCAACAAGTTGGTGGTAGATCTCTTTCTTCGGTTGGAGTCTGCCTCTGGAACATCCTCCCTGCCTCCCTGTAACTTGAGGTGAACCATCTCCAGTTCCGGAAGCACCTCAAAACCTTCTTCTTTGCTTCTGTTTTCTCTTCTTCTCTCCCCTGCTGAACTCCTGGCTGAAACTACACTGGTCACCTGGCCTCCCACTGATCATGGGCCCAGTTCTGCTCCCACACCAGTTGCACACCTGCACTGCCTCTCTGGCGAACCCCTGCACTTGGGGACTGTTTTCTGTATCCCTACAGTCCCCTACCAGCACTTGGCACCTGATGTCTGCACTTACGCTTGTACTTGCCACCAGCTGGCTGCACTTTTAACTTATTGCTTGTATTTATCCTATGTATTTGTTATTGTCAATCTCATGTACTACACTGTCCGACTTCCTTCCCCCTGCACTTTTCCCCTTCCCCTGCACTTGCGCGATCTCAACGACATCTTGTCTAGTAAGATCGTTGTCTATGTCTTCCCTTTGTTCCCCCTCCCTTGCCTCGCCGCGCCTTGAAACACTTGTGTTGGAAGTTACGCAACCATAACTATGCGGCCTGCATTGTCCAGCTCCTAAGCACACTGATGATATCACAAATGACATCACTGATGGCATCACATATGATAACACTTAAAGCAGCATCAATTATCTTGCTGGTACAGCAGATCATGCATGTAAGAGAGAGAAAACATTTAAAAAATATTTTTTCTGCACCTTAAGGTCGATTCAAGTGCAAAGCTTGATTGGAGTTTGCATTTAAAAATACTATCTATTTACAACCATGGTCTTCTTACACACCAGAGTTACTCTTTATCGAAGAACCATTTACCATGATAAAGTAATCTAGTATATGCATCACTCTGTTCTAAAAACATTCCTGTATGCAAGAACACATTTGGGTAGTACAATTATGGCTTTGCATCAGACCAGCAAAGAATACAACATACATGAGAAAGAACAGATTCTGAAATCGTTGTATCTTCGTATCTTCATATATCAGACTACTTACTGTAATTACAACAAATCAAAATTGTAGGCCTTAATTATGTGAAATGGTAAAGGTCAGGACAAGTGGCCTGTAGGGCTCAACAATGTTAAAAAGCAATTTTCAACGTTATGAGGACGTGTGATTATCTTGACTAGAATAGCTAATGTACTTGAAGGACGAATGTTGTAATTGTTTTAGTGCTGGGGTTTGACGCCAGCATTCCACTACATGTTTTGGACTATAACTCCCATGATCCCTCACCATTTCCTATGCTTAGTAGGACTAGTGGAAGTTGTAATGTAAAAAACCTCTGGAGAACCAAAGCTTGCAGACTATTGAATCTTAAATTGGATTATTTACAATGCTTCACAAATGTTTTTGGACCTTTATAAAAGACAAGAGGCCTCATCACGAGTTGGGTGGTAACGCCGGCGGTATTACCACTGGCGCTATTAGCCCTACTGCTAAACCCCTCTGGTGCTATTAGCGCTGGATCACGGGTTTGGCAGAACGGTTAGTGCCCATTCCCCATTGGGCCCATTCGGGAATTTCCCATTCCCCATTGGGCCCAATGGGGAATTTTCATGCTATTACCGTCGGCGGATTTCCCGCCGACGGTATTAGCAATGAAAATCAGCAAAATTGCGGCAGATTTGCCCCCAGCTCATAGCTGGGGGGAAATCCACCAAGGCCGTGATTTGGCGGACCCTTAAATGCGGTGGTAATAGCATTACCGCCGCATTTAAGGGTTACTGCCAAACTCGTGATGAGGCCCAGGGTCTAGTACCTTAGTGCTATTTCTTCAAAGACAGTCCAAAATGTGTTCCAATGGCTGATACTTACCAGTGAAGTCTCTGAGGTCTTCATAGGGTGTTCTACCTGATTGCTCATATGATGTCGTCACTCTTGGCATCTGACCTGTCCTAAGTGCTGACATATGTGAAGTCATCAGTGATGTGATTTGTGATGTCATTGTTGTGCTTAGTGACTGAGCAATGCAGGCCTCATGGTTAAGGTTGTGCAGCTTCAACATCTGCCACATTTTGTTGCATTAAATTCTGAACACATTTATAAAAATATTGTATTAAAATCAACTATCATACACCATCCTCAACTCCCCCACTTCCCAGGTTGTCCTCTTCCCCCCTCTATACCTGTACTCTGACATGAATTCACCAATTGCCTATCCAGATTTAACTGACTTTTTATTTTTCAGCTTCCCCCAGGATTCCCTATGGAATCGTTCACGTGGGGCATAAGGAGAGACATATTTCATTTCTGAAAAGCCTCTCTGCCGCAATGCACCACGAGCGATATATAGACGTTTTCCAAGACTAGGGGACACCCCATTCTACACTGAATATTATGAAAACAACAGGACAGATTTGCATTGCTTTTTGCTCCACATATTTGATGCAAATCTGTCCAGCGTTTTCGTGCTATGGGTGTTCAGTCATACGCCCTTTTTTCTTTATGGGAAAATAAATGGGACTAGGCTGAAAGCAGCACTTTTTTGTATTCTTAATGCATGTTTTAATGAATCGTCCCCAAAGTATGTTTACAAAATGTCATCCAAATCCGTTCAGCGAGTCAAGAGTTATTATTAGTAGAATTTTGGGAAAAGTCTGTGTAAACAGATTTTAGTTTAATTTTTTGAACTATTACTGCTGCCGTGTGGACCTGCACATGTTTTAATAGTATTTTGTGTTTTATGAATACTGATATTGTATATGTGCTTCCTTCTACTTTTAATTCATTACTTTTACATTTGTAAGTGCATATTATTGGGTTTGAAGTGTAGAGTGAAGATGGAAATGCGAGAATATGTTGTTGCGGCTGGTCATTTTAGTAAGTGTGGGTTGTTGGAGATGTTTATGGGGCAACAATCAATACAGGGGATTCTTTGCGCGACACCATGCCTCAATGGACCTGATTCATGGATTATTTGCACCCAAAAAACGGGATTTGTGCGCCATTCTGTCCGAAAATCCCCATTAGTTAAACAGGGATTTGCGGGCAGAATGGCGCACAAATCCTGTTTTTTTTGCGCAAATAATCCATGAATCAGGGGCAATGTATCTTTTACTAGCCATGCCTCTGACTCATTGCACACCATTATCAGCTCTCACCCCTGTGAAATAGATAAGCCAAAAATTAGGCCACTGTGCAGAAAGAATATATATTATTTATTATTTAGTAGATATAAACAATATACCACTGGACACACATCTTAATCTGTGGCACAAACTTCAATTCAAATAAATTGAACACTATTCACTTTTGATAATAGAATTCACAAAATATTCAAAACTCCACATGTGTAGTTTCAGTCGTGCTCTCATCTAAAAATACACAGAGGTTGAATATCCGCTTCAAATTATGCGGTCACTCACCGTACACCTGATGTAAAGAATTAAGCAGCATCCTGGACATTAGGGAAACATTTAACGTTACTATTGATTTTGCATGGGGTTTCTTTAAATAACATGTAGCAATTTTTCCAATTGGCAAAACACTTTCCATGTGTACCACCTGTCATGAAATTCCCCCCGTCTCACCTGAGTACGCTTCTTGCAGGATTCCGCGGGGAAATTATTCTTGCGCACGGATCGGGTTTTGTACAAGCCCGCACAAGTCTTTTCTGACTCCAGCGTGCGTGCAGCGTTCCAGGATACTTGGAGGTTCAGGACGTCCAGGAAAAGAGGAAAAGAGGAAGCGTGCACAAGGGGTACGTGGAATCCAGGGACAGGGTGGAAGGAGAAGGTGGAAGGAATGGGAATAAGGATCCAGGAACTTAGGATAGAGGAATAGTCCGCCAAGCTATGAAACACACGTCTAGTCACTACCTGATGATAGCGTTGAGACGCGCGGGGCCACGGGGGCGCAGCCTATTTGTAGGACGTGCTACGTCCGCCGTGAAGGCTGGCGCAAGGCGTGTCACGCGATATGGCCATGTTGAAGTATCAATGAATGCAAACCCTGCTGCGATAAGGACCAGGAAGTCCAGAAGGGGCACATTCTGTGATTCATGAAACCACCATTCAACTCTGACATCCCTGCATGCATTCTATTTCTAACAAGGTTCTAGCACAACCAACATTTTGCAAAAAAACTTTTCTTAAAATGTAATTAACCTTTTACGTTTACCACCCTTCGGTGCAAAATATCTCTTTAATTTGAAGTCACTTTCACACTCTCAGTAGAGGGTGTGCCTTTTCAATCAGTGACTCCACTTTGCTTAACTGGGCAAGACACTTGTCTGCCGCAGCACAAACCTAGATATCCAGTTTACCATTTGGAACCCATTTGCTTTAAGGTGGGGTCTGAGGAATTTCATATACAAATGCAAACACCCCACCACTCTGTTTGAATGATTTAAGTGATCCCAAAATTACTTTATTTGGCTATACTATTAGTCACACTCAGAGAGATTTTGTAGATGTCGAACTTCTACAAAATCAGCCGGTCATTTGGCTATATGGAAATTAATTAAATTCTAACTCTAACATCAATCATGGATAGCCTCTAGCATTCTTCTATTTGCCTCACCTGGTAACAGATAATCAGCCTCTGTCTCTTTTCCTGGCTTTCTGCTTAGGCCTTCTGTCTCCCAGGCAATGTTGGTTCTCCAGCAATATTTCTGAAGTTCCCAATTAAATAATTTCAGGCAACCCTCACTATTTCCCACTGTGCGTCTCCTTTTAAATGCTCAATCACACCCGCAAATATCTAAATGATCAGGATCCAGCTTATTGGTTCATAATTTGGATTGGACCTCTAGTGACGACCTCAATTCCGATGATTTGTTTGTTTAGTTACTAGGCTCCAATTCTGGGAAGTATAACTCTACCAAACTGCAATAGCATTTCTCAGCACTCCAGTTATGAACTTAAAAAATCTACAACATGCCAACTATACATTTTTGAATTTGTCTGATCATGCCGACGTAACTCACTGGGTCTCATTTCGGCATGCGGTTGTTTGTGAAAATGTTGATTTTTTTTAAATGTCTTTAAAAACGTATAACAATTATCATCACAAGGATTTTGCAGATGGATATCTAATTTAATAAACTACCATCTTCCTGACTCTCCACTTGGTAACCTTTTCTGGGATGCTAGAATCACATTTCAGCTTCTAACTCTGGGTCCCAAGGTTATATCTTTGGATAGGTCTTTATTATAGGCTTTTTGGAAATATTTGAACCATTTTGGTGGGAATTATGGTTCCTGGGATAATCAACAATTCTGATTTCCCTATAGCGCCTATGGTAATCTCAAGTCACATGCATAGTTGTACTTCAATTACACATCATATTTCTTTTCTCCACTAAGATGTGGGTCCCGTCATATGTTTGTTTTTTGGCCCCACCTGCCATAGAGTCCTTTACATTCTTTATCCCATGGCTGATGGACCATCTGTTCCCTTATCTTTGAGAGCAGAGAGGATAGCTCTACCTCCTGTCATCATGTGGTGGTCTTCTGTTGCATGTCATCTGTCAGTAAACCCAGGGAAGGACCATGAATTGAGTGCATTTTGGGGTATTATTCAGAGTTCACATCTGTTAGCTGGGTCATTGTTTATTCAGTGCTGTTATTCCATCCCCCCAATACAATTTGTCAGGCACAATCTCCGCCCATTTCCTGGCTGGCAGGAGCTAAAAAGAGATTTTCCATATAGGGGGAAAACAGGGCTTGGTAAATGTCTGGGGAAGGGGAACAATTCTTGGCCTTTGAATCTCATGGGTAAAGATTGTCTGTGCCAAGTCCAACTTTTAGCTCAATTCTTAAGAACAGCAAAATAAATGATGCTTTTACATTCAGTATTTCTATATAATTCTTTACATCTCACAGTTAATTCAAGACATCTCTTCATGTGTCCCTGTGCTAATTTTGGCAGTGTTTTTCCATAGGTTGAAAAGTCACCATCGTCATTAGGGTGGACTGTCAAATTACTCATGTCAATGGAATTTCTTATTTAAAAATGTAATTGTTAATTGCTTTTGAGCTGCAGAATGCACACATTTTCACGGTTTCTCTCTGTGTTAGCAAAGCTGCACTTTAGGCATCAGTCGCATGTAATGAGAAGTAGTTCTAGGCCTTTGTCCTAGTCACTTGAATACAGGGCCCATTTAGTGTTTGTATTTTTCATTCTCTGTAAACAGCATTTTGATGTTTGGCAGTTGCGAGTGAAATGCTGCTCTTTTGTCTGTCAGCCAACACTGTGCCTTCAATGTTCTGCACTTTTAGGCCTCAGTCAGCCAGACAGAGTTTTCTTTTATCTTGGGACTGAATTTACCTCACAGGGTGCATGTTTTGTGGTAATTTAATTTAAGGCCTATATCATTTAAGTTAATTTAAATAGAAGTGTTTAATTGTAGAATGTATTGTTTATTTGACATGTATGTTCATTTGTTATTGGTGTGTAGGGAAGCTATCCATATGTAAATGTGTGTTTTTGTACTTTTTATTTTTACGGGTGAGTTAAGGTTCCAACAACATTGATATTATATTATTTAATACTAGCAAAAGTACCCATACTCCAAACAGGTTTTGAAGACACACATTATAATACTTTCATTAATTGTTCAAAATGAATGATCCTGTAGGTCGCTGTTCCACCTTACCCTGGTACAATGCAGTTCGTTGCAGTGCATTGCGGTGCAAATATCCCAGAAATAGTGCCTCCTAGGAGCTCCAAACGTGGTTTTCGAGTTTCCATATTGACCTCTACTGTTGTTCCTCATGTCGAGACAGATACAGAACATTTTTTTCCCTTCCTGGTGAACATGGTTTATGGCTTCAATTGCAGGCACCATCTCGCAAAAATTCTCTGGCAAAGTAATTTCCTCATATGCAACAAAAATGATTTCCCTTCTCAGTGAACATGGTTTATGGCATTGTAAAGAAACAGCATGTTTTATTTCCCTTCACAGTGAAAAATGGTTTACGGCTTCGTTGGAAGTTACCATCTTGCAAAAATCCTCTGGAAAAGTAAGTTCACCTGGAAAGTTCTGGAATGCTACCTGGCAAAAACTTGGAAACTTCTGGAAGGCTACCTGCTTTCACCTTCATCTCTCATGTCCATTATCCCTCTCATACATATTGTGTTTCCCTTCCTGGAGAACATGGATTATGGCATCGTAGGCAGGCCACAAAGCCACAACCATATGTTGACTTTTGTTGAAATCCGGGAGAAGGTTGGGGTGTCCAAATGTTATGTAGCCGGTAATACCTGGAGGGTCCTAACAGGTAAATATCCAAAATGTAGTGCAGATTGGTGAAATAGTATGGGATTCTATAAGGAACAAGGCTTCGCTAAGCCATCTTGCAAGGAAAAGGTGAAAATAATTTACAAAATCAGAGGGGGTAATCTCTGAGTTCCAAATAGGCAGTCATCTCGGCTTGCACCCCTGTATGCTTGGTTTAATTGTAAAATTGTAATACTTGTACATAATAGATTCTCAGTGCACCCAGGCATGATGCTTATAGTGAAACACACTTGCTTCTTGGAATATCAAGCATTTCAGATGTTTCCCAGTGCTGCAAACTCCCTGAGATGCACACAAAGGTGGATCTGGAATAAGATGTGTACATGCTATTTTTGAACATATTTATCTGGTAGTGCTTAACAGTTAGTATTAAAGGAATAGTGCACTCAAAATCGTTTTGGTCTTAAAACATGGGCAATAATAAGAAATATACAATACATATCTTTTTATTCAAACTTCCTATGTAAAAGTGGTTAGAAAACCATGAAAATGTCTACGTGGTTGTATTATGACTACAGGTACTTTTGTTTTGAATCTCTCGGGCTCTCCCGGCTTGGAGGAGTCCAGGAGACTCAAAACAAAAGCTGCTGCAGTCATCAATACAATGCAATTGTATTCATAATTGCCGTGGTTTTCATCTAAGTTTCCTGGGCTCCTCGAGGCTGGAGGAGCCCCGGAAACATAGAAAGAAAACCACTGCATTCATAAATACAACACAGTTGTATTTATGACTGCAGCGGCTTTCATTTTGAGTCTCCCGGGCTCCTCCGAGCCGGGGTTAGCCTGGGAGACTCAAAACAAAAGCTGCTGCAGTCTGCAGGTACTCTCGTTTTGAGTCTCCCGGGGTGTCCCGGCTCAGAGGAGCCCGGGAGACTCAAAATTAAAGTAAAATAAAAAGTAAATAAAAATAACCACTTACCAGGCAGCAGCCTTCCTGTCTGCATTCTCTGCTCTCCGCGTCTCACTAATTAAGCAAAAGCCACCGCTGTAATAAAAGCTACCAGTTCCACGAGGACAGAGATTAACTCAAGCATAGGAGGCTTGTCCATTACACAAAATGGACGCCTCCTAGTGCTTGATTTTAAAGGGGTTTAAACATGACATGTGTAAAATGTTACGTAGGAACTTTGAATAAAAAGATGTTTATTGTATATTTTTTATTATTGTCCATGTTTTACAACCAAAACGATTTTGAGCACACTGTTCCTTTAAGTTCTTACTAGCTCAATTTGTTCCCAACATTGTTGTCCTTTTATGCTCTGGTGGACTGCTTTTCATCAGCAGTGTTTTGGCTGTCGTACACACTTGAAGACGGTTGCATATATTGATTTTCATATGTAGATCATTTCAGTGTTGTGAAGTTAATTTGCATGCAGTCACACTTTTGTGGTTTTAATCACATAAAACGAAAGGCCATGTAGGCCCAACATGGTCAGAAATATCTTTTGTCATGGAAATGCACACTGGCAGAAAAAAAAGCCAGCCTCCAAACTTGAACACAGCCAAGGCACGTGGTGAATTTGTGTGTGTTTATTTCTGCAGTTGAAACAAGGAATAAGCGAAAAATAAAATTAGACTGCAGAAAGGAACTGGTAAAGGCACATTGTGAAATGACAAAAGACAGTATTTAACTTGCAAATGCAACACATAAAATGCTGTGTATTTTGTAATTGAGAGAAATACACTTATTCAAAAGGCCCTTGCATGTGGTTGATAAGACCAAGAACATTAAAGGATGATTCTTTATGGAAAGCAGGGCTTTGCTAACACTAAAACTGCAATGTCGAAAAGTATGTACATGTTGCATGCTGGAAATAAAGACATGGAGAAAAATGTTCACTTGCCAAAATGAAGATATCATGAGAAGGGCATTGAACAGTGATGGCAAGATGCAGTTTATTAAAAATAAATAAGGGGCTTCACATGATAAATAAATGCAACAGATTGAAAAGGCAATATTTTATTTCAGATGCAACATTGAAAAGGACTTTTCTGCCCAAGGAAATATAACCTTCACCAATATAACTGGCTGTTGCAAGAGCCATGACTGTACGTTTTGATATCCTGAGAAGGAGCCATATGCTATTCAGAACACTGAAGCAGTGAATTGTATTGGGGCTCTGGTCTCTGAGATAAACAGCACGATGACCTTGAGAGAACAAAAGCTGATGGTTTTACTCCAGGTGGAAACCAACGATGAGGCTGTGGTGCCTGGGGGAGTATTTCAAGAGAACTAAAAACTATATTGTAAAATGAATGTTAGGATTTGCATCTATGGTTGAACATTTCCATTGGTTTAATGGGCTATCATAGTTGTTCATTTCCTCAGCAACGATAAGTCGCACCAAGGTCGTTCCAGTGTCATTTTAAAGCTTATTAAGGAGCATGTAAAGTTGATGTCCTTTGTATCTAAACTTGATTTTTGGAAACACTGTACCAGATTGAAAATGTGTTTCTAGCTTCCCAAAAATGTGATGAAGCTGAAAGTGGGGAGCTGGTGTTTTATTAAATTAGATATCTGGTTAGGAAATTTCACATTCATAACTATTGTAATTTGTGTATAAACTTGCAAAATATTGCTGTTCACACATGCAACATCCTGCCGAACCAGAAGTCATCCTAAAACGACCAGCATAGGTGCAAGCATTAAAATATATACATATGTTGTGATGTTTATTTGTAAAATAAAAGGTTTTCTCATGTCAGACTTTTTCAGTGCAAAATTGCCTGTGCACAAAGATGTTCACGCAGGTGGGTTGTTTCATCCTTCACATCATATCAACCATAGACATCCAAGGGCTTTTCGGCAGAGAGGGGCTGAACCTTGGGGGAGGAGAAGAAGATATATATTCAATGAACATTCAGTACTAATAAGTTAACACCTCTTGTAAGTGTGGCTTTGAGTGTAAAAAGCCCACACACTCTGGGGAGGAGGAGAGCTGCCTAAAAATCTTCAAGGAAAGACTTGCCTAAAAACCATCTCAGTGAATCCGGACACAACTGCCCAATACCACCTGGGATTGATTTATTGAAGATTGCTGCAGGATTATTTTTAGCTGGGAGACAGCAATTGGGAAAGCCTAAAAGCTGACTGGGCCCTCTGACTAAGGAGAGTCAAATAGAGGGATGGTTGCTGGTGGCTGTCTTTGACTGAAGTGCCTGACAATATTCCTGTACTTCCGCAGAAGGGGGCCCTGCTGACTTTCCTGAGCACCAAAAACAGAGATTTCCAATGAATGTAGCCTCTCCAAATTAAACCACGTGTGTAGGAGATCTGCTTGCCTTAATATTTCCCTCCTAATAGTGGGTGGAAGTCAAACTGAGAAGACCCTTATATTTTACTGAATAATAATTTGATTAACTGCCATCTAGATTAATGCAGGGGGAGCTGGGGGGAGCTTGAAACCTACATCCTCTTACTAGAGGTAATTCAAGTTATAGTCATTTAAAGTAATTGGGTACAACTATTCTCCTTGTCAACCCCAGAATTACCTAAAAGAAAGGGTAGTACTTGCACAAAAATGAAATTCCAAACTGCCACCATTCCTTAGATCTGGCCTTTACGCAGAGGGGTGCTGAAAGTAATTAGAGAAGTTCTGTGTTAAATAAAACCAAGTGTTATTTCTAATTGAAAAATGCACACTCTTTCCTGAGAGTGAGTAAGTGACCCTGAGAGAAGAAAGATTTTGTCTTGCTTTGGGGTGAAGTCGGAAGGAGGATTCTATCAATACAACGTATTCTAAAATATCTTTGTGATTTTAAAACTGCAAGCATTTTCAAAATGTGCTTAAACATACAAAGTTCAGCATGTGAAATTGGTTTGAAAACCGAAAATGTGCATTTGTTTTAAAGCTAAATCTTATCAAGGAACGCTAATGCTCATGATCTAGTAATGTTCCAAGGTAATATTCATTTTGACATGACAGGGGTTCATGGGACTAGAGGGTGGAATTGTTTATTTGGCCTGTGTTCAATGGATGAAAGTGACATTTAAAAGTAACATCCCCAAAATAAATCTTTGTATTGAAGCTTTATTTTGTGCCACAGAGAAGGTGGCATGTCTAATCATTTGGTGCAAATATTCATTGAACCAACTAATTTAAATAAATGGAATGAATTTGTTTCTGTACCCAGGCCTGGTTCTTAGCTCATTTTTGGCACGGGGAAAGGATCTACGTGGATCTATATGAGTCATAGATATAGCATGAACTTTATAAATGATTCATTGTGTGGTACCTTAATTTGGGGGGTGGTAAGAGTCATTTCTCAAAATATTGTTACACTTTGACCAACCTTACAAGGGTTATTTACTAGCACAGTAAAGGTTTCCTACTAACACCGTTATTTATTTAGTGCTTGTAGTTAAGTAGATACTTTAGTTCTTTTTCCTTTTTTTCACAGCCAAAGTTTGATACAGTAAGTAGTTAAATGGTTCACTTAATGGACTGATGCCTCTGGCGTGTCTTCTACTTGCTGCTGTAGTGTTCCTCATGCTGCTTTTTATGAAGGTGGTACCTTTGCTTTTTATTTTGATGTCAGTTATTTAGTGAATGTTTAGAGATATTGTCAGTTGACCATGATTTGTTGGCGTGTTATCCTTTTCACACATTCTCAATTCATTATCTTGCCATCAATTGAAATGTAATACGATGCATGGTTGTTGTGGTGGTTTGGATACTTTCTTTGTTTTGTTTCTCAGGCTTTCCAAGCTTCTCCTTTTTTCCCTGAACAATCCATTCCTTGTGTTGTTTCTCAGCTATTCATGGATTCTCTTTTTTTTAAGAGTTTTCCACTTCAGGTGGAGTTTGGAGAAGTTTGTGGCTGCTCTCCTTTCCCATTGTTGCTGGTTTCTCTCTGGGAACTAAGATAACAGGAAGGTGATAATGCGTGTGTAGTGATATTATAGTTAGCAATCGTGTATATTATTATTATTTCATTTATGTAATAACCATATAGTTTACTACTTATATGAAGTTGTTAGGCTACATACTTTCGTTGATTAAGTCAATTAGGAATTATTGTTCTGTAAATTTTAATAAAACTGCTTACTAGTATTGTAGCTATTTAGGAGTATAGGTGTTGCTCTAAATACATTGTTGGAGTGATTTTTAATGTAGTATAATAGTCATAATCATATGACCTTTCATACAAGTACAAAACAATACAATAGCTTCAAACAAATAAATCACTTGTATTTACAATATTAGATCATATGTGTTATCGCAAGGTTTTACATCATTATATTTCATGAGCTCTAAATCCTTTAATACCTCTCATGTTGTAGCAAGAAAGGCAATTCCTGCAGTGTCTCGCTTGGTGTGTCGGTGCTTGTCGGTGAAGTGCTAATAAGAAGTTTTGACCTGGAAGAAGGAGAAGCGTACAAAGCCCATGCAAAGCCATCTATGCGTAAAGAGACAATCCTAAACATCAATGTTGTGGCAGCATGTAGTGGCAGTTCAAGCAGTTCCGCACAGGTCAGCACAGGGCTGATGGTGGTGATGCCCCAGTTGCACTTTTTGTTGGCTGGGCACAGTGTTCTCCATAAGAGGGTGGAGAGACTATCATCAGCTTTCAGAGCGGCCACAAGTCTGCCGGGCATCCGTGGAACTGTGAGTTTTAGCCATTAACATTTTCAGTCTCTGTAGTTCCATCCTCTTTCATCGTCTTTTGTTCCAAAACAAATGTATTGGAGCTAATAACTCAAACACATACAAATCCCTTTAAAATCCGATGTGACATAAAACATTTTTACATAATTCATTGTAGCTTCAAAGCACTATTTTAAACAATGAAAAGCCAAAAGTGAGCCTACAGTTTGAGGAGCAAAGAAGGGGCTAGAATGGGAAGAGCTAAACATGTTCTTTTGCAGGAGGGGCCCATTGGCTAAACATCTCAGGCAAGCAAAATGGATGCTCTTGCAGAACCACATGCCTACATAGCTAAAATTACAGATTTCTTTGCTGAACATAACACAAAATCATATCGTAAAGCACTTCAGTCTGGATTGACACTATCGGATCCCCCACATCAAAGGATATCTGGGAAAAGATAATCCCAATGAATCACAGCAGGTTTAAACTCAGGGAAGTCCACCAGACACATCCCTACTGGAACTCTGCATTAGCCTGGAAAACTAAATGTGTGTACTAGGAGATAACATTGGGAGGCTTAGTGCCACCCCTAACTTGGCCATGTACTCAGGTCATGAGCCCAGTAAGCCATCATTAGGGATGATTGTCTGATGAAGAAACAGCACCTTTCTCTGAGTCTCAATAAGGATGAGCGGGAGTTAACTCAAACCCATTCAGTTCAATTGTGTATACACTGTGGGCCTCCTCTATTGCTGGATTAAATTTGGCTATGGGATCCAACATCAGATTAGCACTATTTTACTAACCCGTAGGCACTTTAGTACGACTGACACTGACTTTTTAAAGTAAATCTGCTTGATTGTTCGGAATAAAAGCGATGTGGTGTAAAATAACTAGGCAATGAAATGTGTGATGATTGACAAATGGAATACTGTCTCTGACAGACCATATCGCCAACACAGGAAAAATCCTGACCCATGCGGATTACTAAGTGAGGTACCCTACTAGTTTTGTTAGAATTGCATTGAATCAATTATTGCAATCTTTCAATCCTTCGTAGGGTCTGATGTGATTTCAGCCATTGTTTATAGTTTGCCTTTCTTGGGTTAAGAATTCTAATCTTATCCCTCATGATGTTGTCCTAAGGTCTTTCCTTAGTGCATTCTTGGCTGGTTTTACCTTATAATCATAACCATTCCTGATTGGGCCATTCTTCCCAGGATAAACTCTGTTGACCTCAATATGTCCCACCGGCTGTTCAACGAGTGTCTCATATTGGCTGATGCAGGTCACACATATTACAATATTATTTGCATATTCATCTTTATCAAGTGATGTTTTCTCAAGTAATGTTGACATTGGTTACTGGCAAGCTGTGCATACATGAATTATTAGTATGGTGCTTCTGGGTCCAAATGATTGAAGTCGTAACCAGCTTTTCTCAACTCCCCGATAAAAATCAAAACATAATCTAAGATAAAGTCAGAGTGAAATGTAACATTTCGAGTACTGCACTCAGTTTCCTCGAGTTGCTCCACTAGATCTGTATCCTCCTACTTGACAATGCGTAACTGTGGTAGCAAATATACAGGCTTCAGAACAAAATATCTATTTCAAATTCAATTCATTAGATTAGAAAAAAGACTTTTAATTTGTATTGTCCTTTTGGTCCTAATACCATCCAGTCCTGTAAATTGTGTTCCCTCCCGTGCCTGTATTTTTATTTCATTACTAGCAAAAGCCTCCGTTCTTTGA
The DNA here is from genome assembly GCF_040938575.1 of Ambystoma mexicanum. Taxonomy (NCBI): domain Eukaryota; kingdom Metazoa; phylum Chordata; class Amphibia; order Caudata; family Ambystomatidae; genus Ambystoma; species Ambystoma mexicanum. Next base: position 136,076,970 of record NC_090928.1, read on the forward strand.
ACGGGTTCTGTAGGCAGACAAGATAACCCTCTCATTAATTGTTGAAAATCAATGATCCTGTAGGTGGCTGTTCTGCCTTACCCTGGAGTGGTGCAGTTTGTTGTGGTGCATTGCGGTGCAAATATCTTAGAAATCGTGCATCCTACGGCCTGGAAATGTGGTTTTGTTAATCATGTTGGAACCGGTTGAGAAACAACATTTTTTCTTCCCCTTCCAGGTGAACATGGCTCACGGCTTTGCCAGCAGGCACCATTTCGGAAAATCCCTCTGGAAAAATTATTTCACCTAATGTGGCAAACTTTTTTTTCCCTTCCCGGTCAACATGGTTTAAGACTTCGTCGGCAGGAAACCATCTCGCAAAAATCCTCTGGAAAAGTAATTTCACCTGATGTGGCAAAAATGTGGAACCTTCTGGAATGCTACCTCCGTTCACCCTCGACTCTCAGCTCCATTCGCCTCTCATACATTGTTTGTTTCCTTTCCTGCTGAACATAGTTTATCGCTTTGTCGGCAAGCCACAAACCCCCAAACAAATTTTTACTTTTTCTGAAATCCGGAGAAATGGGTGGAGTGTCCAAATGTCATGTAGCCCGTAATGTCCAGAGCGTCCTAACAGGTAACTATGCAAAATGTGGTGAAGACTGGTGAATCGGTGGGATTCGGTCAAAATGACCGAATCCATATGACCTACACCACCAAATTACCAAAAATAGATACTACTAAATGTCCGAAATTTTTTTTAAAAAGTCTGCAGGTGGTGCAAGGGTGTCCCCCGCAATACCCTGCAGTCTTTAGTTTTTTTTATTGGGTCGGGTCAGCTGCAAGAGTGTCCCCAGCAACCCCCGCTCACTATACTGTATTGCTTTGCCAAAAATAGATACTACTAAATGTCCTACTGACTAAATGTTTGTAGGACATTTTGTAGAGTCTATTTGGTGGTGTAGGTCATTTTTTTTGGGCTCATAACAGCTGTCTCCGCAGCTGACCTCACCCAAAAATAAAAAAGGCTGTGGGGGCTGCAGGGTTGTCCCCCGCAATACCCCGCTCACTATACTATGCAGTATAGTGAGCGAGGGTTGCGAGGGACACCCCTGCAGATGACCCAGAAAAGAAAAAAAGAAAAAGGACCCTGCGGCGCTGGTTCCCGATCACGGAATTGAAAGGGAACTGCCGTCGCAGGGACCAGCCAGACTGGATAAAAAGTAAGTAGGGGGTTTGGGGTGTAGGCAGGTGGTGGGATGGGAGGGGAGTTAAGGTTTCTTTAGATTTGGGGTTGTTTTACCTTGAATGACCAAATGGGAATGGTACGAACAATTTTGCAACACGTACATTTCTCATTCGGTCATTTCCATCGTGGTTATTTCTGCCGCGGTAAAACAACCCCAATTCAAATCCATGTGGAATTTTATAAAGAACAATGCTTTGCGCCACAAACACACACACCCACCCACAACTTTTGACTTTTATATATATAGATTAAACATGGTTGTCTCTTTGTTGCATGGAGCAATACCATTTTCACTGGTGTCAATCGGTGTCAAAGTCTTCTTATTATTCACTTGTGCAGTGGTTTTCTTCAGAGACATCTATAAAAAGCAAATCAAACCCATTATATATGACATTATCTGCCAGCATGTACATTTATTTATTTACATTTTTTTTACACGCCACTTGCCCATAGGCCTCAGAGCACCGATCCCTGCTCACGCAGCATCCTGTAATGTTTTATCAGGTGCCCCAGGTACATAGGTGCGTATGCCCATGGATTTGTGCATATTTTTCCCTGCAGCAAACATAGAAGTTTTCAACATTTTTTTACCCACCGTTTTTTAAAACTTTTGTTCTTCTTTAAACAGTGTTGTCTGCATATAGTTTCCACAGCAGAGTATTCTATGTCGGAAGTGGCCGATGTTGAGCTTTTGGCTCGGTTCTAGTTTCTGTGAGCTCTCATGGTGCGGCTTGATGTGCTTTCCTTCTTGGGAGAGGTCCTTCGCTCTAACCCACTTGTCTGCTGCTACGGAGGTGAGTGCTGCTGCCCTGACTGCTGCTGGTGGGAGGAGAGCGGGGACTGGGACCGGGGAGAGCGGAGGAACTGAGTGTACACCACAGGCGGTGGACCGCCGACTGTGACCGCGGGGTGAAATGGTTTGTGTGGTCTAGAGGTGACTGGTAAGCGGCTGCAGTGAAATCCTATTTGGTCGCATTGGAATGAGAGTTCTGTGGATGGTGTCAGAGCCTGCCCGTTTTAGCGTGTCTCTCGAGGTTGGCCCCTGTGCTGTTCTCTGGGGGGCTACTGGCACATGTTTTACACCACTTCAGTGTCTCGGCCATTTAATTGGACACAAGCCTTGTGAGTGGCTACAGCCTGGAGACTGCAGGTTCAATCCTTTGATCCCGGCTGTATATATCTCAGTTGCAGCACTATAGCATTCTTTTGATTCACTCAATTGAGCCACCATGATAACATTTTGTGCAATTTGTGCATTTTACCCTGAAAGTCTAATCTTGAAGTCCAGATTATATCGTTTCGAGTTGAATCCCTTATCAACTGATTCAGTTGGGGTGAGGACTGTGGGCAAGTGCCTTTGACTCACCCGTACTCTGTCACTGGGTATAGATTTTTGGGCATTTAACTAACAGCACTCATCTTACCTACTGTGTTTTCTCCACACTACAAGGAGAGTCTAAACAAGGAATAGCAAGTAAAAAATAAAGGAGAAGCATGTCAAAGGCCTACAACATAAGAAGCACTGTGACTTCCGATCCCTCAAGTATGAAGGAACATTTGGCAAACGGGTCACTCAAGACTTTAACTGCAAAGGAAGGAGTGTCTTCATTTAGGCCCTATAAAAATGGGGGTGGGGTGGGGCGGGGCACTTTTATCCCCCTCAGAGGTTTTGTGCAATTGATCTGCAAGAACCTACAACCTCGGGTAGTGCTCAAAATGTAAGGTCGGCTGTGATTACAACCAGTTCTTCAACACCAATAAATCCATTGGTGAGAAACGTTCTTCCCTCAAATTTGAACTACACTTTAATGACTACAACAATTAAGACCGCCATTGGAAATTATTTTCCACCTACTTTAGAAGGAACAATACCACGCTCTCTACCACTTCCTCAAGAGACTGAACAATGTAGCTCTCACCCACCACCTCAGTCGGTGGACGTGTTGACCAACAAACAGTTATCCGTGCCCAAGGTGGTAAGAGATGGGGTTCCATCAATACACACTGATGCTTCTTATGAATTGAATGGCATATCAGCAATCGCAGTCCTCCTCCTCCCTGTGACTCACAGGGATGCCATTGTCATAGAGCTCCCACCGGTCGAAGATAAGGGCCAAGGTATAGGGGCTACCTCTATAGTGGCCTTAAACTTTGTGCCAACCTCCTTGGTTAGGGTATTTGAAAATCTCAAACAAGAAGTTCAGCAACACCCTGGAATTCTACTGGAGGTCACAAAAGAATCTAGAACTTAATGACACGTCTATTGTAGCCTTATAAACAGCAATCAACGAATACAAGGTGGAAACAGATAATGTTTTGACTACGATACTGGAATCACAATCCCGGGAATATGGAATTGCTAACCAACCAATATGCTGACTTAAAAGATGAGATGACGAATCAATAGGAAAATGAATTAATTTGCAAAAGGGTTGGGGATAAGACTGGTTGTATTAATTTCAGGCAGTATCCCTGCCCAAACATCCCAGACTTTGAAGCAAATGACACTCCTCTGTCCAGTTCAGTAATTAATGAATTTATACACCTAGCTGAACTAAAGAGGCTCCCATTTCAATAGAGGATGGACCTAATATGGAAGGTATCTGGGAGGTGAATCAGGAGAAGAATAAAAGGGGCAAGAAACCAAATTGAAAAACGAGGACCCAGGATCAAATGAAGCTAAGAAAGAAAAAGAGTATCCACTTGAATGGTGGATCAAAGATTCAGAAAGAAATGATCTTAGAGGCCCCAAAAAAAGCAAGTCCGAAAGGTTCGGACAAAAAGGCTGGCAACAATTCACAAAAGCCGGCTGATGAAAAGCCAATGAATGCTGACCCTAAAGGCAATAGTCTACAACTTAAAAAGCAACTGAAAACCGTTCCTTCACATAAGAAAGTTGTACCCGTATTCCTTAAGCTTTTCAACTGGGAAAGATTCCCCAGATGCCCGCTGATACTTTGGCGAACAAAAAGACTACCCTCATACTGTCTACTGGCTCATCAACTAAGCAACAGCAATCTGCTCTCCAAACAGAAGAGCCGTCAGCAAGGGTCAATCCAATCCAAATGAATATGACCGATGGGGGTAACAAACATGAGCCTAGTAAACAAGTCTCGGCAAGAATGATGAGTCAGAATCTTCCAAGTTGGAACCACTCTGTGCAGAATGTATACACAGGCCTCTCAGGCTTTCTGTCTACTAACGACTCAGGGAAGGGCTCGCCCCTGAATCGTTCAATTGTGTTACAGGAAATGAATACCATGACAGCTCTTAAATTCCTCTCAACTACTGACATTCAACATCTGAGCATTCCTCTCCAGACTGAGACAAATATGGCAGAGCTTTCTATGAACTCAAAGTTGGCATTTGAAACTATTTTAGAAGTAAAGGAAGATTGGTCATCAAGAGGCTTCCAAATTTCAACTGTTCCCCCTCAAGTAAAGGGAAAGGAAGCCCCTGAAGTGGTGAATAGGCTAAATCCATCTACATTACTTCCAGCTATGTGGGAATGTGTTCCTGAAATTATATCTCAAGTTTCTCTGAAGCTGCGATTACTGGAGCCGAAGCTCTAGTTGAGGATGAAGTAATATGCCATTCTTGGAATTCAAGAGGCTATAACTCTTTCTGTGAACACTTGAAGAAGTGCAATATTTTGCAAAACTTTCACGTGGTCCTATTTCAAGAAACTTTGGCTTCAGATGTCTTAAATGTTGATGGCTTTTCCACCTTCCAGCAGATGGCATCAAGAGGACTAAAAGGGCGCCCTAGCGGTGGCCTTCTTATTCTGTGTAGCAATTTGATGTTTGGGGCCTCTAACTTGTTATCTAGTGATGTTAAGGGAATATTGGCGATCAGGGTGGAAAGAAGAGGGGCTGATCCGGGTTCCAATCAGATCATAATTAATCTGTAATGGAACCTTGTGTCTACCCCTCTAATTGAATTCCTGGGCTACCTTTCTGACCTCCTAGTGAATTTCTCAGTCCGCTTTCCGGACGACCAGTTGATCATAATGGGCGATCTCAACTCCCAGTGCCTATAGACAACTAGGAACAACGTCTTAGAAAAAGAGATAAATGATAGAGGCTATGCTTGGTGTAGCATTATGTCAGATCGGGAACTGAGAATGCTCAATGGTGATATCCATGGTGATATCCCTAGCAGACAGACCTGGCAGAGGGATTGGGTGGTTTCAACGATTGACTATGCTTTTACCTCTATTCAAATGTTTGAAAATTGTAGAGAATTTAAAATAACAGAGGGAAACGCAGACGACCATCACATGTTAGAAGACACTTTTTCCCTTAAGCAAGGAACACAGTCTCTGTATTACTCTGAGAAATTATCTGTTAATTCCGCAGGTAACTGTCTGAAGAGATTTGAGAGAGGGGGACGTACTCTTACTAGCAAATTAGATTTAGTACCAATGAGCTCACAGATCAACAACTGGTGAACTACTGTGAGCCTTCCCATTTCAGTCAATCTATATGGGATTTAAACCCCCCCCCCTCGCCCCCACCTGGACCTATTATCTCTCGCCGGCAGAATAAATATCACTTCGACTCAGTAATCTATGAAAGAAAAAAACTAAAGAGGAGTCAAAGTGCGATACTAAGGAGAACAGTACATAACTCTAAAACCCTGGAACTTGAAGTAAAATCTTTAAATAATAATATAATAATTACAGAAATTGGCTGAGATCATATAGCTACCTGAGGAGACAGAAAGAGGGGGAAGAAATGTTGAAAGCCGTTCCTGTGAGAAAATCCCGCAATTTTTGGTCAATTGTGAGCTCGACAAAAACCTTTCTTGGCCAATCCCAGGACACTGTCATTTAGGAATCCACCTGGATAAACCATTTTTCTGTAGTATACAGCTCTTTTGATTCTTGGGAACGCAATCTTGAAATATCCTCATTATGGTCCCTGAGTTATACATGGGAGGATATTGAAAAACTAATTAAAAAATCCTCTGCCTCTAGGAGTCTCGGCCCTTATGGTTTGAGTAATTCTGTCCTCAAACTAAACCTAGAATTGTGGTCCAGAGTCGTGAATAACTTGTTTGATAAGATCATTCTCACAAAAACTATCCCAGAATCATAGCGGCAATCAATCATAATCCCCATCTATAAAAAAGGTGATTGGCAATCCCCATTGAATTATCGACCCATATTGCTTCTTGATGCGGATGGGAAGATTTTTTCCGGTACTATATTGGGCAAATTAGAAAAATGGCCCGAGGCAACTACGATTATTTCTAAGTAACAGACAGGTTTTAGAAGAAGACTTTCTACCACCCTTAGTACTCTAATCCTCAATTGTTTAAGTTCGGAGACACACACAAAAGGAGCCACCCCCATATTTGGAGCCTGGGTTGATGTTAACCAGGCGTTCGATACCATTAATAGAAATAAAAACTGGCGGAAGTTAAAATCTTGGGGTCTTCCAGACAACTTGTTATCTATCTTGATAGAACTGCATGAAAGATCATCACTAAAAGTCTGCCTGTCCAAATCAGGTCTCCTTTCTCAGTCTATTAAAATAGAAAGGGGGGTGTGCCAAGGTTGCCTGTTGGCGCCTTTTCTCTTTATCTTATACTTGTCTGATTTGTGGCAATGGCTGGAGAAGAGTGGCCTGGTGGGTCCTAAATTGGGCAGTATAAATCAATTGGCTAGCATATGCTGACGATAATGTGATTTTAGATCATTCACAAATCGGTCGGCAACGCTTATTGTCTGTATTGTCAGAGTATGAAAATGACCTTAAAATAAATTCAAATGAGTCAAAAATGATTGTATTTAAACACCCATTAAGGAACCTAAAATCTTTTGTTTGGCAACTGGACTCTTTTTCCATTCCTATGTCCAAACAGGTCATTATCTGGACTCTAAAATAAAAGCCTTCCCCACTCAGGTCGACCTTCTCCAGGCCATAGATCTAAAGGTTGCAACCTTGGTTGCTCAAATGAAAAAATGTGTTTCCAATATTGTAAATTGTCCATGCTCCCACTCCTCAAGTTCTATATTGGTAAGGTGGTCCCGGTGATCACATTTGGAATGGAATGCAACCTGTGGGCCTTTGACGTGCAATGGAGTAAAATAGAAAGTAAAATCTGGAAAAAAAACACTGACACTGCCGAATAATGTCCTCATCTGTCTCATCTCCTGCCTAAGGTTTGAACCTGGCCTCATCTCTCTCAGTGCATGGATGGAGTGGAAATGGGTATCGATGTACAGGCTCATACTGGTCCCCTTCCAAATCCTCACTGTATGAGGAAGTTGCAATTGCCTTAGATAATTCTACATCTATTTTTCTGAAAAAGATAAGACTTAGATGTAATGAGATGTTGGCTCTGGCCGATACTAACATCGACACTCTAATCTCAAATCCGATGAAAGTGAAGGAGGCTCTCCATCGTATGGATTGGATCAGGACTATAGATGAAATGAGGTTATGCAAATTGTCATCATCACCATCTACAATCGATAAACCCAGGGTAACAGTCCCAAAATATCTAAGGGAATTTCCAGATTCAGTAGTTCAGATGAATTGCTTGAGATTAAGGCTTGATCTGCTCCCCACTAGGGAGATTCTGCATAACTGACATGGGGATGTTTATCCGACAAATTTCTGTGATAAATGTGATGCTAATGTTACAGAATCTATTCGCCATTTACTAATGGAATGCTCGGGCCCCTTAGAGTATTGACATTTCAAAGGTTTGTTCATGACACTCATTCACTCCTCTCAAATACATTCTGGGATAGGTTGATTTCGGGAATGGAAACGTGTCTTACTTTGGAGGTGGGTGTTCTGTTAAAGGAGCTAAATCTGACTGTCAATAAGCGAGATGTGAATCTGAATGTTAAATGACATGCTCCACTGAAGTGATACGTGCCACATGAATTTCCTTTTCCATTTCCTTGTTTGTTTCTTCACTGCTTTTATGATTTTTTATATTTCTGTATGAATTAATCAATTAAAGTTTTAATGTTATGATCTTGAAATATCATTTTATCTTTTGATTTGTGTAAAACGTCATGTTTTTCTTTTTTTGGCTAATGCACAATAAAAAATAAATAAAAAGTGGTAAGTGCCTTCGAGATAAGTGGCTAATACTCTAATGGCCAAGCCGGAATCAATTAATGTCTCAGATTTCTTTTGATGCTTGTTATGGTTGCAAGTAGCCTCATTCTTCGCTCTGTTAGTCTTCCTTTTTCTTTTCTGGTTACTTATCCTAACTTTAACTTTAGTGTCTGCTTTCTTAGAGGCATCATCAGTATTACCATAATCGCTGCTTTAATGCCACAATGTCAAGATCAGACCTATGGTCTATCCTACTAATGACGTCACTAGGACCGTTTATGCCTTCAATGCTTATAGTAGAAATATTTAGGGTGGCAGTAGCCGGTTTACCCCAAAAAGGATTGATGCAGAGTGTGGTATTTTCCCCAATTAATTTCAATAGACGCCTATGTTGGATGGACTCCTGATGGATTTGTCCACATCATTTCAACAACAATGTTAAAAAGAAAAGTGCTTGCAACTGGGTTCAATTTGCCACTTCCTGGGTAGCAATGCTATACCCCAGAGATGAGCAATGCACTCTGCACGTTTGAGACATTTACCATTTCGGAATCAATTAATTAGATTTAGATGAGATCATTGTCTCACTGACCGCATCTTCAGTTAGTGTTTTTTGTTTTTTTTAATAGGTCTGCACGGGTATACCCGTGATGAGTCTCAGTTTGTTGGGATTAATTGCTCCATTAGCCTCGCCAATATGTGTCAATGTGTTATTAATATCAGGCTTGTCATGTAGTGCATCAATTAAGTTAGTGGCAGTATTGTGCGTTAGCAGGAGAATTATAGAATATATATTTATGTAATTGTTCTTTTTTATAACGCCCAAGACCATGCCTGAGTTCGGTTTCTAAGCGGAATCCGGGATTAACTTCTGTTGCTCTGCATGGTTTTTTTGTGTCCAAGACAAGAGCGTTGCCCCTGTGCTATCCTCTGTTCACTCCGATGATGTCATTTTATCTCCTAGTTACCACTTTATCAGTGGCAATTGGGGTGGTAGTAGCCACATCTTCATTGGCCCCAGTTGGAAGGTATAGATCAGTAATTTTAGTTGCAAGTCATGTGTGACTAGGCAGCCATTTGATGTTAGACACAGTAAGCTCAGGGTGTCTGACGTTGCAAGTCCTATTTACATTGCAGTGATGTTCCTTTGCTGTCTTAGGTGAAGGTCGTTGTTCCATTTCAATATCGGAAATTTCTCCAAATGCTGGGCACTCATATTCAGATGACGGCGATGCGCTTTGTGCGTTTCGCGCACCTAGTTGGTCGGACGAGCAAGCAGAAGTCAGTGCCAAGTGTCAGGCCTCGCAGTCACTGCCAAAAAGGTCCCAAATGGGCATGTATAACCAACCTCCAAAGCATAGGGTAGGACAATGTAGCAAAGTAAGTGCTACTTACTGGAATGTGAGTGCTTTTGGTACCAATGATTTTATGATGAAGTGCTCGAGTGATATTGTGTTAAAGGAGGTGTAGGCCTTTAGATATGTTATACTGTGTATGCCTGCATTCTGCAGGGATTGCTTCCGACAGGGATTGCTTCCCATATTTTGCCATACTTTGGCTTACGGGCCTCATTTTTGATTTCAGAATAATTTAGGCTGAGGCTCTGTGTTATAGACATCCGGTGAAACAAATAAAATAAATGTACTGTGAATGTTGTTTAATTGTATGTATAAGTGTGTGTGCACGTTTTTGTGTATTCATGCGTGTTCCATTGGTATGAATGAATTAACAAAAAAAAAACAAATGTTCTAGTGGTACTCATTTCAGTTGCTATGATGGATTATGCTTGCCAATTTAACAAGCTATTGCCACCTTGGAAGTCATGTTATGTTATCTTATTGTGAATTGGGTCTGGATGCAATTATGTGACTTGGCAAGGGTACATTGGGGTGTGGTTACACAGGTGTAGTCTGTTTGACTGTGTGTTGTATTCATCTTTTGAAACATGTTGCACATTAGTTTTATTCTCTGCTAGTGAGGTGTTCTGCAGAGTCATGTATGTTTTCTGAATCCTTTTTTTGCATTTGATAGCCTGTATCCTTTGACATGTGCCAGCAGGATATGTATTTGTGGATTTGTGTTGTGCAGTGTATTGTTTGTTCTGCTATTCTTGCGTTCTCCTGTTCCACTTGCACAGTGTATCTCCTATTGGTACAATGTTTAATGTATCATTTTTTCCAGTTTGCTAGGACTGTCAGTGATTCCTCAATCTACTGGAAGTAGTGCTTTGTGATGAACTTTGCTTGGTCAATCAACATGCGGCCAATATAAAGTGGTGAGAAAGTCAGTATGGAGTAGATGTGTTCTCTGGATCCCAAACCTGTTTATGTACCTAATGTTTTCGCTCTGTATGTAGATGGCAAACATTTTGACTACATCAAGGTGCAATCCTCAAGCATCTGAATATAAAGTGGTGAGAAAGCCAGTATGGAATAGGTGTGGTCTCTGGATCCCAAACCTGTTTATGTACCTAATGTTCTCGCTCTGTATGTAGATGGCAAACATTTTGACTACACCAAGGTGCAATCCTCAAGCATCTGATGAGTGGAGACCTGGAGTCTTCTTTCTAGCATTTTCCTTCATGCCACTTGGTCCTATTTTGAATTGCCGCTGAGAAAACATGGGTGAGAAATACACAAGTGCACTAGGAGATCAAATATGCTTTTTGAATGTCATTACATGCATATATGCCGACAAGCAGAATCATGGGATGTCCCATACAGGCCATTTTACCATCCACAGCAATGGCCCCATATTATCTATGGAGACGATTTTCCCCTAACAGACCATGAAATTAATTTGTTTATGAGAACACTGATTAAGTTGTGTCTGAATTTTTGTAGTAAACATGTTTTTTTCATGAAGTCTTATTTTGCTTGCGCCCTCCATATGCCCACTCTTGCTTAAGCTCTTTCTCTTTCCTTGCTTCACTTGCATGGAATGCTCTTTCCTCAGACATCCGAGAAACCTTCCACACAGATTTGTTCAAAACCAAACTAAAAGCCTACATCCTGGCCTCAAATTAGCTGCTTAACCTACCGCTCATCTGCCTGCTAGCTAACATTTTTCCCTCACCTCCAACCTGCTTTTGTCCCTCGCATCCTCTGCCTCCACTCAGGAACTTCACCCATCATGGTCACATCCCGAGCACAGCTGGCCGACCTGCCTACCTGCACTTAAAAATGTCCAATGTTTGTTGTCCTTAATCTATGTATGTCCACTTATGTATTGTCCAAGGTGACTGTTCCATTTACTCCCCTAGACAACCTGGTCAGACTGCCCCTCAAACTCACCCCATTGTAAGAAGCTCACTGCTTCCAGTCAAATCTGATGTATAACCTATGGTATGTTTTTTTGTTATGAAAAGAGCATTGTTCCTCCTGTATATAGCAGTGTCTGTGGCTTAATGTACTAATGCATCCACTACAGGGACCTGCGTTGGACCTCATGGTCGCAGGTTCGAATCCCGGCAGGTCCACTCAGCCCGTCATCCTTCCGAGGTCAATAAAATGAGTACCATTAAGTTGGGTAACAATAAACATCTGTTATTAGCACCAAGATGCCCCTTCTGGGGGTGAACGTGCGCTTTACAAATACGCCTGTTATGTTACATAAATATGCTGGAGAAGCCAATTGATGCAATGAAGAACTCCAGTAGGTGGCAGGTACGTTCTCTTAGACTTCTTTATTCATGAGGCTATATTAAGATGACTCAGTTAAGGGGCAGAGCCCCAGAGGGGATACACTGGCAACCACAACTCAGGTTAGCTCTGACCAACTGCCTGAGCTGGAACAAAAATTGCATGCAAACAATACAGGCCCTGATCAGCATTCTCACAGTGACATCACTCACTCATGCATACAAGGGATCAGGACATGACACCATTCCTTCATTCGCATTGAGGTCTGCCACATACAATGAGAGCATCCCACTGCCTGTGTGCATGCTTTGTATTTTCATTGCATGCACACAGGCACTCTGAAGAGGAGGTGCTCTTGCAGAGTGCACCTTTAGAGTACCAATTAGAAGGAGAAAAAAACACCTCCCCGGGGCAGCAGGGTGCAGTTAGAGAATACACGCACTGGTGCTCGCCCAGGGCTCAGTATCCTTGGACTAAACAGTGAGAGCACTGATTTTAGTACCGCAGTTACACTTGGTGCGGGTAAAAGTTGGACGATTAACCTCCACCACCTTTCTGCTAAATTTCAGCAGAATTACCGGTGGCAGAACTACCATTGTGGTAATTCCACCAAAGTCTCCCATTAAGTCCTATGGACTGCAAATAAATGGGGACTATTGCCACCACCACTTGTGAATCCAGCAATATTACCGCTGGATCAAGTGGCAGTAATGGTAATTCCATTTGGTGATATCTCAGCGGATTTACCACTGAGATACCACAAAACTTGTAATGAGGCCCAGTGTGTCTAATCATGCTGGACCATTGCTGTACACTGTTATACACTAAGCCCTGGCTTCACCTGTCACAGAATGCAAGCGCTGTGCAAGGTGCGCTCCAGGGCTTGATAAGCCTAGACCCGTGTTTGAGTACTCACAGGGTATCGATCTGTGGCTTCACTAGCACTTGGTGTTCCTGGCATGCTGCTCCCTTTTGCTCCTCACTCCTGTGTTTCTTCAATATATTCAGTAGACCCCCCAACAGTCTCAAGTTCTAAATGACTGCCCAGTTAAGCCACAAGTCGTGTGCCTTCAAAGGACAACACGATAATATGCACATGCCCTCCTGATAACAATGTGCTTGCATTGCCGTTGTATCTTTCAGTACCCAGGTAGCCCTTTCATTGTTTTCAAAGTCCCAAGCCCCCCTCCAAATAAACGCAAGTGATGCACATGTGAAACTTTTTCCAGACCAGACAAACCAAACCCACAGTCGTCTAGTGCCAGAAAGGCCTCATAAGACACATGTGCACAGCCTTACAAATCAACAAAATGATGGGGCATTTGAAATGGCCAAACTAATGTAATCTTGGAATCCAATGATAGGGGAGCTCTGGCTTTATTGCTGGAATCCAATTAAAATCAACTTAATGCATGCAATGTGAATAACCCCACATGTCCCTTTGTTAACATTACAAGAGATATGTGTTTATAGTGCCCCGCCCCCCCAAAAAGTTAAAGGCAATAATGTGAGAAAACAATTTCCTGATATGTATTAATCGTCATAAGTTTCGCTTCTAGAAATATGTTCATATCCGCCCATAAAGAAATTCCCATGCCAGGAAAAAGCAAAGAAATGTGCGACTGCCGGTGCCAGCGTAACTTGAATTAATGCCAGCTCCAATGTTTTATAAATTGGCCTTTAAGTGCGAAATCCATGCAGCTGCTGTGAGTCCTCCATGCCTAATTGCGTGAATGCTTCCAGCCCTCCCCTTCAGTGCAGAGCTTTCCGAGATTATGTTTGCAGGGGGTTGGAGGATATTGTTCATGATGCCAAGCTGTGAAAAAAGAGAAGAAAGGAATTGTGTCTTAACTATTAAGTTACACACTATTATTTGCTAGCCTAGAACCCTTTCTCCTGTTCTTCATGCTCCAAACTCCCCTCTTCGCATACACTGCATCAGCCCTTTTTGCATGCACTAGACCAGGGGTCTGCAACCAATAGCCTTCCAGATATTGTGGACTACACCTCCCATCAGCCCTATTCAGCATAGTCAATGCGACTAGACTGTCTGTGCCACCGCCAGTTGCTCTATGGTAACTCACCATACAACACAAGTGGGCCTCATGACGAGGCTGGTAGGAGTTGTGTCTGTAGTACAGGCACGGCTGCCGCCGGTATCCATTTTTTTCCGGCACCCGCGAATGGGCAATTACCGGGTCCATGCCAAGTTTGGCGGACCCGGTAATTGCCCATTCGCGGGTGCTGGTAATAAGGGACTCCCCATCCCCATTCGGCCCAATAGGGCTCAATGGGAATGGGGAGGGTGGTAGCACAAGTACCGTTAATAACAGTACCGGTGCTACCATCATGTCATGCTCACGGCTGCTGGTACGGCCACCAGGTCAGACCTGTTGGCTGCAAGGGCACCCGCAAGCAGAACTCCTAGTATGGCGGTATGGTAGAAACGGTGCCAGTAGCGATACCGGCGCAGTTGTTGCCTTACCGCCATACTTGTAAAGAGGCCCAGTGTGTAATTAGCAACCAGAACATATGCTGGTGGCTTGGTGGTGGCTTGCAATGCTCTGAACCTCGTGGACAATAACAAGGAGCACCTCCGCTCCAGTACCCTATCGCCTCTAGCTATTCAGACCTCTGTTGCTACCAGAGAAGGCGGACATTTTAAGCCAGCTAGGAACTGCTGCAGCACATCTCTCGGGTAATTTATTGTTTCCACACAGCTGGGCAGAGAGAGCCCATAATCGCGTTCCCTGTGTCACCACACTTGTCATTTCCTGCCTTCTGCAAGTGTCATTCATTTCGTCAAAGAGTGTGACTAACCAAATATTTTCCATTCTGAGCTCTGCTTCCCAGTTGGCTGACAACGAGGTAGTCTGTGCCCCAGCCGCCACACACCATAACAAATTGAATGTGCATATATTTTAACGCAATTTGTGACGGTGCATAAGATTTTGCTATGCACAGTATTAAAGGCTTGTGCAAGTGGGCGCTTAGAATCGGGCCAGGAAATAATGGGGGAGAATGCGCCACAGGTGCAGATCCAAATGCAAATGAGGCTCATTTGGAGCACTGCCCCAGAAAGAGTTTCTCGCTTGTTCACTGGGTGAGAAAAATACTGCCTGCATTATAAAGCAAGACCGTCGTAGAATTGCTTTAAACGAGCCTTTACACTTTACAAAACGAAACCTTGTGCAATGCGCACAAGCTAATGCATAAAGGGAGGTTAGCAAAAAACTACTGAATACATCTGCAGTGGATCTGTTGCTAATGCCTTTTACACATGCAAAGAATGGGTTTGTGTGTCTGCATGATGCGAGTTCAGTTCTGAAATTCATGATAATACCACCAAATGGCCCCAGTAACCCTCCTCTTCGCTTTTGAATGTGTCTCACACCACCCCGCTAACAAACTTTGGCCCCACTAAGGGGAACGGGCCCACCGTTCAAAGACCAATGTGTTAGACCAACACTAACCTCCATCCCGCCCAGTATTCAAAGCTCTTAGCGCCCAACTTTTCAACGTAAAAGTGTTATCGTTCAGCTTTTCTGACCATGATTCACAACGCGACAACCATTGACCTACATAATCAATTAGAACCCTTAATCCTGGTCAGTTAGGTAACACTTAGTAAATATTTAGAACAAATTAGAAATTGGACATTGGTCTTCATTATTAGTTGTCTCGTTACCCAGCAATGCAGGTGCTACAAGGCTTTAAAGATATGGTTGAATCATGAAAATACAAATAAAAATACCTAAGGCATCCTGTAATTTTATGGGAGCATACTTAAGCAATAAGACCCAAGTTAGCGGGCTGGATCGGGTAGTAAACGCTCAGGGTTAATGTTACAGGCCATAGTGAAGTGGCCTTAACGATGGGCCTTGGCACTGTTACCACGTAATCCTGCCCGCCGGGGAGGGTCTTATTGCTATTAGCACCCAAGATTTTCAATCCGCATACCTGGGTTGCTGTCAGCAATGGCCTTTTATATGACTGCGTGGGATGCGCTTGCGGCATCCCGTTCATTCAAATAAAATACTTACTTACTGTGGCTGCTGTGGAGATGGAACGCAGGACTCCATGTGTTACCTTTCCATGGCGGCTGGCAGGGATGCTGGGCGGTACTGGTTGTGCCATGCTGAAGAAATCAGGTAAGTGGGTTAGAGGGGTGGGGAGGGAAGGGAACGGTGTGATGAAGATGGCAGTGCAGTCAGGCTGCCTTCAGGTTGCTTAGAACACAGGCTTGGTTTGTGGGGTTCAACCCATGACCCAAATAACCTGTTTGGCTGGCTCCCCCGCCTCTGTGATAATGTAGAATGGGCAGAACCTTATTCGTTAAGATTTGACTTTCATTGCAAATTGTCTGTCTACTTTTTAGAAAATGAAAAAAGAACTCAAAAAGATTAAACCTGTAGACACAAGTACATTAGATCATCCAATGTTGTTCCTTAATATTAACATAAACATTTTTCCCCAGCTAATCGTTGCTAGGTGCACCAAGATCTTACGTCCAAAAATGCATTATTAACTAC
The DNA here is from genome assembly GCF_040938575.1 of Ambystoma mexicanum. Taxonomy (NCBI): domain Eukaryota; kingdom Metazoa; phylum Chordata; class Amphibia; order Caudata; family Ambystomatidae; genus Ambystoma; species Ambystoma mexicanum. Next base: position 136,093,453 of record NC_090928.1, read on the forward strand.
GCACATAGTCATTATTTTCCTTAATTTCACCTGCACTACCTTTGCATCTCACTACCTTTATTTCACTGAAAAATATTTAAATGAAATAATGAAAAACACACTCAGTGAATGCACTTGTTGGGGACATTTGAAAGTCCCAGAAATGTAAAAAGTAAACATTAGTTTAATCAACGGTGCATATTCCCTTTGAAAATAAAATGAAAAGCTAAAAAGATACATTTTAAGGTGGAAATTGCATAATAAAGGGGGGGAAAGTAGCAGAGCAAAGTTTCAAGCACAGCTGTGTGTCATCAGCATAACACTAGACATGAGGAAAGAAGAAGGAGATCAGGTGTGCCAGAGGGATGAGATAGATATTGAAGAGTCACAGCGATTCTATAAAACCCTCAGGGATGCTGCAGGTAGAGAGTGAGGTGGGGGAGGTGAACGGTCCAGTTGCAGCTGGGAAGGGCGGTTAGTGAGGGAAACAAGTCAGCCAGTTCAGTGCCCGGTCCGTGATGACGAGGGTATCATACAGCCGTTTAATGATGATAGAATGGTTGACCATCACAAAAGCAGAAAAAAGATCAAGGAGCACTATCCCCAATTGTACTACAATCATAAATACATGCCACCATATTACAAATATGTTATACTCCCCGTACAGTACCTATAATTACTTTACAGATATTACTACACTCATGCCCCCAAGAATCTGGCCACTGGCCACAACCACCACAATATAATTAAACCATGTAACAAGTATGTACAATACACCTTTAAATAAAAATACTCACCCAGAACCACCCCCAATCCAAATGATGTCTTCGGATAGCAAAATTAATCGCAGACTCAGTGGCACCGGCACACCCTTTTTCTCACCTATAAAAACAGCTCCATGTCAACTTTATTCCATTCCCCTATCCACACTTTTCCTTCACTGCGCTATCTGCGGACACCAGCGGCTGTGCGTAAATCCACTATGGCGACGCTTCAAAAATTTGACATAGCTCACATTTTTGAACATCCAATTAGTGGGCGCGTATGATGTCTGTGAACGTCACACTGCTCTCTGATTGATCCAGAGGTGTTCATGGACCCCGAATCAGGAAGTGAGTCCACGGACCGGACTCAGGCATCACTTATTTGTTTTTACCTACTTTTTTTCAATTTATAAAAAACAACTACTTGATGGATTTATACCACATTTACAAAAGCACGCTTTTGGCACTAAGCCCCTCTCCTGGTGCAAATATGGTGAACATTCATCCAGCGGTTTGAATGTACGTACATGCAAAATTAAAATTCCATTGCGTCTATGAGGATTTTAAAAAATTATGGGCCCTTTTTCACCTATCCAAACAGCTGCATGTCAACTTCATTCCCCTCCACCACCCTTTCCAGCCCCTCTTTCGGCCACCTAATAACCCCAAATGTGTTTTCCACACTTTTTCCTCATTGCGCTATACGTGGACATGGCAGCTGTCTCCGGATCCAACATGACGACTGTTCCCAAAAATATGACGCATCTCAAGTTTTTCACAATACAATCAATGGGGGCGTTTGATGTCCGCGGATGTCACGCAGAGCCCTGATTCGGACTCCGATTCAGGAAATTAGTCTGCTATCCGGACCCAGATATCACACATTTTTGTAACCTACATTTTGACCACTTTAAAAAAACAAAAAAAACTACTGGATAGATGTACACCAAATTTACAAAAGCACACTTTGGAAGACTTAGCCGCCGGTCGTACAGCAAATTTGGTGAAAATCCATCCAGCGGTTGGGGCTCTAGGCACAAGTAAATTTATTTTTCCATTGCATCTATGATAATTTCCACACATTTTGGAACCCCCCTATAACTTTGCCCCCTGGATAAAAACGCACCAAACTTAGCAAAAGCTTTCTGATGGGACCATATTCTTGTTTTGCAAAGTTGCAAAGTTTGGTGAAGATTCGTCTGGAGGGGTGGGGGGTGCAAAGTTATAAGCCGTCCAATAAGTGCTCTTTCTAAGAGTTGAGCAACTTAACCATAACTACAGGGCCTCTACCGCAGGCCCTGTAATTGATAGAGATAAACAGATACATTGCCATAGTCTATAGAGTTAATATGCTCCTAATCACTACTTGTAAGCTCTGAACGCATGCACTTAGCATTATTCAGTCCCTGACTTTCTAAATGGAATTCTTGTGTTTACAGGCAGTGACATAATGAAGTTCTATGGTACATCCTCCCCTTCTGAGTCTGTGTAGTCTTTGATACAATGCCTACCCTTCTAACTACTTACAGTGAATAATTGACGTTCCTTTTTTCTAGGCGCTCCTCCATTGCTAATTATATTAACCCATCTATTCAAATGAGCTAAGCTCCATCTATGTGACTTGCATATAATATGAGACATATATGCTGAATGCAACCCAGGTATTTATTCTGTATAGGTCCTGCTGCTCGAATACAGCATTTGGGTGCTTCAGCAGCTTGCTTTGCAACAGAATTAGACTAGTATATGTCATAAGAGTCGGCACTTTATGTTCTCACAATCGCTCTGGCAATGGAGTGGGATAAACCTAAGCCGGAACACTTACTGCCCCCCCCCCACCTATCTCGGGGAGACTGCAGCTTGCATTGAACTGACTCAGAACCATGCTACGGAGATGCATATACGGTCACAAACTATTGCTTACTTCAAAATGGCATTACACATATTTCGGAATTTGTTTGCCACAATTCTACCTTAATTAATTCTAAATACCAACAGGAGGCAACTAAGCAGGAACAGGTGGAAACCCTCAATAGATCATGTGCCACTCTGGTTAGACAGAGAGTTTGAAACAGGGAATAACCAATGTCAAAGAGATGCACCTGAGAGAAAAAGAATCAACCCTATTAAAGAGTCAAGCGCTCACCATTAAATTCTCAGAGCAGGCAGAGGATTGAGTGGAGAAGGACGAGAGAGAGAGAGAGAGGGAGAGAGAGAGAGAGAGAGAGAGAGAGATATCCAGGGAAAGAACCAGACCCTGAGATAGAACACAAGCAGAGGAGGAGAGAATGTCCAGGGCCTGCTGAGGGCTGTATGCCAGACACTTGCAGAGACCAGAAGTAGAGGAGCAGAGAAAGTATAAACCCCACTCAGGGATATATCTCAGACACTGGCAGTGACAAGGAACTGAGAAGTATAGAAATTCAAGTGCCAGTGGCAGCTGTCTCCCTTGATGCAGAGAAATCCTTTGACATGATTGAGTGGATATATCTCTTGGAGACCATGTGGATGAAGGGGTTCAGACTTAACTTTATGCATTGGGTTGAGTTGCTTTATACGGATTCTACTTCTAGCGTTCTCATTGTTGATCTAGTATCGGATTGCTTCTGGTTACAACAAGGAACCAGGCAGGGATGTCTGCTTTCGCCCCTGCTGTTCATGATTTCTATGGAACCATTAGCCATTCTATTGCAAACAAATGAAGGACACAGAGGTTGCTCAGGCAAGATTTGAGTATTGCCTCTCTGATGTTGGTAATCAGTGGCGTCTCTGGGATTTCTGGATGTAATATTAACTGGAGCAAATCTGAGATCCTACCTCTCTCTGCCTCCTGGATGAAGCATATGTTTGACCACTTGAATTTTACATGATGCCCTACTAGAATGAGGTACTTAGGGATCTGGATTAGCCCGGATGTGGATGACCTAAACCAGCCTATTGCCCAACATCAAATCAGACATAGATCAAAGTTCCCTCTTGAAGGTCTCCTTGTGGGGAAAAGTTAATTGTATCAAGATGAATGTGGAACCCCTGAATTAACTAAATCCTCTATATGCTGCCACTGAAGATGCTGAAAAACATCTTCAAGGACATAAATGCTCTTATGCATGCGTTTCTGTCCGAGGGCAAACCACCTAGGCTGACGCCCTGGAAGCTACAACTCCTGTGTCAGTTGGGAAGGATGAATTCTAGCGAAATATTTGAACTATCATTGGCCCATTTTTGTGAGACATCTGTGTAGGATGATAAGGCCTGAGCCGACTTGTGGGCGAATATTGGATAAAGCCACAACACACAGCTGAAACCCAAGATGTTACTCTCGACAGTATCCAAGAAATTATGGATGAGGAACCCTCTTACAGAGGTTTGCGCGTCTGTTGGCACAGAATGTCAAAACTGTTAGGCTCCCTGATGCTTCCATATGGGTGAATCCTGCATTTATGTTACAGGGGAAACCGGTCATTTGGCCGTACTGGGTCTTGGTAGGTGTTTGTTATTTCAAAGATCTGCTTGATGAAGATGGTTGGATACCTTTTGCCTGATTGTGTACGAAGTACGATTTGAATAGCTGCACCTATACGGTGTGTAGGCAGTTGAAAGGAGTGATTACTGCACTGGCCGATTACTCATCTCCCCTGTTTTGTCAGAATGCGACCTGGACACGATTGGAACTGTGTGCTGGCATGACCAATTACGGCTGCAACATTATGTAAAGATCCTGGCTGCTGGAAAAAATGCTGCAATAACATTAATCTAACAAGTTTGGATTGGGGTCTGAGGGCCTCGCAGAACTTATTGGACTCCTGAGCAAATGTTCCAGAGGCACTCGTTTGATGATGATCTCTGCTGAAAGTTCAAGCATGAGAAGGGAACACTGAGTCATTTGATCTGGTTCTGCTGCAAAACTAAGAAGTTCTGGAAGTGTGTGATGGAGATACAGTGGTCCTCATTATAATTATGCCGGTCTGGAAACAACGGTGCTGGTAATCTTAAAGGCACCGTTGTTTCCAGACAGGCATACTACAGGTCTGACTGCCGGCGCCGCTGTGCTCAAGAAGTCTGACCCTGCACAGCGGCAACGGTAGGCAGACCGTCACAGAAAAACTGGCCCCGTTAGCAATGGTGCTGGTGCTTCTGTGGTTCCCACTCCCATAGAGTTCTATTGGAATGGGGATTAACAAAATTGCCGGTGCCTGACTTCCCAGCTGCAGGGCTTGGAATAGCCCAGTGGCACCGGGAAGTCAGGCACCGTTAATTTTTTACGGGTCGGGTGGTAATCCGCCGGTAGCAGCGGCAGGATTACTGCCAGACCCGTAATGAGGCCCAGTGTCTGGTGCTCTGACTTGCTATACCCATGAAGGCTTCCGTGCTTGTTCTTGGAGACTTTCGAGTAGTTGATGATCTGGGTTATGCAAATAAATCTGGATCCTTCATGGCTGTATGCTAAGAAAATGATCCTGCATGCCTGGAAATCTCCAAATTGTTTCTTCATTGACATTTAGATTGATGAACTGCTTACACTCTTGACCTATGAGAACATCATTTACAAACATAAGGGTGAAATGGACCAATTCGATGAAATATGGGGTCAATTCCTGGACATGTACGGCTAACACTGTCATGTATTGAGGACATTCCATGCTTCAATTCATCTGATGCACTAAACTGTTCCCTGTGTTATTTGTATTTGTACCTGCCATGGTAGGACCATATATGACGTGGTCGCCTTTTTTTCTTTAGTCTCTCTCTCTCTCCCTCTCTGGAGGTTGGATTTCAATGCACATTGCTAATCTGACATGTCATGGTTGTATATCAGATGTGCTATACATGTGTATTTTTTTTACCTCTGTTATATGACTCTTTATATATAGCCTTGAATGCTGTATTTTGTGTTCTCGTTGCATATATAAAATAAAAAGTTAAACTCCAGAAAGTCGAGAGCCTGCTTGTGTCTATATTTATATCCTGACCGATGGCAGGGGGAAACTCGGGTTCCAATGTATGGCTTGAATTTGTTTGATGGGAAGTCTATTCAGGCAGGTGAGATAGTCTGTTACTCAACAATGGTCAACAACAAGCACATTATCTTGGGCTAACACTAATGGGCAGTTTTCACCAAACCTTTACTCACAACTATGAACCCCTACTTACAGAAATGCATGCAGTGAAGTAAACCACCCTCATATTTATCGGTGGTTGTAATATGATCAACATGATTCTGATTCCAAAATGCTGTAATATATTCTTGATTTAGGCATCAAAGGCTCTGCATGGGTGTATACGAAACCATGCTGGTTCATTTGCTTCTTCCACTGATATGTGAGTGATGTGCATTGCTTTAAATTGCATAATTAGGCAGGATTGTGGCCCAGGATGATGCTACTCACTAGTCTCTACCTGCTCGATCATTTCTTGTGTGATGCCCTTGTAGGATAGGCTTGTAGAGGCTATCTATGTAATTGTAATTGTAATTTTTTATTTGTAAAGTGCTTATACACAAGTGAAGTGCTTCAAAGCGCTTCAAGGGAGGAAGGGAACAAGGGAATACAATCGTCATTCTTAGGCCTTGAAGATTGCGAATGATCTAACAAAACATAACTAGCATACTAGGCCAGAGACATTGCAACTAGTGCAAGTGCAGTCATGTAATCTCAATGAAGACAAATAAGTAAACCAAAATCATGGTAAAGACATTTTGGCCAATATTTACAGCATGAAAAGAGAACTAGCTACCCCAAATATGCATTTTTTCCAATTATAAAAGGACAATGATACTATGGCTGAGATAAATAGGCATACTCAGCATGGTTTGGAAGAATTTCACACTATAGACAGAAGAAACATGCTATGACTCCATTAATCTAAGCAATTGTACTGACATTCAAGTAGAATTTTAAATTTCTAGAACTGGATTCTTTAAATATGTTCAAATATGTGATTTTAAAAAAGTTTTAAAAAATCTAAAGACTTTCTTGGCGTTGCAACTCCTCGCAGAGACTTAGCACCTTTGCCAATGCACCCCATTAATATCTCACTGCCTTACACATTATTGTTAAATGATGACAAGGCAGATCTTGTGTTCAAGAAAGTTTGTTGGGTTTATATGTATACATTCTGACCATCAGGTCAAAGTGCACGAAGGGAGTATATCAGGATAGGGAATGTGAATGGACATCGGATCACCACTTTAGCCCAGTGTATCAATAGGAAAATGTGGTCAAAGAGGGACATCGTACAAGGTCAGATTGATGAAAGACAGACATGCTTGGAATGCTGGACATAACAGAGTCTCATGAAACTGGACAGGTTTTAGGCTGTGAGACCAAAGATATTGATATCCTGTGTGAATAGGAGAGTCATAGGGTTTCTTGCAAAATGCCCAGTATGATTGCTCTGATCTAAGGTATAGAGGTAAGGCGTTCCAGTTCTTAGTGGCAATTGCTGTGAAGCTCTGTCCACCCGACCTCTTTGGTCTGAATCTGGGCAGGATTAGCCAGAGCAAGCTGAGAGTAAGAGTAGGCCTTGTAGATTGCGCCATTGCGATTTTCTGCAAAAAGTACCTTGGAGAAGTGTTCAATATACATTTGTGGGTAATGACAAGAGTTTGAATATGGTATGCTCACGAATCGAGAGCCGCATTTCTTCCGGGTCTGAAATGTGTTCTCGTTTTGGTATGCCGCCCTAAGAGAATTGTTTTAAATGGCCTGTAATTCACTCATGTTTTGAGCCGATGTGCCAGCAAATAGGGCATTGCGATGATCTAGTCTGCAACTCAGTCTGCCCCTGGCCCTCAGGTGTGCAGACAACTGCAGCCCCCCGAGCAAGAGCAGGATTACCTTCCTGCATGATGTCCAACCTGTACCTGAACGCCATGCCAAGATGGCCGACCTCGAAGCCACCAAACCCAGCCTCGGTGCTGCAACCAGGGAGCCACATCCGTTCACTGAACCAGCCAATTGGCTGAAATGCGTCTCAATGGGACTGGAGTCCCAGAGCCAGAAGGTGGAGCCGGCCTTCTCCAAAGGCTCTCTCACAAGGCTCATGCCTGTCTTGGCCTGCAACACAGTCTGTCTCTGCCCCTCAGGTGTGCAGACCACTGCAGCCCCCCGAGCAGGAGCAGGATTACCTCCCTGCTCGATACCACCTGCACCTCAGCGCCATGCCAAGATGACCAACCTCGAGGCCATCAAACCCAGACTGTGTGCTGCAATCAGGGAGCCACATCCCTTCACTGAGCCAGCCGATTGGCTGAAATGCACCTCAATGGGACCATACTACTGGAGCGGGAAGGCAGAGCCGGCCTTCTCCAAAGGCTCTCTCACAAGGCTCATGCCTGTCTCGGCCTGGCCGTGTCCTGGCCACACACGGCTGCCCATACCAAAATTTGTGACCTTCATCTCAGAAAATGTTTGCCTCCGCCTCTTCACTCCTTGCTCCTAGCCCCCTCACCATACCATCCCTCTCTCTAACTTCCTCACAAATGCCCTACCACTATACTGGATTTCAACACCGGACACCTGGAAGCACTCACAGGTTATTGCTGCAAAAATGCTTCGACTCCTGGAACACGCTGCTTGCAAGCTGCCTCGCCCTCACACCAGCTCTCTTTGGCGCACCGCCTGCAACTGCAGACCGGAACGACAGGATCGGCTGCAGAACCTACATCAAAGGTAAACGACCTATACCCAGTCACAAAGCTTTTTATCAACTTGATCTGTATGCCAATGTGCACAATATCCCAAGAGCCAAAGTCTTTAGTTTCCTCCACAATGCATCTCAATTTCCTTGGAGAGCACCTCTTTGTCCACAGCCAGCTACCAAAGCTATCTAGATATGACTATCTTTCTTATACCACCCACACAGGATCACGCAACGTGATTTCTGCACCTGTATCCATGTACACCCACCTACAGACACCAACCCTGCATACTGCTCCCTGACTTGAACAGACTACTGCCTCTGCTCACATGTCGAACCTAACTGCCACCACCAGCCCACCACCCATGGACTGTGTTGCTGCCTCACTTGATAACCCAGGCAACCCTAATGTGCACGCACCATGTACTGATTGCCATATTCTATTGACTGCCAGCTCCAACAAGCTGACTGTTCATGTATTACTGAATTATTGTATTTCTGTACTGCCTGTTATCTCTAACAATCCCATTGCTCATGCATCATGCAACAATTACCATGTGGTACAGCCGGTTAATTCAACCAAGCATAATGAGCAGGTACTACCTTGCGACTGCCATGCGGCTCTGCCAACTGCTCTTGCACCATCCAGTGATTGTCACACTGCCTTGCCTGTACCTAACGCCATTGCTGCATTAACTGTAACAAACACATCTACAATTACATTGCTTAACTATCCCGACACCACACACACTACACACCTTGCTCCTACCCAAGTTCCTAAACGCACTGTCACCTCGATGCTCGGCCACCATTCCCCTATGTGCACTGATGACCCTGTCCTTGATTCTATACACGTCACCAACAACAACTGTCACCAGTCACTCTCCACAACCAGAAACACACCACTCTAGCACCACTGCTATGAGGGATACCCACCAACCAAGACTCCTCCAACCCACCTCTACGACCAATGACCTTATTCTAGCCCTCATAAACGCCCAATCCCTGCCTGCACATGCATTAGACATGCATGGCCTCATCATTAAGAATAACCTAGATGCCATAGCCATCACTGAAACTTGGCTAAATGTAGCATCAGTCGCGATGTTAGCGATTGCCCTCCCCATCGGCTAGACAATCTACAGGAGCGATAGAACCAACTCCAGAGGAAGCGGCGTAGCCCTCATTGCTAAGGACCATTACACCATTAGACTCTCACCAGCCGCACCCATAAGTAACTGCGACACTCTGTCCATCAAATGGACCACTTCCCCTAACAAGACCATCTCGATACTCCTGATTTACCACCCACCAGGCACTGTACTATCTTTCGAAGAAGATTTACTCTTCATCCTATGTGGTAACCTTAAGCCTACCTCCCAGATGTTCGTTTTTAGGTGACCTTAACCTAGGTTACAATGACACCCTGGGATCCACCGGACATATCCTTGGCGGCAATTCGTGCCCCCAATGGGTTCCACCGATGTATCAGCAATCCCACCCACATCAAAGGATGAACCCTAGACTGGCTAGTAGACCTGCACTGTCAACTTACAGTTGAATCTAACGTTCCATGCACGTGGTTCGACCACTACATCATTACCTTTACCCTCCCAGCTGGCCCAAGACAGAAACCCCACATGAACCCTACCGCGGAACCATGACCCGCAGTGCACCCAAATTCACAAAGGAAAACCTCCTCCCCTTCCTCAGTGCCCTCACTCTGGACAATCTAGAAACCACAGAGCCTCCGCTCCTCGCGCAACATTACACAACTTTGCTCACTAATGCCACCGATACCATCGCCCCCTTAAACACGAAAAAAGCAAAACCCATGTACACATCAACGCCTGGTACACCCAAGAGCTCTCCACTCTTAGAACCCAAAAAAGACTTGCTGAATCAATCTGGAAAAAAAAAACATTTCAGGCAACCAAACAGTCCTTTTCTAGTCTACCAATACATAAAAGCTATAGTTTTGGCAAAAGGTCTCAACCTTCAGTACAAGGATCGCCAATGCCAGCTCTGACTCTAAGGAACTGTTCACTATACTCAAGGAACTGAAAACACCTATCCCTAAAACTTCCTTGATTAACAAAAATTCTGACTGGTGCAACTCCTTTCAGAATGCCCTACTAACCAAAATTGACAAAAATCCTGGATAAACGGGCAATTATTAAGCAACAAACCTTGCCCATACTTCCGGCAATAGCACCCCTATTCCACTTCAACATGATCACCACACAGCAAACCATCAACATCCTCCGAAGTCTAAAGCCTTTGAGGCTCATAGGTGATGTTTGTCCAACCCCACTAGTTAAAGAATGTGCCCACGAACTGGCACCCTTCATCACAGCCTTCATCAATGCCTCATTTAACACAGGCGTAGTACTCCTGTGCCTCAAAGAAGCCTGGGTCCTCCCTTTGCTAAAAGAAGTCACTCGACCCTACCAATGCCAATAACTACTTACCGAACACCACTGCCACGTTCCTCCTCAAAATCCAATGCCACACAAATCCATCCGCCTGCGCCACTGTACTGATTCTGCCCTCCTGGTCTTGAAGATTCAACTTGACACCCACAGAGATAATAGTAAACTGGCACTGATTTTCTTCCTCGATCTATCCGCAGCCTTCAATTTAGTTTACCATGATATCCTATGTCATCACCTAACCGCCTCGGCCGCCTTGTACCATAAAGCGGCCACCTGGATCTCCTCATTCCTCGAAGGAAGAGTAATGAAGGTCTTCTCTGACAATTCTTGTTCCACCCCATCCACCATCAGCTGCGGAGTCCTACAGGGATCCTGAGTTGCACCCACGCTTTACATCTTCACAAAGACCCTCTTTGACCTCCTTGACTCGCTTGGCATAGCTTACACTAACTATGCCGATGACACGCAAATTCTCCTTCCACTATCAGGGTCATATTACACAGACTCCACCACCTTCCATGCTACATGCGCCACTATCCAAGCTTGGATGGCAACCCATGGTCTGTGTCTTAACAATGAAAAAACAAAGTTACTCATTGTCGTCCCAGCAGCTGCCCTAAAAACCTATGACCCACAATACTCCTCATTCAACATCGACGACTGACAGATACCAGTCTCCCCCTCGATAAAAACACTAGGGGTCTACTTTGACGCTACCCTTTCCATGAACCGACAAGTAAGTACCATATCCTCTGCCATAGCCTATTCAATCAAATTGCTCAAATTGCTCAATGCAGCCAGGCCCTTCCTCTCCAGGGAAAACTGCCTCTGCATCGCCCAAGCTGTGATTGGCTTAAGGCTTGACTACTGTAATGTCCTCATCGCAGGCACATCTACCGACAACCTAAAAATATTCCAAACTATCCTGAATAACGCCTTACAGGCCGCCCTCAACATCCAATGATCTGAACACATCTCAGCTGCCTGAAAAGTGCCCACTGGCTACCTATCAAGGACCGGATTCTTCTTAAGACCGTCTCTATTACCCACAAGTGTATGTCTAACACAGCCCTGCCGTACCTAGTACACAACATCAACCAACGTACAATCCATCTCACCCACCAAACCTCCCACTCCCACAAGCTAAGTCAACCCAAGTTCAAACAAACCAAAGCAGGAGGTTCTAGTTTTCCAATTCTGGCTGCTAAACATTGGAACGTACTCCCACGGCCATCACAGCGCAAGAATCTTACTGGATGTTCCGGGAAACACTTAAAACATGGTTATTCTCACAAACCTGTCCACCATGGTAGACAGTCAGTTTGACACAAGACACAGAAGCTGCCCTGGTCCAATCCACGTACTCACTAACATCTGAAACGGCATTACCTTGCAATTAACTGTACCTGTTCACCCTGCCTGTGCTTTAACCCATGACCTATTGCTGAAAATATCAATGTTTGTATCTATATCTGCCCTTACCAAGCTCCTGCAACTGATAAAAAGCACCCTGATGCCCCCGGGTTTGTGTGCGCTCTACAAATATCGAAATAAGATACTCTGGAACTCATTAGAGCATGGATGATGATAAGGCGGTTGTCGGACCTGCAGGCATTAATTAGCTTAGTGGTGTAAGGCTCTGACGAAGCAATGGGATTGACATGTCTGGTTAGCGACAAGGTGGAGTCAAGGTAGATCCCATGAGTGTTGACATCTTGTGAAACAGGGATGGTGAAGCCATCAATGATGAAGGATTTTTAGTCTGGGTCAAGTTTGCTGAGAAGAGATTGCGGGCCGACAAAGAGACTTTCCGCCTTATCATCATTCATGGATAGCATGTGTACGGCCATCCAGGCTTGGATGGTATGGTAGTTGGAGAGAATAGACTTAGAGTCTGTAGGGTAGTTGCCAGTGAGGGGAAAAAGGAGCTGAGTGTCATCAACATAGTTTGTATAGGAGATGCCCAGGTCATCAAAGAGGTCAAAAAGAGGCTTGGTGAAAATATTGTACAGGGGTGGTGAGACACAAGAGCCTTGGGGGATGCCGCATGAGACAGGGGAAGGGGAAGCTGTGGCTGTGTCTGAGAAAACCCTCATAGATATATTAAATAGGAAGGAAGAGACCCAAGTGGTCACTTTGGCAGAGAGGTCGGCTGCTGTGATGAGGTTTTGGCAAAGGGTTTGGTGGTCTACGAGGTCAAAGGCAGCAGACAAGTCCAGTAAGAGGACAAGGGCCACATTGCCTGAGTCTTTGAGATCATCAAGTTGATTTTTTAAGTCTAGTAGCGCAGTTTCTGTGCCATGGCCTAGTCAAAAGTAAGATTGGCTCGGACCTAGGATGTTGTTGGATTCGAGGTGGGCTTGGATCTGGAGGTACGCTGCATGGTTTAAAGATTTAATGAGGAATGGGACAATGGTGATAGGGCAGTAGTTTGTGGTGATGGCTGGAGCTAGGGTAGTTTTTTTTTAGCAGGGTGAGGCCCCATGCATCCTTTAAGTTGGTTGGCACTGAGTTGGAGGAGAACAAAGCATTGATCAACGTAGCGATGAAGGGAGCAAGTGCTTCTGAACAGTCCTTGATGACTGCCAACAGGCAGACATCACCTTGGCATCAGGAGGGTTTGAGCTCTTTGATTAACTGGGTGACATCTGTTACCGAGACCTGTTTGAAATTGAATAGGTTTTGTGAGGGGCTGTGGGTCCCAGAGCAGGTGAGGCTGTGGTGCCTCTACTCAGATTAGCTTTTTTCAGTACAATCTTTTTCTGGAGCAAATCAATTTTGTCATATAGCGCATCTTGTGTGTCAGATGAGTCAGGCTGCTCTACAACCTTTGGTCCATACATTGAACTGTCCTGAATGATCCACAGGATGGACTGAACTGCATAACAGTATTTATTATCAAAGCAGGTCCTGCTGTTCAGGAATATGATTTGTCTCTCACTGAACTCTCCCCAAACCTCTCTAAGTATATACACTGGATTGGAATGTTACAAGATTCCAATTCACCTGGGAGACCTAATAACATGTTATGATGCTACTGGTCAAAGTCCTTGGAACTTACTAACAAATGGACATATGAAATGCTGCACTTGCCCAAACAGGTTTATATCGACAGGTAAACAACCCCAAACATGTTTATGTCAACTGTTTCCAGTTGAATATTCCAAACAGTACATTTAGCTAACTGACATTAATAACAGCTTTTGATACACAAATTCAGCATAGATTAATGCATCATCATTTCATTGCATATGTGAACATATACCTAACATACATATTCCTAACCTTCGAGGGTGCGCAATATATGCGTGGAATCAACAGAGTTTGAAGATTTCAATTTGTTAATTGGATTGAAGAGGACCTGAAATATTCAGGTTGTGACCTGGTTTGAGGAAGTTGGGATTTGATAGTGATGGGGGATTTGTGGGAGAACACCAGATGGGAATGCTGTTCCTCTAACATTCCACTTTGCAACGTTAGCTTCCCTAGCCATTAAAGCATGCTTTGATGAATTGAACATCATCACCTCTTACCTGGGAATCATTGAGCATACTAGATCCATGCTTACTGTCATGTAACAAATGTGCCTGGATGTTGATTTGTCCCTACTACTAGGCCATCACAAGCAAAATAATCCTCCTGTCTATTCTTTTACTCTCCGACTAGAGAGAGGATGATGTGGGTTTTTTGGTGGTTCATGGATTTCTCTCCAATTGGTATGGGTAATATGCATAGTAGCAATGTGGTATTTATAACATGGGAGCAATACAAATACTTATAAGCTTATATGGGCTCTGTTGTGGATGGAAATATTATTCCCCATGGGTTTCATATTCGTAAAAGTGGTGAAGGAGTAAAGACTAATCAGCTGACAATGCTGCCAAAGGCAAAATATAAGCAAGAAGAGACTAAGGGACCTAAACACACCCACCGGGCACACCTCAGTATTTGCAGCAAGAGATGAGGGAGGGGCAGTATGGAATGAGATCCCTATGTGACCATATCCATGCCCGCCTGGGGAATCGTCTGCATCCCATCTGCAGTGAAATGGTGGTAAGCTAACTGCTTCAGATCCCGGGCTTACAATTAACTGCCCTCTGCTCTGCTCAGCGGGGTGCCTACATCTTGACAATTGGTGGTGAAATCTGCAGAAGACGCTAATGGTTAGGACAACCAGCATGGTGGCGGTTTGTTTGTTTGTTTGTTTTATTCACTTTTTATGCGCGCCAGACCCTGGGGTAGCAGGGCGCAGCAATAAGAAAATGCGAAGAAAATGTATGGTCATAACAGTATGTAAAGAGTATGGCAAAGGAGACTAAGATACCCGAGGGCTTGCAAGCAAGTAAATCAAATACGGGAGGTAGCAGGTGACTGTAAATTGTAGGTATTTTGCCTAATACCGACAGGGACAGGAGTAAACAGGAGTAAACATCTAGATAGGTACAACCACACTGCGCAGCACTGTCTGCATTGCGCAGTGTGATCGTACCTATCTAGATGAATGGTCATAAAGGTTATAGTTAATAGCTGCAGTGGCTGATGGAACTTTGCTGTGGAAATGACTGCTGGTAGTGCTGTGGCACCCTCTCCAATGCTAGAATGCTCCTCCACTAGCTTTGGCAGCCACATTTATATACGGCATGCTTGTGGTGTCCACTGTCTGCACTAACATTATAAACAGAGAGGATGGTGCAAGCCACACCAGTGCATCAGCCGACTTTGCAATCCCCCTCCTCAAAAAAGGGTGAATAGGTCCATGGCACCAGTGGTAATTGTGAGTGCAGAAGAGATCCACTTGTGTATTATCCACTTGTCTTAAACAAATCATACAACCTGCTGTAAGATACAACACAAATGCTTCCACATCATATTCCATATGTCCAGTCAACAGATAAGAAATGACTCTTGCTGCTCGCAATGTCGCTCTGAAAATGTGAAAACAACTGATACTACACAGTGGACCAAGGTCAATTGTGATTTTAGAGTCGACTGTTCGAATCAATACTGGTTCGACTATGAAAGGATATATTGCTATTAATGGTAGCTTTCCTCTTAAAATTCTCTCTTTCTGTTCTTGGCATTGCTTTTTTGATTGTGGAGGCCTTCCACCAGAGTATGTCCTCTTTATCAAGTTCTTGTCCTTGCTGCTGCTCCATTTATGAAGCCTGCATTGCTGAGAAAACCTTGGGTGAGGCCTAATCTGCTCTATTTTCATAGGAATGCTGTACGTTACCATTCATATTGAGGCCTGGGCTGAGCCAATAATGTTTCTACAACCCATCTTGATAAGATAATTTGTGTCAGTTTAGGTATTGTTTCTGATCCAAGAGTATGAACACCAACTTCCAAGCATTTGCTTACAGTAAAGTGAGACCTATCAAGGAAATAATCTCTCTATATGCATGATTTTGAAAATCTGTTTTTGTGTAGGTTTATTTGTTCCTCATACAATTCCACACCGTTCCGCCAATCTACACCAAATTGTGCATAGTTACCTGGTAGGATCCTTGGATGTCACTGGCTACATTACATGTGGACACCCCACCCTGTTCTCCCGGATTTCACCCCCTGTACACATGAGATGGTTGCCAGGAAGTGGAAAAATATCAAGTTGATCATAGAAAGACCGGTCAGAGCTCATTTCAAGAATCTGGATGCAAGAAAAAAAATTCAAAAGTCCCAGTGGGACCTCGAAAACCACATTTCAAAGCCGTAGGATGCATCATTTCTGCAAGTCTTTAGCACTGTAATGCACAAAACATCTATGTGGTCATAGAAGGAGCTAGGCAAAGCTAATTTTAAGGATTGTGATCCAGAAACAAAACTCAAAGGCCTTGAAAACCATGTTTCAAGGCCCTAGGACATACCTGAGATATCTGCACCACAATGCACTGCACCACACCAGGGAGAGGCAACAGGTGGGTAGAGTGCACAGAAGGCCCCATTATGCTGCATCATGCCAACTCTCACCTCCGCTCCACGTCTGCTGCGGGATATGTAAGCCATCCACATGCGCCCATTCTCAGTGCAGTTAACTTCAGAGTCCTAAGCGCATCAAATGATAAGCAACTCCAACCAGGGACATATAGGACCATTGATTTTCACAAGCGACTTACTACAGGGACCTAGAGGATCATTGATTGTCATCAAGTCTGTCTACAGAATGCGAAGTACAGGTACTTTTTGCTAGTGCTATATAAACAGAGAAACAATGGGTCACAGCATCCAGGTTAACTTGTAAGATTAGGATATATTTGTGTTTCATTGGAGGCTGAGTAGCATTTTACTTGCATTGATAAAAGTTTAGCAAAGTTGGCCCGGAACATGTTTTACATAACTGGGGAAAGAGAAGAACCTATTCATTGAACTGTGCACTAAAAGGGTGCCCGCTCACTCTCTGATGATAAAAAGGGGTAACTTTCTGTACATGATCAACACATGAGGATCTAGCAAATTAAAGTTTTAGGACCGGTACAAATTCTCTAGTCAACAAATATCATCAATTTATTAGTGGCATAATCAATCAAAGGTGAATGGTCAGTCCACTTTAGTTCATGGACTCTATTAGTCCTTTATAGCCAATGAAAGAATGAAAGACACTATTGTAGGACAATACAGTAATCAACTATGGACATGATCTTCCCACCTGCAGACTGCTCTTCGGTGGTAGCGGTGCAAGATGTAAATCAACATAACATAACATAACATAACATAACATAACATAACTAATGAATTAGATGTTCTGACCAATATTTCTAGAAATGTCTAATTGTCACATATTTCGAAGAGTATCAATCGGCCCACCGCAAACCCACAGTCCAGGCCAATGGCAACCCGAAATACTTGACTCAGCCATTGCTACGCACCGGCCATTCTTCATGAGGAACAGCTTCCTCAGGCTGTGTATTCGGTTCACTGCATGCGTCCCACACCATGCATTGCAATCAATCGTCCCAACACAAATCCACAGTCCATGCCCCATGCAATCCAAAATCCCCAACACGGCCATCGTCTCATCCCCTCCGACTCTCACAAGGAACAGATTCCTCAGATTCCGCACCTAGTCCATCCCATGCCTCCCTCTCTACGTTTCCCAACCATTGCGAACTCCGCAAACACGCACGTCCTGCCAGTCCCATCCGCAAAGCCATCAACTGGGTGCTAATCAATGCAAGATCAGTCCCGCACACGCAGCTGAAATCCCTGACCTCATAACCACCAGCAACCTTGACCTGCTTGCCATCAGAGAAACGTGGCTCCATCCCCCTGGAGGCCCAGCCCCTTTCATTGCCATCCCCCCTGGATTTACCATCCTAAAATGTGACAGATCAACGAAAACAGGAGGCAGGGTTGCCCTCATCTTTAATAACACCCTCACCATCATAGTTACACAAACCAATGCCATCCCAAATTGTGATTCCATACTCACCAAGATCTCCATGTTGATATGATATGATGTGGTATTTATAACGCGCCTATACACAAGTGTTTGCCTACCAACTCCATCACAGTTATCCTTATATACCATCCACCTGGCCACAGTCTCACCTATGAAGACAACTTAGTGCAAAGTATCTTCACCTCCATCAAACCCAAATCCAAAGTCATAATCCTGCGGTACCTCAACCTAGGCCTCAAGGACCCAGCTGACTCACTGGCCACTAGCGTAGCTGTGGAACTTAACCTTTTTGGCTTCTCATAACGCTATCTGGAGCCCACCCATGACCAAGGCTGCACCGTAGACTGGTGAAGCGACCTCACCTGTAACATCGGCAACCCCATCAGCTCCCCCTGCCCATGGTCAGATCGTCACATTATTGCCTTTGAAATCCACCACTCAGAACGCCCCAAACCAGCTCACCCTGCCAAACATGAATGCATGGCCCGGTGCTCAAAAAACCTCAACCTGCCCAACCTCTTACCGCTACTTGCCACCCTGGCACACCCTCACCCTCAGTAACAGACCCAGCAGCACTGGTTGACCTCTACAATCAATTTATTGCACAAGCAGTGAACACGCTTACCCCTCTCAAACTCAGGAAACCCAAACCCTCACTAAAAAAACACCTGGTTCACTCCTTGAAATCTACACCAATAAGTATACCGTCAAGCTAGCTTAGTTAAAAGAACCCTCCCCTGCCCCCAAAGCCCTCTTCTCCTCCCTTGCCAAGAACTATAAGAGGAAAATCCATGCTGCCAAAGCCAATAGCTACAATTCCAGAATTAGTAATGCCTCATCCAACTCACAGGAATTTTTCAAAATTATCACAGAGCTAAAGCCCCGCCCAACCCTAGCCAGACCTGACAGTAGACAGCACCAGTTGCGAAAAAATCCAAGACGCCCTAACTGCAAAAGTCAACCTGCTATGCTCACTAAACCACCACTGTCCACAGAACCTAGTGCCCTACCGACGCACACCAGTACCCCATTCAGTTTCCACC
Source organism: Ambystoma mexicanum (assembly GCF_040938575.1). NCBI lineage: Eukaryota > Metazoa > Chordata > Amphibia > Caudata > Ambystomatidae > Ambystoma > Ambystoma mexicanum. The sequence goes on from NC_090928.1 coordinate 136,112,711, forward strand.
CTGTCTCAGACATGGACGTCACCAAGATTGTCAAGAGTCTTAAACCATCATGCTGCAAAGGTGACACCTGCCCTGCTCCAATTATCAAAGACTGTGCCAAGACACTCATACCCCTCTTCACAGCCATCATAAACGGATCCTTCTCCACCAACTTGGTACCAACGTCCTTTATGAAAGCATGGGTCCTACCACTCCTTAAGAAACCCTCCCTTGACTCATCCATCCCAATAAACTACTGCCCTATTACTATGGTTCCCTACCTCCTAAAGATCTTGGATCATGTTGCCTACATCCAGGTCTGACAGTATCTGGAGGAAAATAGCATCCTGGGCACTCACCAATCAGGATTCCGCCCCAAACATGGCACTGAAATTACCCTACTAGATTTGAAAATACAAATTGATGCAATCAAAGACACTGGCAAACCTGCCCTCCCAATGATTCTAGACCTCTCTGCAGCATTCGATTTGGTAGACCACCATATCCCCTTCTCTCAACTTGCCTCAACAACAAACTTCTCCCCATCAGCCACCAACTGGATGAGGTCCTTCCTATCTGACAGATCCTCTCTTGTCTTCATCAACAATTTCCCCGCTGAACCTACTCCTGTCACTTGTGGAGTTCCCCAAGGCTCCTGCCTCTCCTCCACCCTTTACAACATTTACACAAAACCCCTCTTCAACCACCTCGACCTACTAGGCATTTCATACACAATATACTGATGACATGCTGCTCCTTATCCCCCTCTCTGCATCATACGCCAAGGACTCAGCAACCATAAACGCAGCTTGTGAGGTCATTCTACACTGGCTCCCAGTGGTTGCGAGGATTAAGTTCAAAACCCTCTGCATTGTCCACAAGGCCTTCTGGGGCCTGGGGCCTAAATACCTTCAACTCGCTCTTCCTAAATATCTTCCTTCCCGAGCCCTTCGCTCATCCATCTCCAACTCCCTCAGGGTCAGCCGCTTCTCGAAGCAACGAGTCGGGGGTCGATCTCTCGCCGTGGCAGGGGCCTCCCTCTGGAACAGCCTTCCTGCCTCCCTGAAACTTGAGGAGAACCATCTCCGGTTCCAGAAGCACCTCAAAACCTTCCTCTTTGCTTCTGCTTTCTCTCTCCCTCTCCCCTGCTAAAGTCTCGACATGAATCTGCACCGAATCTGCAACTGGGCCACTCTCACCGACCTCGGTCCTGGTCCCAGCCACTCTCCTCTTGCACTGCCTCCCTGGCAACCCCTGCACTGAGGGACTGTCTCTGTATCCCTACAGCCCCCCCTTTTCCCAGCACTTGTCTGCACTTACCTTGCACTTGCCACCAGCAGGCCCTATTTATTTACTTATTCTACTTACTTGTACTGCACTTCCCCCTTCCCCTTGCACTTTTCCCTTCCCCCTACCCCTGCACTTGCGCGGTCTGAATGTCACCTGGCCTAGTAGGATCGGTTTCTGTCTTCCCCTTGTTTCCCCCCCCCTGCCTCGTCGCTCCTTGAAACACTTGTGTATAGGCGCGTTACAAATGCCATATCATATCATTCAAAATCGGATGGCTTCTCACCTACTTTGTCCCAATGACAACAAAACAGAAATCCTTATTGTCTGCTCAATCGCCACACTTCGCAACACTGATCCAGCATACTAGGAATTCATCATCGATTGTAACTGCATCACCACCTCTCCCGCTGCCAAAACTCTTGGTGTATGCCTTGATGCCATCCTCAATCTCTCACATGAAGTGAACTCAATCGCTTCAGCAGCAGCTTACACAGCCAAACTGCTTGATGCCAGCAAGCCCTTCCTCGCCACTCCATACCGCCTAACAATAGTAAGAGCTATCACTAGAGCCAAGCTCGACTATTGTAACACCTTATTTACTGGCACCTCTGAACGTGAGCTGAACAAACTCCAGACAATCCTGAATAAGGCCCTTTGAGCAGTCATTGGCCTCTCCACATTGAGCCACATCTTAGAAGCCACAGGAGCTGCACACTGGTTGCTCATCTGGGAAAGGATTACATTCAAAACATTGTCCCTGGTCCACCTATCTCTCTCTAACACTGCCTCGACTTAACTCTCACACGCCTCTGCCCATCCTCTGAGATTGTCAAACTCTCACCTCCTGAAGACCCCCAACTTCACCGCCTCTCAGTAGGGGGCAAGAGCTTCCCGGTCATGGCAGCCAAATTTTGGAACAATCTTCTACAGAACAGGCCCACTGGACCTTCCGGGAAACTTAGACATGGCTGTTCAACTGACTGTATTCCTCCTAAGACTATTGCATCCACCCACTGCTTCGCCCCACCCTAATGTAACATGTAACCTTGTACCCTAATGTAACTAGAGCTGAGATACTCGAGGGCTTTGTGCGCTGTAACAAATGCATAAATAAATAAAGTAATACACTTGATCAATGGGGTGCTTAGCTATGTTTGGATCAGGGTAAGTCCATGTGTCCAGACAGGCCAGAAGATAATATTTAGGATTCTGTCCATTCTGAACTGGACCACAAATCTGACATAATCTAACTTACATATGCTGGAAGTGAAATTTTGATTCTGCAACACCAGTACATATGATGGTATGCAGTGATGAGGTTTTCTCTATAAGAAGCATGAACTCAAATTGAAAATAGCAACCTAGGAGACATACAACTCAATTTTGAACTAGCTGTTCTCAGTAAGAATACACTTTCAAAAAAATTGCAGAAGTGGCAAATGAACATGCTACATTGAGCTAATATTGCAAATAAACTGGAAACGTCACTATGTGGGGGCCTGGGCAGACCAGCCTGTATCAGATTTGGACCCATCTAAACACTGGTGGTTTCAATCCGATGCAATTATACAAATCAAATTTAAAATGGTTTGAAAGAGTCAAGTCCCCCAATAAGAGATGAGAATATCTCTTGGCTTGACCTAAGGGTGAACGTTTTGGCACTATTTCTGATTTGAGTTTCTTTGTTTAGATTGCATTAGATTTGTATTTTTTTCTTTTTTTATGATTGTTATTCTTTCTGCTTTTAGGCCTGTTCTAGTATTTAAATAAACTCCACCTGAGATGAACTAGTTGGTGTCTTTAAGTTGAACTAGACTGAATAGATTCTAACAAGAACAAGGCAAAGTGAGCACGTAAAGGGTTTGAGGTTAGGAATCTACTAACAAATCAGCTTTATACAGGACTGATTCAAATTGAGTACTTTAAGGCAGACTTTGCTTTAGCTAGCACTTGGTCTTCCAGTATTATTATTTTTTTATTATTATTTTATACATTTAATGCTTGAACCTCGCTCAGGAGCAACGGGGCATTGTACGGGTCATAGAGCAAATCACTGGTATTGAGAACTTAACACGCCACCAAGTAAACATTAGTAATATTTATTAGAGTACAATATACGGATGCAGGTGTGCACAACATAGCCAGAATTTACATTACTGAATGTGTTGCTGGAAGAGCCAGTTCTCCATTCTTTAATAAACTGATGGAGGTTTGAGCTGTTGGGACTGGTACCAGGATGGAGCTCCAGAGGACTGGATCATAGCATGATGACAGTTCCCTAGTTTTATTTATGAGAGCTAGTCTAGTTTACAATCTGTTGATGGTATTACTGGGAGAATACTATGGGCTGTCCGATATTTTTAGTTTGACCTTCAGGTAGTCAGGTAGGCCGGCGTGTTGCCTTGTAGGTGAGACATGTGATTTTAAAATGATCCTAGGCAAAATGGGAGCCAGTATAGTCTATGTCCTAGATCCAGTGATGAGGTGAGCCGAGGTATAGTGGGTTGCTTTGAGGGGGCAGGTGAGCAGCCAAGAGCCCCAAAGGGAGGTCATTACCCCCATTGATATGCAAGATCACTGAAACCCTTTGGAAGTCCAAGGGTGGGAATAAGAGCTGTATTTTTTGCAGAGTAAGGAGATCTGATACCAAGACACTTTAGCCTTTTATGTAATGTGTTGTTGGGAGGATAGATTGCTATGCAAACACAAGCCTAGTTATTTTGCTGAGTGGGTGAGGTGAGGGTTGAACCTGCCCAAACACATTTCATCCAGCCACGTTAGAGTGGGTTTCTGCTTTGAGGTGTTGCCCAGGAGTATAATGTTAATCTAGGTGGAGGTAACTTGTAATTATGCACTTGACATCCGTGTTTGAATAGATGTGAGGCATGATCAAAGGCAAGCAATGTCTGGCTGGCCCCTGACCTTTAGGTACTACTATGTATCATCTGTATACTGGTGCATCACAATGTTGGGGTATTCTAGGCGTCAGTCCAGTTGTTGCATACAGAGCTTAAAGATGACAGGGAGAGAATGGAACCCTGAAGGACTCCACTGAATGAATGTAACCTGAGGGTGTAGCATTCAGACCTGAGAGAGCCCATCATGGCAGCCTGGTGTCTGCCAGATAGGTAGGATGTGAACCATTTCAGCATGGCACAAGAGAATCTCATCCTGTGGGCAAGAAGGCTGAGCAGAGTGTGATGGTCGACCCTGTTGATTGCAACCGAGAAACCCAGGAGGGCTAGCCGGCGTGAATCCCCTTTATCGATATTTGGAATGGCATCATTGACAACCTGGATGGTGGCCGTTTTAGTGTTGCTTTTGTGGTGGAACCCAGATTGATAATCCCGGAGCAGGCCAAGTTGCAGGATTTCGTAAGTACCTTATCTATGACTTTGCCAATAACAGAGAGGCTCGTGATCAGCCGGTAGCGGTATCCAGTGATAAAGTTGCCTGGGAAAAGATCGCCAAGTGCTGATATTTACTCAAATATGTATTTGCATGAAAATCAAGCACTTTCCCGAAGTATTCTAGCACTGGAGTTATAATAGTAGTTAATAACTGCCCTAGAATTTGTAGGGGAAGGCTTTTAGGGGTGCAGGAAAGAAAATCGCCTACCTGCCGACTTTTTCTCAGGGGGCATTTTTAATAGAACCCAGGTGGTAGCTTGTTTGTTCTTCTGGGGTGAGGGTCGGTTTTTCAGGATTGGGCGTATATTGACATCATAATGACATCATAGCTACATTACTGACATGGGTAGTATAGCTCAGTGGCAACATGCTCGTCTTGGAAGCAAGATGATTTAGACCAACACGGGTTTGAATCTTGGGGCTGCGCTTTGAAACCTTTTCGGTATTAAGCACGTTATAAAAAAAACAATTATAATATAATATAATGCCTTACACATACAGTAAGAACAGATGAAGGACTTACAGAGGAAACCCCTGACAGGCTCCCACAGAATCGGACAACCCTGACACCACCATCCTCACTCCCCACAACTTACCAGGTCACCTCTATCAGTTTTCAGTCCTGAATCATCCTGGCAACCAGAAACCTGGCCATGGAATAAATAACGGTCAGAGACTGCTTACTATTTCCTTGGTGGCCATCTTGTTTTAAAAAAAGGTTTTTAGGCAAATTGGCGTTTGTAAGATACGCAATAAGATTCAAAAGTTAGGGCCCCTGGTTGGGAGCCTATTCGACCCAGGAGGGTTACTAGGGAACAATGACTACAATTGAATAGGTCCAAGAGAAATAGGTGCTATCAGAATACTCCTGTTTTTGTTCACCCTCTGCATGAAAGAAGAATAAAGATTTCCAAGCTCTGTTGTAGAATCAATCTTATTTTTTATCTAATGTTAGTACAGTTCAAAATAAAATGGACGTTTCAGAGTTAGCAACAAGAGAAAAGGGAGGTCATTGACCTAAAGTACAGAAAATATTTACAACACACGGAATCAAAGGTTTTTCGGTAGGACAACTGTCTTGGCGTTGAAGGAATGTTCCCTGTTCCCCTTCTCCTTTGCAGGTATTTTCCTTTCAATGGCATCTACCTCACACGCCATTGCTTGTCTATCGATGAACCTGAGCTTTTTGCATCTCATGGTTCGCCTGGTGTAGAACTGGTTAGTCTCCACTCAGAGATTGGTGCCAGTAGCAGATCGGGTTCTAGCAAATACTGTGTCCAGACTAGAACCAGCAGTAATGGCGATTGCTGGAATCACTCCATCTGTTTTCAAATAGTACAAGGATAAATGTTCTCCCATGCAAATTCCTTACTTTTTTTGTGTTTGAAGTGTTCCATTATCGGAGGGGGTCTTCCCGATGACAGCGTTGATTCACACTCAGCAGGGACGGTGTGGGGCTCTACTTGGAATGCAAAGAGGACCAAAGTGCCCATGATTCCATGAATACTGTAGCTCTGGTTAGTCCCTCTGGTGCGAAGGAGGAGCAAAGGCATGCAGTGAGTTCACCGAATCTGCTGTTGTCTTTCATGCAGTGACACTATCTCACACATAACAAAAGGAATCACTTGCTCATTAATCTCACACTTTTCTTTGTTATGTGCATTTTATGTTTATTTCGTAACGAAAGAGTTCCATAAAATAAATATACACAGCAAAACATCACAGTTTTCATTACTAATAAATTATTTCAGCCTCTAAATTGACCATAACCAAAAATAAAAAGATTACATCCATTAAAAATGAGACTCATTTGATCTGCTTAAAATGTCTGTACTTTCCCAACTTGGACAAAATGCCCATTGGGGGGAGCGTGTTATCACTGGATTAACTTTAAAGTGCACATACTTAAAATCTTTTAACATTCTAACTACTGGGCAGAATCAAAAAACTAGTTGTAGGGACTTAAAGATAGGGTACCATGAATGTACGTCTTATGTTCATTGCTTGTTTTAAGAATGACAGTAGGGTCCACCTTGTTCTTGGAGTATTGGCCCAAAGCAAGTACGTTATTGTACATTTAAGAAACTCATTTTCGAACTTTTTCATTACTGAATGAGATAGCATACATTAAGAGACTGAATCATGGAAAAGTGTGCATTTTTCACGCAATAGCTGCATGCCGAAAACGGCACTCTCCAAGCCTGTGCGCAGAATAAAAAAATATGTGTACTGCGTATTCATGGAATGTACTTCACAAAGTAAAGGTATTCTTAAGTCGTGCCCAGAAGGCCCCCGACATAACACCACGTGAACCATAAACAGCCAGAACAGTTACATTTGCGTGTTCCCCCAGAGGCGACTGCACGCATCCTTCAAACAGTGCGTGTGGTCTTCCACAAGCAGGCCTGCATCTCGGGGAACCATGCACAGGGTCCCCCGTAACTGTTGCCGGCACTCTGAAAACATGCGTATGAAAAATCATAATTCGGGTTAAACTCGGAAATCTGCTTGCAAACCTCTGTAAACCGTTTCTGCACCCTGCCACACTGCGTACGCACACCCCTCAGTTAGATCATAACCCCAGTTGCGTACATGCACCCCTAAATCTGACATGCAAACCCACCTCCGTGCTGCTATTCCTATGTTGCTAGTGTCTTTACGCCTGCCTTCGGTTGACGTAGACATCTGTTGACTTGCGTGGTCATTTCTACGTCGAGAGGCTGCACTAGTGGATCAATGAATATGTGTTGTTTGGCGCAATTGTGGGCATGCAAGGAGCTGCCTGCAGCCCGTCCCTCCTTTTTCGTAAGTTCTTCCCCATTTTCTGCGTTCTGCCCCCTTCCCAGCCCTCTGCGCAATCCGTGCCACACTCAGAGTGGTGTCTTACACAAGGTGTTCTACGGCTCTCAGATACGTGTTGAGCCTGTGTGAACTCCATGCAAGTCCTGGAAAAGTCCTGTGCATTTGATTCCATAAATCGACAAAGGGGATTTTACACGCAGTTTGGCGTGCAAAGTCCCTATTTTCAGCACAGATAATTCCACGAATCGGGCTCTAAGAGTCAAACCAGATGCACAGAATGAAACCAAATGGCTTAGAGCCAAAGCCTGGAGCTGTTGAGTATCCATTGGTTTAGAACCACAACTCCCATCATCCCTCACCATCATAGTTAATACTGAGGGAGCATGGAAGTCACAGTCCAAAAAGTATCTGGAGAGTCGCATGTTGTAGACCTCTGGTTTAGAGGTTGAGCATGGGCAAAACGGTGTGTTGAAGCTTTCCCAAAAAAGGATTAAGCGGAAGAAGTGTGGCTAGTGTACAAACTAATTTTGCCCCCCTCGAGACATTATACATAATAACACACTATAACTCTTTTCATATGTAGAATATGTTCTGAACAAGTGTGCAGGTAATGTGATCTGGACCCTGGTATTTCGTGTGAATTCGGAACTGTTTTCCCCCTGTCGTTTCATCCGCTCCCAAGTCAAATTCCTTCTAAACAGGTCACGTGGGAAGTGCAGAACATGGAAATAGAAAGAGCTTGGAGTCTAACCCCCTACCTTTAATTTGACTAAACCTGCTGTTAAAGGGAGGTCTTTTTCTGCTAACCCATAGTGCATTAGAACGATGAATCTTTCTTACGTTACACCTTTTCAGCCTACTCCATGACAGCGCCAAGGACAAAGTCTGCTTCAGTTATCTGTGTTTTTTTTTTTAAATCACTTTTTAATTTCTCCACTGATATGCGACCCCATTTACTTTTTTTAGTCACTCTGTTAAAGAAAACCATCAAAAACAGCCAGAAAACTGTCTGGTATGAGTTATCGCGTGTGTACTCTGAGCCCCACAGTGGCTGCAAGTGCTATATTATTGATGTATTTTATTTTATGACATATAGAACTGTCTCGAGCCGCATGCTCTGCAATGATGTCACCAGGAAGTCATGTTTTTAAACCACAAAGCCAAGACTATGCAACGGTCTTGGGATATAAAATTAGCCCAGGAGGGGGCCCACTGAAGTTTCAGGGCAGGTGGTTGTATTCTATTTGTAATGTGCTTATGTGGCACTGCCGGAGCGTGGTCTGGCACGGTGCCCCTCACACATTACTGCGGAGCATACTTATCTGAACAGCATACTTGAGGGCGGCTCCGGCGTGCCATAGAAAGGCGCCTGCATTCGCTGCCCCCAGGCCTTGGAGTTGGGAAATGGCATTCGCTTGCCACTCAGCTCCGGACCACGACCCAGCCTCTATCTCTTCTACTTCCACCTCCCACCAAAGCTTGTCACAGAGAAGTCCGTTTATAATGAATATCTATATCAATACAGACAGAGAGATATTTAAAACGTTTAGAAGTGGCAGGGGGCGGTGTAGCAGCACAAGGAAGAACCTAAAAAATAAACCCGGTCTTTTTTGCTATTTTCATCACATGTCCTTTTTAGACTTTTAAATGTTGACATTTTTCTCCAACTGATTTTCCGCTCATTATAGCTGTATTTGAGCAACTCGGAATAGTCCTACTGGTCATACAGATACATTTCCCTAAATCTAATAATTCGAGTATAATATGTCTGTATAATATCTACATGGTTTTTGTTGTTTTTTTTTTTCTTGCTACCTTTATTGTACATACTTGTACAGCACTTTAACCTAAGCTGAAAATATCCTTGTTGCTTTCTGCGCCCTGATACCCCCGGGTCTGGCACGCATTATAAATGATAAAACAAACAAACAAACAGAGACGCCCCTTGTATGTGTGCAATCAAGCAGTAGATTTCAAGATTTGCACACATGTCCCAGCATGACAATGTTCGCCTTGGGTTCGGGCGACATCGATGTAACGTAGAACTCCATTTGTACGATATACCTCTATTTCCATGGCTACTCTTCAAAAGCAGAACATTCACGATTTAGTCTGGTGTATGGTATGCTGTGGGCCACACGTTCTCATCATCTGCTTTCAAGTTGTCATGGTCGACATTGGCATGTGGCTTTCTCCCTCTTTTTGTTTTACAGTTTTGAATTTTAGGGATAGTACTGGGCCTCGTTCCGAGTTGGCCAGTACATGGTAAAAGTGCCGGTAATAATGTTTACCGGCACTATTACCGGACCGGACAACTACAACTTTGCTGGAAGGGGTGAAGGATTTACCTCCAGCTAAGAGCTGGAGATAAATGTGTCCCATATCGGCAAACAAATTCCTTTATTACCGGCACTGCCGTTAATTGCAGAAAAATCTCCCCATGGAGTCCGATTGGATTGGAATGGGTTGGAATGCGGATTTACCGCCCTTACTGGCACTTGTAATCTGTCGATAATTGCGGCAGACCAAGTGCCGGTAACAGCAATTCCATTTGTCTGTATTCTGGCCGATTTACCTCTGGAATACTGTAAAGCTTGTAATGTGGCCCACTGTTTGTTTTCTGTAGCAGCCTAACTAATCTCTCCACCCTGGTCAGCCTCTTAAGGGGAAGAACTTCCAAGGTAAGACCTGAACTGTTGGTGCAAAACCGGTCAAAAAGTCCAATAATCTTCAAGTGTGTCATATCCCAACCATTTTTAAGAACAAGTTGTGCATTAGCACCCATAGTCTGATCTAAAGGCCATCCAAACCTGCAAAAAAGATCTCTCAACACCATCAGCTTTCAATATCGTTCAAATCCTGACACTGCCCCAGCAGTACCTCTCCTGCTCAGGGACAACATGTGTCAAGGGAAAATGTGGCAGCTGGAGCCAAAAAGTATGGGGATGATCAGAAAGAGGACACCCTCTTTCACAGGTTAGGAGATGGGTCTTCCTGACCCAATAGAGGTAGAGCGTGAACAAGGAGAGGAGGGGGTGAGCACCTCCAAGCATGATAAGGCATAGTGCACGCTCAAAAGCCTTTATGGGAAAATACTACTGTGCCGTTGGACCATTTCTTATGTTTTCCTTTGCAAGCAGAAGGGTGAAAAGTTGAAGGGTGAGGGTGTCAATAACTACATGGTTCCCTTGTGTGACCTTAGAGAAAGATATACGTTCACAGGGACACAGGAGGGGTATTTAAGGGAGCGACTGATGTTACATACATCCATTATTGTATACATTATTTTAATAAATGTTGTCCTCTCCGATAGGGAAACTTGAGGCAAAATTCAAAAATGAAATATGTACACTATTCCCTGGATAGTGGCCATCCGATGAGTGCTTCGAGGTTATGGATATGTTCATTAATAAATCATTGGGTCTAAAATGTCCTTAGGTCATCATTACATCATGTAGTTTTTTTTTTTAATTCGTATTTATATAGCGCACATCAGTCCGAGGACATTGTGGCACTGGTTACAGTGTACAGCTTAATTACATAGCATGAGCAACAATATATGTAAAAGGTTACAGTATAGTTATATTACATTTCTGATTATATTACAATGTACAAGGCTGGAGTAGGGGGGGAAATTGCAGTGCTAGTTGAGGAGGGTGGTCTTGAGGTTGTTGCGGAAGACAGTGATGAAAGTTTCAGTTCTAAGGGTGGCAGGGAGGGAGTTCCAGAGTTTTGGTGCAATGTAGGAGAAGCCTAGACCTCCTGCTCCTGGCTCTCTTGATGCATGGAATGTGTAGTTGGTTGGTGTACTGAGTTCTGGTGGGGCGAGAGGAGGTGGATCTCGATAGTGATTTAGATAGGTAAGTGGGAGCAGTGTTGTTGATGCATTTGTGTGTGATGGTGAGGATTTTTAGAGTGATACGGTCTTTGACCTGAAGCCATCGTGCTGAGTGTCTGGCTTGGGATATATGGTCTCTTCTGGTGATGCTCATGGTGGCTCTGATGGCATTGTTTTGTGTAGTTTGCAGTTTGTGAATTTTCTTGGCAGAGGTGCCGGCTAGGAGAGCATTGCAGTAATCGAGTTTGGCGCCTACAGTGGCTCTAGCTATGGCTAGGTGGTTTGGGGCGGATAGGTAAGGTTTAATGGCATTGATGAGTTTAGTGCTGAACGCTGATGCCGAGGCTATGGCGCTGACTTGTTTGTTCATGGATAAGTTGGCGTCAATGTGAACACCTAGTGTCTTGACGGATGATGATACGGAGATGGTTGAGTTGTCTATGTTGAAGTTAGCGTATTGGGGACTGAGCTTCTTTAACGTACTGTTCTGCCCAAGGATGAGAATTTCAGTCTTCTCCCCGTTCAGACAAAGGCCATTGATTGCCATCCATGCTTGGATAGTAGCATAGATGTTGTGAAGGGTAGTGGCATCTTGGAGATAGAGTCCAGTAAGAGGTATGAGAACTTGAGTGTTATCAGATTAGTTGGTACATGCAACACCTAAGGAGTCTAGTAGGTAAAAGAGGGGTTTAGTGAAGAGGTTGTAGAGGGTGGGGGCTGTGCATGAACCTTGGCGGGACCCTGCAGTGTATAGTAGTAGGATCTGCATTAGCTGTGTCGGAATAGACCTTCATGGCTCTACCTTCGAGGAAGGAGGTGATCCAGGTTGCTGCTTATTTAGAGAAGTGGGCCGCGTGAGTGAGGTGGGTGGTAAGTGTTTGGTGATCTACTAGATCAAATGCTGCTGATAGATCAAGAAGGAGGAGTAGGGCAGGTTTGCCTTTGTCCATGATCTCTAAGATTTGATTCTTTAGGTCTAATAAGGCAGATTCTGTTCCATGCCCGACACGGAATCCAGATTGCCTTTGCCTAGAATGGCGTTCGCTTCAATGTATGATTGGATCTGGTTGTGAGCTGCTTTATCCAGGATTTTCAAGAGGAAAGGGACTGTTGTTATCGGTCTGTAGTTGTTGGGTTGTGTTGGGTCTAATGTGGCCTTTTTTAGAAGTGGCAGAACCCAGGCTTCTTTGAGATTATTATGGACAATTCCTGTTTGGAATGAAGCGTTAATGAAGGCAGTGATCACGGGTGCTAGGAGGTTGGCGCACTGCTTGATGAGCATGGGAGGGCATATGTCTGCTTTGCAGAGTGATGGTTTGAAGTTTTTTATGAGATTAAGGACCTCAGGTTCAGTGACGTCTCTGAAGGAGAATTGAGAGTGATTGAAATCCGTACACTTGTCTTCTGTAGGGCGGTTAGCTTTTTGGTTGGGGAGGGCTTTGCAGTGGTTTGGGATTTTTTTCTGGAGGAGTTTTATTTTGCTAAGCATGGCAGACTGAATGCTGTCACACCAGGCTTTGTCTTTAACAATCTCGTCTGCGGTACCCGGTGGTGTGACTAGTTCATTAAAGATAGTGAATAATTCTTTAGCTTGGGAATTGGCCTTTGTGATCCTGTCATTGAAGGAGTTGGATTTTGCTACTAAAATGGCTTTTTTATATTAGAGTGCTATTTGCTTGAAGAGGCTCTTATTTAGGTCACTGGGATCCTTTCGCCAGTTTTTCAGTGCCTGACGTTTTTGTGCTCTGAGGCCTTGGAATTCCTCTGAGAACCAGGAGTTATAGTGAAAGGATTTTTTTCTTTCTTGTTTTCGAGTGGGGCTATAGAGTTTATGGCATTGGTGAGAGTCTCATTGAAGATAGCTGATAGGGTATTCGGGTCCTGGGAGAATGGTGGTGCTAAGCAAGGGTGAGTGAGGTGGGGTCGCAAGTTGTCTGCATTGAGTTTTTTTGAACTTTTTGTTTAGTGGACACCCTCCAAGGATGCAGTTTATTGCTGGATGCCATCCCTTCTTCATGACTTCAGATCACAGGGCTTGCAAGAGGAGGATGAAGCCTGTGAAGGCTGTGGGTAGAATAGCCCAATAGTTTATGGGATTCCCTGTACCACCGTTTTCACTATCCTGTTCCTTGCCTGGGATCCACAACACTGCCTGTCTTCTTTGGCCCACATCAGAAACGCATGCTATTTCCAGCCCAACCGCTACCAACAGTACCTAGTATTGGCTCCCCTCCTTCGGCCAACATCCAGACCACATGATCACGCACTCTATCTATAAACACCCCGGGGAAGTCTCGCCCTAGCAACAGTTTCCAGGTCAAAGATGATGCTTGTTGGAATGGCCTCTGCGCAGCTTGTGCCTGGTCCCTTTAACTGGTCTGAAAGACAGGCCGTACCTTCACAACCGAGAAGGTGGGATTATAATCTGAGGCATTACTTTACTGTGTACTCGATTTGTGATTTATTCTACTCCATGTTCTTATTGTATTTACTGATGTAGTGTGTCATGTTTTTAAGGCATATGGTGATTAACTGGAGAAGGAAAAAGGGTACAGCCTGTACATTAGTGGTGGGTTTCTTATAGTTTGTTGCCAAGAAGAAGCTTTGGTCTTGTACTGTTCTGCAGAGTACTGTTTAATATTAGCAAATGGGGATCATTATCAACCTCCTCTCAACCAATTACAATGTTCAGAGCACAGTCAATAACAACTGGTATTGACTGCATTCTAAAAATTCTGACTTCGAAAGCAGACAGGGCAACCACATTGCAAATTTCCAGGCAAAGTTTCTTTCAACAAGACACTTACTTTCTATTGTTTTTGTTCTCTAATATTATGTCCTGAGGAAGTGCCTCTTAACTCACGAAAAACATATGGATGCAGTCATATTGGAGTAATGATTGAATTTATGCCACAATAAAGCAACATGTTTTAAAAAGATCATGATATTTGTTTTAATTGGTAGCAAGACATCCACCTCCATTAACCGTATTGCCATTTACTGCACTCTGTTTACATTGATTTCTTTTACATTGTTTTGCCAATGTATACATGGTGGAAGGGCCTCAGTGTGAGAGCAATTTTCAGTGCAAGCTTTGAGAAGATGAGGACATTTTAGAGCTGCTACATCAGTTTATCAATTGATGCCTCTTTTGTCAACTGGGTATGTACATACATCATTGCACTGTTTGTCAGTGTCAGATCCATGAATCCATAAATGTTCTATCACAGACTAAAGATGTGGCAAATGCTATGCCTCACCCTACGCACTCTTATCGCCAACCAGGCAAGTTGAGCACTGGCCCAAGCATAATACATAAAAGGCTTCAGTTTTAGAATACATTCTTTGTTACATACAAAACAGAAGAACTTTAAATACCTAAATTGACCTGCAGTCCCAACCTCTCCTCATGTAGATTCCTGCCTCTCCTCCAGTGGCCAGGCTGCTTTGGCTCAGGTGGATGAGATTGCACCTCCTTCGTTAATTCTCCTCATTGTGTCCTGCAAGCATTGATTCTTCATACAGACAACGCTTGCCTTTGACCTTCAGTTCGAGGTCTTTGCAGATACCCTCCTGGCTTTCACGAGGAGGAAACACATTACCATTATCTGGTTTACAAGCCTCCACAGTCATAGAAGTTCTTTAGCAAGTCCAAGGCCATCATATGTCAATAACATGATTTTAACAAGGCCATTGCAGCATTGTACTTTCTTTTGCCTCTGATAATGGGCAGTCATGTTTCCTCCGTAGATAAAGGGCCTGATTCATGGAAATATCTGCACAGAAAATAAGGACATTGTGTGCCAAACCGCACACTAATTCCCATTTGTTGATTCATGGAATCGACTGCACAGTACTTTTTCATACTTTGCAGGGACTATGCACATGCTCGGCACATGACTACGAGAGATCGAGTGCCTTGCATGAGATACCACGCAGAGCATGGGCATGGCTTGCGCGGAGAGCAGGGTAGGGGGCGGAATCCAGAAAGTGAGGAAGAACAAGGAAAAATGTGGGCGTTACAAGGGACGCCCCGCAGACAGTCATTTACACACACACTATTGCGTGGAACGATGTGCATTGATGTATCCAAGTGCCATGCAAAGCCCTTATACTATCCACCACCCGAAGGCAGGCGTGTGGACACTTGCACATATGAATCACTATGCAGAGGTAAGATTGGGTGTCGATTTAGGGGTGTCTGTACACAGCCGGGGTTCCGATCTGACTTAAGGATGCGCATACGCAGTGTAGCACGGTGCAGGAATAGTTACGGGGTTCGCACACAGATTTTCAGAGTTTTACCCGAGTTTTACCCGAGTTACGATAAATCGTACGCATGACTTCGGGGTCCTGTTAAGAGTTGCGGGGGACACTGTGTGGGGTCCCCGAGATGCAGGCCTGCTTACGATGTACCCCCGCACTGTTTGAAGGGTGCATGTAGTCACAACCAGGGGAGCAGACAAAGGTAGCTGGTTTGGCTGTTTTTCCTTTGCATGGGGTGCATTCCGGCCGCGACTTGCATATACGGTTACTCTTAACAAAAAATTCCATGAATACGTGGTGCGCACAGAATGATTTCTGCGTGCAGGCTCACATAGTGTCATTCCCGGTGCGTGTTCTTTGCAGGATAAATTCACACTTTTCAATTAATCGGGCCCAAAATGTTATTTTATCAAATCCACTATAACTCTACATGCATGCTGTGAATCATTTTGTACACTACCTCTTTTGTATCACCATTCATACTTGAAATTACATCTGTCTGTTTAGTCTCTTCCCATAACCTTTTGTCTTTTCTGTGCCACTGTTGCCTTGTTTTCTCTTTCAACGCAAGCACCACATCTGGCTCTTACTGTATGCTGGTAAACAATATGGCTCTATTCAGACAAGTTTCTGTGCTTGTGATGTTGATGTGTACATTATAAAAAACATAACATAATGTACTGAAGTATAATGTAACATAACATTATATTTGTTTTATCCCAGTGTTCCAAAGAAGATACAGCTGGCCAGGAACCTAGGTTTACAGGAAGCTATGTATGAAACAAGTAGCATTGAGTTGTCTGGAATGTGCATTGTGGTAGTAGGTATCATGTAGAGAGAGGCATCAGTAAAGGATGTGAGTGAGACGTGTGGGATACAGCAAAAGGGAGGAGGAAGTGGTGGTGAAAGTTAATATAGTGAAAGGTTACAAGAAAGGAAGTGAATATCTGCGGATATCATGAGAGTGTGTGTTACAAAAGAACTGTAGAATTCTAGGGTAAGTGAAACCCCTTCATATCCTTGTGGATCATTGGTTGTTTCTTTCCTTATGTGCACAATTTTCGAATTTTAAGTTGAACGTGCAAAGTATAGCTGCGGGGCGCAGCCAAAAGAACATTTATCCTTTATCTTCATGCTTAGTTTAGAATATGAGGGTCATCTTAGGTTTTGGACACGGAAAAGAGCACTTTTACGTTTGGACATAGTGACTTGGACCCTAGTTATTTGGGTTGAGGCAGGGAAACGCCTCATAGGTAGAGGGAAAGGTCGGTTTTCCTCCAACCCCCTTTTAAAATAAATAAAAGTCTATAGCAATCAAAGTATCCATCTGACCCATCACAGTATGTAGGCAGAGGAGACGGGAAGGTCATAATAAATGGTCCATCGTCATTTAATTCTTTTGCAGCCACCATTGAATGCATAGAAGATATCAATAGGATTAGCCATTATCTTCATTATTAATGTTATTAATATCATTTTTCATATCATTATTATTATGGTATCTGGGAAGCAACTGAGTGTTTTACAAGTCACGGGGGAAGTACACAGAGAAGAAAGGAGGTCACAAGGGATCAATACAAAAGAGCTAAAAGCTTAAAATGGGGAAAGAGAAGTTGGGCAATTAAGGAACAAGGGATCTACAAGCAACCATGGCAGGAAACAGGGAGAACCAGTTAACAGTCTAGTATTAGGGGAGGAGGGGAGGGAGTGTGAACCTATGTGTTAAGTAGGAGACATTCCTTGAAGGGGAGGGTCTTGAGCTCCTTTCTGAAATGTAGAATTGATGGGTGAAATCGGATTTTTGTTCATTGTCATCCAAACGAGAAAGTGCTTGGGTGCAAATGAGCAGTCCTAAGTTACTGGAGGAGTAACTTTAGCCTGCTGTCCCAACCTGATTACAGTGGGTGTCCTTGCACTCCTGGATCCTTAGAAACTAGAAGTGATTGCAGACTTTCATAGTTCAAGTAAACCAAGTGAGGTTTATATGCAATTATACATGTAGCTGGTTGTTAGTGTTTTTGCAGTGGTTTGTTAGGGAATATTATTTTCATAAACGTTTCTGTATTTCTTTGCTTGTCAATAAAGAAAGCTCTGGTTTAAACTCATGTGATGATAATAGAGACGATGCCATTACACAAGTTGCTATGGATATTCCTAGACCTAAGCTCAGGGCTGCTAGGGACCCCTTTCTCATGGCAAGGTTGTTTCCCATCAACCTATGCTAAACGTTTTATGCCTGCTAAAGGGTCAAGCTGATGCACACACCATTAACATTGGATGTCTTTAGGATATTGCACTTTGAGTTCCTGAAAACTGGTAGTTTTTTTGGATTATTAAGCCGCCCATGAGGCAACAATGGCAATCTAAAAAGTAAAATAAAAGAGGCGATGGCTAAAAAATAAACCAGCATTTATCCATGCCGAAGGAAAAAGACCACAGGACAAGCCGATAGCCACCACCACAAGACAACATGATTTCATAGAGATTTTGAATGCATGATTGAAACACAACCCCTTGGTTAGTAAAAACTATTGTCATCTAGCCAATTTGACAGAGCAGATGAGTTCCAATACCTTGCAGGCCTACCCAGAGCTGTGACTAGAAATACCAATGACATTGGAAATATCCCATAGACCTTGACAAACATTCAACACTAGAAGAATGCATAGTTTGCAGTAATCAATAGCCGTCTCTGTAATTCATTACAAAGGTATTTTGAAGGGAGAGGGAAATACTGAAACCTGAAGCATATGCTTTCAGGGAAAGACAGAGTCACATAAAACACATGGATTAACATTATTCACAGGAATGAGAATATGATTTTCTGACATCAACAATTGAAAAGGATTTTCGATCTTCAGAAGTTTTAGATAGTGTGATAGTGTCAAGTGTGTCCGGTGCCATGAGAATGATCAATCTGGATGTCAGGAATGCTGAGGGCGCAGGAACACAACTGAAAGTTGAAAGATTTGACACTGCTCATTGGTCATTTGGAAAACAATCAGTCACAATGGCCAAAAAGGAGAAAAAAAATGTTTGCTTTCTACAAGTATGACAAATGGATGTATGTGATCTGCGCGTGAACATTTTGTTTGTGGGCAGACTGCCCTCAGTAAAACTGCTCAGGCTCCGGTTTTGACCGTTCATTGAAAACGGTGGCCCGATGAATTTTTGTCACCCGCCTCCATTGTTAAGGATGCAGGGGACACCCCCGCAACCCACGATGTTGCAGATTCCTGAACAGGAAGAGCGAGGGACACCCCCGCAACCCCTGCTCCTCATGCTCATGTAAGTAGGTCAAAAAGTAAAACCTTATTTAACAGAAAGAAAATGAAATGTTTAAGAGAAAGAAAATGGAATGCTGAATGAAAAGAAGAGATGGCATGAACAATAAACGGTAAGTTGTATAGGATTGGAGGGAAGTTTTAAATTAGGTCAAAAGGGGAGAAGGTAAAAACGTAAAGCTATAATTAGGTCAAAAAGACATGACTAACAAAAATAAACAAGCAAATTGGGTACTACCTGAAAAAATAAATATGCCAATGTTTTACGTCTCCAATATGGGTTAGTTGATCACTGTTAGTGTGGCTTCTTTTCTAGATGTTCTACAGCAGTTATCACAAACATCCAGGTGCCTGTTTAAGTGATTTGTGTAACAATGATGTACTGTGGCGTGAAACTAGAAATGCCATTAAAGATGTTGTGGGTTTAACAGTGGTGTCAATGTCGTAACAAGAGAAACTCTGGGGGTCAATAGAGGAATTGGTTAATTGAACATAATATCCCCACAGAGCATACTATTGAGAGGTTGGCGACCGCCAGCCAAGCTAGTGAGCCTGAGGGCCTCTAACAAGGGTGAAGCTCACCTGGCACATTATAGAACCCCATGGTAAGTGCTCTAAGAGTATTAGAGCTTGCACAGGAGGGAAAGGTGAAGCCTCACCTTGGGATTCCTGTGAGTGATCTAGTCCATCCCTCCTTTCACATTGTCTACACAACACAAAGGGATGCTTGAAAGACTGACTTTTTAGGCAGTTACAGCCTCCATTTTAAGCTTGTTGATTGGCTACATAGGTGGAAACAGTGAGAAGAATAAATAAGATTAATGGAATGTGGTTTTCTACTGCTTTCCGATCGTCTAAAGAGAAGGAAACATGCTCTTCTACTTGATCTGGGTAAATGGATTCATGGGTAAATGTAAAACAATAGTGCAATTAGTTGAACCTTAGGGATATTATGAAAAACAGATAAGAATACGAATAACAATCATCAAAGTCAAAACTGTGATAAACAGACTGTGATCTCAGGGACAGGTGTTATTCTTAATCACGGTTACCTTTCTTTTGACATGAGCCACAAAATGGGGATGCACAAGTTGAATGTGTGCACACTTCAATAGAAGAACTTGTTTATAGTATGTGTATGCATGGCATGTTCCTCATTTCTTATTGAAGTACTGTCCTTTGACTATAATTATCTACAGAAGCCTCATCTTCATCCAGTTTCTTCATCGGTAACCGGGCTTCGTATTTCATATTATCCTGATAACAATCATTTGATATGCAACACATTATTACTCCGCGAAATGTAGGGGGCGCTTACATCAAATCCCCATCGTATATATGCAGAGGTCTGAACCTACTTTTCAAGAATCCAAATGACCGCTCAGTGCTGTTTCTCATTTTTGTATTTGCAGTGTTGAACCTCTAATCTGAGGGGGTACCTAGGGCAAGGTCATGTGGCCAAAAGCCAAGGTATAGGCAATATCCCCCTTGGAGAAAATGATTCCACAGTGGCATAACTAACACGAGCCTCTTCTGTGTCACAGCTGTTTCAGTATTTAGCTACAAGCCATCCAATGTCCTGGGTGTTACCAGCAAAGGGAGGATCTGAGCAACAAAGCACGTTAGTCAGATCCGCAGCACGGCCCATCTACACTTTTACAGTTCACACCATGTTTCGTTTTCTAAAAAGCTGTTCTTGCCCTCCTGGTAAAACAATGGGAACATGCTTACAGTCCCGAAATTCCACATAATGGCGACTTCTTGATCCATAGATCAGATGTCACTTTTACCAAAATTGTAATATCAGTCATGTTTCGCAACATGGCCTCCAGGACCTGCTTCAGTATGTTGCAAAAGGAATGGTGGTGTACTCCTCAAACCATGGCTATGGAAATTTGGAGAAAAAAAAAAACTTGCTAATTAGTGCAAAACAGACATCAATTAGAGGTATTGCAGTGTGTATATTCCAAGAGGGTACTAACTGTTGGTTAATACTGTCCAATGAAGAAATGAAGAAAGTCAGTTTGCTCTGTCCGGTTGATACATTTCCAGACTTGTACTCCTACATATCCATCAGGGATACCCCTGGCCTGAAGGTGATGGAGTCTGCCCTGCCTAGAGACCCAAGCTACTCCTCACTGATGATGCTCAACAAGGCTGAAACATGTCTGGGGATGCGTGTGGTCTCGTGCAGTAGGGATGTGACCTAGCAGTTCGGGCTGGACTGCCCCTTTTGGGGTAGAACCCAGCCTGATTTGCATACGGTTTTTCCTCTTCTGTAATGGCTTGGCAGGCTGAAAAACGATGGCTTGGAGGGTTTCCCAGAGCTACGCCCGTGGTTATGATTAATTCAAAACCTTCCAGTCATCACCTTTTTGTTTTGCACTTTGATTACCTGCACTTCTTCACCCCCATCTCCCTTTTTGGCACTTCTCCCCATCCTTTCCCGGCACTTGCACGATCTGATTGACACAAGGCCTAGTAAGATCGTTGTTTTGTCCTCCCTCTGTGTCCCTCCTTGTCTTGTCACGCATAGAAACACTTGTGTACAGGCGCATTATAAATTCCATATCATGGTTTGGTTTGGTTTATTATTTGTATAGCACCAACCGCCCTGATGCATCTTGGCGCTTAACTTAAGAACATTTTGGTTACAATAAGTGCCATGAAGTGGATACATACAATGCATACATAGGCATACAGAATGGGGGTGAAAAATGCATAGCGAAAAGGTGCATGATAAAGGTATTAGGAGATGAGATAACTGTGCCTTAGGGCGCAAGGCTCAGTAGGGTAGAGCACAATGACAGGAAGCAGATAGACTGCACATAAGACAATACAACTAAGGTGGCGTAAAGCCCCATCAGGTACAATTCAGGAATAAATAGAGTAGTGGACATATGCAGTGGAAAGCTTACATCTTGTAGTGAGGCTACATCAAATCCATATTTAGACAAGTTAGGTAGCATTTATATGCAGTGGAAAGCTCTTGTAGTGAAGCTACATCAAATACATATTTAGTAGAGTAAGTAGCGTGTTTATGCAAAGGGAAGCTCACATCTTGTAGTGAAACTACAACAAATACATATTCATTCGAGTTAGGTAGCGTATATATGCAGTGGAAAGCTCACATCTTGAAGTGAGGCTACATCAAGTACATATTTAGTTAGATTAGGTAGCATGTATATGCAAAGCGAAGCTCACATCTTGTAGTGAAACTACAACAAATACATATTCATTCGAGTTAGGTAGCGTATATATGCAATGGAGAACAGGCCTCTTATGGCCAATAGCTACACCAGGTGCATATGACATGGTCAGGGGGACAGGCATAAACATGGTCAGGTAGCTAGAGATATATCAAGACAGGATACGACAAGGGTAAAGAAAAGAACGTAATGATTTGTGAGCAGCGGTAGTTGCAACAAATTATGAGTGTGCCATCAGGGGATAACAAGTGGCCGAAAGCGACTGCGGTAAGAGAACATCTTAAACAATATGCAAATGCTTTAGGAGGACATGAATCAGCAGTGTGCTAACTTCTACATTAAGGCAGTTTGTTTGAGTGCACGAAGGTGAAGAGGTGCTTGTAGGGAAGTGCAGCCAGACATGATGCATAACGATAGTACACGTGGCAGGAGTAGCAAAGAGTACAGACACAAAGCGGTAGGACAATTACCAAGTCAATAAAGATAAGTCCATAGCGATTTTGCTAGTAGCAAGAATCGGGGGAGTTAATAGCATTGATCTTGGCGGGGAAGAAGAACGGCGATCGCTTGGGGTGAATAGAGTCTGGTTGTGCGAAGTTTGTTATATAAGAAGACTGTGGTAACTGATACAGCGTTCTTGTGATTCAAGTGATTGACAGTGAACAACAGGAAAAGGTGCACAATAGCAGAGGGCGGCTTGAACTTCATGAAAGCGTACATCTTACCTAATATTGTGCAGTATATGATGGGCAGAAGTACTAGGCTTTGGGCAGGTGACCACAGACGGTCAGACCATAGGAAGAGACATGGGAAAAGACAGGAATCAGCCTTGGAAGCTGACCTTAGAATGCTGGACCCAGCTCCGCCTCATGGCTCAGCCGGGCCACGGCATTTGTTGTGCCCAGGGCCAATCAGGAGGCAGGTAGCAGGGATGGGCAACACACCGGCAAGCAGCTTCAATCCAGTGAAGTTGTGGCAGTCATCTTAGATGCTCCGGCATCGGCTTCCAGTAGATGGAGGCTGTATTGGATGAGCCCCAAGTGGGGGAGCACAACCATCCTGGGTGGGAGGCAGAAGGGAAAAGACAGGAATCGGTCTTGGTAGCTGGCCTTAGAATGCTGGACCTGGCTCCGCCTCATGGCTCGGCCAGGTCACAGCATTTGTTGTGCCCAGGGCCAATCAGGAGGCAGGTAGCAGGGATGTGCAACACACCGGCAAGCAGCTTCAATCCAGCAAAGTTGCGGCGGCCATCTTAGACGGTCCGCCGTCGGCTTTCAGTAAATCGAGGGTGTATTGGATGTGCCCCAAGTGGTGGGCGGCAGAAGGGAAAAGATATCATATCATATCTTGTTATAAAGCAAGTTCAGATTGCCCCCTCCATTCTACAGCTCAGGAAGGGCCTGAAGACCCTGCACTTCCAGGAGCACCTTGCCAGTCGCTGATTGATCCACTCATTCATACTTTTCTTCTGCTAGAGCTCTCCCACTCCCCTGCACCTTCTACCTATTCCAGCACCTCTGATACCCCTCCACGCTACATGTAACCCCCTCGATGCTCACCCAATATACAGTGCTCTGTTGCCTCCCAGATAGTTTCGCACTTTATACATCTTATCCATGCATACATATATTGTCTAATGAGGCACAGTGTGCACATTTGTTAATGAAGGGGACTTCAAATTTCCCCCAATTCTAAGTACCAGAATAAAAGGGGGTGATGACGTTTAGTTATACTGCTACTGAAGTCCAATAGACATGGAGGGACTACTTATGGAAGAGCTATCACCTCTCCTGTGTAACAGCGTTGATTTGCTGGTAAGCGGGACATTCCGGATCAAGAGTGAACAAGGGTGGGAAGATCAGGTGTGTGTATGGTACCGTTTAGTCTGCTCATGGCTGTTGGGATATATCCTGCACAGTTTCTTTCTTAGGTTGCTTTATCTGGGCCTGAATACGACTACAGGAATCCATTGTCAGTCAAGCCTGTCCAGCAGTCAGAAAGATAGAACAACTCCACCCTGTCAAATGTTGTCTCTCCTTCAAGGCAGATGGGCAATTTCCGGTCTGTGGAGAATAGTTATTGCTAAGTGGAGTGGAGAATGTTTCCAATACAATTCTTCTATTTCTTCCTGTCATTAATTGGAAAAATATCACTTGGTTGCCAAAATATTCGCCTGCTCCTTTATGCTACATTGGCTAACTAACAGGTTCTGTGTACATAACAAAGAGACAAAGCCTATATTTACAATGTCCATACTCAGAAGTTAGCTCTCACTTATCATCATTTCAATTCATCCTGAAATTTGGGTCCAGCAGCGTTTCAGAACTCGGCCAGAAGCTATTGTCTCCTAGCAATTTTACTGTTTCCATTTTTGATTTCTCTCCTTGATATACCTTTCTGTCATGGGCTCCTCCAAAGAGCTCCCCTCTTAATCTCAGTCTAAAAATTGCCAGCTTCTTTATACGCATGTCCTGCTTCCCTTTAGATTAACGTTGAATGTATTGAATTCCAGTAACTCCACGGCGGTCTTATTTGGGCATGTAAGCATGTGCTCCTCTCTCTACTTTGTGGCTGCAATTCTATTTCTATTTTTGTTGGTCAGCTACACGCTGGCATTGCTTCCTCCCTGTGTGTAGTTGTTTTATTGTTAGCTTGTGTAACAAAATGCTTGTCGGACATGTTGTTTACTGCTTATTTTGCCTCAGTCAACTCTTCTAAGTTAGTGCCTGCTCAACTGTGTACGTTTTTCATTTAAGTTGTTTAAAGTGATGCTCTCATTTCTTCTGATTATATCTGACTTCTTTCATTTAAAAAACTGCTCTTCATATCAATTGTCCTCTGGTATGTTTCTTACGTACCGCCAATAGGGTTCGGTCTGGGTATATTCCACTACTGTTCCATTTTTTTCCCATCACCCTTCCCCAAGTCCACTCAAGGTGTCCGTCTATCCCGCTCCCTATAGCGATAATAGATATAACAGCAGAAGGGAACTCTTTTTTTCTGATGGTCTCCTTTTATTTCTTATGAGATGAGGCCAACACCTCTTGATCGTTCCAGCTTTCCCCAATGAAATATAGAACAAAGATGTTCACATGGGAGGCATTCATCTCAAACGGTGCCCGTTTATTTATTAAGTGTGATTTTTTTTTCTAAGTATGCTCTTTTTTCACTTAGATATTCTTCATACGATTAAAATAAGTGACATCTGGGCTTTATGTGCATGGTGTCCTTTCTGGAATTCCAGGGGCTCAAACATAAAATGTAAGTGAAAATAATATTTTGAAGGTTTTTGTACTTTCACTTGTTTTCAGTGGAGTTAGGGAACAACTATACGATTGTGTGTACGATGCTCAAAGCTTCCTGAGAAGCAGTACCAGAGCAGGACTTTCATTACATCTCGTTCAGGACCCAGCCTCTCTTAATCCCTCTGCCATTTGGAATTGAGAGGAAACAAATAAAGAGGTGCTCTTGTTCACCCCTCTGGAATACATTTCATCAAACTCTTCTGACATGATATAAGTGTCAGCAGACCTTCAAAGACCGGAAAGGTTTCACAAGCATTGGGCACAAAGTGATCCAACCGATCCAGTGCCGGGAAGATACACTGGTAGAAATATATTATGGGATGCTACTCAGGCATTGACAGCTCCAGATCAGACCCACTCAATAAAAGCAAGGACTTGGGCCAATTGGGTGCCCAAAGCAGTGCTTGGTGGATTTTGGTACAAAATCATCCTTTAAAGCAATTGAAACTTGCCTCCATTTGGAAGTGAATCATGACAAAATCTAATCGAGTTTTGAAAAACAAACGGAATTTTTTTAAATGAATCAATTATTGACAATACAACATTGATTGGTGACAAAAAGAAAATAATTTTTGAAAAAGTAGTTGCTCCAAAGCAATTGAGTTATTTTAAAAATGAAAAGCAAATCATTCACAATTTGCAAATCGAAATTTTCCATAAACTTCTTCCCTAATTATTTGTGTGACAATCAGTGGATTTGAGTTTTTTTCACCCATTCACAATTCATGAGAAACATGTTTTAACAGATGTGCCCAGCCCTATCATGCACACCAAACCAGTCATCTCAAAATGATTTTAACAACTATCCTGAGAGTGTACGTTCATTCACAGGTGTGCATGTTCATGTTAAGATTCTTGCACGCTGCATTAGCTTCTGCGGTGTCATGCAAACATGATTACAAATTCTCAGAATTATTGAATATTATGTATCTCACTTTGCCAAAGATAAATCTATGAAGCCTAATTTTGATGGCATGAATCATGATACAAAAACCCAATATAAAATCCAATAAAATCATTTACCCATTGAATAATGCCAGGAGAAAGAAGACAACCCTTGCTTTCATGAAACGTTTTACAACCCCCCCCTGCACACTATTTTCCACACCGTCGTATACCAAAATGGGTGAAGACATTTCTTAAAAATACATTTTTCTGATACTTTGCACACTTTCATTATATTAGTTAAGCATTGAAAGTTGGGATGCCTGCCAGGCTGGTGTCGGAATAGTCTCAAACTAGTTGTTGCAATCCTGTTACCACTTTCAGATGTCTTAATTAATGTTTTTCCATCTCACTGAAGAGTTGGGAAGGCAGACAGTTTGTTTGGAATGCATGCTAATCATGGACAAGGTTTGCAGATGACTCCATGCCACTAAGGGTACCCAATTCCTTGATTTTTAGTTCATTATTTATTTACTCCAATTTAGTCAATCAAAGTGATCCAAGTCTCGGACTCCCTGATTTCAATTAGCACAGGACGGGTGCATGGTTTCCCTGATAAATGGAGTCTCCTGGTAATCATAGTCTCGGTTCTTATGGTATGTGGACTCAGATGTCTGGACAGGGTATTCAGATGTGCATAAAAGAGAACATTGCTTTGATTAATGTAGAATGTTTGATGACATTGGGTTCAGTTCCTTCATTGTGCTTCTTTAAGTGCATTCAAAAAAATATTCAATCTATCCAAAGGATGAAGCCTCAGGACTCAGCGCGTTTGGGAAGAACTAAAAAGATAAGGCAAACATGCAAAAACTGGGTGAGAAACCATCAGGCTCAAATGGTGCACGTAGATGCAGAGTAAATGTTGGGTCATCTTATACGGAAGGCCTCACACGCCTTTTGGGCCCTAATGATTAATCAGTGCAGGGGCAATGGGGAGCAGGTGATCAATGCTATTGCAGAATCTGATTGGTTGAAGCATTTTCAGGATTTATACGCAGATCCTGATCTCAGGTTGGGGAGAGGGACAGTGTTAAACGGGCTGAAATAAGCTTGGTGGGGTCTTTAGTATATAACATAAGTGAAGTACACAAGCTGATAATGAGATGCAGTAATTCGAGGGCACCAGGCCCAAAGCAAACTTCAAACCGTCTGTTCAAGGGGGCACCATTGGAGTGGGCAGGAATCTTGAAAATGTTTTTCGATGACATTGTAAAGACTGCTACTTTCTCCGTTTCTTGGCAAACTGCTTACATTATCCCTATATACAAGTCAGGCAGTAGAGCTGAACCAAATAAACTACAGTCCGATTTCCATACTAGACTCTGACAGCAAAATCTTTTCCAGCTTGATTTTGAATCATCTGGAGTTGTGGCATATGGCAAGGGTCTGATTAGTAAAAATTTACGGGGGTTCCGTAAGCTCCACGGAACTAACCTTAACAGGTTTGTTCTGCAGTTTTTTCGGGACCTTGAAAGGGAAATATGACGCAATTCTCCTGGCAACCATTGACCTCTTTCGACACAGTGTTCAGAGTGAAATTGTGGTGAAAATTGTCGAATTGGGAAATTCCAGAAGGTTTGCTTAGACTGATAGATTCTTTACATGAAGGCTCTAATGTCAGGGTCAGATTGAGCGAAGAAGGTGCTTTAATTTATATGTAGTGGATGCTGGTAGTTCTTTGGAAGCAGCAGCCTTTGTTACTCCAAAACGCTGGCATCTGTCGGTGAGTTGGTTGGCGTATGCCAATGTATTTTCACTGATAGATTGGACGGGTAAGGGGATGCAGAGACTAGTGGCTGCTTTTGAAGTTTTTGCAAACCAAAATCCCCTTAGAGTCAATCCACGAAAAACTAAGATTCTGTCATTTATGAAAAGGAACACATCACTGCAATGGACACTGAATGGTACAACCCTGACTAGGGCTGACTCTGTGGTGTATTTGGGGTTCCCCATTATGAGATTCCCAGGTAAAACTGGCATCAAGAGTTACTTAAAATCAAAAGCAGAGGCGCTTATCCCTCATTTGAAACGGATAAACAATCGACACTGCAAATTCTTTCTCTCTCTGTTTGCATTTTTTTTAAGGAAAAGTTACTCCAAAGTTATTGTATGGAATCGAGCTTTGGAAACTCTGGGTACTGGACTATCTGACTGTGCTAGAAAGTTTAATTTGACGAAGGGTGCTGGGCTTCCCGAATGTAGTGTCAATTTCTGCAATTAGAAACGAGATTAGGCTAAAGTGTCAGAAAGTTAAAGGGCAGTGGCATATCCTGTCACTCTACAGAACATTTCTGGAAGCCCCAAACAACACCCTGGATGGTGATTTTGCTGCTATGGTGGAGAAGGGGACTGTCCAAACATTGATGGAACTTGTGGAACAATGAACAACAATACTGCAGGTTAACAGGTTCTCTAATGTTGATCTCATGAATGAACGAGTTAAGGTGAAAAAAACAATGCTTGACCTGGATTGGTGTTTGAATCTGGAGAGGCTGCATGGGTATACCAATCGGGCTGAACATAATCGTAGGTGTACAACAGCCCATTAGAAATCTTTCCTTGTCCAAGGATTAGGAAGGATTTTCATCGGTTTCGATGGAACCTGTACTGTACGGGTGAGATTCGACTTAGACGTAACCAGATGCAGGAAATAGGTGGATAATCTAGATTTTGCAAGGAAAGTAATCTGGTGGCAACCCTTAAGCATCCTTTGGTTCAGTGTCCCAGCTTATGTACATTGAGACAGATGCACTTTAAAAAATTGTTTGATGACTGTGATCGCGTGGATTGTGAATCATTTTGGGAATCATGTGTGCTTGTCTCTCGAACATCAACTGTCATTGCAGTTGTGAATTTCTTAAATGCCCTGCAGTTAAATGAATGGGGACATTTTTAAACGTTTAATTAGTGTACTATTTTAGAGTGCAGTTTTTAAGATGTGAACTATGAGAAGTATGAATTGTTGTGTAATCTGCTGGAGATGAGAATCGTATCTTAATGTAATCAGGTTTCATTAATGGTATTCATTTGATGCTGCTAATGACTTGTTTATGTATTTCTTTCATTGTATAATTTTTTTTGGTCATGTGGTACATATTGTTAAGGTTGAATACATTTTTAACCAATAAAGAATTAAAAAAAAGAATATTGAGACAAGCAATAAAAGAAGGAACCACTTCCTTTTCACTGCCGCGCGCTGGTTACAATCACTCACGGCGCGGAGCAGCAACCACTTGGCAGCACAAGCTGGAGCAATAAAGCCGAAGCCTCTGAAGACGGCTGGGTTTCATGATGCATTGTGGACCGGCGCATTTCCTATAAGAAGTCTTGCTTAGGTTATACAGCCATGCTACTTCCAATCAGAGTCACAAGGGAACCCATAAGGGGAGAGGAAAGGGAGACAATGGGGATCAATAAAAGCTGTACAGTGATGCTCTCAGGAGGTCCTGTCTACACAGCAGGGGCGGATCTGGAAACCCCGGACGTGTGTGACTGTCGGCCACGTGCAGCACCGGCATATGTGGAAAATGAACTATCAAAGAGCAAGTGTGTTTTTTGAGCACTGAGGTGGGTTTGAAAACAATCGCCAATTGACACAAGCACTTTTCGGGAAGGGACCAACTTGTCTGATGATTGTACACAAAACTGACAGTATGTATTTTCTTTTAGACTGTATGCTTTTTAATTTTTAGTGAAAGAAATAGAATAAATAGGGCACACTAAGATAATAGGCCCTGACAAAGGAAATAGACACGTAAAGCATCTTTAGCAATTGTGTCTGGCAAATGTGCATGCAGGGGGGAAACAACACCTATTTTCCACGATAGCTAATTCGGGGAAAATGAAATTGTGTGCTTAGATCAATTGTGCAAGCAGTTTCAGCCAACACACAAAGAACAAAGGAGCCCATTTTCTCCAGTGACGTGAGGTGAATGAGAGGCGTAAAAGACTTGGCCAAGGCACGCAATGGCACATTTTCATCCATTGTAGGCAGAGAGGAGGGGTTAAATGCAACTTGCATTATCGCCGCCACTCTTCCAGTCTGCCATACACATCAGCCTATGCACACCGTCTTACCTTGCCCGAATTCAAACGCGCCAAGGCAGGGGGGGGTCGAGTTTCCCCGCCAAGGCAGCCAAACATTGGAACACACTCCCGCCTGCTCTAAGGGCTGAGCCCACATGCTGGGTTTTCCAAAGAGCCCTCAAACCATGGCTGTTTGTGTAACTTGTCCCGAAAGCCTCCTTTCTGCCTCAACTGCAATCTGTTTTGCACTCAATGCATTGTATGTAACTTGGCTGTTACATGTAACTTATCCTGGTTGTTGTCCTTGTGCCGCAACCAGCAATCTTTTATGCATTCCAATCATTGTAACATGTATGTTTTTAGCCCCTTCATGCCCTAGGGCTTAGTGTGCTTTATAAATGTGAAAATATATATTTTTTTTAAAATACAAATACCCAATCATTTGCTCCAAAATGCATTTTCATGCTGTCGCATATGTTGGGGATCTTTATGGAGCCTGCCTGCTTTATGCCACAGCATAAAACAAGCAGACTCCATAGGGGTCCATTGTAAATGCCTTCTATCATGTTCACATAGCAGACAGCATTTACAATTACAATTTAACACTGCCTACCATGCAAGCATGGAAGGCAGAATTATCTTCATTTGCAGAGCGTAGTGCATATGTGCTAGGCAAAAGTCGGCATAAACGGCCTGCACAAACTCTGCTATGTACATGACACCCATTTTGTGGCGGGACCTGGCTATTCCTGTGTGCAAACATACCAGGTTGCGTCTGTCAAAATTACGAAATTGAGCAAAATGAGGTTCAGGGGAGATTATTTTTGTAGCAGATGTAAATTGCAAGGGTGAGATCTGTTACATTTGCACTTATGCGCATTAAGGTCCCCTTGAAACAACGTTCATCATTTGCTCTATCGGGTGAAAAATTGGAGGTGTAAAATGCTGTAGAAATCCCCTTCCCTTTGAACTATGGAGAGCAAATTGAATAAACGCTGCCTGCAGCAGTGTATAAGTGCCAGTTTCTGTAGGACCTCTCTGGTGCTCATCTTCAGAAAATGTTGTGATGACCAAGCGCTGTTCTGATGTTTTCATTAGAGTACATACACTGTTCCTCTGCTTAAAGGGGTCATTGTTTTTCAAAACACTACAAAGCACTTATCTTTGAGTGGCTCATATGTACTCCTGGTTCAGAGTGATTTTATATTGCCTAAATTTGACCTTTTGCAGTTTACCAAAGTTAATATCGAATGCAAAGGTATTGCTAAGACATATGGGAGTTCATTTTGCTTCTAATTGTAATTTAACATCAGGGATTTGGTACATTTGCACTCAGACATAGCCCCCGCTGCAAAATATTCACATCATTTGCACAGAGTGCAAATGAGTAAACGCTGCTTATCATGTATTCACAATTACAATTAAACTTTGCCCGACATGCTTGCATGTCAGACAGCATTTAATTTTACTTGTGAACCCTGCTTTCCGATGTGTGCATGGGAAGCAGCATTTAATTGTAATTGTACATGCTGCCTACCATGTGGGCATGGCAGGCAGTGTGAGCAAAAGATCTATTTGAAGTCTGACTCCTTTATGGTGGTGGATAGAGACGGCAGGCTTCATATGGATCTCCAGCATTTCGCCAGCATGAAAATCCTTGCCGGTGCAAATGCTGGAGCATTTGTATGGTGGAGAGGAATCAAGGCGGCGGAAATGTAAGTTGCATTCCTCCCCTCCTCTCCACCACACCAATTATTGATAATGTGGTGTGGTGTGAATGAAAGTCATAAAAGCCTTACTCAAAGTTTTTAAGCTTTTCATTCACTTTCACACTGAACATCTCCTTGGAGCGGGAGGGCTGGAGCCCCCCTCCATCCCATCCACCAGGACCAGCAGATCGCAGAGGGCCCGTGTGCCCCCACCCCCTAGGACCAGCAAATCGCTGAAGGCCCATGTGCCCCCACCCGCCAGGACCAGTAGATCGCCGAAGGCCCGTGCGCCCCCACCCACCAGGCCGATCATGGTCCGTGTGCCTCCCGTGTGTGTGCCCTAACAGCACATATATCTCAACCTGCACCTTAAATCTGGTCCGCACGCGCCGACATTACTAAATCCAAAATGTCAGGCGCAATGCGGCCTGAAAACGAGGCTGAGCATCCTCAGCGTTGCTAAGCAAAGCGTGTCGACGCCAGATTTGAATTATTTAAATCGCCAGCATCCAACGGCAGGCGGAAGAGCCGGCCATCCAAAGGCCATAACACGGCCAATACCCCTGTTTGCCCCTGTTCTCGCAGACCGACGCGAGGCGCCTCATTTATTCGAACTTTACCCTTTGGACATGCATCTATTACAGGTACCTACTTGATGTAAGTACTACAGCAAGCTTGTAACTTAACCTACTATTGTTACCCACTACACGTTCACATATTATCACATCTAGCCTCATCCAATTCCACCCAAACAGCATTTTGACTATTGCTGATCCATCGCTCACGTAATCTATATTAACTGCTCATTGTTTCAAATTGCATCCTTTTTCTAACTGCCTATGCCATATCCCTAGGTGGCTCCCCATCTGACTGCTGCACTCAGCCCTCATGCTGCCCACCATTTGTTTGCTGCATTTAGCCTTTTGTTACCCACCATTTGAGTGTTGCATGTAGCCTTATGTTACACACTATTTGATTGGTGCATTTAGCCTTCTGTTACCCAGTATTTGATTGTTGCATTTAGCCTTGTGCTGCCCACTATTTGAATGGTGCATTTAGCCTTATGCTACCCACTATTTGATTGTTGCATTTAGCCTTGTGCTACCCACTATTTGTTTGGTGCATTTAGCCGTATGTTACCCACTATTTGATTGTTGCATTTAGCCTTATGCTGCCCACTATTTGATTGGTGCATTGAGCCTTATGCTACCCACTATTTGATTGTTGCATTTAGCCTTGTGCTGCCCACGATTTGATTGTTGCATTTAGCCTTATGTTACCCACTATTTGATTGTTGCATTTAGCCTTATGCTGCCCACTATTTGATTGTTGCATTTAGCCTTGTGCTGCCCACGATTTGATTGTTGCATTTAGCCTTATGTTACCCACTATTTGATTGTTGCATTTAGCAGTATGCTGTAGCTTGACCAGCCTAGTTCGCTCTCTGCTTAACTTGCCTCAAACACTATGTACTTCCATTTGTCAACCTGTGATTATCTGGCCGTAATCATTAACCTGACAGTTTTACTTATTGCCACTGCTTATATCACCATGCCTTCTGTACTGCCCCCAGAGAACATAAGAGCCTCTTCTATGCAACCTATTCTTGAATCTCCATGCAACACAGCACAGAGAAATCTCAGACTCCGTGCACGATTACCCAAAATATTCAAACCCCTCAATAAATATAATGTTAACTTAGATCACCTTCGACTTAAAATACATCACCCAATGGAAATCACCCCACTTCCTAGCCCCAAGCCTTGCTCTAAAAGAAACAGGACCACTGCTAACTCACATGCCACCCCTAACCCACGACTAATGCCACAGTCAGAACCTGACCTCAAAGGCACGTTAATTAATGCTAGATCTTTAGTCGCCCATGCTACAGACATAGCAAAGACCATCTTTGAAATTGACCTTGACTTCATCACCATCACGGAATCCTGGCTCCACGAGGCAGCAGGCCCAGCACTAACGCTAGTAGTCCCAGACAATTACACCATCCTTAGTGCTGACAGACACGATTCACGAGGTGGAGGATTAGCGATTATCGCCAAAACTAATCTCTCTATGAGAATTACCTCAACACCCAACCTAAAATCCTGTGAGTCACTATTCATTAAACTACCTACCACCAACTCCCAAACGCTAAACATCCATCTCCTTCACAGACCCCCAGGCCCGATCAGCACCTTTAATGAAGACATTACTACTATTATCTCAGAGAAGTTAAAAAACTCCTCACAAACCCTAGTGCTAGGACATTCTAACCTAAGGTATGATGATACTAACGATCACCAGGCTACCTCCGTTGGTAACATCCTGACAGAATTAGGTTTCACTCAGAAAGTGAATACCTCCACCCATACCAAAGGGAGAATTCTCAACTGGATTGCCAGTCACAATAGCAACCTCTCCATCACATTCATCTCCCCCCAAATATGGACTGACCATCACATAATCTCCTTTACTCTCAATACTAAAAGACCTACTGCACCAATACCTCTTCCCGCCAAACCTACCTTAACTAGAAACAAGAGAAATATCACAGCTGACAATATCTTACCCTATATCCTACCTAATATTAACTCCCTACCAGACCATACAGACCCAGGCTTACTAGTGGAAGAAAATAATAATGCTATGACTACCGCTTTTGACAGCATTGCTCCGCTAAAGCTTAGGAATAGCAAACCTACAAAGCATCTCAACTCAAAAAACCTAAGATTACAGAAAAGAAAATGCGAAAACGGCCTGGAATATACATCCCACTATAGAAAATAAAACCAATCTAATAAGTATCTCAACGCAATACAAAAAGGATATCATCATGGCCAAACAAGAAACGTATAACAACAGAATTACACAAGCTAACTCTAGCATGAAGGAGCTCTTCTCCATT
Source organism: Ambystoma mexicanum (assembly GCF_040938575.1). Classification (NCBI taxonomy): domain Eukaryota; kingdom Metazoa; phylum Chordata; class Amphibia; order Caudata; family Ambystomatidae; genus Ambystoma; species Ambystoma mexicanum. The sequence goes on from NC_090928.1 coordinate 136,147,679, forward strand.
CTGAAAGAATTGAAAACCCCAATTGTAGTACAGGATGACTCTATTAAAGATCAAACTTGGTGTACTGACATCCAGTTGGCACTTACTAACAAAGTGGCCAATCTCCAAAACAAAATAGCTCTAAAGAAAGCTTTACTATCAGCTCAAACTCAAACTCCCCCGAACTAAACACCAAAGTCTAAACCCAAAGAACATACCCAATTTAACTTCCCTAAGGTCTCAGTTATTGAGGTAGCGAAAACGATTCTTGCGCTTAAACCATCCAATTGCAAAGGTGACCAATGCCCAGCACAACTGATCAAGGACGCTGCTAGAGATCTAGCCCCTTTCATCACTAAACTTATTAACGCCTCCTTCACTACTGGCCCCATCCCGTGCAATCTAAAGGAATCCTGGGTACTCGCTCTTCTGAAAAAACAAACACTGGACCCTAACATACCCACCAACTACAGGCCCATCACCACGGTGCCATTTCTACTAAAAATCTTAGATAAGGTAGCATACACCCAGATTCAAAACTTCCTTGAGGTGAACCTTCTCTTAGGCGCTCACCAATCTGGTTTCTGACCACAACATAGCACAGAGATAGCCCTTATCGATTTAAAGGCCCAAATAGACTCACTAAGAGATGAGGGAAAATGAGTACTTCTCCTCCTACTAGACCTCTCAGCTGCCTTTGACTTGGTGGACCATAACGTCCTGTGTAGTCACTTGGACTCAGCAGCCCACTTCTCAAAGGAAGCTATAGTTTGGATAGAGTCTTTCCTTAGTGACAGGAATATGAGGGTCTTCTCACCATCGGCCGCATTAGACCCGATACCTATTACTTGTGGAGTGCCCCAGGGATCATGCGTTTCGCCAACACTCTACAATATCTTCACCAAGCCACTCTTTAAATTTTTTTTTACCTTTGCTCCATAACATCTGTAAGTAAGCTGTAAATTCTCTTTTCACCTGCGCCCTGATAGCTCTGGGTCCGGCGCGCACAATAAATAAATAAACAAACAAATAAACAAACAAACTGTACGCCACAGTTGAAAATGAGCTCCATGGTGTTCAGTGAATAACATGATTGCGGTTAAAAGATGCATGTGTGTTTGTATGTATGGATTTTATAAAGGACAAACTTAAATGGAAACCATCAGAGCAGTGTACATGGGGAACACAGCCAGGAGGTTAAAAGCGAGGGTGCATGGTAGCATAGGCGCTGGAATGGATATGGGAAGCAGGGGAAGGCATGAGCTCCAGAGGGGCAGACATAGAGTTGTGTAGAGCAACCAATGATTGGTAAGATGTTCATTGAGGAGTAGGGTCTCCAGGTACATCTTCAAATGTTTGATTGGGACAGCCAGTCTTATCCACATTGGTAACTTGTTCCACAAAAACGATATGTTGAAGAAAATCCCAGTTTCATGTTGTTTTCCCTCTGTAGTTCTTTGTTTGTAGCCCGAAAATGTTGTGGTTGACTGTGGTGCAATGGCCTCTGAGGATGGTGAATTTCTCTGCCAGGTAGAGGGAGGCTTTGGTTGTGACTGCTTTGTAGGTAATACAGGCGGTCTTGAACAGTGTGCATGCCTGAAGGGATAGGGAGCATTTGCACTTGAGAATGGGGGTCAGTTTGTCAAGGTTTTCTTAGTTGTTTGATGTGGAGCACTATAGCTTGTAACACAGAGGCGTAGACAGGGTAGGGTCACAGCGGGCAAGGCCCACCCAAAATCTCGAAATGCCCACTCAGCAGCACTGCATAGTCATTTACAGATGTTAATGTCACTGCGGTGGGCCCAACTACATCAGCTTCAGGCTCCACTTGTTAGACAATCCTGGCTACCTACGCCTCTGATGTAGCGCGACATATACCTTCCATGCCTTCCCACAATAAAGGGTTTAGGACAAAGTAAGGATGTGTTTTAACTAATAAAAAAGAGAAACTATTTAAATTGATATACAATTGTGTATCATAGGACTACACATGTTAAGAAATTATTAGAAGTATGTATTTGGTCCCTTTTTGGGGGAGTCACTATCAAGAGGCAGGGCACGGTGTAAGGGGACTTGGTGGCTTTAAGCGGGAGTTGGACAGGTGGCAAATGCTACCCTATGACTTTTAAATGACTTTCAAAGCACAGTTCACTGGATATGGGGCTGGTGACACACATTTTACGAAGAGGGGTCCACATCCTCAAATGAGCTCAGCAGGAGCCTTCAATGCAACAAACATGAATCAATGAAAAAAGTGTAATTCATTGGATAGCACCACTAGATATGATATGATAGGTTATTTATAACGCGCTTAATACCCAGAGGTTTCTAAGCGCGGACGTGGGGATCGAACATGTGGTGCTTGGTGTCGTCTTGCTTCCAAGTTGAGCATGGTACCCCTAAGCTATCCTCTAGAGGCCAAAGAAGGGTATGCAGCTGCCAGATCAGCATTGCAGATTTCCAGATTGCTACTTTTAAGGGTTTGGGGAGACTAATGGTGTGGTATGACTGCAGTAGGCAACCGAAAAAGTTTTGTTTTATTTGGTGAAAAGTTCCACCTAACATAATACATAAATAAATACAGTTTCACTGACTAATGATTAGCTCCATAGACTGCTTTTGGTCACCTTAACTTTCCCTTATGTTGTAAGATTAATGTTTTCATGAACAATTCTCCCAGAAAAGGCCTTCCAAGACTGCACTTTTGTCTTTCTGACTGATTTGTTTGTTTGTTTGTTTGTTTGTTTGGGCATTTATATAGCACTATGAACCCTCAGGTATCTGAGCGCTGCTTATTTCCCACGGTGTGTGGTGCTCATTTGATTTGATTTGAGGTCTGTTTGGATGGTTTTTAATTGCTCTGTGCAAGTGGGCTATTTGCATCCATATATTGTATTTGAGCACAGAGGTTCAGACTGTCCGTGTGGGGCGGTTGGTGGAGGGCACGTTGGGCAAGCATCAAAGTCAGTCCTGACTTTAATGTGACTTTTTTCATACATACAGCAGTGTATATGTACAAACTGTGCATCTCCTACATTTATGCATACAGTTTGCATAGAAGATAAACATTCGTTTTGTGCATACAGGATATATAGATACATCTTAAAACTTAAATATCTCTAAATTGGGCACCTCAATGTTCAATATTTTTTAGTACACTGGATCCTGATTAGGTCTAGATGCATGCCAAAAATCGTACAATTCAAAGTGGAGACGTTTGAGAAATCCTGGCCAAAACCTGCATGTTAAAAAGTGTTCAAAATACAATTAAAACAACATTTTTAACAACATGAAGCCGTCCATAAAACATTCTGACATTTTCCATGTAGGAGTGTATGTCTTCAAAATTGACTGCAGCCATTTTTTTAAATTCTCTTCAGAGTCCCACCTCTTCTATTTACCCCATGATGCCATCATCTGTCCAGACTGCGACAATTTGGTAATATGTTCCTCGAAACCCATTAGCCTTGGCCACTGTACATACTGCATCAATTTGGCAAGAAGGCTTTGGGCAAGACCCACTAGTCCACGACTCTTCCCCGCACCCATTTCCTTTTATTACTGCAAGACTTCTCCCATTAACAATGAATGGGTAAATCATTGACATCTTCGATTCTAGTGTTAATCATTAATGCTACTCATTCCCTCGGCAATGCAATCTATGCCAACTTCGATCTTAGTGGTAAAACACTTGACAATTTAAAAGTCTTCCCCAATCCCACTGTCACTCAACCTGCATCCCATACTCCTTTCTATGTCCTCCCGCTGTCTGTTTTGTGTCAATCATCCCTCACCCACTCCCACTTTCACTCTCCGGTTCATGTAACACATTTTCATTTCCAGGTGTGTCTTATGATGTTACCACAGGAACCCTGCAGGGATTCTGTCGAATTCTCCTATTGAAACAAAAACAGTCTGGCACAAACAGACTCCCCAGCCCATCCCTAACTCTCCCACTACACATGTGGTCCTCTTTCCCTCTCCCCACCTCTAGCCTTATATAAAGCTACCCCTTTCCCTTTCTTTTTCGGCTTCCCTCTGGAGTACTGCCAAACGCTTAATCGCTTGCCTCGAAGAAAAACAAATGGTGGCTTTTGATTTCTGAAAATCCTCACTGCTGCAATGCAACACGGGAGATATATAGATTTTTTGTGACCAGGGGGACACCCCTTTCCCTGTCGAATTTGTATTAAAAACCTCTGGACAGATTTACACTAAACTTACAAAAGAAATATCTCTAACGCTTTGTGCCCAACTTGATCTAAATCCGTCCAGCAGTTTTTGTGCTGCACATGTACAATGAAAGACCCTTTTAAAGTTGGGAAAATTAATGGGAATAGACCGAAAACAGCATTTTTAGTTTTCTTAATAACCTTTGAATACTTTAACACATTTTCCCCAGAATTGCCAGTTTGGAGCGGCCCGTGCCAAGGATTTTAGTTGGAAAATTTCATCCTAATATGTCCAGCGATTCAACAGTAAAGTACAATATATATTTTTGGGGTGCCAGATGGTAAAATTATAGGACAATTAGGCAGAAGAGATACCTTCAGGGAGGGGCTAAGTAGATACTGGCACTCTGCATCTGGCATTGTCTATATATATATATTCAATGAAAAATCTTTGTTAAAGGGATGTTATGGTTAAGTTGCGCTACTAAAAACCTATCAAATTCAGTGAAAAAACTTTGTTAAAGGGACGTTATGGTTACAAGTAAAACCGAAAAACCCCTGAAATTCACCAGTTATGGTAAGCTAAGCAACCATAACTCGCGCCACTACTGTGCATTGCTAAGAATAACACCCATGACATCAAAGATGACATCACAAATATGATTGATGACATCACTGATGACATCACATGTGCATTTAATTTTCATAGGAAGTCCCTACAGGGAGTTGTGAATGTAATGTTGGCAAAAAAGTGTCAGGGGTCATCTGGAGATGTGTTATGAACTACATACTTGATTATGCAATGTATTGCTCCAAAGAACATTCCACTGCAGTGTTGTTTCTAGAACAGGAACCTACTCATACAGAAACACAGGCATTGGCTGCAGCGTACACCATAGAGATGTAATATTTCTAATTTTCCCATGTTGGGTAGTAAAACAGTGAATGCTTCTGTATCACACTTTTACATACTGTGAAACATATACTAAGTAGGTAATAATGCATCACTTAACTACATGCTTGTGCTACTACACACAAAACATTAAAAGACCACAATGTATAGAAATATGGGGCTTATACAGGAAGAGTAAAGTAAGTAAACAAGAGTATCATGAGCCACTGTGTATAACCAACATGATTACCTTTACGCATAGAAATGATTGCTGTGTTTCAAGCCTGCTTTTTCCCATATGTATGTGCATCAAAAGATGCGATTGAATTCTAAGGAAAGTACTGTAAGAACATGTGAGAATAACATCGTCTACAAATGTAATACCTTTTGAATTTTAAGTTTTTAACTGTGAATGAATAAACTCACCTGGCCTCGATATGTCAGTGAACAAAAAAGACATGTGATGTCATCAGTGATGTCATCAATCATATTTGTGATGTCATCTTTGATGTCATGGGTGTTATTTTTAGCAGTGCACGGTAGCTTACCATAACTGTTGAATTTCTGGGTTTTTTCGGTTTTACTTGTAACCATAACGTCCCTTTAAAAAAGTTTTTATCACTGAATTTGATAGGTTTTTAGTAGCGCAACTTAACCATAACGTCCATTTAACAAAGTTTTTTCACTGAATTTGATAGGTTTTTAGTAGCGCAACTTAACCATAACGTCCCCTTGACAAAGTTTTTTCATTGAATTTCATAGGTTTTTATTAGTGCAACTAACCATAACGTCTACGAAAATCTGACTTCATTGCGGACCTTCCGGAAAGTGCCACATGACCATAGGCTGGCGCGCAGCATGATGACATGTCCGGGAACCCGTCCGCACTTCACGATAAGATCTGTGCTTCGCGGCCAGTTCGGAACTGCATTTTCTACTGATTTAGGAACTTTCAACTTCAAAATTTCCCTTGCACAGCTCCAACACCTATTCCTACTTATCCATTAACAATCTAGTACACAGTACATACTTTTAGCAAAACTGCTATTTATCTTAAAATGGAATCAGCTAATGCCATCTCTCCTCCCCAAGAGACACCACCACTGCTGTAATCAAGGAGCATGAGAAACACTGCCCCCTACCTTAGAAATAACACATGTGCAACATTTTCCCCTGTCCACCTGACCCTCTATATTACTGTTTGGTGCCTCTTCCGTCATTTCTCTCCCCACGTTTCGTTCTAAGCTCTCCTGCCCAAAAAAAAAATGCATTCAAAACAATAAAATAAATGTTCCTTTATGAACCACCTTTCACAGTTAAAAATAGAACTAAAAAAAAACTTATAGACTCCATCTATTTTATATTTCTCAGTAAAGTACACAGACTCAATAAGATTTTCCAACATTTCCATTTTGTGTTATGCTAATGGCAATATTGTGGCGTTTATCTTCCGTTCCAGGGATAGAACGGTGGATAACGGCCTGGCAGCCCAAGTTATCAGCCCAAGTGAAGCAATGGTGGATAGAGAGGTCTCTGGACCATTATCCCCCCATTCCATCCCCTGTAATGGGGGATGAAGGCCATTAGCACACTAGGTTCCCAAAATGGGAACCGAGGGTGCTGGATTTTTCTTCCTACACCGGGATGCCTCTGGAAAATCCTTTTCCAAGATGTCCACCATGGAAAGGGAAGGCGGGGTTCCATACAGGGCCCCTCTTCGCTTTCCATGCCAGCCTGCAGAAGGCAAAAAGAGAACTCTATGACCATATTACCACAAGCACATTTTTCTTCCTTTTCAAATCTATCCCAATTTCGAATAACTTTACCACAAAGCCGGTCCCGGTGGACATGGCCACTTTAATCCTATGTTTTTTCCCTTCTGGTCACGGCCAGTAGCAATATTTTCCGGATCATGACCTTATTCCATGACCCGGACATTCTCGCCACTGCCCATGGCCACAGGCTACCCCTCAGTCACTAAAGCTTTTAACTACATTATGACACTGCCACATTTGCAAAACCATGCTTGTAGATCCTTGCCAATGCGCCTTACGCATGTTTTGTAGCCAAACGCGCCCATAATCACTTACGTGACGTGACGCAGAACCCGAAAATCAACACACATCGACTCACAACACAACACGTCACAATTCAGAATATTTAATCGTACTTTAAAAGAAAACAACAACACTGTACAATTGTAAAGTACTTTTATTTCACAATGAACGCTCCGAGAACATCCGACTATTGCCATATTCAATCAAATTGCAAATGTGTTTCTTCGCTCGTGATCCAAAATGTTTATTGTGAGGCACGCTTTTTTTTTTTGCGTACACAAGGTGTTTGTTTTCTGTAAAAGATGCGCTTGGGTCGCACAGTGAATTCCAGATTGTCCGCATCATGACCTTATTCCATGACCCGGACATTCTGGCCACTGCCCATGGCCACGGGCTACCCCTCAGTCACTAAAGCTATACCGCTATTTTTTTTAACTAAATTATGACACTTGTCAAATAAGAAAACACTGCCACATTTTCAAAACCATGCTTGTAGAACCTTGCCAATGCGCCTTACGCAAGTTTCGTAGCCAAACGCACCCATAATCACCTACATGACGTGTCGCAGAACCCGAAAATCAACACACATTGACTCATAAGACAGCACATCACAATTCAGAATATTAAACCATACTTTAAAAGAAAATAACAACACTGTACAATTTGTAAAGTACTTTTATTTCACAATAAACGCTCCAAGAACATCCGACTATTGCCATATTCAATGAAATTGCAAATTTGTTTCTTTGCTCGTGATCCAAAATGTTTATCGTGAGGCATGCATTGTTCTTTTTGCATACACAAGGTGTTCGTTTTCGGTAAAAGAAGCGCTTGGGTCGCACAGTGAATTCCAGTGCTCCGGCATCAACTTGGGGGTTGACCACCGTAAAGGATGTTATGTTGCTCCTAATCGCTAGTACAGCGTAAGGGCATATGGGCCCTTGGCGATCGTCCCAAAAAAGAGTCACTGTGAACCAGTTGTTCACAACTATGTTCAGCTGCCGGATGAAAAACCTGTCAGTTGGCATCTGGAATCTATGACAATCGCAGAATGGAAGAATGTATCTGTTTTGAAAACATAACAGAAATGTGTCTCACTACTCGATATTTACTACAATTTATCTATTGACTTATTAATTCAGCATAGAGTTTAAACTAACGATTAGCACAGACATGGAACAATCTCAACAGAGAGAAAACAACGTAGAAAGTGGTACACAATTCGAGATGGTCATACATGACATTTTAATTAAATATTAGCGTTGAACCTGGGGGAACCGTGGTGGTCTACATGCACCTTGATGCTGGACACCCCATAAGCACGTTAAAAAGACCACTACTCACAAAGGTTGTACTTGCGTTTCATTGCAATAAGCCACACAGAACAAACTAATAGAATGTAACCCAGAAATAATGTTCAGATAATAATAAGTTAATGCTCGTTCCGGTATACAATCGTCGAAAATCAAAATTACATTATATTCAACATTTCCATTCTCTTGGCATAACCAGACCGTAACACTCACTGCGTTTGCACCAACGATTCTTCATAAACTGAATTTACATGTTCCTTACCCACTTTTGGAATGCATAACCTTATCATATCTTCATTATTACAAACCTCCTTTCGTTCAATTCCTTTCGGAATGGTCCCTTTCTCTTAAGGTCAAAAAACAATTGAACCTTATACTGTGTGTCCGATGCGTGGGCTTCCTTATCTCGTAAGCAAAAATTCAAAGGTGGTGACCCTCACTCACAATCAAAATACATTTTTACTTTGCAACAACTTGCCTCACCGCATCCATGAGAACTGTTATTCTGATCCACGTCCATCAGGCACTGCAGGTGAATGCCTGAGGTGCCAGGGGCTCTAGGGGGTGCCAGTCTGACTCCATTATTATTTTAATTACATTTGAACACAGACACATTAGCCCTTTATTTGCCACGCTCTGGGTGTAGCACCAGCACATCAATTTATAAACATCAACCGTTTTAATTAAGAGTGTAAAATAACCTAAAATTGCGTCTATTTAATATTAATAAATATTGGGCATACAATATAAACAATATAGAGGACCGGGCATTCGGAATGTAGTATTGCTCTGTAATACCACAAGGTAAGGTTGGGGTTGCAGACTGCAGAAGCAACAATCTATGTTTACAAGTCCACAATTGCGAAAATGCAATCTCTTTCACCTGTACTTTAGGCACATATTGTGGAACACCTCCAAATGTACCGTGTGAGTTTCGTGACAAATAAAACACCTGTTTTTTGCTTCTTGCAGCCATATCCCATCCCATCCTCATCACCCCTCATCTCCCCAGAGATTATTTGATAAGTTTGACAAGTGCAATGTTGTGTTTTTTAATATGTTTTTACCGCGATGTCCGCGGACACCAAACACGGATCCAAGATGGCGGGCGCATCGAAACAATCTGACGCACTTCACGCTCTTCACCATCCAATCACTGAACAGGCCACATGTACACGGACATGACACGAGCCAATTAGCCAATCGGTGTCCTGTCCGTGGAGCAAACAGGGAAGTGTGTCTGCAGAGCATGCGTAGATATAACTAATTTTTTTAGACCTACTTTTTTAATGTTTTTAAAAAAACTACTGGACGGATTTTCACCAAGTTTTCAAAAGCACGCTTTTGGGACCAAGCCACTGCTCCTGCCGCAAATTTGGTGAAAATGCGTCCAGCGGTTTGGGCTGTAGGCATGTGAAAAGTTTTTTCCCCATTCAGCCTATGGGAAAAAAGAAATTTTGGGACCCCCCTATAACTTTGCCCCCCCCAGGACTAAACCTCACCAAACTTTGAGTGGTGTGGATTCGTCCAGGGGAAGCGAAGTTATAAGCCACCCAAAAAGTGCTTTTCCTATGGGATTAGCAACTTAACCCTAACTGCACCGTGTAATAACTCGCAAGCCAATGTTATAGAGGCACTATATAGGCCCACACAAAGAGTATTTTGCAAATCAGTTCTTTTTCCAACACGCATAATTACCCATCTAAATCGAAACATTTGTTATTCTGGGCCTTCAGTAACAGCTGCATATAGGCCTGCATCACAGGTTAAAGGTACTGACACTTGGGAGTGTAATATGACATAGTAAACTCAACCTTCATTTCCCCATTGGGCCGTGTTGTGATGTCAGTCTGAAAGAGCACAGACAATTGAAAATGGCGCCAAAGCGAGAGCTGTTGCAGAACCTGCTAGAACCCAGATGTTGGGGTTATGATCTGCAAGGTGTGAAAACATGCACCTCAAAGCAAGTCCTTGCTTCCCTGCAGATGGCTTATGAAAACACACATGTGCGAAAATCCTTCAAGAGCAGACATGTGGCTCTGTGTCCTGCTGGGAAGAGGGAATATTTGGAGTTCTTGTTTGCTGCTGAATTGGCCCCAAAAAATACACAACGGTAGGGTCGCCATTTTATAACGATATTGCGTTTCTCACGCTTGGGGAAAGTGAAGTGCATCCTGGAGGGGGATTTACTTAATCCCACTCAGCAGAGATACTGGAAATCTATTGAGTGTATATGATTACCAGAGAAGGACAAGTGGATTCACTCAATGGTATGTAATAATGTGTGAATAAATAGTGGGGTTGTGGGGGTGGAGGTTGTGTTCATGTATCTGGAGCGAGTCATTATTCCGTTACAAGCGTCAACCAGTAGTGGTTCCATTTCTATATGAATATTCGATTTTAAAATTGTCAAAATAACTTTTTTTTCTTTATACTCCCCTTGTCTGCAAAACCAATTAGCAGAACATCTAATTGGCTGCCAAGTATTGGTAGGGTAATATTATGCATATAGCTATATCCCTGAGTCCGGTGACAGTTTGTGAAAGACGTGGAGCAGTTTTAGTTGTTACTGACGTAATCGTACAAGTAGATTCGAAGATAGGGCAGTCTACTATAGCCCAAAAGTACCCTGTGCCTACCTATTTTCAGATGAAGTGTATTTAACCTGTTTAACAGGCCGACTAATGTGCATTTGCTATGCACTGCTTTGCTCTTGGAGCTCCTTGTAGACAAAAGGGCTCATTCCGAGCATGGCGGTGTAGTTAAAAAAGTAGTGACCAGGGAATTACCACCGCTTTCACCACATTGCCAAATTACAATGTTGAAGGTAAAGTGGTGGGAATTCCTCCTTATGAAGGTATTTCCTGTGCTTGACCACCAAAAACTGGAGGAATTATTTTAGGGAGAATTACCCTTCATGGTAATGCAGCCAAAAACCTACATGCAGTTCTGTGGGACCTAATGAATTGAAAGAAACACTGCCCTATTGCCACCACATCGAGTGGCAGTGACGGCTGTTTAGCTTGGCAGTAAAGCCCAAGACAAACACGTAATGCGGCTCAAACTACTATTTCACACATTAATGGCCACACCCCCTCATATTCAACACTGCTTGTAGACCTTGGAAGAAAAACACAGCAGCCAATACCTTAGTCGAACTGATTGCTACTCTTCCTACAATCGAGTCAGGTGGCTTGGAATGGGAGCATAATATGCTTATGTATTGTATGGCCATATTCAAAGCCCTTTAAGTGGATTTCTGCACCTGCCGCCGTAATTTTCCTTCAACCTCCTCCGCTTCCATGCCCTCTTTCTCTCTACCACTGCCTTCCCTCAAGCCTTCTTTGCCCTGAGCCCTCATCCATCACTCCTCCATTCCTTCCCCATGCTGCTGAAAGTGAGCAAGACCTCCTGCTTTGGCTAAAATGCCAGCGCCTACCCTCTCAGCCCAGGCTCACTGGCACCAGCTTCATTAAGCCATGAAACAGCTGTCCACGCTCTGTAAGTGCAGCGTTCGAAGCATATGTCTCCATTTATTTCTTATTTTTTTCTTAATTGTAATGCAGTGACAGGCTTAGAAATATGAAATCACAGGGGGGATTTTTTGAGGGGAATCAAAATCGTTTTATTAGGTTTGCAGAAGATTCAGTATATGAACAATTTGTGAATAGCCAAGAGGCTCCGCCATCCCGCTCATCACCTCTCTACTCTCATCCCTTGTAGGGACGACAGGTTACATTAGTAAGAAATTAAAGGCCAGCACAGTGCAGAAGTTCAGAAATCCCAGGTAGGGGTGAGCAAACTTTTCGGCCGCAAAGCGAATAGTGCAGATTCAGGACCGGATTCCGTTTCTACCCGATTCCCCAAATCAGCATTACTTTTCCGCTGCAACTGAAATTTCGCCCAGTTTTGTGCAGTTTCGCATGGTGCGTGATGTTTCATTCCTATGCTAGTTTTGTGTTGCGCGACTAGAAACTTCGCAAAGGATTTTTTGTGCGATCCGTGCTAGTTTCGTGCAGCGACACGAGAAACTTTGAGTGTTTTTTTTCGATTTGTAATCGGTTTGCACAGCGACACGAGAAACTTTCAGGCCGATTCATGGAAATAATGTGTGCGGAAAAACCGGCGCACGCGTGCGAAAACGTGCGATTCGCAGTGGCACAGAAAAAATCACAGAAAATCGCACAGAAAACAGCGCACATCCATTCATGGAAGCACGGGCACGTGCGAAATGTGGGATGTGCGCAGAGAAAGTGCGCGGCGCACGCTGGCGCATGCTGGCACACAGGTCATCGAACGGCGTGCGATAAGGCCACAGCGAATTCGCACATAGCGCAGCGCACAGAACAAAAGTAGGCGTAACACGGGGCGTCACACGCAGAATGGGGAACAACTCGTGAAAATGTGGGCGTCACGGGGGAAGTACAGGAGGCAAGTGCGCAGAACGCCCACACGCTCGCCTACAACACGTATTCATGGAATCGAATAGGGAAAAACAGGGCACGGCCAAAGACGCGCACAGGCCCATACATGTCCGCCACACGAAAGCAGGCGGTAGCGTCCCTGCGCAGGAAACAAATGTGCGCCAAAGTCCTACACGCGCGAGAAGGCCCACACGCGATCGGGCCTGGGGGAGCGTGTGCGTGTATTTCAGGGGTGCGCGTGAAGTTCCACACGCGATTGGCCTGGGCGCGTGTATTTCATGGGCTCGCGGGTGTATTCACACGCGATTGTCCTGGGCGCGTGTATTTCAGGGGTGCGCGAGAAGATTCACACGCGATCGGGCCTGGGGAACGTGTGCGTGTATTTCAGGGGCCTGCGGGTGGTTCCACACGCGACGGGGCCTGGGGGAGCGGGGTGCGTGTATTTCAGGGGCTCGCGGGTGTTCACACGCGATTGTCCTGGGCGCGTGTATTTCAGGGGTGCGTGAGAAGATTCACACGCGATCGGGCCTGGGGGAGCGTGTGCGTGTATTTCAGGGGCCTGCGGGTGGTCCCACACGCGATGGGGCCTGGGGGAGCGGGGTGCGTGTATTTCAGGGGCTCGCGGGTGTATTCACATGCGATTGTCCTGGCCGCGTGTATTCCAGGGGTGCGCGAGAAGTTCTACACGCGTATTGGCCGGGTGCGTGTATTTCAGGGGTGCGCGAGAAGAGTCACACGCGATCGGGCCTGGGGGAGAGTGTGCGTGTATTCCAGGGGCTCGCGGGTGTATTCACACGCGATTGTCCTGGGCGTGTGTATTTCAGGGGTGCGCGAGAAGATTCACACGCGATCGGGCCTGGGGGAGCGTGTGCGTGTATTTCAGGGGCCTGCGGGTGGTTCCACACGCGATCGGGCCTGGGGGAGCGGGGTGCATGTATTTCAGGGGCTCGCAGGTGTTTTCACACGCGATTGTCCTGGCCGCGTGTATTCCAGGGGTGCGCGAGAAGATTCACACGCGATCGGGCCTGGGGGAGCGTGTGCGTGTATTTCAGGGGCTCGCGGGTGTTTTCACACGCGATTGTCCTGGCCGCGTGTATTCCAGGGGTGCGCGAGAATTTTCACACGCGTATTGGCTGGGTACGCGAATCCATTGGACCAAAGGCCCTTACAGCGCAGGTGCGTCTGTGACGTGAACTGCACGTCCTAGTATCAGCACTTGTAATAGGTCCTTAGCACGTATACGCGGAAGTGACGTTGGACGTGTGGTCCGGTTTAAAAGGTACGTGTAGGACGTCATTTCCTTGTACGTGCTTTTCGTGGAGAGCGAGTGGGTGAAATCTGTACTTCTTGTCGGTTCACACGCGAATTACTTCACAGCGTTTCGAGTTCGTACTCCCTGTTACCTCTGTCAGATTTTTTTTTCTCTTTTTCTCTGGACCTGTTCCCTCAGACAGCGTTCACTTCTCCTGTAGTCCTGTCTCCTCAGACAGCGTACAATTCTTCTTTTGGCGGGGGTGTTGCCAACGCGTGCGCGCGCACACGCGTGTACTTCACGCACTTTTTCCAGGCAGACGGTGAGTTGCGCACCTATTTTCCAACAGTGCTTGCCCCGTGTGTCGCGTACCCCTTCAGAGGTCATTGTAGGCTGCGTGTGACTCGCATACGTTCATTATTGTGTTTCTGGGTGCCACAGCGTAGTGCGTGTTTTTGTTTACACGCACGTGGTCTACGAGGGGTCGCTTGCACGTCATTTTCTGTTATTGGGGTGCCTGTGCATTGCGTGACCCGTCATCTTTCCCCAGGGGTTCCATTCAGCCTTGCAAGTGCACTAGGGTACGAATACCATCTAGTACCCTACCCCTTTGACCCCCAATTGCCCAGGACAATACTTCCCTGCTACTCCCATACGCACAGCTACATCAGTGCCATGTCTGGGAGGCGAGCAAGAGGTAAGGGTGGCAAAGGTGGCCGACCCTCAAGAGGTGGGCGTGGTGGGCGCGGTAGGGGACGTGGCCGGGATTTGCAGGCTACCCCTAGCACCCCACGTGTGGAGGACCAGTCAGGGAGACCCATGCCCCCCCCCCCCATGGTTGAGGAAAACGTGGCTGACACCATCGATGCTCAGCCCTTGTTGGACCCGTCCATTGTGGCACCTTACCTGGCACAGGCTGACTCCGAGACTGATTTCCAGGTCCACAAGTCTAGGCCACGGGTGGCCGTGCCAGTCAGTGTCACCAGACCACGTGTATCAGGGGCAGCCATGTCATCTGCTGCCCCAAGTAGGCGGGGTGGGAAGGCTGCAGGGGCAGCTGCAGCTCCGTCCACCCCAGCTCTGACTCTCCCAGCCAGGACAGTGTTGGTCCCAGTCCGTCAGTCTGAGGTTCCCCCTGCCACTATCACACTCGAGCTAATGCCTACAGGAAGTCAGATGGTCAGTGTGCCATTGCACACTATGACACAGTCCACCGGTGCTCCTGCCCCGAGTGGCCAGAGTGGCATATGCCACTCACAGTCCCCACCACCTTACAAGAGGAAGAGGAAGAGTGCACGTGCACTACAGGCCGATGCCCCAGACACGGCTACACAGTCCGGCACGCCGAGGAAGCCTAGCTTCAATGATGCCGAACTGAATCAACTTGTGCAGTACGTGTCCGATCATGACGCCGAAATGTTGAGCACTCCAGGGTCTAGGATCACACCTGCTCGCCGTCAGGCACACTGGCAGGCCGTCGCGGACTGCATAAGTTGCCTTGGGTTTATGAGGCGCACAGCTACCGAGTGCTACAAGCGATGGAATGACCTGAAGCGCAGGGCAAAGAGTAAGCTGGCCTCAAGTCATGCCGCAACTCTGGTGACTGGAGGTGGGTCTCCAGTAGAGGACATTGAGCTCACTCCACATGAGAATGTCGCTGGGACCTACGTCACAGAGGAGCAGATCCAAGGTGTGGGAGAACTTCCAGATTACGAGGCATTGTCCGGTGAGTGCACATGCATGTGTGTGTGATCCATGTGTACGTTGCATGTGGGAGGGGTCCAGGGTGGGTGCCAGGTCAGGGTGTGTGTGCCTGAGTGGTTTGGGTCACCCATGTGCTTCATCCAATGCATTTTGCCCCCCGGGATTTGGGTATTGCAGTGTCCCTTCTGGCCACAGCAGGCATTTGCCACTATATTGCGCCAGTTGACCTTGAAGTGGCAACATGCAACAACATTGTTCCGTATTTCGCTGTGCACGTTCTGGCTGATTGTAGGAATACCCCGAGTTCTATTGCACATCACTCTGCCCTATTCTCACAAATATGACATGTCTATGGTACATGCCAACTGTGGGATGGCACTGCTAGCCAGCATGCATCTGATGTGTTGCCCTTCCATCTTGGTGTCATCAGTGTCTGACATTTACCTCCCCTTCCAACTCTGTGACAGTGCATGCATGTGAGGGACATAGTCATGTGGGACATGTGTCTATCAAGTACATCTCCTGTAGCTTGTCTGGCCTATTTGTGTGCCATGGTGCTAATGCCTGTTTCCATTTTCTGTCTTTCATGTTTTTTCAGAGGATGACGCACTTGATGCTGTTGAGGGTGAGGAGATGGTGCTCACCCAGGAGGGATCTCTGACACGTCCGAGCACGAGTGGGGGACGTGGTGTGTTGGTGGGTGAGAACCCACTCTTGCTGCAGGGCATTCTCTCCAGGGCTGTATATGGGTGCACCTCCCCAGAACTCTTTTCAGGTGTTGATTCGGATGAGACCCATGTGGATTCGCAGGTATGTGTTCATGGAAGGGATACTGTTCTGTCTGACCCACCTGCACCAGGGGTAGAGCCCACAATGGGGATGTCAGTGTTGGTAGGTGCGCCTGTGGTGGTTACGGATGCAGGGCCACACTCCGCAACATCTGATCCTGTTCCTGGGCCAGCAGATCAGAGGGGAAATGCAGTCCTGCAGCCTCAGGCAGTGCCAACACAGTGAGGCGCAGTTCGCCTTGCCCCAGACAGGTGTGGTGCCCCCCAACGCGGTGGCCGTCCGCCACCTGGCAATACCGTATGGGAGCAATCCATATATGGTATGGCCAACCAACAGGCAGCATCATCAGAAATGATTGCTCAAGCCATGGACAGGGTGGCCACTTCCATTGTCCCCCCAGAAAGGCAGAGGGAGCTACTAGAGCAGGCAACAGCCTCCATTTGCCAATCAGTAAGGGAGGACATGTTGGCGTCCAACAGGGACAGACAGGCGGCCCTGGACAATCTGAGGGAATCAATTTCTCTAGATGCCCAGGGACAGAGGGAAGCCCTGAGGGGGGAGGTCCAGCACCTCAGGCAGACTCTACTGGACCTTGAGGATTCCACTGTCACCAGGACAGAACAGCTGCTGGAGCGCATCACCCGTACGCTCTCGGCAGAGATGCAGGCAACTCGTGCGGAGGTCCGGGCAACACGTCGGGTGTTGCATGGGGATCTCCGCACCATATCCCTCCAGAACGAGGCCTTCAACACCCGCATGCTTGCTGCAATGGAGGACCACACCAGGGCTTTGCGTGGGCTGCCTCCCATAGCACCACCACCTCCTGTGGCAGCAGCAGAGGTCGAGGAGAGCGAATCCAGCAGTGATTCTCCCACAAATTAGTAGCCGTGCAGGCCATGAGCCCATGGAGGTGTTTTATTTTCGCAACATTCACCCAGGTGGCTGTTGGTGAGCATCCTGTCCTCGGACCTCCTGGGTGGCCTCCCCCACCCCCTCTGGCCCCCACATGGCCATTTTTGATTTTTGCTTTTTGATTTTTGAGGTGCAGTGTGTTGCCTTGTTTGGCTCCCGTGGGCTTCCACTGTGTTCCGTTGGGCACATGCAGGCTTGTCCTGAGTTTGGGTTAGATGCTTGGGTTTGTGAGACACACACCCCTCCTGCTTCCCGTTTCCATGGGCTTGCAAAGGGTGTGCCCAAGTGACAGTGAATTACACAGTGACGTTGGACTCCCATGAGCTATGTGGCCAGTCTGTAGTCAGTACTGTGTATACATTCCTAGTGCATATTGTAGTAGTATTGTACACTGCATGGTGTATTGATGTGTGCTTGTGCTTCCATGTCTCCCTCCTAATTTGCAGGGTCAGTCCTCATGTCTTCACAAGCCCGTCTACTCTGGAGATGGAGTTCATGTTGTTAGCAGTGCACTCGCAGATGTGGCTGGCACCAACACTGTACAGTAAGAGGTGGTCGATGTGCTGGCATCATCAGGTTGTAGGTCAACGTATCCTTTGGTATTTGGTCATGTTTGTTGTCATTTATACATGTATGTGGGCATACTGTGTGTGGGCAGTTTCCATTTGGGACACTGTACTCTGTGGCACTTGTGTAATGTTTGGGGTATGAATTTGTTTGCTCTCACATTGCATGACATGCCATGGTGGAGATGAGTGTGGGCCTGTTGGCAGGTGCCCCTCACTGCTGGGGGGTGGGGGTGCAGGGGGACATGGATGGGGGTCTGGGGGGGAGGTGTTGGGTGACATGGCACTGTTGTCATTTACTATCTTTGATGGTGGTAGTGATATTGGCATCATTGAAGTGTGTCTTTTGATGACACAGCATTGGTGGTGTTTGTGTAGGTAGGGTGGCACACAATGGTACACTTCCAGTTGTACAGTCTCAGGCTGGTATGGTTGTGACAGGTGACTCTCCATTGAGGCATCATCTTTGTCAGAATGAGTCATCATTGATTGTCAGCTGGTATGTGCCAGGGCTGTGCCCACTCCACAGGGGTGTGATTTTATGTGAAGTAATCAGCCACCAGCTGCGTGCGGGCTGCCTCCCCCCGTGCCCTTTCCCCTCCCATGCGCTGCGGGCGTGCATGTGGATGGGGATGTGGGGGCACCACCATGTCCACGGCCAGGCCCTGGCGTGTTGCAACGTTGTGCAGGACACATGCTGCCACTATGATCCTGCACACTACTGGGGGTGCGTATAACAGCTGCCCGCCAGAACGGTCAAGGGAGCGAAAGCGTGACTTGAGCACTCCGAATGTGCGCTCCACTATGCCCCGGGTTGCAATGTGGGCTGTGTTGTATCTTACCTGGGGTGGCGTGGTGGGGTTCCGAATTGGCGTCATCATGTGGGTGCTGAGAGGGTAGGCACTGTCCCCTGGGGAGGTGGTGATGGGTATCATTAGTGGGGTTGTGATATTACTCAGTATCTGACATGCATGCACGCGCAGTGGCATTTATACTCACCGAGCAGCCATGTATCGCCATGCCGCCCAGCCTCTATGTCCCGGTTTAGGGTAGACATTCTGTAGATGAAGCTGTCGTGGGTTGAGCCTGGATAGTTTGCATATACTGAGGTGATGATTCCCTTGGCATCACATACTACCTGGACGTTGATGGAATGTCAGTGCTTGCGGATTCTATAGATGTGCTCAGTTGCCCTGGGGGGACGTAGAGCCACATGGGTGCAATCAATGGCGCCTAGCACTTTGGGGAATTGTGCCACCCTGTAGTATTCCTGTGCGACAGCCTGCCTTTCTGCAGGTGTTCTGGGCAGGTATATGTGCCTGCGGACTGATGGGCGTGCAGTGATGATGGCCAAGACCTGGTGTAGGCAGCGTGACTGGGTGGCCTGTGACACCCCCCCCACTATGGCACTTGTCCGCTGAAATGATCCAGTGGCCAAGAAGTGCAGTACATTGAGGACCTTCTCCAGGGGGCTGAGGGCTTGGGAGCAAAGGGTGGGTGATGTGAGGTCATCCTCCCACTCACTGACCAGGTCGAGTATAATGTGAGGTGGGAACCTGTACCTCCCATACACCTGGTCATCAGGCATCCCAAAAAGACTGGTTCTGGGTGTGAAAATTCTGGCCCGGACTATCCTCCTCCTCCTGCAATATCCCACGGCCACTGCTGCTAGGAACGGTATATTCATCCTGGCGTCTGAGCTTGTTTGTTGTTTGCGCGCACTTTTATGCTGTGCGGGTCAACGTACGCCTGCTTCCTGCTGGCGAACGTGCTTCCGGATTGGCCACGTTCGATTTCATGAATGCGTGTTGTAGGCGAGCGTGTAGGACTTCCCGCGCACCTCTGATATACACGCGCCCAGGCCAATCGCGTGTGGAACTTCTCGCGCACCCCGGAAATACACGCACGCAGCCCAATCGCGTGTGAAACCACCCGCGAGCCCCTGAAATACACGCGCCCAGGCCAATCGCGTGTGGAACTTCTCGCGCACCCCTGAAATACACGCACGCAGCCCAATCGCGTGTGGAACTTCTCGCGCACCTCTGAAATACACGCACGCAGCCCAATCGCGTGTGGATCTTCCCGCGCACCCCAGAAATACACGCACGCAGCCCAATCGCGTGTGAAACCACCCGCGAGCCCCTGAAATACACGCGCCCAGGCCAATCGCGTGTGGAACTTCTCGCGCACCCCTGAAATACACACACGCAGCCCAATCGCGTGTGAAACCACCCGCGAGCCCCTGAAATACACGCGCCCAGGCCAATCGCGTGTGAAACCACCCGCGAGCCCCTGAAATACACGCGCCCAGGCCAATCGCGTGTGGAACTTCTCGCGCACCTCTGATATACACGCGCCCAGGCCAATCGCGTGTGGAACTTCTCGCGCACCTCTGATATACATGCGCCCAGGCCAATCGCGTGTGGAACTTCTCGCGCACCTCTGATATACACGCGCCCAGGCCAATCGCGTGTGGAACTTCTCGCGCACCCCTGAAATACACGCACGCAGCCCAAACGCGTGTGGATCTTCCCGCGCAGCCCTGAAATACACGCACGCAGCCCAATCGCGTGTGAAACCACCCGCGAGCCCCTGAAATACACGCGCCCAGGCCAATCGCGTGTGGAACTTCTCGCGCACCCCTGAAATACACGGACGCAGCACAATCGCGTGTGAAACCACCCGCGAGCCCCTGAAATACACGCGCCCAGGCCAATCGCGTGTGGAACTTCTCGCGCACCCCTGAAATACACGCACGCAGCCCAATCGCGTGTGAAACCACCCGCGAGCCCCTGAAATACACGCGCCCAGGCCAATTGCGTGTGGAACTTCTCGCGCACCCCTGAAATACACGCACGCAGCCCAATCGCGTGTGAAACCACCCGCGAGCCCCTGAAATACACGCGCCCAGGCCAATCGCGTGTGGAACTTCTCGCGCACCTCTGATATACATGCGCCCAGGCCAATCGCGTGTGGAACTTCTCGTGCACCTCTGATATACATGTGCCCAGGCCAATCGCGTGTGGAACTTCTCGCGCACCCCTGAAATACACGCACGCAGCCCAAACGCGTGTGGATCTTCCCGCGCAGCCCTGAAATACACGCACGCAGCCCAATCGCGTGTGAAACCACCCGCGAGCCCCTGAAATACACACGCCCAGGCCAATCGCGTGTGGAACTTCTCGCGCACCTCTGATATACACGCGCCCAGGCCAATCGCGTGTGGAACTTCTCGCGCACCTCTGATATACACGCGCCCAGGCCAATCGCGTGTGGAACTTCTCGCGCACCTCTGATATACACGCGCCCAGGCCAATCGCGTGTGGAACTTCTCGCGCACCCCTGAAATACACGCACGCAGCCCAATCGCGTGTGGATCTTCCCGCGCACCCCTGAAATACACGCACGCAGCCCAATCGCGTGTGAAACCACCCGCGAGCCCCTGAAATACACGCGCCCAGGCCAATCGCGTGTGGAACTTCTCGCGCACCCCTGAAATACACGCACGCAGCCCAATCGCGTGTGAAACCACCCGCGAGCCCCTGAAATACACGCGCCCAGGCCAATCGCGTGTGGAACTTCTCGCGCACCCCTGAAATACACGCACGCAGCCCAATCGCGTGTGAAACCACCCGCGAGCCCCTGAAATACACGCGCCCAGGCCAATCGCGTGTGGAACTTCTCGCACACCTCTGATATACACGCGCCCAGGCCAATCGCGTGTGGAACTTCTCGCGCACCCCTGAATTACATGCACACGCTCCCCCAGGCCCGATCGCGTGTGGAAGCACCCGCGAGCCCCTGAATTACACGCGCCCAGGCCAATCGCGTGTGGAACTTCTCGCGCACCTCTGATATACACGCGCCCAGGCCAATCGCGCGTGGAACTTCTCGCGCACCCCTGAAATACACACACGCAGCCCAATCGCGTGTGAAACCACCCGCGAGCCCCTGAAATACACGCGCCCAGGCCAATCGCGTGTGAAACCACCCGCGAGCCCCTGAAATACACGCGCCCAGGCCAATCGCGTGTGGAACTTCTCGCGCACCTCTGATATACACGCGCCCAGGCCAATCGCGTGTGGAACTTCTCGCGCACCTCTGATATACACGCGCCCAGGCCAATCGCGTGTGGAACTTCTCGCGCACCTCTGATATACACGCGCCCAGGCCAATCGCGTGTCGAACTTCTCGCGCACCCCTGAAATACACGCACGCAGCCCAAACGCGTGTGGATCTTCCCGCGCAGCCCTGAAATACACGCACGCAGCCCAATCGCGTGTGAAACCACCCGCGAGCCCCTGAAATACACGCGTCCAGGCCAATCGCGTGTGGAACTTCTCGCGCACCTCTGATATACACGCGCCAAGGCCAATCGCGTGTGGAACTTCTCGCGCACTTCTGATATACACGCGCCCAGGCCAATCGCGTGTGGAACTTCTCGCGCACCCCTGAATTACACGCACACGCTCCCCCAGGTCGCGTGTGTTACTTCTCGCACTGGTACAGGGTTGGCGCAGCCCTTTGCGATGGTTTTGCGATCTTGATGGCTTTTCCTTGCACGAGGGCGTTCTTGGGGGCGTAACTGCCGCTGCTGCAGGGTCGCTGCGATACTCTGCGCCACGGCTTGTTTTGGAGGATTAATCCATGAATACGATGTGCGCTGAAATGGATTTTATCACACGCGGCTGGCGCAGACATTCGCACGGGAACACTCTGCGCCAGCCGCGTGCGATACTTTTTATTGTATTTCCATGAATCGGCCTGTTTGTGTGGATCTTTTATCGATCTGTGCTAGGTTTGGGACATGAGAAACAACATTGTGTGAGTCTTTTTTCGAGCTGTAATAGTTTTGTGCAGCGTCACGAGAAACATTGGGCGGGTCTTTTTCGATCCGTGCAAGTTTTGTGCAGTGTGACATGAAACTTTGCATGCTTTTCCACAATCCGTGCTAGTTTCATGCAGCTTTATTGTTCGATTCATGGCAGGTTCTCACAGAGACACGAGAAGCTTTGCATGGATTTTTTGAACTGTGCTAGACTGGCGCAGCAGCACAAGAAACTTTGCACAGCTTTTTGTTCGATTTGTGGTAGGTTCACACAGCGGTACGAGAAACTTTGTGCCACTGTTTTCAATCCAGACTAAGTTCACGCACTGGCACTAGAAACCTTGTCCCACTCTTTTTGATTCATGCTATGTTTACACAGCAGCACAAGAAATTTGAGGCGTCTCTTTTCGATTTATGCTAGGTAACTGCAGAAGCATGAGAAACTTTGCGTGGCTCATTTTGGTTCACGAGATGGACGCAAAACTTTGCGCCACTCTTTTCGCTACACAGGGGTGGAGGAACATCAGGTTTTGGCAAATTTGACTTCCGCGGCCGGCGGAAAAGAATTTCAGAATTACACCCAGCCCTGGCCCCAGGGTCTGCCAAGGAACTGTAAATCTTCGTATTTGAGCCTTGACATGTCCCAGAAGTGGGCCCGAAATAGCAAAACATCTGGAAGAGACTTCTAGATGAGCTTTCTCCACAACCTAGTGAGCCAGGGATGTAAGTCAGCTACTTGCTGATACTGCCAATATAAGGCAACATTGCTATCATAAACTACCTAGTGATACAGAGTTCCCTTTCTTCGGAGGGCCATAGGTAATCCCTTACATTGGTGACTCCCAGTAGTCACAGCTCAGTTGATATCAATAAGGAGAGGTCAGTGATTTTGATTGTGATTCCACACTACAGCTTCCAAAAAACCTTGTCAGCTTGGGGCACGTCCTTCAGGTGTGTGAATAAATTCCCGCTTCCCCACAGCCCTCCAATACAGACCTAATTGTTGGACCACTACAGCATGACTTGAATGTCACATTTCAGGAATTTTGTTATGATGAATTAGATCATCTTTACTCTGTCTTAACTAAAGTTTTTTCACTGAATTGAAAGGGTTTAATTTTGCTATATTTTCTCCAGGTCCCACTGACCATTGCTTTCAGCCGTGGCCATGGTCCATTTTGCAACAATTAGGATAAAAGAATCTGGCCCACTAGCCTATGGCCATGGCCCATATCCTCATCACTAGTAAATAAGATCCCACTGGCCCTCTTTTTATCCCTTAATTTCTTTTCTGAAATAGATCCTCAGAACATTTCCAGTAGAAACATACCCATAATCACTCTTACACTGCCATTCTGATGGGAATGATTCCGGTTGCAATTCAGCAAATGCCAATTATCTCGGTTATAATAAAATGCTCAGAATTCAAAAAGTCCCCACCACCAATCTCCATATGCACTCATTCTCTTTTTTATGTCGCACCACCTTAACCCTACTCTGCAAATCCACCCAACCTCTTTCAAATTATCCCTGTTCCCCCGCTCTTTCCTCTGACACACTTTTATTTCCGACTGTAGGGCCTCATCACGACTTTGGCGGTAACCCTTAAGTCTGGCGATAGTGCTATTGCCGCCGGATTTAATGGTCCGCCAAATCAGGGCTTCAGCGGATTTCGCCCCAGCTCTGAGCTGGGGGGAAATCAGCGTAAAATTTGCACTATTACCGCCGGCGGGAAATCCGCCGGCGGTAAGAGCGCGAAAATTCCCAACTGAGCCCAATGGGGAATGGGGCATTCCCGAATGGGCTCAATGGGGAATGGGGATTAACATTACCGCGGAACTCGTGATCCGGCGCTATTAGTAACGCCCAAGTCGTGATGAGGCCCAGTCTTTTGATATTCCCATGGGTATTCTGTGGGATTCTCATGGTAAGATGAAAATGTTCTGCCTAAAAACATCTCAACCTAACTTGATCCATCGACTGGACACATATGAAATAGTATTCTGGACGAAAAAGCCAGCGCTTCATAATATCTTGTCTCAGACAAGAAGGTGCACCTCCACCACTCAAGGCTGAACATATATCTATATATGGTGTACTGGGGTGGACCCTAAAAACTGGCACAGCATTGGGATATTATTTACCTCCATGCCCTTAAAAATGGTAAAGGGAGGTTTGGTGGAGGTATAATTTGTCAAATTTGAGTATGTCGAATTTTTGGGGCCAAATTTGGCTGGAAATATATGTTGGGGAGTGGATAATTGTAATAATAAATATAGGGAGTAGTCGGGGGCTGCAAGGGGTCTCCCCCGCATATATTTGGCCAAATTGAATAAAAGATCAACAAATTCAACGTATTCTAATTTGACCAAATAAAATGGAACAAATCACCTAGGACCTTAAAAATGCCTCACCTTTCTTTAGCCTGAATAGCACAATCTGTATATTAGGACAGGGTATGAAGGCATCATAGCAAGCAAATTCGAAGTTGCCTCAATGCTGACTCCGAGGCATACACAGTAAATCGACTAACACATTCCTAATTAGATTAGCGGTCTGCAACCTGCGTTCCAGATGTTTTGAAATACCACTCCCATGATGGCTCACCACTGTCTAAGCAGAATACAGCTGCTGGGAGATGCAGAACAAAACATCTTGTGAGGCAAAGTTTGTAGATCCCTGCATTAGATCATTGAACGTACCTGAGGTTTCTTCCAGACAAGTTCCTGGTTTGCTTTGTATGCCAATAACCCACTAGATGTCCCAAACACAGAGCTATCCTCCCAGTCTTGTCATATAATGAGTCAACCCCATCTTGTCAAACTTGGTGAAAAGGCTGATCAGGAAAGGATTTGTAAAGGAATCAATGAGCTGTGCATAAGAGCCCCAGGGTTCTTTGGTACAGTTCTAATAGGCTTTGGGGCAGTGAACAACACATAGTTTAGGCAAATCTGGTAAATTTGGATACATTATCTGAAAGTAGTTTTTGTATGTTGTTCAATGGAAAGCAAAGTCCCTCCGGTTGAAAAATAGCAACCGGAAAGGTTGAGGGATATAATATCAGAACCTCTAAACAATGTAAGACCCAAATGACAATATAATCCCGGTACTCTAAGGGTCTGAGCCTAATTCCACACTTAAAAAAACGAAATAAAATAAATTCACACCTCAAAGGGTTGAGTATTATGGTTTATGTTGACACTTATTATATTCAATAGCACATAGTATTCTACAAACAAGAGGATGTTTGATGGGATCACACTGCAAAGAAACTCCATAGCCCATTGACATACATAAACTGTTTGGTAAAAATGAGCCAAAGCCAGTTCACTTTAAAAAAATCTAGTGAACTCTATCTGCGGTAAAGGGATGCATGTGTTTTTACAAACACTAGAATACATATGCATTCCATGCAGAGAGATACATCGTCCTTGTCTATGATTCCAGAACAAACACCTTAGCAGTTGCCAAAATACCCATAGTGGTCCACCTACTCCCAATATCATCTATGCAATGAACCTTGATGGTTCCTGCTATGATCATGGTGTGTGAAATCACCTTCGGGTATGTAAGAAGATCTGGACAATTAAGAAGGAGAATCAGAACATCTAAGGCCATTCAAGGAGCAAAATGATGCTGATTTGGACCCACCAGGATGGAGTTATTAGGACCACTACTGTCTTCTCTCTTTAGTCTTGAAGCATCAAGCATGCAAAAAGAGAGAACGAAGGCAGCGTGTCACCCCGGCTCGCAAACAGAAGAAAATGCAACAATTGCCTATTGGGGTTAGTTCTAACTGAAAAAGCAGGGTATGGAGGCTAGAGGCCTATTGTTACAGGTCCCCAATGATCTCATTGAAATCAACTGAGAAGGTACATTTGCTGACTTCTGATAGGCCACAGAAGCACAGATGTGCAACTGGGTTCCTGGTACAAAATCTATATGAGCAATCATCTATCCTCGAGTCAAAACTCTCTCAATACTCTGGCACAATTGGAAAGAGTTTTCACAGAGCTCTCTCTAAGCAATTGATGTAGCATAGTGGTCCCTGCTCCCTTTTCCATTGTGAGGTTTCCCTTCCACCTTGTCTTCCATGGGCCTCTGAGGATACTTTAAAGGCCTTCTCTTCTATGGGACTATTAGGGCAACCTGCTTCAGCAATCCCCTGTCAGCACTCTCTTCTACTCCACGTCTCTCATTTTCATGTGAACATCCTGCAGCTCAGAACCTTGTGAGACCCACTTTCCAGCCCTATCCTTCTTTGAGTTTTTCAGTTGGACTGTCTGAGCACCCCGAAGCCCCTGTTCTTGCTTGAGGGCCCAGAAGTACATCTTTCTCTGTCAATTGTCTCACATTCTAGTTCTTCCGCCTCTATGTCAGACAATACCCCCTCCTCCTCACCTGTTTCTTCAGACGTGCTTTCCTGTCGAAAGTCCTTTCTTTGTCATCCTCTTCGTTTCTTTTTGAAGAGATAGGGTCTTCCCCAGAGCAAAGCCACAATGATACTCTTATGAAATGGGCCCCGCTCCGGAACAGCCCTTGGAGAGGAAAAAGCCAGGAAGGCGGAAAAAAACTCTCAAGAAGATTGATTGGCAGGACAAGCGGTAGATGGTCTTCTTTGGGTGTTGGAAGAGCGGGCTGGTCCAAGCTCTTTGAAGGTCTCCAAAGTCCACAGGCGGTCCTTTCGGTAAATATGGGAAGTGGAACAGGAGTATTCGTAAGGAAAGGCAGCAGAACCCAGGAGGACTGGGTCCGCGAGGGTAAGTATGCCGAATACGCGGCAAGGAAGGGAAACAGAAAGAACGAGCACCGAAAAATGGTACAACTCAACTCGGCGAAGGAAAGGGGAAGCCGGGAAAAAAACAGAAAAGGGAAGAAAGGCTAATAGCGGAGGAAACCGCAGGGAGGAGGGAAGAGAGGAAACCGCAGAGGAACGGGAGAGGAGCGATCAGGAAGAGAAAACAAACACAGCGTTTAAACCCAAAAGCGGAAGCGAAAGGGTTGCAACGCGACGCGTCGCAGGAAGGGGAGTGGTTAAAAAGGGCCGGAGAGATGACAGGTAAGAAAAACAACTAGACCCACAAACCCGAAAGTAGTGAAGAGAAACAACGGCACACCCTAATGGCCGGAAAACCTCCAAGCCTTCCATAGCCTCCATGAAGGCAGGCTCCCAAGGCACGTGACAGTATGTCCCCTCGGCATGGCCGGACCACCAGGCTTGCCCGGATACCATAGAATGGTTTATCATACCGGAACTCAAAGGTCGTCCATCAACGCCCTCCACCTTCTGATCCTCTTCCTTCTCCAACTCTTCCACTTGCATTTGTTTGGCCCAAAGAAGATCCATGAAGCAGCCTGCCGCTCCACAGTCGATGAGAGCCAAGGCTTCGATGGTTCTAGTGTTGACGAGAATATGCACGGCCACAACCATCAATCGATTATCTTCGGTTATTATTGTGGAAGCAACTGACATCGTGATGAAGGGACGATCGGCTTCACCTCGGATACTTGTCCCCATTAGTTCTGAGGGCGGTCGTTTCCCGACCGACGAGGTGGTACATGAGGACAGCCTCTTAGTATATGCTTGTCTGAACCGCAGTACATGCAGAGGTTGTTATCTTGCTGTCGTCTGCGTTCTTCGGGGGTAAGTGGACCTCGAGTTACCCCAATCTGCATCGGTTCCTCTTTAGAATAGCGAGATGAAGAAGAGGCTGATGTAGACATCTCTGGGAGAGGAAGAGAACCTTTATTCTTTCTTCTTTTGGATCGCCTCTCTGAAAGGCGAAAATCAATCTGGAGGACAGTCGACAGGAGCTCTGAGAAGGTGTCAGGTTGTGGTGCTCGGGCTAGTTCATCTTTCAACTCCTCGCGAAGACCCCGCCGAAAGATCGCATATTGAGCTGCATCCGGCCAGCCAGTCTCTGCCGCCACTCTGTTAACGTTGGAGATGTAGGTGAGTAAATCCACGGATCCCTGTCGAAAATCCAACAACTCTTCACTGGCAACTTGAGCAGAACTATGCCTCTCAAAAGTCTCCTTAAACCTTGCCGTGAAGGCGCTGTAGTCTTGAAGCAAAGGGCTGACACTGGTTACCAAAGGAGTGGCCCAGGCCAGGGCATTCCCAGTTAGGTTGGAAATCAGAAAACCAATGCGGGATTGGTCGGAAGCATAAGTCTGGGGCCGAAAGGTGAAATGCCTCATACAGGCTTCCATGAACTCTTTAAACTTGCGGGGTGATCCATCATACTTTCCTGAGGTGAGAGGCAGGGGGGGAGTTCAGAACGCTGTTGGTCTCGGGTATTTATCATTTGGCGGAGGTTGGCATTTTCCACCTTCAGTGCTTGGACTTCCTGGGTTAACCCTTGAATGGCATTAGCCATCTCCTGAAATTGTTCAGGAGTAACTATGTTGGCGACCTCGTGGCGTTGCAAACTGTCAATTGGCTCGCGTTCTAGTTCTTCCGCCTCTATGTCGGACAATACCACCTCCTCCTCACCTGTTTCTTCAGACGTGCTTTGCTGTCAAAAGTCCTTTCTTTGTTGTCCTCTTTGTTTCTTTTTGAAGAGATAGGGTCTTCCCCGGAGCAAAGCCATAATGGTACACTTATTAAAAGGGCAGCAATGGGCCCCAATACGGAACAGCCCTTGGAGAGGAAAAAGCCAGGAAGGCGGAAAAAAACTCTCAAGAAGATTGATTGGCAGGACAAGCGGTAGATGGTCTTCTTTGGGTGTTGGAAGAGTGGGCTGGTCCAAGCTCTTTGAAGGTCTCCAAAGTACACAGGCGGTCCTTTCGGTAATTATGGGAAGTGGTACAGGAGTATTCCGAAGGGAAGGCAGCAGAACCCAGGAGGACTGGTTCTGTGAGGGTAAGTATACCGAATACGCGGCAAGGCAGGGAAACAGAAAGAACGAGCACCGAAAAATGGAACGACCCAACTTGGCGAAGGAAAGGGGAAGCCGGGAAAAAAACAGAAAAGGGAAGAAAGGCTAATAGCGGAGGAAACCGCAGGGAGGAGGGAAGAGAGGAAACCACAGAGAAACGGGAGAGGAGCGAGCAGGAAGAGAAAACAAACACAGCGTGTACAAAAGCGGAAGCGAAAGGGTTGCAACGCGACGCTTCGCAGGAAGGGGAGTGGTTAAAAAGGGCCAGAGAGATGACAGGTAAGAAAAACACCTAGACCCACAAACCCAGAAGTAGTGAAGAGAAAGA
Source organism: Ambystoma mexicanum (assembly GCF_040938575.1). Classification (NCBI taxonomy): domain Eukaryota; kingdom Metazoa; phylum Chordata; class Amphibia; order Caudata; family Ambystomatidae; genus Ambystoma; species Ambystoma mexicanum. The sequence continues at coordinate 136,177,776 of NC_090928.1, forward strand.
ACAGCACACCCTAATGGCCGGAAAACCTCCAAGCCTTCCATAGCCTCCATGAGGGCAGGCACCCAAGGCGCGTGACATTCTCCTCTGAGATCCCTTCTGCAGCCTTCACTTTATGTGAGACAGTGTGAGGCTCCAAAGGCCCCTCTCTTCCAAGAGGACTGAGAAAACACCCTGAATCCCTTTGCTCTCGGTTGAGGATTCTTCAACCTACCACTCACCTGTGAAGTCCTCTGAATTACTTTCTGCAGTAAAGATGGGGCTCTCTGGCTATCCCAATCTTTGCCTCCTACCACTTCCCAAAAATGTACTTCTGTCATCTTCTTGATTTATCTATGCATGCATGAATTTACTTTAGTATAGGCTCTTTGTCCAAATAAGGGAAAATTAACACTTAATAGTTTTTATGTACTAACGAATTCTCTCCCTGACTTAAGTCCTCTGCCTTAAATTAAACTGCTTGGGATGGTCATGGTCTCCCCTCCCAGCTTTTGGCCTCAACCCCTTTATTTTCTTTCCTCCCATTTTTCATTTGTTGATCAGAGAATATTTTAGATTTCTCTCTCCACCCTAACCGCCTTTCTTTATAATGATCTTCCACCTGGTTCTCTTGCTTTCTTCACTTCCCATCATCGCATTCTTTCTGTTTTCCTTCCATGACCCACAAGCTTTCCCTTTGCATCTCTCCCTATCTCCTTTTTCTTTATTTTCATGAACCCAACGTTCTCTCTCTCTCTCTCCCTCTCTCTATATGTATATTTCCTTCTCTCTACCTCTCTATTTCTCGCAGCAAGCACTTGCTCTTTCTCTCTCGTCCCGCTATTCCTCTCGCTCTCTCTCTCTCTCTCTCTCTCTCTCTCTCTCTCTCTCTCTCTTCCTCCCCTCCGCCTCGTTTCCCCATGACTACATCTCCATCTATAACTGCCTCTCTCTACTTTTCTGTTTCCCTTCCTCCATCTTGCTGTCTTTTTTCTAGTCTCTCTTTCTTTGCTATCATGTTTTCCTTTCCTCATTTCCCTTCCAACCCTCACTCTTTTTTCTCTATTTCTCTTCTTTTCTTGCCTTCTCCACAGCCTTTATTCTCCTTCTTCTCATACTCTATTCTTTCTTTGCCTCCCTCGTCTACTGTTTTTCTGCCTCCCTGACTTCTTCACCAGGTGCTCTCCCACAAACAATCTCTTCTGACTCTCCCCTCATCCTAACAGCCACCCACCCACTCCTCTCAAACTCACACATCTCTTATACTTGCTCACCGCCTCACTCACCTTCTCCTTTCCACGCAACCACATCTTCGTCTCATCCCCTCTCCTGCTTCACCCCCACCTCTTGCACACACACACACGCTGTCATCCTGTTGTTTCCGCTTCACATACCTGTCTTTCCTCCTGTACACCACACATACACACAGTAACACCTCTCCTCTCCATCATGCACTTCCTTCTCCACTTTACTTTATTTTAAAACTCTTCTCCTCCTCACACCCCTCTTCCCACACCCCTCTTCCCTCCACCTTACACTTCGCACACCTCTCCACCTCACACCTGGCTTCTCTCTTTCTTGCACACCACCCTTCTCCCCATCTCACATGCATGATCATTCTCCAACAATAAAGAAATGACACCAAAACAATTCAGTTGCATTTATTATTATATTTCTTGGCCATTCTGAAAGCCTGACAGAACTGGCCCATTCAGTTTTGCAATAAACCCAGTCCGCCCTCAAAGCACTCGGCTGGCTTCTGTGGAATGGACGATTATATTAAATGTCCTCTGCGCCGTGCAGAAGACCTTCTGGAATCCGGGCCAGAGCTATCTTCAATCCCTGGCTCCTCACTAACGGCCTGATTCACAGAATGTTTTCCTAGGGGGTTGCGCCATTATGAAACGCTTCTGTGAATCAGGCTCTAACAGGGTGATTCAAGGAATGATTGTGCACCGAAATGTGAAGCGCAAGCGTGAAAAACGAGGCGCACGCATATGAAACGCATGCATGTGCCTGTTTCCCGATTCATGGAAGACACTGCACCTGGCTGACCTGGGACCTGCACCGAATCCGCGCGTGGCACACACGTCACTGTGACATCCTGAAAGCTGTGCGCGAATCGCCCAGTGAAGAAATACAACGTCCAGCGCACACACCTAAAAAGGGGGCAGAACAGGCAGAATGGCGAACAACACGTGAAAATGTGGGCGTAATGGGGGAAGTTCAGCAGCAAAATCCCTGCAACGCCCACACGCACGCTAACAACACGTATTCATGGAATTGAACATGGCAAAACCGCGCAAATGCCAAAAGACATGCAAAGCCGGAAGCACGTCCGCCATTCGGAAGCAGGCGCCCCCGCACAGCATAAAAGTGCGCGCAAACAACAAACAAGAATATACAGCTATAATGATCGTCCTATTTCTCGCAGCAGTGATCATGGGACACCACAGGAGGAGGAGGATGGCCAGGCCCCACATTTTCTTACCCAGGACCAGTCTTTTTGGGATGCCTGATGACCAGGTCTATAGCAGGTATAGGTTTCCAGCTCATATCATCCTAGACCTGGTCACTGAGTGGGAGGATGACCACACATCATCCACCTTGCTCCCAAGCACTGAGGCCCTTGGAAAAGGTGCTCAATGGCCTGCATTTTTTGGCCACTGGGTCATTTCAGCGGACAACTGCCATAGTTGGGGGCGTCTCACAGGCCACGCAGTCACGCTGCCTACACCAGGTGTTGGCAATCATGACTGCATGCCCCTCAGTCCGCAGGCACATATACATGCCCAGAACACCCGCAGAAAGACAGGCCGTGGTCCAGGACTTTTACGGAATGGCACACTTCCCCAAAGTTCTTGGTGCCTTTGATTGCACCCATGTGGCCCTACGTCCACCTAGGGTCACTGAGCACATCTATCGCAACTGCAAGCGTGCAGGTTGTATGTGATGCCAAGGGAATCATCACCTCTGTCTATGCAAACTATCCCGGGTCCACCCATGACAGTTTCATATTCAGAATGTCAGCCCTACACCTGGACCTGGAAGCTGGGAGGCATGGCAACACAGGGCTCATTGGTGAGTACAAATGCCTGTGCACATGCATGCATGTCACACACAGACAAATACACAAAGCCAATTAATGTCAACCATTATCATCTCCCCAGGGGACAGTGCCTACCCTCTGAGCACCTACATGATGATGCCAATACGGAACCCCACCACACCACCCCAGGTAAGATACAATGCAGCCCGTATTGCAACTCGGGGCATAGTGGAGCGCACATTTGGAGTGCTCAGTCACATTTTCGATCCCTTGACCGCTCTGCTGGGCAGCTACTATATGCGCCCCCAGTAGTGTGCAGGATCATTGTGGCAGCATGAGTCCTGCACAACATTGCAACCCGGCGGGGCATACCGGTGGATATGGTGGTGCCCCCAAATCCCCAACCACATGCACGGCTGCTGCGCATGGGAAGGGAAAGGGCACGTGGCGAGGCAGCCCGTGCCCAGCTTGTGGCTACTTTTTTCACCTAAACTCCCCCAGTGCAGAGTGCACACAGGCCTGGCACATTCCAGGTGACAATTGATGATGACAAAGGGTAAGTCGACTGTCACAACCTTAACACCCAGATAATTGCAGAATTGTGTGCATCCCTAGCTACTTAAACAAACACAATCCTGTGTGACCAAAAGGCACATATGCAAGCTACAGATTCCACCCCCCTCCCATGCAAAATAGCACATCCAATTGCTGGTATGTCACATAAACCTCCCTCAACCCCATGTCATCCACTCCACACACCATGCCATGGCATGCAATGTCAAAACTTCAATAAAAATATCAACACACATGACACAACTGCCACAAAGCGCACAGTTATAAATGGAAACATGCCACAGACAATGCCCTCAGACACGGACTCTGAAGAAAAGAGTGAGCAAAAATATCCAACCTATACGAAAAGCACATAAATGCATGCCACCAAAGGTGTGAACACCAAAGCCTCGAAGCTTTGGTGGCATGCATTTCAGGGAATTCCAAAAAAGAAAAGTAAATGCGGGTGCTGCTGGGGTGTCCCCCGCAACACCCCGTTCACTACACAACACAGTACAATGAGTGGCGTTTGCGGCCTGGACACCCCTGCAGCTGTATTAAAAAAAGGGAAAAAATTAGCCTGTGGCGCCAGTTCACGATTATAAAAGTCAAAGAGAACCCGTGCAGCAGGGACACAGCATGTTTCAGAAGGCAAGTAGTGTGTGCATGGGGGGATGTTGGGGTGGTGTCGGGGGTGGGGATGTGTCGTGTGTTGTGGGGTGTGTTTGCAGGGCTATTCAATGCACGTTAGCATGGGAAATGCATGAACCATCAATGTTGTGTACATTTTCCATGTGAAGTACTCCGTCACAATGGAAACATATTGCCGATCCCGTGACACATCATAAGCAAAACCAACACAGGACTATCAATTTACCAGCATAACATATCATGAACACAGGACGCAACAGTGACAATGTCAGACAGTGACGAATCACCATAGCACAAGTGCCTCAATGTGACATTGCCACTACACGTCCCCCTTCCATCATGAGAGTGGCTTCGACAGCCAAAGGGGGCATGGGACCGCATACAGCATTAAGAGCATCAACAATGTATATAGTCAAGGCAATACATGAATAAGCAACATGAAACCATGCACAGTCAACAATATACTCACCAAAATGCAGTCCAACCATGCACTGGAGAAACCATCATGAATCCTCACTAGGGGTGTGGACACATGTTGGACTTCAGACTGGCCAACGATATGATGGAAGTCCAATGCCTCCTTGTAAGTTACTGTCACACTGTGCCATCCTTGCAAGGCCAAGGAAGGGGGAAGCAGGAGTGGCATATGTGTCCGGACCCAAAGTCACAAACACAAACACGAGACAAGCCTGTATGGGCCCAGCTGGAACACACTTTGGATGCCTTTGGATGCCACAAAGCACCACACTGTGACATGAATGCACAAGAGACAAAAAAAAAAAAGAAAAAAGAAAAAAATGCCCATAGTCGACACAGTGGGTTTGGGGGTGTGGGGTTTCACCCAGGAGGGGGGGCGGTGCAGGATGCACCTCAACACCCACATGCGTGGATGTTGAGACAAAAAAAAAATCCTCCATGGGCTCATGGACTTCACGGCCCGACCTGAGTGAGAGATTCGTTGTCGCCGTCATCCCTGGTTGTACATTAGGAGGTGTGCGTGGCACAGGTGCCTGACCATGCATAGCCCCAGCAAGCCCCTCCATGGCAGTAAGCATGCAGGCCTGGTCAGCCTGGTTCTGCAGGAATATGGCACGGAGGTCACCATGCAGCACCTCACATGTAACATGGAGTTCCTCCTGCAAGGACTCATGTGTAACACTGAGCTCTGCCAGTGAGGCCTCACGTGACAGACGAACCACCTCCCGGCTTGCATGGAGTTCAGCCTAGATGGTGTGTTCCAGCTGCTCCATCCTCTGTTCTGCCCGTGTCCGCTGGCTCATAATGAGTGTAGCCAGAGAAGTTCTGAGTTATCTTCCCTCAGGGCTTCCCTGTGGGCCTGTGCCTCAGCAGCAATAGCTGAGCTCAGAGCCACCAATTCAGACCAGTGGGCCCTGTTGGAGGCCACCATGCCCAGCCGGAGTGAGCAGCAATTGGACTGCATTGTCTGCTGCTGGAGTTCCACCTACCTATCGGGGGGAGAATGGATTCGGCCACACGTTCCATGCCTTGAGCCAACATCTCAATCACTCCCCCCTGTTGCTGTGCAATGACATACATGGCATTCTTCCACCCAGTGTTCCCCGGTGGCCCGTGGTCACCGCGTTGCTGGACACCACACCTGTTGGGTCCAAGGAGACGTGGTCCTTGCTGTGCTGGCACTACCTCTGGCTCCAGGACTGTTTCCTCCGTTGATCTGCTGCCCCAGGAACAGGAGCAACTGGTGTGGAGTGTGACCCTGCACCCGTAACCACCACATTTAGATATTCCAACACTGTCTGGCCCCTTGAGGGCTCAACCCGCACTGCAGGTGTGCTGGACAAAATAGCGTCCAGTGCAGAATCATCCACCGCCAACGGCATGGATTGATGAGCATCCGATTTAACATCAGAGTCAAAGAGATCCTCAGAGCCATACCCAGAGGCAGGCCTGGACAGGATGGCCTGGAGCACTGATGGACGTTTGCGGCCTACCACCCCACAAACACCACTGGTGCATGGTTGTTGACCTGAACCCTCCACCCTGCCATCTTCTCCTCCTCTGCTTCTGGTGCCTCATCACCTGTAACAAAATAAAAATACACATGAGCACACATGTCAGCAGCACATACCACAAACATAGACAACACAATATTGACAGCCAACACATGAGGCATCCATGTCACACACGACACAAACTCTGGCATGCATGCAGTGACAATGAAATGGAAGGGGACCGTGAAAGCAGACATGGATGCATGTCAAATGTGAAACCCACACATGTACTGTATGTTGCAAATCACCTGCATCACACACACCACCTTCTGGCAGGCATAGATCTTAGCCGATAATTACAGATGGCACACAGCATATCCTTGGCACAATTTCCAAATAGCCACAGCAGTAAGTCAAATAGAACTGTCCATGACACATGTAGAATGCATGTCAACATGCACTACAAGAAAAATATGAAGAAAAGTACACATGTCAAAGGATGCAACAACGCAAGTGCATTGAAATACAGTGAAGGGAGGCACATGGATACATACATGCCAGGTCACTTTGACATCACACAAGTGAATAGGCATGTTGAAGGGTGAAATATGGCTTAGAAGTTTGTGGGTGAAGTGCAGCACATGTGTACATCCTCAACTATCAACAGAACTAAAAACGTAGTGATGTCAATTTCGTGACATGACGGCACTGTAAGGGCAAGTGCAGTCATCATGTGCAAAGTGTTGGCACTGGGTTGTAGGGGTGCAGTGAACCCCACCCCACCCCTCCACCCCTGGGAATGGCAGGGAGGCAGTGCATGGCTCTGAATGGCTGACCGGAGTATTGTGAAGTTGCAGACAGTGCTGGCAGGTGTCAATTGTATCATCTCAGTCAACTAAGACTACAGAAGATGAGAGGGGGACAGAAAGCAGGACACATGAGGAACCATCACAAGTACGTCTATACACGCAGAAGCCACAACACCAGTTGCCTAGAGACGGGGTGGCTGTAACAGAGGGAGGCCTGTGCTCGACACAGACAAGGGCGCCCTAAACATGTGCGTGATGAGGAAGTGACCCTGAGTGAGCATGATATGGATGATATGGATGACCAAATACCATGAGATGGATAAAATACTGGAGATGTAGTACAATGTGTAGCCTGGCACGGACCCATAGGGGCTTGAAGGGAATGCAATGGTCCATGAATGAACACTCATGTCCACTCTGAGCATGTGCCATCTGCACGGTCCAAGTGAGACACCTTGCATTAAGGACAAAGTATGTACCCCACAGTACAGGTTTGGCAGGGTTGCACAGGGAAGTGTGCATCACCAGTACCATGGAGACAGTGAGCTGCAGGGGGGTGGAGAAGCAAGGAAGCATGCCCGTGAGGAGGAGCAGCTTTCAGGGTGACTTCACATAGCTGCCTGTCATGTGACAATGTAGATCGAGTGTTGGGTGGAACAACGCCACAGGCCAAATGCAAACATGTCAGTGAGCTTGAACAGGACAGGAGAGGCTGCTGAGTGACGTGCATGTAAGTAGGGTAAGTAGGGTGCATGTGTGGTGATGAGGACTGCTCCTGTGTGCAGCACAGGGCCTGCATGCAGACTGCATTACGACAAGAACGCATCAGTCAAGCATTGCATATGTCACACATGGCACTCATGAATATAGAGCCTGAACTGGCAGATAATCACAACACATCACACAAGCAAAACACACATGGGCTGGACACACACGTATCAACAACTCACCGGATGTTGCATCATAATCTGACATCTTTCCCACTCTTTGGATGAGTCCCTGATGAACTCTGCAGAGATTTCCTCATGCTGAGTGAGTTCATCCTCCTCGGTGGTGGGCCACTGTTAGTCACCAGAGTCAAGGTGTAATTAGAGGCCTGCTTTTGTTTTTCACAGCGGATGACACTGGCTGTAGGGTCAGATGTGCGCCGGGGATGTCTGCAGCAGCAGCATCTCCCTGAGGCGATGGGGGTGGTGGCATGGTTGTCCCAGCATGTGGCTGGACATCCTGCCCCGGTGGAACGCCCTGTGATGTCCCCCTCCGTGTCCACCTTAACCTCCCTGGATTCCCTGGACTCCCTGGACTCCCTGACCACGTGCCCCACCATGCCCAGCCCTCGGAGGTTACCCAGCTTTGCCGCCCTTACCTTTTGGTGGCCTCCCAACCATGGCACAGATGGACTATTGCCAATGGGAGGTGCACACAACAATTGTTCTGGGCAATTGGGCTGAAGGGGGCAGGGTATGTGATTTTAGACGCACCCCCCTGCTCCTGCAAGGCTGTCTTTGACCCCTGGAGAAAAAGACGGGTCACGCAACGCTCAGGCATCCTAAACAAACAAAACAAACGTGCACACAACCCCCGGTAGCCCACGTGCGTGGGATAAACCCCCCGCAGTATGCCGTAGCCCCCATGGACACAAAAAAAGCATACGCATGGAACACACAGGATACTCTGACCTCAAAAACGGGGTACGCGACACACAGGGGGGACCACAATGGGAAAAATAAGCATGCGCGACTCACCGTCTGCCTTGCATGGAAAAGAAAAAGCATTGTGAAGATATTGTGTGTGAACCCACAAGTAGAAGAAACACACGCGTCGGTCTCCACGAAAAGCACGTACAGCGAACTGCTGTCCCGCGCTGACCTTTAGTCCGTGCCGAAGGCAACGCCCGTGCGTGTCTTGTCACTTAAGCGTTTACGTGCTAAGGGCATTTCCTCAAATTTCACGCTAACGCGCTGTTTTTTCTTGTGCGGAGTCACTCTGCATCAAGCTGGCCACGCGATTGCACACGAAAGACCATGGTCCTGCCCAAAAGGCCATTTACCTGCCCCCCCAAAGCCCAGAGCAGCTTCCTACGAGCCATCTACTGCTGCCATCCAGCCTGCTGCCAACCAGCCCTGATATTTGGAGCATGCACAGAAGACATTGCCAGACGTCCTTTTGCTGCAATCACCTCTGCTGAAACAGAAGACTCCTGACTTCTGTACCATCACTCCATATCCCATCCCCAGGACCCAGTTGCCCAACCACACCTGCCTTGGGGTTTGCCATGTCGGACCAAACACCATCTGGGGCTAGTGCAAACCCCCAGTCAGAGAGGCATAGGGCTGCCAGCTTCACTGCCAATGAAGTTGGCATCATGTGGAGCAAGTCCTGGGGCATTATCATGCCCTCTTCTCGTCATTGCGCCTTGACAAGGAAGGACAGAGGGGAATCTGGTCGGGCATCGTGGATGCCATCAACACGGTTGGGGTGGCATCGCGCGACTAGCAATGCGTCCTGAAGCACTGGGAGGACTTCAGGTCCAGGACCCACAGAAAGGACCGGTGCCTTGTTGTGGCTCGTGGAGAAGTGGGGCGCTGCGACCAGTTGAGCAACATCCAGATGCAGGTCCTGGAGCGCACACGCCCAGAGCTTCACCACCAGGTCCTCCAGTTGCAAACCCATCCGGAGTCGAGTGGTAAGTGTCTATGTGTTCTTGTCCAGCGTACTGCATGTCGAGGTGTGGCAGGACTAGGCGCCTCGGCCGTATGTCTGGCATGCCCCATGTATGGATGTCTGTGTGCAGGGACGTGACGGTGCTGCATGTGAGTCCAGTCAAGCGTGTTCCACATCAATGGTGTCTGTGTTGCAATGCATAATGTGCACCAGCATGTGACGATGCACACATGTTTGCAAGCCTGTGTCTGTACTCGGCCATGTTTGTGGTGTGATACATGGATGCTATGTCACCCTCATGGACGAGCGCAGTTTACATGTGCATGTCTGAGTGGTGAGTGTGTGACTGGGAATCACCATGGATGCATGACACATGTCCATCTCGATGCATGATTGACTGATGCAGCACAGTTGCCAATGAGTGCTCTGTGACAGGATGTAGACATGGCTGGATGCATGACTGTCTGGTGGTGTGTGTGCATGTGATCAGCATGTCCCATGATGCATGTGACGTTGAGCCCCCCTTCTGATGTTCCAACAGTGCCTTGGACATGGATGCAAATGTCTGTTGCACATGCCATGCTTGTTTGTGCATGTGTGTTGCTTGCACTGACCCGTGTGTTGTGGAGGGTGATGATGGTAGTGACGTTTGACAGTGCCACTCATGTGCAATTGCTTTGTTTCTAGCAGACTATTATTCAGTACCCTGATGCTTGTGTTGAGCGGTGATTGAGGAAGAGGGTGGAGACGGCGCTGTGGAGCAAAGTGGCGGGGATGCCTCCACCAGGTGGAGACACAAGGCCCAGTCACCCTCCAGGACATGTCATCTTCCTGGAGTGAGGGGACTGGTGCCGCATCCACGGCCACAGCTGCTGAGGGGATGCCAGGAGCTATCCAGTGACGAAGACGGTGCAGAGGCATCCAGGTTGGTGGTGATTGAGGAGGAGGAGGCCGCATCAGACCCCCACATGGGGCCTGGAGGGGGTGATGCCACCAGTGCAAGTGGTGCAGTCCAGAGGCAGGGGCAGGAGGCAGCACAGGTCGCCGCGGAGGGGCCTGTGCCTAATCCTGTCCCTGATACTGAGACTGCATCACTGTGCACCGGCACGGATGCCTCGGCCCAAGCCCGTCCGCAGGTTGGGGAAGGGTCCACAACAACTTACATTCCTCTACCTGCGGGAGAGGCAATCCATGACAAGGTTGAGCCCATCCTAGTCGGTATTGCGATGTGCACACGCGTCATTCGTGATGATGTGTGTGCTTCCTGGGAGGACCACACACGTAATCACGAACAGGTGTGTGCCATCCTGAACTGGCTAGGATGGCTCATTTTCGGGGGTTTCCTTCATGTGCTGGGCGCTCTTGCGACCCCCTCCTCCTCTTCACCCACTATGCGCCAGTCGTCCTCCATGCTGTCTTCCGGCCCAGATGCCACCAGGGCCCCCTGTGGACCTGCCCCAGCCATCACAGCCAGGCTGGTGGAGATGACGTCCTTGCCACAGTCGGGAGTCGGAGGTCCAGCAGAGGTGGTCACCCCAGCAACAGGACCCCTGGCAATGGAGGTTGTGCAGGCATCTTTGAGCAGGGCACATGAACAACAGCCCCCGGGGGTTGGCATCTTTCCGGAGGCAGTCGTGGAGTGGAGGCACAGGCAAATGGCATCAAGGCAGCAGCAGGCTCGACGTAGGAGGAGTCAGGACTCGGGACCAACTACATCAAGGGGGCAAGCATCGGTCAAAGGGCAGGAGGACCGTGGACAAAGTGTGTCTTCCGTGTGGCAGATGGGCCTGCAAATAGTGCAGAGCGGCGGCAGGCAGAGAGAGCATGGCTCACCATAGTCAGGGCGGAGAACTCCATGAGGCGGGCATTGAGGCGGGCAGAGTTCCTCGAGAAGACTCGCAGGGAATTGGCGGAGAGCATGGCAGCGTCCCTGCGAGCCCTCGAGTATAGAGCACAGTCCCGCGTCCAGGCTATAGACACAAAGTTCGATGATGCCCTCGCCATAACTCTTGGTAACAATGGTGAGCCGTAGGACTAGCTCGCTGCCATTGTAAATAGTTAAGTGTTAAGTTTCCTTTTTTTTTTCTTTGGAGTCCATGTACATTGCTCCAATTTTTGTATATAGTTGTTTTTTATAGGCTGTTTTTTATGATCATTCTGGCATTTGGGATCCTTTCTTGTTCATATTTGGACTTTGGTGGATTGTTTTGGCTTTTATTTTCCCATGGAGTAATGGATTATTATTTTTTTTCCTTTGGAACTGCAAACATTACTTTGGACAAGGACCAGTTTCAGGATTATCTGTTTTTTGGATTTTCATGTTCATTTGGATTTTGCATTTCAATTTGTTTACATTCATTTAATTTCCATTCTCATTCTTGATTTTTATTTGGTGTATTTTCTTTTTTTAAATACATTTTCATTTAGTCTAATCTTAGTGTTGTCTGCTCTCAATTGTTTGGTGCATGTGTCAATCGCCATTGGCTCAGGCATGTGTCACTGCTGTGTGGCTATGTTGGACATGTATATGGGTGCATGCATGTGTGCTTTGGTGAATGCCATGCCATGGGGCCAGTACTGTGAAGTGGGGCCAATGGATGGGTGTGGAGTTGCACTGGGGTGGGGCAGCATGGGGTGGCTTTTGGGTGGACTTTTGCTACATGGTTCTATGTTGTGACAATGTGTTTGGTGGGGGTACATGAGTCGGGGCCTGCCTGCAGGTTGCCGTCACTGGTGGGGTGGGTGGACATGAGTCGGGGCTGCCTGCAGGTTGCCGTCACTGGTGGCGTGGGGGAATATGAGTCGGGGCCTGCATGCAGTGTATGGTACCATGTGGGCTGCCTGCGGCCATGGCCACAGGTGATGAGGGGGGCCCTTGTGTTGTGGGCTGCCTGCGGCCATAGTCACGGGTGATGGGGGGCCCTTGTGGTGTGGGCCGCCTGCAGCCATGGTCACGGGTGATGGGGAGGCCCTTGTGGTGTGGGCTGCCTGCGGCCATTGTCACAGGTGATGGGAGGGGCCCTTGTGGTGTGGGCTGCCTGCGGCCATGGTCATGGGTGATGGGGGAGGCCCTTGTGGTGTGGGCTGCCCGCGGCCATGGTCATGGGTGATGGGGGGCCCTTGTGGTGTGGGCTGCCTGCAGCCATGGTCATGGGTGAAGGGGGGGCCCCTTCTGGTGTGGGCTGCCTGCGGCCATGGTCACGGGTGATGGGGGAGGTCTTTATGGTGTTGGCTGCCTGTGGCCATGGTCACGGGTGATGGGGGGCCCGTGTGGTGTAGGCTGCCTGGGGCCATGGTCACTGGTGATGGGGGGCCCTTGTGGTGTGGGCTGCCTGTGGCCATGGTCACTGGTGATGGGGGGCCCTTGTTGTGTGGGCTGCCTGCGGCCATGTTCACGGGTGATGGGGGGCCCTTGTGGTGTGGGCTGCCTGCGGCCATGGTCACGGGTGATGGGGTGCCCTTGTGGTGTGGGCTGCCTGTGGCCATGGTCACTGGTGATGGGGGGCCCTTGTTGTGTGGGCTGCCTTTGGCCATGGTCACGAGTGATGGGGGGCCCTTGTGGTGTGGGCTGCCTATGGTCACGGGTGATGGGGAGGCCCTTGTGGTGTGGGCTGCCTGCGGTCATTGTCACGGGTAATGGGGTGCCCTTGTGGTGTGGGCTGCCTGCGGCCATGGTCATAGGTGATGGGGGGCCCTTGTGGTGTGGGCTGCTTGTGGCCATGGTCATGGGTGATGGGGAACCCTTGTGGTGTGGGCTGCCTGCGGCCATGGTCACGGGTGATGGGGGGCCCTTGTGGTGTGGGCTGCCTGCGGCCATGGTCACGTTTGATGGGGGGCCCTTGTGGTGTGGGCTACCTGCAGGGTGTGTTCATGGGTGCTGCCAGAACGCGAGGCATTTTTCAAGCGATTAGGCAAGCACAAGTGGGGTACGCCAGTTTACGGGGGCACGCGAGGCGCTTTTCACACAATTTTGTTTGATCGAGCGGAGTACGTGTATTCAAGGGGGGGTGCGCGAGGAGTTTTCATGCGTTTTGGCTGCCGCAAGTGGGGTACACGTATTGAAGGGGTTACGGTAGGCCTTTTTCACACGATTTGGATGGACGAGCGGGGTACGCTTATTCAAGGGTGTGCACGGGTAGATTTTCATGCGTTTTGGCTCGCACGAGCGGGGTACGCCAGTTCACGGGGGTACACAAGGCGCTTTTCACACGATTTTGTTTGCGCAAGCAGGGTACGCATATTCAAGGGGGTGCCTGGGTAGATTTTCACGCATTTTGGCTGGCGCAAGCAGGGTACACCTTTTCATGGCGGTGCATGGGTAGATTTTCACACGTTTTGGGTGGCGTGAGCAGGGCACGTGCTGTTTTTCATGCGATTACGGTGAAGGGGGGCTGTATGCTGGTCCGGGGTTATCGCCGTCCTTTGTGCCGTATTGGGGATTTCTATGGCTTTTTCTGGCATTCTTGGGGGCGTTACTGGCACTGCTGGATTTTCGCTGCGCCACGGCTGCAAATGGCTTGGGAAATCCATGAATACACATTGCGCCAAAATGCTGTTTTGCGCTGCGCCTGGAGAACGCGTGACGCACGCTCCCTCTCTGCGCCAGGCGCGTGCGCTACTTCTGCGCTGAATCCTATGAATTGACCCGTAAATGTCATAACGGATGGCGTCTCAGACCAGCAATTGTCTGACAATTCATCAGTGAGAGGTACAGTGGTAGACACGGATAAGCAAGTTATTCTAGGTACAGGGTTTGAGGCAATGAAACACTATACTACCTCTTTTTAAAAGGACATAAACCAATCATAATCTTCTGTAAACCCCTGGAAACAAAGTTTTGCAAACCAGCATTCAAAAGCTAAGACAACAAACGGTTTACAGCTGTCAAGTAATTTAGGAGGTGAAGTTTACATTTACATGTAGAGGGATGCTAATTGTGTTGCAGAAAACTGCCCTAACCAGTATGTGATTCATTCATTTTGATGTTTTGCAGCACATCGCTCGTAGAAGCAGTCCACTTCAGAGTGCTGAGACGAAAAAAAGGGGTGGGGCGAAGTGGGGAAGCAAGAAGGGAAGGATTGGGGCGAACAGAAAGGATGAGAAATGTTTGGGGGTTGGAGAAGACAAACATGAGGCTACGTTCTGAGCAAGACAACAGTCCCATTCCTATGGGATGCAACATTAGATTTTGAATTACATTTTCAATAAAATACCAACACATGGCACCAAAAAATATTATCACTTTGCCTTCCCACTATATTTTCACTTTTTTGTCCTAATGCCTTTATGCTGTGCAGATTTAAAAAAATGCAGACCTTTATTTGAAGATGGTACCCTTTTACCCCATGCCCTCATTTAGAGATTTGCAGAACGGGTTCCATGTGCGTGCATTAGGCACGTGTTTGATGGACTATTGTCAGCACTTCCTCCGTTTGCACATTGGACCCGATCCCGGCCAGTGCTACTGGATACGCTGCACAACCAGCACTGGTTTCTATCTGACTGAGACTTTACCCACAGAACTCCTACTCAAGTTAAATTCAATCAAATCCTCCATTTGTTTTAGGATTTTTTTTTGTATTCTTTAAAACACTGTAATAGATTTCCAATTTCTCTAGCCCAGCTTTGATAGAGCTCTAGTCCCAAAAAGGCTTCCAGCTGGCCAGAGCAGCGGAGGCATCTGCTGGAACGATAGCCAGGGTGCTGGCGGCCCGCCACGCCAGGGAAGCCTGCAGTGCATTAGCTCGCTCCTCACCTGTGAGAGCCACTGCGGTGAGTAGGAATGAAAAATTATTACCTGCGATTTTCTGGGATTAGTTTCAATATCTGCTTATCTGGAGCATTGGGGAACCATGGTGCAGTTAGAAAGAAGCTGGGCCTGGTGTTTTTAATAAAAGAGTGTTTGCAACAGCTCCGCCGGACGGAATTCTCATTATGTAGACATTGAAGTCCTGGGCTCAAATTAGAGTGGACTGTTTGTCAAATTATAGTATCTCGGGACAAATTATGTTGGACCTGAGCTCGCGGATGTACTTATTGCGTATTATGAGCTGTTTTTCAGTCGTTGCTATAAGCCATAACACATGGCGGGAGTCGGTGCCGGGGAGCGATATGAAAACATTCGATTGTCTGAATGAGGTGAAAAATGAAATGTCTCCACGAGACACCCACAGGAATCCCCCACAAAAAAAGGATCGTATTTTCTGATTGCCAACAAGACACATAGTCTGCCTTAATCGCCTTTTCCAGCCCAGTGGCTGCTTGTGTCCATCTCACACCAATATTATGGCCAGAAGCAAGGCATGGCGGGCCTGTTTTATCTTCAATGCGAACTTTCTTGCCAAAAACCTATCAAGATTTGAAAAAGAAAATTGAAACTCTGTGATTTGCGTATAGTAGGTGAAAATAAGCAGATATGGAAAGAAACAGGGAGAATCCTTCAGCAATGCGGGGAGAATACAACTTGGAAAGTAACTGAAGTAGCTGCAGTGAAGAACCAATGTCGTTAGGTGACCTTGATCATGTACTCCTTCTCCATAGGTTTTGATATGATATAAGTCATTTATAACGCACCTGTAAACATGTATTTCCAGGTACGAATATGGGAGGCTATCAGAAGCTGACATAGAGTAGTGGCCCTTTTTAAGAGGTCATGACGTAGGTTCTGCTGCTCACATCCATCAATGCCAAGGGAAATTGTGGACTCTGGCTTTCACAAAGGATCCTCCATATCACCTCTAATGCCCGGAGTACTTACAACTGATCCTCATGATTCATAATTTTACTATTCCTCATCACAGTACTTTGACTTCCCACCAGCTGGCCCTTACATTGTCTTTTCTTCACCCCAACCTCCATCCACATACAAAGGGCTGAAACTTGCCCATTATCTTCCTGTTTGATAGATAGCAAAGGAGAGGGGGGTTCTGTGTCCTGGGTAGAGTAAGGAAGAGTAGGATTAGGAATAATGGAGATTATGAAGTAAACATTGTGATCCTTACTGTTATGGAGCACATCAAAAACTCAGATCGAGCCAAATTATCCAGAAGAAGTGAACATCCAGTCAGTACTTATTGCACCTATATTTTCAAGATAGGGCTTCTTGAAGTAAAGTTTGAGCGAAATATGGAGCAGAAAATGGTGCATAAATTAGAGGGTTTACGTTTTTTGGACCATGTGTACCGGGCAGCCTCTAAAAGAGACGGCCCATGAAATACCGCCCAGAGAAGACTGCACCACAAGAGTATATCTATCTTGTGGTACAATAATCTTATATCCATCTGTACTGTAACTACTGCAACTATGTGATATGCTTTCTGCATTACTGCATTACTAAGCAATGTCTACTGTAACCAGCGCCCAGAGGCCTCATGGCCCGGTGCGCTTTACAAATGTCAAAATAAATAGGTCAAATAAAAATAGGAAGGTTGTCAGGGTGCACAGCGTGGCAGGAATATGGAACTGAGGGGACAGGAAAGTGGATTGATGGGGCAAGGTGAGGAGTGAGAAGCATGCTGGAGGTGATCAGGGAAGGTGACTGAGGGTAGCGCAAGATGTGGGTTGAAGTAGTAGGGTTTGGGGAGGAGTTGGCTGGTGGCGAGCAGGCATGACAGTCAAGATGTTGTAGGGGAGGTTGCTGGCGGTGGAAGTGTGTATCATGTTGAGTTTGGGGGAAACCCCTCCAATGGTGGCAATATCTAACCCATTGAATGCCGCTACCAGATGGTCTTAAAAAGGCAGTCTTTTTAGGAGCAGACTCCAATTAGCTGGATAAACATGTAGAACCAAGTAAAGGGCATGACACAGCTGACTACCCTAGACATTTCCTGCAATGGTTCCCCTCTTGCCTCAGCCCAGGAATTGGACATGTTTCTTGTGGAGTGACTATCATTCCCAATTGTGGGTGGGCATGCCACAATGAAGAAAGTCATTATGATTGTGTCCTTCAGCCACCTGCTAATAGAGAGGAATTATGCCTTGTGGCCCCTAACAGAAGTGACGAAAAAACAAACAGGCTGATACACATGGGAAAGAGGGCAGTCCTATTGAGGTAGGTCCAAACCTGATGTATGCCCAGGCTTCATAGGGGCTATCTGTCTCCTAGAGTAAGATCAGGTGGAAGTTCAGTAATGATGATGTCCTGGGACATGTGACAAGTTGATGCCAGCTTTGATTGGAAGGCAGGACTGCATTTCAAAATGAGAGCACATCGACACATCTATCGATAGGTGGAGGTACAAAGAATTCACTCAGCTCTACAATTCACGTGGTGAAAGTGATAATGACCAGAAAGACATTCGTCATTTTTAGGACCTTTGGTCTTGCAAAACAAGAAGTTCGATGTGTGAGGTTTCTGATACTGGTTCTGGAGTTGCAACTTCTGAGTAGTCTGGAAATGTGGGTGTTTATCCTACTAAACACCAATCCATGGATTAATGACTGCTCTAATAGCTGCTCATTGGACCCAAAGGAAGGGGTGAGATAACTCCAGCTGAAGGCCATTCTGGAGGAACTGCGAAATGGCTGGACACCACATTCTAGCAGAGGTACTCATTCCTTCTACACCAAGAAGTGAAGGCATCCCAGTGTCTGGCATAAGACCACAGACACAGATGACGGTAGGGTTGGTGTGTATTACAATTAGTTTATTCACTACGAGTATCCCTATGGTGATAAGGCAACACAACTTTTACCTCATCAAGATCACCATGCTCTGCACTAAAAATAGGACATAACTATTACTTTAATGTTCAAAGTCATGTGACTGTACAAGTTGCACTGCGGGAGGATACATGGAAGAAATCCAGAGAAAATAAGGCCCCATGCAGGGGTGACGCCTCTGAAACTCCCTGTCTCCTGCCAGTCCTTTGTGCCCCATGACTCTGCCCTCTATCCCTGCATACCGCTGCCTCCCAACCCCCTCAGCCAAACTTTCCCTATCCCCGGCTCGCTCCTTACCTTGGCTGTCCTGCCCCCTGCTTCTGGTCTGCTGCTTGATGTGGGAATTTGCAAACGCGTCAATTCTTAGCGACTATCGGGAAGCAGACTGCTGCGAAAGTGGGCAATTCTGAGCAGTGGTATTCACATTTATAATTTTTTCTATGATCTACCATCAGAACGGTGTAATCACTTATGGAAGCTGAGACTGGGATAGGAGATTGAAAGGGACCCTGGCCATCCTGGGAGTTGACTAACAATTGAACTCCACTTCTTGTAAATCCCTGATATTGCATTTAGTAGATTCCTGCTTGCGTTTATAGAACTTGGAAGATATGTAGTAAAACTATAAAGGTAACCTGTCATTTGCGTTTAGAGAATCCTATTATCCTATATTCTATGGAAGCCTGTCTGTCTCACCTAGAAAATGTTTTAGGACATCCAGTCTATTGTGCTTAGTAAACTTGGGGTTAGCCCGTCCATAGTGCCTAGAACAGTCTACGAAGGTAGCTGGTTTTCTTGCCCACAGACGATCGGATAACACAGCAACATCAAAGATAAGCTCCATCTTAAGCTATGTATAAACGCACCACTTAGGTGGACATCTGCCACAGGCACGGCAATCCATCCCCACACTTTAGAATACAGCTACTACTATGACAAATTTGGTCTAGCTGGACACATAACTACTTCACCCTTACACCAGGCTTGCCTCAATACCTCTGCCATTAGAATACAGCAACAACCTATGACAATTTTTCATCTAACTTGTCACATATCAAATCCCTCACACTAGCGCTCTGTCGTGACCTCCTTCAGAGCCCATCCACATTCCTGACCTCTTGGGTTGCTTACTGGAGCCCAGCCAGCCCACCTAATTCCTAATCTTGGCCCAATGAACACACTCACTTTAAGCCTTTTTGAGAATGTTCCGATAGCCGGACTTCGGTCCCTGAAGGGGTTCCTACCACAAAGTGCTTTGAGGACATACGAATGGGAAAACGCGCTATTTAAATGACAACTACTACTACTACAAATCTTTGAACTTTTCAAAATAAAATGTTTGCGCAAAAATAATTATTGTAAGGAAATGCCTTGTAAAATTGTTATAATATTCTGTAAGTATGACAAATAAATCTGGATGTATACATGGATTACAAACATATGAATCACACGTTTTGAGTATATGCTTGTTTTGCTTTGGAGAATCTGTCCTTTCATGCCCTGGCCTCCTTCTATTCCTCAAAGGTCATCATTAATGTGTACTCTAATGTGACCGTCTTGGTCCAAGGACCTCAGGCCAACCTTCACCTCTTTGATAGACGCTTCTCGCGCCTCATCAACTTCCTTTCTTCTCCTGCTGTCCCCTCTCCCCTTTCTGTGACTACCTCGCCTCCCCCTTCTGCCTCCTCCTCGGCTATCTTGCCTTCTCCTTCCCCTCTGCCCCCTCTCGGGCTCCTTCTCCACCTCCGAAGGGCATACCTCTGATTTTTACCCCTCCCCTTAAATCCTTCAAGGATGGCATCCTTCTCCATATTGCCACTCTAAACTCTCGCTCTGCTGTCAAACACTCCTCTGATATCTGCTGCCTTCTTGAAGAACTTGACCTTGATGTCCTCGGTCTCACTGAGACATGGTTCACGGCCAGCTCTATCACTATCACGCTCCTACCTGACGGCTACAAGATCCTCTCTGCACCCAGGTCCAACTGCTCTGGTGGGGGTGTAGCCCTGATCTTCCCCAAGCGGATTCCTGCCTCTGTCACTTCTACGCAGGCCTACTCCTCTTTTGAATGCCTCATCTACAGGATCTCTCTCTCCCCTAGCCATTCCCTTACTGTGGCTACTATCTATCGGCCACCTAGTCAGATCTCCTCCTTCCTCTCTGAGTGGGCGGACCTCTCCTCTCCTCCTCACTCCTGGCCTCAACCACTCAATTCCTTCTTCTTGGGGACTTCAACATGGACCTGGATGCCTCCTGTCCTTCCTCTGTACTCTTTCGCAACCTCTGCGACTCAATCTCACTCACTATTCTCCCACTGGTCCGACTCACTCTACACGGCACACTCTGTATGTTCTGATCTCCTCAGACCTTCCCCTCTCTGTTCCTCTCTCCGCTCCTCTCTCCTGGAGTGATCACTGTCTCCTCTCCTCCCACCTCACCCTCCCCACCCCTCAGGCCAAGCCACTTCCATCACTGCCACCCACCTTCTCGGTCATCCGGCCCATGAAGCGCGTTTCAGCTGAGGCTTTCGTCGCCACCTTCACTACCCTCCCTCCCCCTTTGGCTGACTCACCCTGACACAGCCCTCTCCACGCTCCACTCTGCTATATCTGATACTCTTGATATCCTTGCCCATCTCATGAAAATCCACCTGAAGCCTCAAGCCAAGTGCAACTCCTGGTGCAACTCAGACCTCATCACCCTAAAACGCAAGTGCAGGGTGGGCGAGAGGAAATGGCGTGCTTCATGTACATTCTCTGACAAACTGGCCTGCCGCCTGCTCCAAAGGAAATACCGGCTCTCTGGTCTAACCAAGAAGAGAGCTCATATCCAAGCCCGAGTCTCTGCAGCATCTAACAACTCGGCTGAACTCTTTAAAATCTGCAAGGAACTGGAAAATCCTGCCACAGTCTCTACCTCTCCTGTCCCGACTCAATCTCACTCACTATTCTCCCACTGGTCCGACTCACTCTACAGGGCACACTCTGTATGTTCTGATCTCCTCAGACCTTCCCCTCTCTGTTCCTCTCTCCGCTCCTCTCTCCTGGAGTGATCACTGTCTCCTCTCTTCCCACCTCACCCTCCCTACCCCTCAGGCCAAGCCACTTCCATCACTGCCACCCACCTTCTCGGTCATCCGTCCCATGAAGCGCGTGTCAGCTGAAGCTTTCGCTGCCACCTTCCCTACCCCCCCTCTCCCTTTGGCTGACTCACCCTGACACAGCCCTCTCCACGCTCCACTCTGCTATATCTGATACTCTTGATATCTTTGCCCATCTCATGAAAATCCGCCTGAAGCCCAAAGCCAAGTGCAACTCCGGGTACAACTCAGACCTCGTCACCCTAAAACGCAAGTGCAGGGTGGGCGAGAGGAAATGGCGTGCTTCATGTACATTCTCTGACAAACTGGCCTGCCGCCTGCTCCAAAGGAAATACCGGCTCTCTGTTCTAACCAAGAAGAGAGCTCATATCCAAGCCCGAGTCTCTACAGCATCTAACAACTCGGCTGAACTCTTTAAAATGTGCAAGGAACTGGAAAATCCTGCCGCAGTCTCTACTTCTCCTGTCTCTTCCCAGGCCCTCTGTAAGGCACTGGCTTCTCACTTCATCTCTAAAACTCAGGACATCCTGTCCTCACTCTCCTCCTATTCCCTCCCTCCTTCTACTCCCTGCTCTTCCTCTGGCCCTTCTGCAGCCACCTCTCTGCCCTCCTTCGCTGCCTTTCCCCTGTTCTCTGCTGACAAGGTCCCTAGACAAGTTCGATCTATTAAAGTCTTGTTGAAACAGGTTTACCCCTGTTCCTCCAAAACTATCAAGGACCACATCGATGCCCTGGCTCCTGTCCTGGCTGATTTCTGCAATCACTCCTTCATCACTGGAGTCTTCCCATCCCCCCTGAAGCACTACCTTTTGCACCCTCTTCTTATGTAACCCTCTGCCGACCCCTCCTGCCTGGCTAACTATCACACAATCTCCATCACTCCCTTCCTGGGCAAGCTCCTGGAGAAACTGGCCATCTCCCAGGTTAATCTCCACACTGAATCTGTTGTTTGTCTTCATGACCATCAGTCTGGCTTCAGAGCTGCAGGAAACACGGAAACTGCTCTCCTGAATATCCGTGAGAACCAGCTCTCGAACTTTGAACTTTGACTCTAACACCCCTTGCGTCCTCATTTTGCTTGATCTCTCTTCTGCCTTTGACACTGTCAACCATGCCATCCTGCTCAACCGTCTCCATGATAACCTGGGTATCACTGGTCAGGCTCTGGTGTGGCTGACTTCTTTCCTCACTGACTGACCCCCCCAGGTCCAACTTGGGTCCTTCCTCTGTGCTATCTTTTTCTCCACCTGTGGTGTCCCCCAGGGGTCTAACCTCTCTCCCTGGCTGTTCAACCAATACCTGGCACTCCTTGCCCACTGCATTGCGCTCTCTGCCCCAACTTTCAGTGCTATGCGGATGACACCCAGCTCATTTTCAGGCTACCCTCGGCCTCCTCCTCTCCTTCCCTCATCTCTGACTGTCTGTCTGCTATCCAGGAGTAGTGTGCCACCAATGACCTCTGCCTTAATGCCAGTAAGACTGAGATTCTTCTCATCGGCACACCCACTCCCTCCTTCCCTGTAGCTCTCTGGCCGTCCTCTCTTGGCCCTCTTCCTGTTCCCACCTGCAAGGCAAAAAACCTCGGGGTCATCTTCGACTCCACACTCTCCTTCTCTCCTCACATCTCTGACATCTCTAAGAAGTCACACTATCAGCTGCACCTCCTCAGAGGTATTCTTCCTTCAATTCTCTCTTTCTAAATATCTTCCTTCTCGAGCTCTTCGCTCATCCGCCTCCAAATCCCTCAGGGTCAGTCGCTTCTCCAAGCAATGAGTTGGTGGTAGATCTCTTTCTTCAGCTGGTGCCTCCCTCCTGAATAGCCTCCCTACCTCCCTTAGACTTGAGGAGAACTATCTCCGGTTCCGGAAGCACCTCAAACCCTTTCTCTTTGCTTCTGCTTTTTCTTCTCCTCTCCTCTGCTGACCTCCTGGGTGTTACTGGAACTGCACCAGCTACCTGGACACCATCTGATCTCAGGCCCAGGTCCTTCCCCGGCTAGTGTCACACACCTCCAATGCCCACCTGGCAACCCCCGCACTTGGGGACTGTTTCTGTATCCCTACGGTCCTCCTACCAGCCCTTGACACCTGATGCCCGCACTTACCCATGCACTTGCCACATGCTGGCCGTTTACTTATTTATTGTTATCTTCTTTCCCATCTACTGCACTGTCCCAGCCGCCTTCCCACGCACTTGCCAGGTCTGAATGACACGTGGCATAGTAGGATCGTTGTCCGTCCTCCCTTTGTTCCCCTCCCTTGCCTCGTTGCGCCTTGAATCATTTGTGTATAGGCGGGTTATAAATGCCATATCATATTCTATCATGTATTTCCCAAATATTATGTTCATATCACACCCTGCCATATATGTTGCAGTTTGTTTTGCATTATTCATCCAATTTTGAAAATAATTATAAACCAAAATTATATACAATAAAATATATGTTCCTTCTTGCAAATGATGTAGTACAATTGTCATAAATTGTCATAAACACAACATTAAATGCTAGTCAATGTATATAACTTCAAAGGGAGAAGGCCGAAGTAGACCCGTTGGAATATGCTGGTGGCATATGAAAGTTGAATTTATGTTAACATATTTTTTTCAATGAATCTCCTTTTTTTAACTGATAAACTTGTAAACATGTTTTTGCAGAGTTTTCCGAAGGTAAAGTTGTCTTTTTTGCGTGAATGGTTCACAGTACAAGGCAATCTTTTAAAGTTGTATAACAGGAAGGAAAACGTAATATGGTTTGTGAGGTACT
This sequence comes from Ambystoma mexicanum, assembly GCF_040938575.1. NCBI lineage: Eukaryota > Metazoa > Chordata > Amphibia > Caudata > Ambystomatidae > Ambystoma > Ambystoma mexicanum. The sequence continues at coordinate 136,201,972 of NC_090928.1, forward strand.
GCAAATTCAGTTGGTACCTATCATATTGTACTTTATTGTGATGTTCCTGTGATGGGAGTATGTGATTTGATCAGTGCCTGGATGTCTCCACAATCATGAGTTAAATCAAGAGGCACGGATGTGGCATGTCCAATAAGAGGGTTTTATGTTTCCACCTGTCGTAAAGTGTGTTTGATTACACTGAATGTGTGGAACTTTCTAGAGTAAAGCGGGAGAGAAAGAAGCAAGAAGATGAAGTGTCCAATGCAAGGCCTTGTCTTTTGCTACCTCTATTAAAGGAGGCATTTGAGTGGTTGCCTGGGAGGGTAAAGAACAGGTGCTGTATCTGAGCGCGGATTTGCATGACAGTGTGTTGTTGATGTTTGTTGATTAGGTGTGCTTTTATTGGGTGCATTTGTTGTGGGTTAATGTTACATAATATTTTACCAGTGGTATTTTTTGAAAAATTCCTCCTCTCTGCAGAGCGATTCTTGAAAAATGAGAAGTCTGGAATCATGGTTGATGACAATGTGACCTAGCCCACCAAGTGCAGCAGGCGCGGAAATGGAGCTGGAACGGAAAAGGCCTGGGGATCCAAATGAGTAGGCATGTTATGGGGGGGAAAAGCGTTGGATGGGGAATTCTGATGCATGATGGCCGGAACTAGGAAGGCAGCTGCCACTTCCTTATGGGATCGCACCACAGCTGGGGGATCCAGATTCTAGCACTGCTAATTCCAAGGTAGAAGGCACAGACCGAGACAAAGGGCCTCATTCCCAGTTGGGCGCAAAGGGATTACCGGCACCGGTAAGGACACCGGTGCTGGTAATCCCTTTGCCCCCTATTCCGAATTCCCTTAGCGGGTCCCTTAATGCCTGGTCTGACCAGGTGTAAAGGACGGGACCCGTTAAGGGATTTTAGAGCTAATAACGGTACCGCAATTTGCGGTACCGTTATTAACTACTTCCCCATTCCTATTGAGCCCTATTGGGGCTCAAATGGGAATGGGGAATGGTTTGGTGAATGGGGACTTACCGGTCCCGCCAAGGTCGGACTGGACCAGTAAGTCCCCCTTTCACCAAACCGGAGTCAGTACTGGTATGGGAGGCAGTCATGGCGCAAATAGCATTTTCTCCTAGATGTTTAACATGAATCAGAGATAGAAATACCTGAAGTTTTCTGGTGCCATCCCAATGAATGTAGCATTACTCGTTTATGACACAGCTGGTCAGAATAATTCTGGTTATAGAACTATAATGGGGACCTCTATTGGCAGGAAGAGATCATCACAAACATTTCAGTGGCAGATTTCATCAGGCAATGTAAACAGTCTGAGATTCTTCAAGAAAGAGAATAGGGAAAAAAAAGCATAACAATCTCACCAATTATCCATGATAGAAGCTCAGGAACAGTCCTGGACTTTGATCACCAGTCACCTTGAATCACTCTAGCAGCTATGAGTGTGGTGGTTTGCATCAGGTCTTGCATATATGGGAGTCATACATCAATATGATCACACACTTATGTCCATGTCCGTGGTGTCCAGCTTGTGAAATCAATGGTCCCTAATCAGCTGCCATCTTAAAGATATACTGAAAGAAGTGCAAGGAAAAGCTATAGCTATAGCTATGTAAATAAATTAATGTATGTATAGTATTTGATAAAACACACATTTTAAAATGCTTGTAATACAAGGCCACAGCAGGGACAGGCCAGGGACAGAGCACAGATTCCAACCGGTTCTAATTCCACGTTCTAATTCATGAGACACATAACTCATAAGCGCTTCACTTGAGGTTCATGTGAAACTTTTATCTGAAAATTATTTTGTGATATTTATTAAGGCCTAGCATCATTTTGCCTTGAGAAAAGCGCTCACTTTGAAAAACGTTCTACATGTCACCAATATTTAACATTTGGAGCACTCCCTTTCTTCTGTCAAACATGTCTACATTACATTAGGAATAGTAGTGTCATTTGTGTAGCAGTTTTTAAATACTTAGCATCGTTTGTACTAATGAACGTAGACCCAGTTCAAACGCCTATGACCATGGTATAATTTGCCCATACCTGTCATCCGCTGCCGTCGTGACTGGCGGATACTTCCGTGGTATCGCTGGCAGTAAGGGTTTAGAGAATGATAGTCCTTTCTCTATATTTACGACTCTAGCAGCCGTCCCAGTTCCCTCAGCGCGGAGCCTGCCGGGAGTATTTATTCCTCCTCCTTCTGGTGGATGCTGCGTTGCAACCCCTGTGGATAATGTTCCCAGTTTCCGGGTTTACGCTTGCTGCTGACACTCCGTCTGGATCGTCAGTGCTTTTGTACTGCTGTAATCTTCGTCCTCTGTACGAAGTTTTCCTTCTCTTTGGTACTTTGTCTCTTACGGGTTTTATTCCGGTTCCTTCTCCCTGCGTCTCCCTCCTTTGAGATCCGGTACCTTTGCTCTTTCTGCTCTTTCTATTATTCAGCTTTCTCTTCTCTCACTTGAGTCCCCTACATCCTGTGTCCTGCCGGGCTGCATTGGATACCAGTTACGCCTTCTGGCTTCACGTTTGCTACGGACCCCTGCCGTTTTGTGTCTACACCTCTTCCTGCTTCATCACTTCGGAAGTTCCTACTTGGAGTCGGACAGAGTTCAGTTCGGCGCCTGACAAGGGTTTTTTCTGCCGTTTGGCTTTTTCCCTTGTGTATCGGCTTGCTCCCGGGGAGGGAGTCACAGGCGTGCTGTTCCATCAGCGTTCACTGTGGCTTCTCTTCGTGACAGGCAATTACCACCAAAAAAGGAGAAAGACTACCTCGCCAGGCGAAACCTGTCCACCGAAGCCTTCGACTCAAGCAGCTCAGGTGAGGAGAGTGTGGAAGCAAAGGGGGAAATGGGAGAAAAAGGGTCAGAGAAAGGACAATACCCCAATCACAATGCCACAGAAAACGAATTATTATAATAACTTTAATTTGAGGGCATCATTGAATATTGAACCCGAAAGACTCTTTCCTAAAACATTACCTGTGCCTTTTCAAAGAATGCAGCGGTGTGAAGCAAATAGGAGTCAATGTCAACCAATGCATGAATCATGTGTCGCCAATGGTCAAGGACGTTGCTGGTGGAGAAGAGCACAGGGCTCTATTCTATGCCATTAAACGTTGAATAGGATGATTCCAAAGGTGGACAGTTCATAATGGAGGGGGCCTTAAATCAAAATCACACATGTGAATCAGACACACTCAGGGAACATGCGTGCTATTCTCAAAGGTGGCCTGTTCTAATCTGTGCTTCTAGAAAAGCAGCCAGATAGAATATGCAGTTGTTTAGCTGGTGGCTAGTCATTACTGGGTCTGATGTGTGCTGACACCAAAAATCATGTACCTCTGTGAACATAGCAACTAAGCAGTCTGCTGTATGGGGAAACATTTACCATGGATATATATGGTGAAATATTTTAAAATATGTTCCTAGGAATTTCACAATAGGAAGAAATTCCTTCAGATAACAATCGGAGCAACATATCCTGGTGAAATAGGCTGACTATCATTGTGTTAGCTTTTCTCTAGAATAGGACACGGTTGTGACTTTAAAAGAAGGTGAGGATCAGGGATCACCCAATCCTTGGAGTACACTTAATATCTTAAGTATGGGAGGAAAGGAGCGTGGAATAGCCACATGGACCTCACTATTGAGCAACATCTGAGCCCCGCCAGTCAGAGACGAGATCCCTGAGCTAGAACGGTACCAGTCATGGTTTGAGCGGGGGAGGGGGCTTACCAGGGTTTGCCAGCCGGTGAAAGGAGGGGAATTTATCGGCATACAGGATTTGGAGGTGACAATGGAGGTGGGTAAATTATCAGTACTTCTATACCTGAGGCTGAAAGGGATATTCATGTCGGGAAAGTGGAAGAAAGGTATTCAGAGGGAACTTAACAGCTGTTGAAAAGGTGTTGGATGAACACGCAGAGATCAAAGGACTAATATCACGCCTATATGGGGCCCTGCTGGAATCAGGAGAGGGAGCTACACATGGACTGCAGGCAAAGTGGGGAAGGGACATGGGGATGGATATAAGGGGGAGTCTATGGCAGCTGATGTGTAGGAGTGCCTTCAAAACATCCATATCATGCCGATAAAAGCTGCACGCCATAAAGCTCCTGACCCGCTGGCAATATGACCCAATGTGCTTGTCCAAAATGTTCCCCACTGTGGACCCTCACTGCTGGCATGGATGTGGGGCTAGAGCGGATTACTGGCACAATTGGTGGGGCTGCCCGGGGGTACAGGTGTACTGGTCTGAGGTCCTGGGGTGGATTAAGGAGGGAGGAGGTGGAATATATGGGCTGGACCCCATGTTGGTGCTGTTCGGGTTGGAGAGGTGGGAGGACCAGTGGAGCACTCTTTCACCGCTTGCGGACTACCTTCTCTTGGTGGCACGTGCATGTAGGGCCAGGTATTGGAAGAGGAAGACCCTCCCCAGAGTGAAAGAATGGTCAAACATAGTGAATGCTATGTATTTAATGGAAAAGACCACTGCTGCAGTTAATGGGGGGAGTGCAGCATTGGAAATGGAATGGTTACAGTTCAGAAATACATTTGGGTCAGATGAGAAGGGGTAGATGGCCCTTGAAGAAAGACCTGGGTTGGCTTCAAGGGGTATTAATACGAAGAGGATGTGCCTTTGGATTCTAAAGGAGGTGTATGGAGCACTTCAAACCGGCTTGGACTAAGAGTGAAATTGTCTTTGACACTTCACAGTCGCTAATACCCAGAGGAGAGTTAATTTGTTGTTGGGGAGGGAGAAGGGGGTAATTAACAGGGAAACAAGTCATGATAAGTTGTACTGTTTTTGGAGGGTCCTTCACTCAAGCTGTTTTGCCTGCCCAATGCTTGATTGTGTTTAAAACCAATAAACTTCAATTTACAACAAAAAAAGGCAGAAACAAGTGGTGTCCTGCTACTTGCACTTTCTCACTACCAGCTGTAGTGATACACGAAATTGCAACCTTGCCAATCAGGGCTTTAGATGACAGCATTAGCCGCTGAAAGCCAATAGTGTATTCAAAGTATGTGCTAAAAATGCTGACAGTAGTCTGTTGTAGCACTTCCATTATGCAGTAGTGAGCTACAAGGAATATGCAGGCCTAGTATGAAATAGGTCAAATTAAGCATTGTTGATAGACAGGCAGGGAGGGCCCCCAGCTATGTAGCTAATAGGTATTTTTGGAGTGTTTGGAACATCATGGCACCTATATAGCGCTTAGATAGCCAGTCTTAAGCGCTATAAACACTAAGCTATGAGTGCATGCCTTTTAGAGCTTGCAGATGGGGTTAATACATCCCTGCTTCCCTTAGAATATTCAGCCTCACTAACGGTAGGCCTGGCTCCAAGCTAATCTTCCTTTTCTCTGGGAAGGTACTGATAAGACATTCCTCAGCCAGCGCAGATGGGAACCAAGGGAGGGGGTAGAAGCGAGCAGGGAGCATCTCAGAGAGAGCTGGGTTTTTTCCATGAACCAGCCTCACAGAGAAAGTTCTGGAACTATGCGTCATGGTGACTGACAGCAAGAGATTATAAAACATCCATGCACACATGGGATCAGGGGGAGATCGCCTGTGGACTTGATTCGTGCAGAAACAGGTGCCCGGCATTGGCTCATACGGTGTCCTTCAGCATTGTCCTCTGAGCGGGGCTTGTTTACAGCTAGCTTATGAGGGCCCAAGGTCTCCCCAGTGCTGATAAAAGGGACGTAAGACTGTGTTTCTCTATGTTTCTCTATATTTCTCTATGTTTCTCTATGTTTATCTAAGTTCCATGTTTCACTATATTTTGCATTGCTCTTTGTTTTATGCTTTGTAATATTCTCTAACTTGAATCCCAAATGTATATGAAATTCACTGCTTAGAATAAATATGCTAAAGCTTTGAGGGTGTCATTTGTCCCTAGCATGAGATCACTGCTCAGCACAATAGAACCTGTATTTTGGGCTGAATTGGGTATTTTTGCTCTCAAAGGGCTGGCCCCGAGGAAGATTTTGCCCAATATCAAGACATTTGGTGGCAGCTTTGTGGGATTTGTGAAGAGCAGTGCCATGCTGACATGACAAATGGTGTGAGAGAACACAGTGTAGAGTGGGGAGCAGGCTGTCGCATTTCCTTGATGGTCTCACTGCAGCTCTGAGACTTCAAAAGGCAGCAATGTTGTGTCGGCTTGCCGTGGCCGATAGCTTGTGTGGTTAAGACTCCCTTCAGTAAATCAGTCGTGACTGACTTATTGCATGGGATTGGTGCCAGGGAGTACAAGGCAATAAACGAGCGGGAAATGGCTTTGTTTAAAGCACTCCGATGAATGGTTAAGAAAGATGTATGCTCAATTAGAAAAAGAATTTTATCATGTGGTTTCCCAAGTTTAAAGTTGTAATTTGGAATGCATAGTGAGACGGAGCTCTCATCTCTATTCTGTCATGAGGGCAGGAAAAAAAATAAATAAATAATTGCAGGGATTTGACATGCAAATTGTGAATAGTGATTTAACCATTGACTCAGCCCCAGTGTGCTAGCGAGGGGGGGCTGTAATGTTCGGAGGCGAAGGTTCGTCTTTTTTGATATATGCTTTTGAAGGGTTGGCATTCCTGAATAATGAGGAAGGGGAATGAGCCATGCTTAGGAGAATGAGTAACATCTGTGCTGAGAGCCTAAAGAGTTTTTTCTTTCTTTTGGCAACTGTAAAATTCCATGTGCTAATGGTGGCAAATTCTGTTTAAAGGAAACACACTAAAATGGTTATATTGCATTTTAGGCTGTGCCATGCTTATATTGGGTGAGAGACTCACTTAAAAGGAAAGTGAGTGAATGTTATTTGGATTTTCGATTTTTGTGTACTGATTTGAAATTGCAGAATCAGTTTGCAATGGTTGGGGGGAAAAACAATTTATATTTTTCTAAATTGCCCCTGGAGTATTTTTGACTGTCCCTATGCTATGCCATGGATTTGTGCTGTTGCCTTATAAGTGATGTATGATTTGGAAATAGTGTCCTGTTGACTGTGATACATGGGGAAAAATGTTGTTGACACATTAAACAGCCCACAAGCAATAGAGTGTGGGTTGTTCTTGCAGAAAAAAAAAAACGTGCAGGGAGCTGCACTAAATATGGCATTTTTATTTTTTAAATGCACTGAACTGAGTGGTTATAGTTTGGCAATGGTACAACAGAATGAAACATCTGTGTGTGATAAGATAGCACAAAGATTTAATGGGTTGTGAGTTCTCTTGAAAGATCGCACATTACAAGAAAAAAAAAGACGCTTTGACATTTTGCAAAATTACATGGAGTAGAAAAATGACAAGAAAAGTGCCGCTTTTGAAAACAAGAGTCTTGCTGTGTGTGCAGAGCTTGTGCCTTGAAGCTGTCTTGGGCGAGGTGCGTGAAGGCAAACAAAAGCAGAAACAGTACAAGAAAGAGTTAATCTGGATGAATTGTCTGAAACGAGTGAAGCCGCCACAGTATAAGAGTTATAGGCAAAAGAGATAAGCTGCCAGGTGCACACGAAAGATAAACATGCCTGCATTCCTGAGGAAGGGGGAGCAAAAACAGAGAGCTGTTCAAAAAGTAAAGAATTTGCCCAGTAAACTGTGGTACGGAGCAAAGGCTTCATGCAGGATGGCAGACGGGCACATCACATCTGAACATTTACCTATGCATCTGTGAATGGGCCAAGAAAAGACAGCTGCCCATTCCAACAGACATTACTGTGCAAACCGCATTCCCATGTGATGTGATGTGAAGTGAAGTAAAGCGCTATTGCTGTGCAAGCTGCATTCCAATGCTCCATGTGATGTGAACTGAAGTAAAGCGCTGTGCACTGGAGAAGAAACCTCTAGGCGCTTTGAGAAGAGAAAATACACATCTGGCAAACTGCAAGCTACATTGCCAGGGGATGGAGTAACTGACAAAGACATTATGGCATTCCAGATGGAAGCAAAACTGACAAAAGTGCTTAGCCGGTTTGCAAGAGACAACATGCAGAGCGGGGCTTTGAAGTACAACATGAACACTGCACATTAGCCATGATCCAGAAGCCACACGGCTTAGTGCAAGAATGAATGATTTGTTGAAGCAACAAAAGAAACTGGCTTAGACTATCGCACTCAAAGGGGTGGTTCAAAAACAGCAAACGCCCTTTGAAAAAATGACAAGTGAAAAAACCAGAGGCTTGAAAAGACACTGCTAAGAAAAGAAAGATAAATAAACAAAGCTGCTTGTACGACTGTAAGCGGTATTGGACTGAAAGACTTTACCTTTGAAAAATGGAGTGATGCCAGCAGGGCAACCTAAACCAAGATCATGGGACACTGGAAGCAAGTTGGCGCCTGGCATTTGTGATCGCTTTGGTGAAAAAGAAAAGCATTGTGCGACCTGGGTACTTACTATATGGCTTTGTAAAAGCACAGATCAGTCTGAGGTACCATTGACCAGCTATGATTGCATTGCACAAATGAGTTTGTGATTAGGCAGTTACACCCCGTATGGTTGAGTGTAAATAAGCCCCCAGAAACATGCAGAAAGGTGATAAATAATTGCAGTAGCAATGACAAAGTGTGTAGTTACCTGATGAGACTTTTTGAAGATGGGGGTGGTATTATGGGAAGGGGTGGATAACGCTGATATTGAAGTTTTGATGACATCCTAACATTTCTGTTTGTATTTTGCCTAGGCAAAGCACGACAAGACATTTCATAATATCAGAAATTAATATGCAGTTTGTGGGTGACACTGATCAAAGAAGGGTCAGACGCATTCTCAGAGAAAGCGAGCCACTGCGACATGCTATTTCAACTTTAACGTGCCCTGCACCGCACTCAATGCTGTAACCTGCGAATAGTGTCCAACAGAGTAATAACTTTTGCTGAACTGGCACGATGCAGACTTGGCTAATTATCAAGTATTTGATGCTACACATTTAAATGACATGTTTTGCCCTTTCTTGTTTAAAGGACTATGGACAATGAATTGTGGACTGTAACATCAGGCACCACATACAGCTGTGTGACACAGCAATTGAATGCTAACACATTGAAAAATGGTTTTTAAATGCACTGTTGAGATGAATCTGAAAAAACCAAATGGTTTTACTCTTCCAACTGAATGGCTTTAACCAGAGATGTTTTGTTTTTTGAAAAAAAAAAATATTCTACATTGCACGTAGGCAGGAGAATGATTTATGAACTGTTGGGGCAGCAGAATTATGCAAGCAGGAGCGTAATTTATTTTGAGATAAGATGAGTGCGCACATCAAAGTCACCTGTGCGTAGGTTAAGATTCTTAATTGAAGTAATGCTGCCAAGTGTATGAGCTATAATTTGAAATGGTAATCTTTGAAACACTGGATACTTTTACAGCCAGCTTAAGGCAGGTAAATGAAACCATGACTGACTTGATGTTTGATTTTATGACACAGAGTGTGACACGGTTTTTTGTTAAACCAACCAGTTTCATGTTTTTGTGGGGACAGCTGTCTCCAGCACACTAATGCAAAGAGTCACCTTTTGATTGTAGACATTTGGAATAATTCTTTGGAAAAGCGCTACAAATGAGTATCCACATGGAATTGCTAGTGTACTGGCCTGGCACATTGTCAGGCATCTTTTGTCACTGAATGGATACCATTTGTTTAATTTGTCTAATGTGATGTTTTTCTGACCAAGAACTGCAGCGAGTGTTCTCGCCAAGATTTTATGAACTATAACTTGACTAAATGAATTTTTTCCATGGTGTGATGAAACAGCCACTGCCGGATAGTAGTATGGTGTTTGTGGCTAAAGTTAATATTGTATATGGTAGATATCCCACTTGAAGAAGGGTATTCTCCAAGTCACAGAAGGTAGACACTGTGAACCTGTTAGATTTTCCAGTGGTAAGACAACATGTAAATTGTAGGCTGGTAATGCACACCTTCATTATTACAGTGCTACACTTAGACATAGATTTATCATGAGGCAATGTTTCCTTAGTACTACCAAGCTGCTACAAATGGAGTCAATTTCTATGGCCCATCACTAGAGTGCGCGTAGCTAGGGAGCTAGATTCATTAATTGCAGGAGCTTTATATGCTTGTGACATAGAAACTGTGCACAATAAGCTAGCCACTATGGGTTCTGATGCCAGCTCTGCTATAGAACTTCTGGCCTAGTGGGGCCCATTGATATGCCCAGCACTGCTACAAGTATTGACAGCCAATTGAAGATGACAGAATTTTAGACATGAAGACATTTTTGTCTGCCATAGGGCAGGTCAACAAGACTGCTAAATACACACAATGCATTGTATGGCAAACATTGTTAAATCAGCAGGTGTTGGCTTTTTACTGGGTGGGGGCGACCATCCTCCACACACTGGCACGCAGAGCTACAGTTACCAGCATACATATGGATTGAATTGCTTGCTTTTTGATTGCATGAATAACACATGCCATGCTTTGATGTAAATTAGTAGAATTGTTTTTATTTAGACAACCTGGTGCCCATGGGTTCACCTTGTTCACGAAATTAGATGGTCTCTGGTTGGGTTCCACCTACCTGGGGGAAGTGTCTAGTCACACAGCCCATAGTCACGCTTGAATGCCCTGGGATCAGGGGGAGGGTAGGCCCTTAGGGTGAAAGGCTGCCAGGTTTTAGAATTGGTAACCATACATAAATGCAATAGTGCATTGTAGATTAGACTACACTGGATTGCCTTGACATTTTAACTGCATGCTGCTTTTTAACTGACAATCAGTTATACAAAATTGATTTAGGTATTTTTGTGTAGGCCATGTTTTGGCTAGAGTAAATGTCCATGTTCACTTGGCGTAGGTATTTTTGTGTAGACCAGGTTTTGGCAAGGGTATATGTCACTGTTCACTTTGTGTACATTTTTGCTTAGGTAGTGTTTTACCTTGCATGCCACGCTAACTAACCGCTATAAGATAGTTTGCTTAAACCTCTTGCAAAGCCCCAAGGTCTTTATCACTGCACTAAATACTATGTTGATAGGTATTAGTCAGCATTTGTCGCACAAACGTTGAATAGGGGTGGAATGTAGTGATACACGAAATTGCAACCTTGCCAATCAGGGCTTTAGATGACAGCATTAGCCGCTGAAAGCCAATAGTGTATTCAAAGTATGTGCTAAAAATGCTGACAGTAGTCTGTTGTAGCACTTCCATTATGCAGTAGTGAGCTACAAGGAATATGCAGGCCTAGTATGAAATAGGTCAAATTAAGCATTGTTGATAGACAGGCAGGGAGGGCCCCCAGCTATGTAGCTAATAGGTATTTTTGGAGTGTTTGGAACATCATGGCACCTATATAGCGCTTAGATAGCCAGTCTTAAGCGCTATAAACACTAAGCTATGAGTGCATGCCTTTTAGAGCTTGCAGATGGGGTTAATACATCCCTGCTTCCCTTAGAATATTCAGCCTCACTAACGGTAGGCCTGGCTCCAAGCTAATCTTCCTTTTCTCTGGGAAGGTACTGATAAGACATTCCTCAGCCAGCGCAGATGGGAACCAAGGGAGGGGGTAGAAGCGAGCAGGGAGCATCTCAGAGAGAGCTGGGTTTTTTCCATGAACCAGCCTCACAGAGAAAGTTCTGGAACTATGCGTCATGGTGACTGACAGCAAGAGATTATAAAACATCCATGCACACATGGGATCAGGGGGAGATCGCCTGTGGACTTGATTCGTGCAGAAACAGGTGCCCGGCATTGGCTCATACGGTGTCCTTCAGCATTGTCCTCTGAGCGGGGCTTGTTTACAGCTAGCTTATGAGGGCCCAAGGTCTCCCCAGTGCTGATTAAAGGGACGTAAGACTGTGTTTCTCTATGTTTCTCTATATTTCTCTATGTTTCTCTATGTTTATCTAAGTTCCATGTTTCACTATATTTTGCATTGCTCTTTGTTTTATGCTTTGTAATATTCTCTAACTTGAATCCCAAATGTATATGAAATTCACTGCTTAGAATAAATATGCTAAAGCTTTGAGGGTGTCATTTGTCACTAGCATGAGATCACTGCTCAGCACAATAGAACCTGTATTTTGGGCTGAATTGGGTATTTTTGCTCTCAAAGGGCTGGCCCCGAGGAAGATTTTGCCCAATATCAAGACACCAGCCCAACCTTATTCCTGTGTCAGAATGTAGGCCTTTGTTTAGTTTCATCCTGTGTGGCCAGCCATACCAAACAGGCGAGGGTGGAGATTATCACATATTTGGAGAGTGAGTGAGCTATGGAAGATTTTGAAACAATCTTAACCTCTTCCATTGCACTGGGCAACCCTTCAGACCATTATCCTGCCATTCCATTAGTGAAGGGGAAACATCACATGGAAATCATACTTGGAACCACCGACAAACGAGCAGTCCAGACAAAACTCCTATGAATCATGCTTACTTCAAGAGACCACAATCACCCACAGATATGTTTCTGCTCCATTAAGCATCAGAGATATGTTTCCGCCCTATTAAGCATCACAGATATGTTTCCACTCATTACGCATCACTGAAATGTTTCTGCTCCATTAAGCATCACAGATATGTTTCCACCCATTGCACATGACAGATATGTTTCTGCTCCATTAAGCATCACAGATATGTTTCCACCCATTGCACATGACAGATATGTTTCTGCTCCATTAAGCATCACAGATATGTTTCCACCCATTGCACATGACAGATATGTTTCTGCTCCATTAAGCATCACAGATATGTTTCCACCCATTGCACATGACAGATATGTTTCTGCTCCATTAAGCATCACAGGTATGTTTCCACTCATTGCACATCACAGATATTTTTCAGGCCCATTAAGCATCACAGATATGTGTCCACTCATTACGCATCACAGATATGTGTCAACTCATTGCGCATCACAGATATGTTTCTGCTCCATTAAGCATCACAGATATTTTTCCACCCATTGCACATCACAGATATGTTTCAGGCCCATTAAGCATCACAGATATGTTTCCACCCATTACACATCACAGATATCTTTCCACCCCGTTAAGCATCAGAAATAGGTTTCCACCTCATTAAGCATCACATATATGTTTCCATCCATTGCGCATCACAGTTATTTTTCAGCCCATTACGCCCCACATATATGTTTCCACCCATTACACATCACAGATATGTTACCACCCCATTAAGCATCAAAGAAATGTTTCTGCCCATTTGGTATCACCAGTGAGGTGCATCTTTTTGTCTCTAGGCACAGCAGGCTTTGGACTCATCATCTTGGAACACTAATGTCACTCGGATTGACTTTCACAAAACTGAAGAGGGGTAGTTGGATGGCTTTGAAATAATCTTAACCTGTGGCATTTCTCTGTGTAACACAGAGACCATCTCAGAGACGAGTAGTTTGGGTAACTAGGCAGAGCAGGCTAAGGACTCACATCTGTGCACAACATTCCTATTGGGGAAGACTTTCACAAAACTGAATTGTGAACTTTGAAAGGTGTGAATTAATCATACACTTTCTCAGCGTACATGTCATTACATAAGAGGAAAAACCATACACAAATCAGGCTTAGTCACACCCAAAAACAGGCACCCCAGTCAGAAATTCATGGTCACACCCACTCTGTGCGAGACCACAAGCATCCCAGAAATGTTTTAGCCTCACAGGGCATCATTAGTGAAGTGTAGATGTGTCTCTAAGCACAGCACGCTACCAATCCCACTCCGGTTCACTTTTGCAGAAGGAAGACTGATGCCTGGAGAGTTTTGAATTAATTCTAACCACTGGTATTGATATGGGCAGCCCTCCAGAGCATTGTTTTTCAGCCTACCGTGACATTGCAGTAGTGGAGATTTCTAAGAGGTGTTGACTGTTTTATGTTTATTTTGTGTTTTTTGCTTGGACCGACGCTACTACCCCTGGGTTTCGCACCATTCAACCATCATGCAAAGATTGGGATAGAAATATTAATGGAATAAGTGAAAACAGTAACGTTTTCATTTTTTTCCTGAACTTATATAGATGGTTCCATGTGTTTTAAACAACACCATAAATAACGACATACATTTGTACTGACACCCAAATAACGGAAAAATGTCGGTTTAAAAATTAAATAAATGGGGCGGTCCCCCAAGTCCCCTGTTTACCCCGCTTTACTATTCCGCCAACACCCCACCATTTTATATCCCTTACCCCACATATACTTCTATAAAAAATGTCGAATGTAGAATTTTCGTTACTCAGGTGTTACTGAAAATGCTTGTCGTTATTTATTTTTTATTATTAACACTGCATACCGTGTTTCTCTAATGTTAATGGAAGACTGTTCTACAATTTGATACTGAAAATCGTTCTAGAACGTCTAAAAGCATTTTCTTTCTGGTATCTTGAGACTACCAGATGTGAGCACATTCAAGATCTGAGTGGTCTGTTGGCAGCACGCCATACAAATCTCTTTTTTAATTATTCTGGGCACTTATCGTTAAGTGATTTGTGGAAGAGCGTCAAAAGTTTCATCTTAATTCGGGCAGAAATGGGAAGCTGGTGCAGCTTTCACAAAATCAAGGACCTATGAGTTTGACCATTAGAGTTCATAACTAATGGGCAGCAGCAATTTGCAAGATTTTAAGTCTTCCAGTGAACTGATTTGTTAGCCCTGCAAAAAGATGAATTCAATAATCCAATGTTGCCCCATAATGGCACAGGGTGTACTGGCACCCACCGTGATCTCCTCTAATCGATTAAGTAAAATAGAGGGATCTAGGGTGTCAAACGCTGGTGACAAATCCAAAAGCATCAACATACTCATGTCACCTGTATCAGAGATCTAACATCCATCAATGCCATTTTTGTCTCCTGCTAAGGCCTGAATCCAGACCTGTCTGTCTCCTGGAATGAACTTGTTTTTAGATGATTTTGCCATCCTTGTCCGTTACTTTCAAAGTAAATGACGAATTGGAAATGCGTAGGCTGGGAGTATAGCTCAGGGGCAACGCGTTTGTCTTGAAAGCAAGATAACACAGAGGGGTGGACCTCCTCACTCTACCAGTCCGCACTCTCATTCATGCAATAAGGAGCCGACTCAGGAGCTGGGGTGCAACACCTCTTTACTTCACCATTCATAATACGAAACTGCCATTTCAGCGGTAATCCCGCCCCTTTGCAACACGTGGGACGCAGCCTACTAAACTATAACAATAAACAGAGGACTCATCCTCTTGTCAACTGGACAGTGACGACACCGCACACAGGTTTGAATCCCGCTCTTGTTGTTATAAAAGAATAATTATAATAGCTGTAGTGCGTGTATGTATGTGAAGGGGTGTGTAAGATCATTCCTATGAATCAATGCAGTGTGAACGGTGTACATGGGTGTGAGTGTGCATGTGAATGATAAACCAATGTGAATGTTTTGGGTGCTCATGCGAATGACAGAAGCTTTATGGGTGTGTGGGTGAGTGTGTGCATGGCTGTGCACATTGAAGCATGATCATTTTTTGCCAGGAGCATGGCATGTTTTACTGGCATTTTTTGGCAAAGCAAAGCCACCTCGAGTGTTATTATGTGAGGGAGGGGTAGCAGTAGGGGACGGTCACTGCAACGGGGCTGGCTGGGTTCCACTGTGGCATTGCATTTTGTACTCCCATTAAGGATACAGTCAGCTTTGTGAGTGTCCTTACATGGAGGAGGGCATGTTTCCTTACTGTGGCATGACATTGTTTTTCTGGTGTTAAGGTCAAAGTCAACATGATAAGTGTTCTTACATAGGGAGAAGCGGGAGGGGGGTCTGTGCAGCCTGTAAAGCAATTTTTTCTTACTGTTACATGATATTTTCTACTGGCATTAGGGGGCAAATACAACATGATGAGTGTTCTTATATGGGGAATTTGGGTAATGATAATAATTTGTTTTTTACATAGCGCTTTCGCCAAAGCACTGTACGAAGAAATTATTTATATAAAATGAGCACCCAACCGAAGTAAGTTAGTACTCATTTATTGACCGCAGAAGGATGAAAGGCTGAGTGAACCTTGTTGGGATTTGA
This sequence comes from Ambystoma mexicanum, assembly GCF_040938575.1. NCBI lineage: Eukaryota > Metazoa > Chordata > Amphibia > Caudata > Ambystomatidae > Ambystoma > Ambystoma mexicanum. The sequence goes on from NC_090928.1 coordinate 136,217,982, forward strand.
ACCTGTGACCCGTGGGTCACACACAGACTGCAGTAGCAAGGACTCAAACCACTGAGCCATTGTACCAGCTAACCCGCAAAGACATGTTTTCTTACTGTGGCATGGCTCTTTTTTTACTGACATTAAGGCAAAGCTAACCTGGAGCATGTTCTTACATAGGGATATGGCATATATTGGCAGAGCCAGCATGAACATGTTTTGTTATAGTATCATTACTGGCATCATGGGCAAACAAACATGACTATTTTCTGAAGAGGGAATACTGATTTTTATAGGAGCACCAAAATGTATGTGTTTGGGCACAATAACTTTGAAAATGTTTTTTACACTTGCAGGGCACTGGCATACCGTGGGCAAAGGCATTATGTAAATGTGTTTGAAAATGCTCCTGTGCATTGTTGATGACTTGGCATCTAATGGACTTTTTTCATATATTACTCTAAAAAACCAATTGCAAACTGTGTGAATTTTTACCTAAAATATCATAGAACGTGTGCTGTAAAATTCACCATTTCAACCCCTTATTTAAAAAACATTCCTCTGAGAGAGAACCCCTTTGAACCCAGCTGAGTTGGTTCGCTCTCCCTCGCTACGCTTGATAGCTCCTACAGATTTGGTCAGGGGCAGAACAAGCCCAGTTTCCTCTTCGGGGCTCCCCTTAGAGTGAGCCCCACTACGTTAGCTCCAGGCCCCACTTGTTACACAATCCTGGCTATGCCTCTGGAGAGTTGGGGATTAACGATGCAGCTAATAGGCCAAAGGAAGGCTCAATATCTACCCAGCCTACTGGGCTCCAGGTGGGGATCAAGAGCACAATAGGTTTAATGACCCCACTCACTACCAGCTTTCAAAACTGCCATCCAGCCCCCCAAAATGTTGTGGCGGCTCCTCCCCTGCTTGGCTCCACAACAACCAGCATGAACTGCTTGGCAACATCCCTACTTCACTAAACCACAAGCAACATTCTGACATTTTGTCATTTAAACACATATAAAACATACAACTTAAAAAGTATAACATTTCCAAAAGTAGATGTATTTTTAAAGTAGCATTGCCCCACTAAGAAAGCAATAGGCCAATACAACAAGACACATAAACACAATAGTGTATAATAAACATGAACAAACCAAGATGATTAAAAAATATGCACTTTCTGAAAAACATGTGTAAGGCTGTTCTGCCAAGGGAGAAAGGGGACTGGCGAGAGTAGCTACCTGTAGGAGTCCTGAGAGAGGGATAATACACCTTACCGCACACATGTGCGAATGCAAAACCAGGGGCGGGGGGTGTTCTAATACTTGCTTTATGGGCTGTCCAGCCCTACTGGGCAGCTGCCCTGTGTTTTGCACAAGGTCAAATAAACAGTCACAGCCCGATAAGATTTGGATGGAGTACAACTCCTTTATATAACCATCTCAAAGAACAATAAACACAATTCAGAATTCACAGGTTATGTAGTGGATACTTTACACAGTATTAAAATGGGGGAACAGTCTTATAATATTCTTTTACATTCTTAATAGGGTCTCCTCGGGGTGTACTTCACATTTATCCCAGTATGACACTGGAGGATAGCAATAGCCTTCACAATAGGATCCCACGACAATGTATCTCTTGTCATGAAAAAATTCAAAGAGCGAGAATACAATGACCAACATCTAGAGAAAACATATCTAAAAACAGAAAAACGGACAAGAGAGGAACTATTGACAGACAAACAAACCCATAAGAAAACCTTTGAAAAAATAAGATTTATCACAACTTACTCATCTGACATAAAAACTTTCAGAAAAATATTGAAACAGAATTGGAACATTCTCAAAATGGATGACGATATATCAGACAGTCTGGATGAAGAAGTGAATATCACATTCCGCAGATCTAAAAGCCCTTAGCCATTCCCACTTTACAAATTCAAAACAACAAAAAGGGCTATCAAAACTATGGGACTCACAAAGACTCATAGGCAATTTCAAAAGTGGACAGAGCATCAGCTGCCAATACACCGAAAATGGAAAAACAAAAATACATTTACAAACGGACAACAATTTACAATTCGGGATTTCATTAATTGCAACACAAAATGGGTGGTGTATGCCATAGAATGTAGTTGCAAAAAAACATATGTAGGCAGCACCACAACAAAACTAAAACAAAGAATACAAGAACACATGAGGGCAATTATTAAGGAAGGTCCAAGATACCCTTTGGGATATCATCATCAGACTGAACGCAAAGGTTCATCCAAAAATGATGTAAGATTCTATGAAATAGAAAAAATTACAGCGCAGCCGAGGGGAGAAAACACTGAAAAAAAACACAGGATAAGAGAAGCCTAGTGGATATGTACTTTGACTTATGCCATCAAGGTCTTAACTCTGAAGGAGAGATGGCTAACATACTGTAATGAACTTATTCACTTTTCATCAAAGCAAATATGCAACAAACAAGGATCATTCTCTCTTTTTACAAAATGTGTCTAGTTGGGCAGAACAATAAATAGATCTATTGTAATTTACTAACCTTATAAGTAAACACCTAGCACCCACATGCACAGCACAGCTAAAATTAAATTCTAATCATGTGAATAAAAAAGATCACGTGATCACGAGGAAACCAACTTAAGCTAAAAGTTTCAAAATAAAACTTCTTACCTACTAAGAGAAAAGGAGCGGCCAGCCTTTTTCTCCTTCATCCTACCTTTAGCCCCACATAAATAGATCCATAAAAAATCTCTCAAGCGGCAATTCGTAATATGAGACACAGACATATTAGCAACATTGCGCATGTTACATCTTTCCCAATCCAAAATGGTGGTCGTGATCACGTGAGCAAGATAAACACATGATCGCAGCACCATTGAGGAGTAGGAATACACACTTGGAAATAGGAACCAGACGGTTAGCATGCCGCTCTTCTAGTAAAAGAAAAAATAACTACAAAACGGAGCTAAATAACAAGAAGGTAAACAGCCTTTTAATCTTAAAATATATTCACTGCCATCCTTGGCCATCCTTCTAAAAAACGTATCAGTAAACCAAGTTAGACCATTGGGAGTAAAAGCAACTAAAATATCCCTTTACTGACTCTGTTTAGGTTCTGTCGCTTGGAACCAGTAGACATTTGGTGAGATCCAAAGTCTATCTAAATAGAGAAACGTATTAGGATCCAACAGTGCAGAGCACATAAAAGTGCTGAATAGGCTACAGCAGATCAGAAGAATAGCCGAATGTGAGTAAAAAATTGTTCGAACTTTATTAATGCAACAAATGAAATAGCTCAATTAACAAAGTTAACCTTGGGTGCTACTTGATTTAACTGCGCAAAAATTAGGAAATAACCCTACTCTGTGAAAACACCTTTATCAACAAAGAGTTTATGTTCTGCCTTTGAACACAATTTGGAGCTTACCTTGGTCCTTCTTGCATCTGAATTCTAACAATTGTCAAAATCTGTAAATGTTTGCTTAAGCATTTGAATTGTAACACATACATCTGTATACTCAAGTTGTATTTTTGTGTTTATTTTAATTTTAGTTAAATCAAAATTAAAGCCCAAAGTGGGTTTATCCCTCCTGATGATGTGCCATAAAATTGTAAGACAGTGAAAAACGTGTAAAGGGCCAGTTACTTTGACTTTTGGACCATCAATTAAAACCAAATTCGTTTCAAAACCAAACAAGGAGTTATGTTTTTGTGCACAGCCAATGAAAGAGGATTTGATATCAAAGGCAGAAACCAACTATAAATCTCAGCGCACACTAACAAAGGTTCATTCATCTATTTTAAAAATCTGATTCCTCTTCTGATCAGCCTCAGAACAAGAACCCAGTGCAGCAGCATTACAAAAAAAAACGCTCTAAACAATTTACAACACAAATTTGGGAAAATAACTTTAGAATTGACTAAAGAGTGTTCGCCATTTTGTTGTTTCAAGGCTGACTTAATTTAGGACTAAGATCCCACGACAAAGATGATTACACAGGGTTACCGAATGACGTAACTACAGTTTCATATGTACTAAACCCATAAAGGGGCTCCCTTTAGATGTGAGAACCCCATCACATTATGTAGTACATTTGGCAAGTAACCGTCTGCTTTGCAACCGATAATAACTTGGTTTAACACTTAAACATGCACGTGTCAGGACCCTAACACTTTACATTACAGGTAACTTGCTTGACGAGAGCATAATATGTCAATCATAACCCCAACACTCTTTCATCACTGTGTTGCAATGGTAAGAGATTACTCTAATTTGTTACCTGGCCAACCCTCTTTTTTCTATTGCTTGCGAGGTATTTGCTGGAAAGACTTGCCACTTAAATCCATAACCCTTCTTCACTTCTTGGGGAACATGGGTGAGCAGGGTATTACGCATTACACCATTTAGCCCTTTTGTACTTCATGGGGTGCTTTGGCACACATGGGCCCACCTGGGAGCGTACCTTGGTCAAACTCATTAAATAAACACTTATTATTTCATAAGTGACATATGCGAGCGTGATTTGGTCCACATTTGTTAAATAACCACTTGTTATTTCATAAGTGGCACATGCGAGCGTGATTTGTTCATCTGCTAAATAGACATTTGTTACTTCAGGACACTTCCCCTCACATGCCAGTGAACGCCTATGGCCCCTCCTGAGGTGTCATCATCCCTCATAAGAGCCCCTATTGGGTCCCGGTCGATGTGGGCCTTATTGTCTCCCGGATAACCCTTGAAACCCTGAGAGTAAACAAACCCCACGGATGGGGAGTTCAGTGACCTGATCTGAGGCTCAAAGTCAGGCGGGATGCCTGGGACAAGCTCTTAGCTGACAAGAGCGGCCTGTCTAGTCTCTCTTCCACTGAACCGCAGTAAGACCACGAGGGCCTATACCTGCGCCACTGACCGACCCGTATATTCTAATTTAACCCCCCTCTCTCTAAATGATCCTAACCGGGAGCCTGCTGCGTACTGTAGTCTCGGCAATACTTTGCTATTTCCTATACCCGTACACTCTCTGACGTTTCTCCTCAGTTATGAAGTAAACAAGAAATTAACATAATCCACCCAAGCAGCTGTAAGAGTCGGGAAATACAAAATGCTTTTAAAGTTCCATCGGGCGGCTACTAAACAGCCGGCTCAGTATACTTTTCCTTTCCTACCTCCTGTCACTTTGAGCAGACGGGAAAACTACTGTCAGCTACGACTGAACCATAGACTGCTGGAACCCACTGGCGCTACCAGCCTGAGCTGGGCTGTACACTGCAATCCGGTACACGCTACCTCAACCATGATTGATGGGAGAGTGTGGCCCGGCACTGTGCTGCCCTCTGTGGACCTTGTAGGCACAGAGGTCCTGGGCGCCCTTCGTGCTTCTCAGGACACCTCCTTCTCTCTCTCCTCAGCCCGCACGGGGCAGTCGATATGTACAACGCTGGTCCTGTCCACCTGTTTCCCAGTGCATGGAGACGGTGAGAGGATTTTTGACAGAATCGCCTCATCTACGCTCCCAATGCCCCTGCGGGCGGCTCATACCAAGTCCTACCCTGGACCAAGGAAGAGATAAGGCCTGCAGACATAAAGACAGGACTGAACTTTCACTCATGAATCCCCCCTTCTTTCTATATAAATAAACTTCCAATCTGAAATGGGTGGGGTTTTACACTCTCCCTCCGGGTCCTTCAAAACCCTTGTCCCTAAGGGTTTACCTCCTCCTTGGGTACATACAATAGCATATAACATTTATCATTTCACAACAGTGGTACATTCCACCAATGTTGTACATAACACCTTGGATTAATTAATAACACTGTACAAGTAGTAGCAGACACCTGAAATTCTCTTATGATAGCTTCTGACTGTTCTCCTCGCGCATCGTAACTCAGCATTTTCACCGGCCTTACTTCTCATTGAGATCACTGCAGTTCAAAAGGTCCCTCTGGATAATAATAATAATAATATGGCACTTATATAGCGCTCCGAACCCTCAGGTATCTGAGCGCTTCTTATTATTACCCACAGTGTGTGGTGCTCATTTATCGACCTCGGAATGATGAAAGGCTGAGTTTGGCCCCGCCGGGATTTGAACCTGCGTTAGCAGGCTCTGCACGGATGTCAAAGCGAGCGTTCAACTCGCTTGACGGGCTGAATGATCTTCAGATGTATGGGAAGAATTCTAGGATACCATCAGTGGATAGTTCCCTCCCGGTTCTCAGTTTCTCTGAAGAGCACTGGAGTTGAAACCTCTGGTCCAATCCAATATGCCATCTCTGAGTCTTCTGAAATATTGTCTCCCTCCTCAGCTATTAGCTTTGATGGTGAGTCAGAAGGCTCAGGTGATAACTCAGAAAGTTTAGGCCCTTCATTCTCCACTGTGTTCTTGCCTTTATTGTTGGATGCCAGAGATGGTACAATATTTGGTCTATCAGTGAGCAAGGCTTCCCCATTGTCTCTGTCCAATGCTGTAGCTTGAGTGCTCCTCTTACATGGGAAAAAGGGTTTTCACCAGCAGTTGGATCCATCTCCACATCGTCCCCTAGCGGAAAGAGACGATTGCGGTGGAGGGATTTTACATCCCTCGGGGTGCCCTCTTCTCTAATTCGGAACACGGGCACACCAGTCCACTGTCTCTCGATCAGGAATGTATGCCATTCCCATCGATCTCCCAGATTGTTTCGCCCTATCTTCCCTAAACCTTTGATGAGCGCTTGGTCGCCGGGTTGCAAGTGGTGAAACATGACTCGATCATCATAGCTTCGCTTATTTTGTTGTGCATTTTTATCTGCTGTGGTTCGCGCCAGATGGAAAGCTTTTGACAATTGATTCTGAAGGTCTCTGACAAACTTTCTGTAATTTTCAGTGCCCATCCCATCAGAGGAGGTCCCAAAACTCAAGTCTATGGGTAATCGGGCATCCCTTCCAAACATTAGTTCATACGGGGTGAACCCAGTGCGATCGTTCTTGGTGCAGGTATAGGCTCCACATGTTGGCTCCACGTCATCTTTTCTTTGGCACTTAGGGTCCCCAGCATGGTTAATAAGGTATGATTGAATCACTCTGCTTGAGCATCCCCTTGAGGATAGTAGGGAGATCGTCTCATCTTTTTCACCCCTAACAACAACATGAGTTCTTTAATTATTTTGGATTCAAACTCTCGCCCTTGGTCAGAGTGCAACCGAGCCATCCGTAATGCACAAATGATTTTTCCCAGAGTACTTTTGCTATTGTTGTCGCTTTCTGATCCCTGGTGAGATACGCCTGGCATAGCGGGTAAAGTGGTTGGTCACCACTAGAATTTTCTGAATCCCACTATGATCAATTTCAAGGCTTAGGAAGTCCATACAAACTAAGTCCATGCATCCAGAGCTCTGTCGATGATGTAGTGCAGCCGCAGGATGGCTCAATGTTTTTCTAGTGATGCATTGTGCACATGTGTGGCAAAATTTCTCCACTTTGGGGCCCAAGTGTGGCCAGTAGAATCAACTGCATACTAGTTCGAGTGTCCGTTCACTTCTAAGATGTCCATGCTGGTCGTGGAGAGCGTAGAGAGTCTGGGCATGTCGTGAGCGGGGTAGCACAAGTCGGTGTTTGAGTTTTCCTTGAATCTGGCCTTCCTTATAGAATACTCATCCCTTTAGCACTAGCATCCTCCATTCCTTGCTATATAATGAGTGATTGGGCAGGTTTTTTCTTCCGGCGGCCCTGTTCTACCAGCCTCTTTGCTCTGCAGCACTTCACGTATCTCTGTATCTTGCACTTGACTTTGTCTAAGCTCTGCCAGGTTCATGTGCAGCATTTCAGGTGCAACCAGGCTAGTTGCGTCACAGTAATTTACAAGGATTCCCTGTTCTGTTCCTCCTGGGCAATCAATGGATCGGTCGGATTTGGTTGTCGGACACACCCCCTTCTTGCAAATGGCCTTCACCATGGCTACTGAGGCTGTCTCAAAAGGGATGTACTCTGAGGAATCATCAACTGGTGGCCTTCTGGACAAGGCATCTGCGTCCACATGATTGACTCCAGGGCGATATTCTAACTGGAAATTGTACATAGACAGTGCAGCCAGCCAGCGATGGCCAGTGGCATCTAATTTGGCAGTTTTGAGGATGTATGTGAGAGGATTGTTATCCGTCCTCACTATGAAAGTAGCTCCATAAAGAAAGTCATGCAATTTTTCAGATATGGCCCAACTCATGGCTAGAAACTCCAGCTTGTGAGCGGTTTAGTTAATTTCAGATGAGCTCAGTCAATGACTGGCAAAAGCCACAGGCCGAGTTGTACCTTGCTGTTCTTGATAAAGTATGGCTCCCAACCCATCCAAACTGGCATCCATGTGTAAAATGTAGGGCAGGTGGGGGTCAGCATTTGCCAGTACGGGCGCACCTATAAGAGTTTGTTTTAACTGAACAAAGGCCTGCTCACACTTCTCACTCCAGCGTGGGCCAAAACTGTTGTTGGGGTGGTGCTGGGGTGTGGACGGCTTTCCCTTATTTGCCTCCCTCTTCCGTGGGGCCATATAACACTTTGTCAATTCAGTGAGAGGTCGGAATATTTTGGCAAAGCCGGGCACGAACCTGCAGTAGTAATTACAGAAACTCAAGAAGCTTCTCAGTTCTCATAGATTATGCGGCCGGGGCCAAGTTTCAAGGCCTTCCATCTTATCAGGATCCACTCTCACTCCTTCCTCAGACACTACATGGCCAATGTATTTCACACTGGTGCGTCAGAACTGGCATTTTTCCAAGGAGACATATAGCCCCTGCTGTTTCAGACAGTCCAAAACCATCAGTAGCCATTGATGATGCTCTCCTAGAGTCCTCCCAAACACAATCACATTGTCTAGGTAGACATGTACTTCAAGTAAATTCATATCCTCTACTCTGTTCTCCATCAGGTGTTGAAACGTGGCAGGCGCCACAAATTTTCCTTGAGACATACGAGTGAACTGGTAAAACCCCAAGGGGCATATGAAAGCTGTTTTCTCTCTATCCTCTTGTAGCAAGGGAATCTGGTAATATCCACTCCTTAGGTCCAAAACCAAGAACCACTTGCTCCCAACCAAACAATCCAGGGCCTAATCCACCCTGGAAGTATTGTATTGATCGGCACCGTCCTGCTGTTCAATCGTTGGGAGTCAATGCATAAACGCACATCATTGTTCCTTTTCCTGACCAGCACAATTGGTGACGGGTATGGGCTCCTCAACTCCTGGATAACCCCTGCTTGCAATAGCTCTTCAAGGTGGCACTGCTTGTCCTCCACATCAGCCAGAGCTAGTCTTTGTGACCTTTCTTGAAAAGAGGTGTTATCATTCAATCGTATTTGGTGTTGCACTCCCTTGGCTTCTCCCAAGTCCCAGTCCCTGGTCAAAAATACATCGGCCTGCAGGGTCAATTGATCTCGTAGATGATCCTTTTCCCTGTCACACAATGGTGAGTCACCAAAGTTTATGGCACTTTTATCCAAAGGAGGGTTTAGGCCCCTGGTTCCGACTGCCTGTGCCACCGATTCAGCAACGTGAAGTTGGGCGATTGTCTGCCCCCCTGGGAGGTGTACTGTTTTTTCAGTGATGTTAGTGATAGGGATGTAAATGTGAGTCACCACCTTCTCAGTATCACTAACTAAAGTTCACTGGACCATTAGTCTTCCCGGCATTTCTTCTCCTTCCGGCGCCTCCATCACCAGTCTCTAGTACTGGTAGGCCTCTTGAAGCTGTTCTTGGCCCAGCACCATCACTGTCTGACCTGGCAGTATGTCCAGCTGACTTTGGTTTATGGTGGCTACATCTCCCACTGGTCCATCAGTTGGTGTTTTTTTTTCTCTTGACTTTGCTTGAGATATGCCGGTTGGCAAGCTGGATGCATGTTCAATGAGTGTGTAAACATGGACCCTTAGTCTCCATGCACATCTTGGCGGGTGTAACAAAAAAAGTGGAGTTGGTGCCCATAACCAGGCGGACCTCCGGATTAGGGTTCTTGGTGGTGCAGATCAACGCTAGTGTGGACAATGTTGTCCTCACCACAGCCACATACTGTCTCAAGTGGATCTTTACTCTGACATACCCGAGATACCGGCAGGTCACATCTCTGACTCCCATTAGATTTAACCCCTCCAAAGGCTCCAGCAGCAAGTGGGACATATGTTGGTAATAGTATGCATCATACACTATGGTGCTCTGTGAGACACTGTACAGTAGTGCAATAGTTATTTGCCCTTTCAGATCTACAGGGAAGGTCATTGTGGGCCAATAAGGCCAGTACGAATGCCTCGGGCAACATTTTTTGCTTGGGATCGTAGTTTGTGGCAGGTCACTGATGTCCCTTTCTTAAAGTTGTAGAGCTCTTGGACTAGGCGGATATGTTCAGCTGTGGGACCCACCTGAGCCTTGATGGGGTACTTAGTGGTAGGTAATTCAAAATGCTGAATTTGGACAGATCTGTTGTTCTGGATTTCAGTGGATCTTATTCCTGTGGTTGAGGTTCTAGCTGCTCCCCCGCTACAACCTCCTGGGCGTTTCCCGACATTGTTCAGGCTGGAGATGGTTTCAATGCATTAAAAAGGGCCGCTACATGGGCATAGCTCTGGTCATGGTCACACAGCCAGGTGTACTGTGTGTCATCTCCACATCTATGGCAGAATTTCCATAGGGGCAACGAAGCAGAGGAGGCAACATGTTCTCGTGGCTCTTGTGCCCTTTGAAAAGTCTGGTGTTCTCTATCACGTGATGGGGGAAGCACCTCTCTGTCTTGCTGCGCATTGGAACTTTCGTTTATTAGTAGCCAAGCCTGCAAATCCTTCACTAATCATTACAACTATTCAATCTGTCTCTGTTGGGCCAATGTTTTTAGTGCCCGAGTCACCCATTGCACAGGATGGCTCTGGACATTGACATCACTTGTTTCGTCCTCCAGTGCCCTTATTGACCTTAGCAATTCTTCATAGGATGGTGGGGTGTCTAGCTTCTCCCATAGCCTCAACTGCAAGATAGGTATGGCGGCATCTTTGGCCCCTGGAAGTAACTGCTTCAAACAAAAACGGTTCAACTGGGAAGTCTCTACTGCTCCTCTCTGGTGGGTCAAACGCCATATCTGTTCAATTCGCATTACAAATTCAGATAAGTTCCTCCCTCTGCTTCAATGAAGTGGAATGGAACTTCATCAGTAAATCCTCCCCTGTTTTGGTGGTGCCAAACACTCTTTCTAGTGCACCTATCACTTGCATGGAGATGGTGTCATGGTTTGTGGGCGCAGGGACAGCACCTTCTGTAATGCGGGACCTTGTAAGGCCTCTATCACCCATCTTCTCTTTTCCTGGCCTGACACTTTCCAATCCTGGAGCATAAACTGAGTGGGATTGGCCCATATTTCATAGCTTTCTTCACCTTTGGGTCACCTGAAAAGAGCCGTAGTCGTGTGTAGGCTCCTTGTTCACTGAGTACTGGTGGCGGGGCTTGTCTCTCCATAGTTACTGTAACAATTTCAGCCACTGCTGCTGCAATGACTATGGCGTCTTCAGTGGTTGAGGAAAACTCTGGTCCCTGAGGAATTCCGGGCCATGAGTCTAATTTCCAGACCGGGCAGGTGATTAAAGGTTCCCCACCTTGGATTTCCGTAGGCAATGATATACCTGAAAGAGAACCTGCACCATAACATAGCATATAACATTAAGTATCTTGGCCAGGTATACGGCCTATGCTTTTTACTTTAACTGTGAGGGGTTCTAAGGCACCAGTCATGGCTAGGATCTCATTGGTTGTAATGTGTATGGGGACATCACCTATTATGACACAAGTCTTTGGGCTAAGCCCCTCAGCTTTTACCCAGTGTGACACATAATTACGCGCCATTCTCGTTTTTGTTTTTTCTTCAGTATCACTGGTTTACAGGTAATTACTACCAATATATGACCCAGCTCCCCTGTTGGTAAACAGGAGAGAGTACACTGTGGTTCTCCAATACCGTAACTGCCCACCCCTGGGATCTCATCAGTGCCTCCAAAAGTGTAAGGTGGTTCTCCCAAGGGGAGAAGGGGAATGGCGAGAGTAGTTAACTGCAGGAGTCCTGAGAGAGGGATAATGCACCTTACCGCACACATGTGCGAATGCAAAACCAGGGGTGGGGGTGGTCTAATACTTGCTTTATGGGCTGTCCAGCCCTACTGGGCAGCTGCCCTGTGTTTTGAACAAGGTCAAATAGGAGTCACAGCCCGATAAGATTTTGGATGGAGTACAACTCCTTCTTTATGTAACCATCTCAAAGAACAATAAACACAATTCAGAATTTGTAGGTTATATGGTGGATACTATACACAGTATTATAATATTCGTTTACATTCTTCATATGATCTCCTCTGGCTGTACTTCACATTTATCCCAGTATGACCCTGGAGGATAGCAATAGCCTTCACAATAGGATCCCACTATAAAGCTGCTTACAGAGGGTTAATTCATGACTTAACTACAGTTTAATTTGTACAAAACTCATAAAGGGGCTCCCTTTAGATGTGAGAACCCCAGCAGATTCTGTAGTACATTTGGCAAGTAACCATCTGCCTTGCAACCAATAATAACTTGTGTTAACACTTAAACATACACGTGTCAGGACCCTAACACTTTACATTACTGGTAGCCTGTTTGGCAAGCGCATAATATGTCACTCATAACTCCAACACTCTTTCACCTCTGTGTTGCAATGGTAAGAGGGATCACTATAATATAGTACCTGGCCAACCCCCTTTTTTCTATTACCTGCGAGGTACTTGCTGGAAAGACTTGCCGCTTAAATAAATAACCCTTCTTCACTTCTTGGGGAACATGGGTAAGCAGGGTATTACACATTACACCATTTAGTCCTCTTTCACTTCATGGGGTGCTTTGGCACACATGGGCCCACCTGGGAGCGTACCTTGGTCACATTTGTTAAATAAACACTTGTTACTTCATAAATGGCATATGCGAGCGTGATTTGGTCACGTTAGCTAGATAAACACTTTTTACGTCATGCGCGAACCTGTGAGCATACCTTCGTCACATTTGTCAAATAAACAATTGTTACTTCTTAAATGGCATATGCAAGTGTGATTTGGTCACATTTGTTAAATAAACACGTGTTACTTCATAAATGGCATATATAAGTGTGATTTGTTCACATTTGCTATATAGACTGCAGGACACTTCCCCTCACATGCGGGCGAACACCTACGCCCCCTCCTGAGGTGTCATCATCGTAAGAACCCCTATTTGGCCTGGTCAATTTGGGCCTTATTGTCTCCCGGATATCCCTTGAAACCCTGAGAGGAAACAAACCCCACGGATGGGGAGTTCAGTGACCCGATCTGAGGCTCTAAGTCAGGCGGGATGCCTGGGGCGAGTTCTTAGCTGAAAAGAGTGGCCCATCTAGTCTCTCTTCCAGTGAACCGCAGTAAGACCAGAGGGCTTATACCTGTGCCACTGACCCACCAGTCTATTCTAATTCAACCCCAACTCTCTAACTCAGCCTAACCGGGAGCCTGCTGCAGACTGAAGTCTCCACAATGTCTTGCTATTTCCTATACCCATTGCACTCTCTGACGTTTCTCCTCAGATATGAAGTAAACAAGAAATGGACATAATCCACCTAAGCGGCTTTAAGAGTTGGGAAACACACAATGCTTTTATAGCTCCAGCGGCTGGCTAAAAAGCAGCCGGCTCAGTATACTTTTCCTCTCCTACCTCCTGTCACTGTGAGGAGACGAGAACACTACCATCAGCTACGACTGACCCATAGACTGCTCGAACACACGGGTGCTACCAGCCTGAGCTGGGCTGCACACCACAATCTGGTGCATGCTGCCTCGACCCTGATAGAGGGGAGAGCACGGCCCAGCACGGTGCTGCCCTCCAGGGACCTTGTAGGCACAAAGGTCCTGGATGCCCTGCGTGCTTCTCAGGACACCTCCCTCTCTCTCTCTCTCTCCTCAGACCGCACAGGGCTGTCGATATGTACAATGCTGGTCCTGTCCACCTTTTTCCCAGTGCGGGGAGACGGTGACAGGATTTTTGACAGAATCGCCACATCTATACTCCCAATCCCCCTGCAGGTGGCTCATACCAAGTCCTACCCCGGGCCAAAGAAGAGATAAGGCCTGCAGACATAAGACTGAACTTTCACGGATCCCAGTGATTCCATCGACAGCCAAACCATCGACAACCATACCATTGAATAAAAATCATCTAAAAAACCATTCAATGCATTTTTTTTCTTTTTTTTAAATGGGGGGCTCCCGCCTACCCCCCTTTTGTAAAACTTTAAAACACATTTTTACTAATCTAAACCCTTTACCACTTAAAAGAATGCATTCAATGGGTTATTTCAATGCATTTTTTTCAATGGTATGGTCTGTCGATGCTTTGGATTCAACGCAATGACTGGATACAAACTTTCATTTATGAATCCCCCTTCTTTCTATATAAATAAACTCCCAGGCTGAAATGGGTGGGGTTTTACACATGAATAAAAAAGGATTTAAAAGCCTGAAACAAGGATTACAATGATTTACCTAACACAATACCTCCTAATGTGAAACACTTTAAAAGAAATATAAACGACTTCTAAAAGGAATACAACTAGTTACCAACTAAAGAAAACCTTCAATCTAAATGTTTCCATTAAATGCAAACCAGTGAAGAGCCACAGGACTCCTTTTAGTTATTACCCTTTGCATCCTGTATGTCTACCATAAGTATTTAACTGTACCAAATGTGCAAAGCAACTCTGCTCGTAGTAAAGCAAATCTGGGGAAAATGACAAAGGTTATCAATTTCAGAGCAAAGAGTTCCATCCATAACAAAAGCAGGCACTGTAACAATTGGATATTGTAAAGATAAAGCAAAAGGTGAAACTTGACAACAAGTAAAGCAAAATAGAAGCTATTCTGGTTACATTTTATTGTCGTTTTATAGTCCCAATTTTCTTAAGTGTAATCTTCTTTACCTGCATTTTTTACTCATTCGAGACACGGTACCGTTGTTACCGGACCAGCAGAGTACAAGTTTGCAGGCCGGATGCCTTCCCACCCACCAGTTCTGACCTAGCGGACTCAATTGGAATGGGGAGTTACTTTTTCCGGAACCTAGAAAAAATACACAACTCCAGCGGCAGCGTTCCCTTTTTACTGGCACGGCTACCGCCAGGGCTCTAATGAGGCCCTATGTCTACTTAAATCGCAGTGAAATAATATTGCACCTGATTTTGTACCACCCTCCAATTTTCCTTTCAAGCCAAGTTCACATCTTGTAGCACAAAACGGTTACATGTGTTCTATAAAAAGTCTTTTACACAAGTCAGGAAAAACCATCCACATTGTTCTGACCCATTGACAAGTTCCTGTTACTTTAAATCCCCATATCGTCTGTTACGTCTTTCCACAACCCATTTCTAATAAACATACACTCTTTGTCTCATTTAATTTTTATCCAGTCCCCTCACAAAAATCTTAAGTATGTGTATCACCTTCTCAGCCAGAAATCCATCAATGCGTAACACACTCACATCAGTCATGTACTTAACACATTTACATATCCTCCCATCCTGTGAAATTGACATTTCCTCTTATCATTCGTCCTACCACTTCCTTGCAGCACACAAAAAGCAGAGCTGATAATGGGCACCCCTGTTGCACTCAACTGTTTGAATTCGAACTTTGGCTCAGCCACCTATGTATCAAAATTCTATTAGTACTTTTTGAAATCATATTTTCAATCCAGCTCACAAATCTAGTTGTTATAGTCTAAGAAAAAGCTATTCATTATGCTTAACTTGCTGTTCCATTCCAACTTGTACCCTACTATAGCTCTTATCAGAATCAAACTATGAGAAATGCCTCTTCCTGGGACTGTACAGAGCCGAGCAAGATGCAATTCAGAAAGCAACACCTTACTCATTACAGATGCTAAAAGCATTATGAACAGATTGTAATGAAGATTGAGAAGGTTGATTGGCCTTCAGTTGCATAAATCGGTCTTGTGTCCTTTTTAACACAACCATGATATTACACATTCACAAAAAACATCAGGAACCAACCTTGAGATTTTTTGTATCTGAAAAATATCTAAAAAGGCATGTTGCACATCTAGCCAAAAACAGTGTAAAATGCCTTTGGAATTTCCTCATTACCGGTTTCTTGCCATTTTGAAATCTTTTAGTGTCCTGCAAATGACCACACCAAACTGTTTTGCTCTTCCGTAGATAACACGTTTCTGCAACCACATAGTTTGTAGCTCATTTTCAGGTCATTATTTTGTTAATAACATACAAGTTTTCATAACATTCCCAGGCAATCATACATATCTTTTTAGTGTTGGTGTGATCAATTCTTTGTCTGTCTCTCAGCCCGCTCGTTGCAATTTTTTGTGAATCAAATATTCTCTTAAAGAAATAATACATTGCACCTCTTTCCTTTTGATCAATATAATCCATTCTAATTTTAAATATTACTGTTTACTCCATTCCTGTGCCAAGTATAACAATTGTGCTTGCATAATTTTCATATCTTTGATCACATCAAAGACATTTGAAAAATTATATAATCTCTGCAATTTACTTTGTAAATTAATTTGCTTTCTTCTCTGTGACACTGTGTTATCCTTCCCCAGAGCTATAAACAATATGTAGTTTCTTAATAGACATCCAGCAGCCTAATGCTTTATCAAAAACACTTAAAAGACGCCCATCCGTAGTACTCCTGTTTAAATAATACAATTTCATCTTGCAGTAGCAGTGTATTAAGTTTCCATGGTCCTTTTCAATAAGGTATATGTTTAGCTACTACAATGTTAGTGAAAAGTAAACAATGATCTATAAAACAATCAAGTACTAAATAACATTTAGTGTATTCTAAATCGGGGTAAATAAAAATGCAATCAATGTTACCCATCCACTGAGTACCATGTATAACAAGGGGTACTTGGACTCAAACTGCTAAAACAGTTTACATAAAGTCTCCAATTATCACAACTGATGGCTTATCCGTGGGGCCAAACGTACTTTGTCCCGGCTTATCTAATATTTGCACGAGTGGTACAAATTGAGAAAAACCTCACATAATACAGAATGGAGCAAATAGATTTTTTTCACTCTACCTATTGTGTCTGTATTATCTAAAATCATTTGCACTAGGACAAAATAATTTACAATTTTTTTTGTGCTTTGTTTTCTGTGAAACATAAAAAGAAGTGTGTTTTGTACATTACATTCAGTATTACACAGCCAGTATGTAAATACAAGAGCTTTGTTCTGATTCAGACATCTGCCAAGTGTTTTCTTTCTTTTTTTTCTTCTCTTTCAATATTCTCAATTTCCTCTTGGCCTCCTGCATTCATGACCTTCTTATCAAAATGTGCATGAACAGTTTCTACTATGTCTTCATTCAGGTCTAGCTCAGTCACCTGCTCCTCTGCCTCTTATCTTGTTTGTTTGGCCACTCTTTTCATAGCAAAGCATTTGCAAAGGAATCTGGAAAATCTTTATATACATGTTTAGTTCTCCCACACAATATGCATTTCTTGAAAACTGTACGATCATTCATTATGTGCCCCACCTCTTTGCAGTTTAAGAACACCATCCTTTTGCATTATGCTACAACAATTCCTTCCTCTCAGAGTTAAGGCATACCTTTGCATGTCCATTATAGAGAAACAATTAAAGGATTTGCTACCAAAATAAAGGGAGAGGGAAGATTGTTTACCCTAACATGACCATTCAATTCCATTGACAATTTCACATACACACTCAAAACGTCAACAACATCAATCACTTTGACAACATTCACAACGCTTGTGATGGGTCTGTTCAACCATATCCCTGTATCATGCTCCAGAACTGCTTCATTGTAAAGTTTCAATACAACTTTCATTCTCGTCTCAAGAAAGTATTCAGCATTTAAGTAGCACAATTCCAAATCCTCTTTCTTCTTCTGATGCACATTACAAAAATGATTAAATTCAGTCAAAGCAACACAACGAGCATCCCATGCATTTCTAAACGTGAGAGGAACCACGTACAAAAAATCACTCATACCCACTTTCAATGCAAGTTATAACAACGTTTTATTAAATTCCAACCTCAACCACATCAATTTCTATTGATCAACAGAATACTATGTCGGCAAAGACAAATTCATAAAGAACCAAAAGGCATCCTTTAAAAAGATTAAAAGACAAGAAAAAACACCAGTACAATCTTGCAATAAGAGCTAGCAGCCAGGCAGTAGGAAAGGACCAACGCGATTGTCTCATGACAAAGATTGTCATGAGATTTCCTTTTTATCCAGCCCACTCATCAGCCTCAGCCACAGTGCCTGGTTAAGCAACATATCCTGGCCTAAAGCAAATTGGGACGGGTCTTTCCTGGACCACCATTCAAGTCAGTGTTTTCAAAGGAATCACCTCTAGCTATAGTTACAAGGCAATTAAGGGAATTAAGCTACTGCTCTCTTGACTCTGCCTCATTGTGTGTCTTCATTGAGGTGAAGCTTGGGTCCCTAGGCATAGCAATATCAGCCCCATGTCTGGGCATTGACATCCCCTTAGGGTGACTTTTACAAAATTGAAGAGTGATGACTGAAAGATGTTGAGGTATGTAAAACCTCTGGCATTATCCAGGCACCCCTCCCGATGATTGTCTTTCAGCCTGCCATTCCATGGAAGAAGGGCACAACCATGTGCAAATCAGTATTGCCCCATCCCAAAAAGGGGCAGTCCAACCCTAGCCCATAAGTCATATGCCTTTTTTATGAAAGCAGAAACAACCCCAGACATACTTTGGTGCCATTTGGCATCATCGGAAAGCTGTGGCTTTGGTCTATAGGCACGGCAGGCTCAGAGCTCAGATGTGAGTAAACTCATCCCATTGGGAGAGACTGAATTCTGAGGCCTGAATGAAGTGATGTAATCATAACATCTGTAATTGCTATATGCAGTCATCTAGACTGTACTATTTGATCCTGCAAGGGGAAAAGACCATATGAAAATAAGGCTTGGTTCCACCCAAAACAAAGGCAGCACAGCCAGACCGTCTACGTCGCATCCCTTCAGTAAGAGGGCACAATAAACCCCAGAAATGCTTCAGCCTCACTGGAAGTCAGCAGTGAACTATAGTTTGGGTTTTAATTGTATTCAATGTGAACCTCGCAAAACTGCTAAATCATGGCTGGACGGCATTGCATTAAGTGTAACTTCTGGCATTGATCTGGGCAACCTTCCAGACCATCATTTTTAAGCTATCATGTACTTACAGAAGGGGAAAGACCATCTTCAAATCAAGCTTGGTCACAGCCATTCTGCACAAGACCACAAGCCACCTCAGAAATGTTTTGGCCTTATTGAGCACCATCAATCAGATGTAGCTTTACTCTCAAGGTGCAGCATCCTCAGCACACCTGTCAGTTTCAGAGTGACTATCACAAAACCTAAGAATGATGGTTGGAGATGACCTAATACTGATGGTCTGTATAACTTTCCACACTATCGTCTTCAACCTGTCAAGCTTGCCACATTTAGTTCAGGCTTGGCTCTGCTCTAAATGCTGCAGTTCAGCCCAAAGGCTTGGTCACATCATTTGTGCATGAGAAGACAAGTAATGCTAGACATGCTTCGGCTTCATCAGCATGGATTGGGTCTCTAGGCACAGCAGCCTCAGGACCCACATCTAGGCATACCCTTCTAACTAATGAAGACTTTAACAAAACTGAAGAATCTTAACATCTCAAATAACACTAAGTAACTCCTAACCCCTTTTTGCAGCCTGCTATGCCCTTACATACGGGCACAGACCATGTGCAAGTAAAGCTTGGTCACACTCAAACTGAGACAGTTTTGCCCATAGTATTAGGTCACATCCATTCTGCCCAAGACAAGAAGCATCCCCTGATGTGTCAGCTTCCATTATCAATGAGGTGCATCTTTGATTTCTAGGCACAGAAGCCACCAAACCGCCACCTGGCAATATTAATCCCGCTCTCACAAAACTGAAGAGAGGTGGCTGGAATTTTTTGATTAATCACACCATCTTGTAAAATTCAACACTTCATGCAACCTCTTTCTATCGTGACATGCCATTACCGAAGACGAGCAATCACATGCAAATCAGGCTGGGTTCCACTCCAAAAGGGGTAATCCAACCCAAACTACTAAGTCATATCCCTTCTGCAGGACACAACAAGCAAACACATGCATGTTTCAGCCTCATGGGGCATCATCAGGGAGATGTAGCTTTGGTCTCGAGCCCCAGTAGGCTCGGACCTAAGAGAAAACACATAGGGCATGGGACAGGATATGGTCCTTACAACCCCAAGACACTCAGAAACCCCCTGCTCCATCATATGAATTGCACCACTTTGTAAGAACCATAAGAAAAACGAACATTTCTAGACTTCTAATGTAATTATTTGTAATTTTCCTAGATCTGTGACTTCAGAATGGATCTGTTCATAGAGTGTCATACAATGTTCTTAATTTTCGCTGAATCCGAACACTGTCCTTTTCCATATACGAGAGGTCAGTTGCAGTTACTGCTTGATTAGACACAGCTCACTGGAACCTTTCTCCATCTGATGTCCTTGCAGCTTTTTCAGCGTGTTTGATATCCGCTTGGTTTGCCAAGCGAGGCAGAAAATGGTGCATTTACAAAATACACCCATCTGAGAATACTTTGTTAGTGATTCAATCGCAGCACCATCGCATTGCTGTAGGTACCATATCTTCTGCATGTTTGTGACAGCTCTGAAATATTGCCTTCCTTTCAGGTAGCAGCCTGGCAAAAGTATTTAGCTCTGTGGTCCATGTTACAATGGTGCAGGTGTGATGTTGCATTGTAGCTGCACTAGATCATACATTGCACTATTGCAAAACATGCATTCTTTCAACGCATTCTTTAACCATGGCAATAGTTACTCTAGTTCTAAAATAACACAATGGGCCTCATTACGACCCAGGCGGTAAGTTACCGCCTGGATCGTACCTTTACCACCATGGCGTAAACTATGTTTACGCCATGGTGGTTGGCGGACTTACCGCCCCATTCCGAGGTTGGCGGGGCGGTAAGTCCCCATTAACCCATTTACCCTTCCCCATTCCCATTTCTGCCCCATAGGGCATAATGGGAGTGGGGAAGGCGTTAATTACGCCACCGTAAATTACGGTGGCGTAATTAACAACAAGGTCCCTTAGCGCCATGGATTTTAACAACTGCTAAAAGCAGGTGTTAAATCCTCCATGGCGCTAAGGGACCTCGGAATCAGGCGGTAAGGGTCGGCGCTGTTTACGCCGCCGTAAACCCCTTACCGCCTGGGTCCTAATGAGGCCCAATATCAGCAACTCACTTAGGCAACCACTGACCTAATGTGAAAATACATTGAAAAAATAAGTATTTGCTCAGCGGCAATGTTTGCCCTAGTTCTAATCAATGCATAATTGCCCCTGCAGTGCAAAGTTTCATTTATGAAGCTCAACTGTTAGGTAAAGATGTGCAGTATGTAAGTTGCATGTTTGCAAATGTACTTAGCAGTGGGGCAAGCATTGCAATAGTGCAAAAAACATGACTTCACTATATTTGTGCACCAGGGAAAAGGACTAGGACTAGTGGAAACATTGCTCTGATCCAAAAGGGCATGAAAAGAATATATAATGCAGCTGGTGCAATTGTTATTCCAAGAAAATGAATCTGGCAAGTATCTGACTGCTTTTTAATATCACGGAATGGTATTTTGGGCTAATCACCTGTCCAATTTTACAAATGTATTTTTTGCCATGGACTTTGATGGCTTGATCTGTGTGCAGATTATGTATTGTGGTGGATAGAGAGTTGGCCTTTCATGACAACTTCACTATTTCAGTTTGTGCCTTTGGTGCTGATGATTTCCGTTAAAGGGCTAGAAAATGTACTTCCACACAGCATACATATATATATATATTTTAACACCATAATTATACAGAGTGTTGGTGATAGTACTTCACACTAAAAGAGGTGACTAGTTTATCAAGAGCAGTTTCAATTGAAATTAAACAAGGCACAAACATTCAAATTGCAGGCTACTGGCCAGCGGTACAAAGTCACTTGCATTATCCAATGGCTAATGGAAAGTGCAGATTTTGCACAGTAAAAGACCTTGAATGCCCAATAGACTCAGACCTGACACTATTTTTGTATTTTTTTTTATGAAGCATATAGCGTAAATAAATACAAACTTTTGCTTTAAAAGAAAAAAATGTGTTGCGTCTCGATTACAAGGCCAAACCAACTCCATGGGTGTTTCCTTTTATTCTCATGGCAGATCAATCCCTGGATTTCAATTCTTTAGCAATTTCTCTCTTGTTGGTTTCCTTTTTCCCTCCTTGGTTTGGCCTAGACTTAGACACATTCGTTGGGTTATGCTTATTCCACCATCATTTGTTGGTGAGTCACTTGTTTATTTTCTAGTTTAATCAACAATGTTTGTAGAAATATACCAAGTGCTCTTGTCGTTTATTGATTCGGGTTGTCGTACAAAGTCGACCACCATAGCTCTGGATCCAGTTCATAATTCGGAGTTAGTACTGGATGTACAATTGGTCTCTTGCCGATCTTAACTCAGGACAGAACATTACTAAGTGTGGTAAGGATTCTTCCTCCTGCTCGCAGAGCTGGCATGTGGTGTCACTTACGATGCCATATTTCTTCAGATTTATTTTTGTTCTTGTAATGTTCAATCTGAATCATAAGATTAGATCTCGATCAGCAGGATTCACACTCTTTTTCAGGTAGCCGGGCAGGATTTCTGATACTGAACTGAGACTTTTTGAGAGAGTGTGAAATTTAGAAATTGCGCTGGCCCTTTTTGTTTGTGCCCAGCCAACTGACAGAAGCAGAGTCTTCACCCTCTTCAGGTTGTTGCATAGGGTGTCTTCTGTTGTATGCAAGTTCTCTAGTATCTCCTAACAATATTCTTTCCAGATGGTCAGGGGCCAGAATGGAGCTTTTCATTTACTTCCTTTAGGATTGCATATTGTGGTGGACAGTCTTTTGCTAGCGTCTTCCTAAAGGTTGACAGTGCCTTACATGTGATTGAGGCCTGCATGGAATAGAGTCCCAGTTCATGGCGAATTATGTTCATTGAAACGCATTGCGGTAGCCTTAACAATTTTCTCCAAAATCTGGCTTCAACGTTTTCCCAGGCTTCCCACGGTATTCTGATGGAATTACTTTTGCATTATAGAAATCTATTGTTGGTTGGATTGAAAACTTGCCGTACCTTCGTTTCAAGATTAGTGCTTTGGCCGTTAACTGGCCCATTTTATGCTGTAAATATTCTATCCATGGTTGGTCATTCCAATCGGCGCGTATTATAGCTCCCAGATATTTTGAGCTTTTTGTTGTCGGAATAGCTTCATTGTCAACACACCATTTGAAAGGCTTTTTCTCCCTTGGTCTTGCTTTTTTAATTATTATAATTTCCGATTTGTCAGGAATTATTTTTTGTTTATTTTCTTTGACAAAGGCATCCAGGGCTTCGAGTTTTTTCTGCAAACCAATGAAGGTCTTATCCAAGATAATCAGATCGTCTGCATACAGTAAGTGGCCTATTCTTGTGGTACCTATTTTTGGAGAACATGCTCTCATTGGTTCAAGTCGGTCTTTTATTTCCAGAATATAGAAATGATAAAGGATGGCTGCCAGGGGGCACCCTTGCTTTAGGCCTCTTTTTGTTGGAATTATCTTAGTTAGGGTGCCTTTTTGGTTTAACCGAACTTGCATCGAGGTGTCGGTATGCAGGGCTTTAATTGCGGCCGACTTTCGGATATCCTTTCTGTTCCTTCTTGGCCCACAGAGTTTTTCTATCTACTCTATCGAAGGCGGCCGCCATGTCTATACACGCAAGGTAGAACTTCTGGTTTTCACAAATTGTTTTTGCCTTCAGTAAATTAAGTATGAGTAGATTTAGGCAACAATCGACTTTCTCAACGAACCCTGCCTGCCAGGGATCGTAGTTTCCTGACTGTTCGATCAATTCTTTTAGTCTCTTTAGGAGGATGCCGGCAAAGATTTTACCTATGACATCCAACAAGGATATTGGGCGATAGTTCTCGGGCCTGGTACTATCGCCCTTTTTGTGTATGGGAATGATAATGCTTTTGTCCATGTTTCTTGTATTTGTTTGTTATTGATGATTCGTGTGAATAAAGTGTAGCACATTTCAGCCCATACTTCTGGGGCTTGTTTTAATTTTTTTTTGACGTCTCTCGTCTTCGTTTTGGGTGTTGGTTGCTTGGGTAATTTGGTCAGCTTTGTGGGCTGCATCTACAAGAGGTTTCAAATTCCGGATGAAATAGCGGGTTCCTTCACTTGAGGTATGGTTAGGCAGCGGTAGGTTTTTAGTCTTCGTGCTTTGTCTCCCAACCAAAGGTTTTTGTTTTTTTAGTGGATCTCTCGGCTGTTTGTTTGGGTCCAGCTCCTGTTTCCTTTTCTTTTGGTTCATTTGAAATCTCTGGGTTGAATAAAGGAAATAGTTCTTTATTTTGATTTGGTTTAGATGGATTTTCGACATGGCCAGCCGTAGAATTTATTATCACGGCCTGAATGGCCGGTCTTGGAGCCAGTCCAGTTGTGACTACATTCTCTGGTTTTTCCTTTCTATTGGTGTTTTGAGAATCCTTTATCGCTGGAACCATTTTTTTTGTCTGAGTGTTTATGTCCGGTATTTTTATCGCTGCTTCTCTGTCTTTGTCCAGGCTGCCCCATATGTTTTCAGTTGAAGTACTTTTTTCAGCAGTTTGACCTTGATGTTTACCTGCATCGGGTTTCAGAAGGGTTATTGTGTCACTGAAGCAGTGGAGAAAAGCCTGTTTGTCCTCTCGAGCATCTTCCATTAGGTCAATGAGCGTTTTGAAAATAACGTTTTCTGTTTCTTTCTCTCTAGCTCTCTTTTCTTTGATGGCATCAAGGTAGGATTCTACGTATAATAATTTAGATTGAATTATAGCTGGAAGGGTAGACTGATCTTTGTAGTTTTCCTGGAGAGCTTTGTATAATTTAAGAAACGGTGCCATGGTTATTGTCATCATAGATCCAACTTCGGCCTTCATGTTGGCACAGGCCTCAGAGTTTGCTTGTAGGATTGCTGGAACAATATTATTGTAGGCAGATTCTCTATGGCCCTGTTTTTTGGGGGCTTTTGTTGGAGTGAACTAATTTTCTTTGGCCAAGCTTTCAATTGCAATTGGGTCTGCGTCCGCGTCCTTTCCTTTCTGATTTACTGTTTGTTTTTGAGGGCTATTTGTTAGTGCAGGTATAGGTGAATAGTTAGGATACGACCGTTTTTTTTGCGGTTGGATTTGTAGTTTTAATTTTTTTTTCTGGGCCATCTGTGAGATTGATACATTTGTGTCCACTTCTCCAATGCATCGTTTAGGTCTGGTTGAGTGGGGAGTAAAAGTTTTCGTTGGGCAGCTGAACTCCGCCATGGCCTCGGCATCTGTAGTTGGACTGTTAGGTGTTTGTCCTTGACTCACATCTTGTATGTTCTGGGCTGGAGGTTTATTAGTGACTGTTCGAGCCTCAGAGGACTCTTTCTCTTGGCATGGAAAGCTGTATGGGATGCAATATTCTGAGGGGAGACTGAGCAACTCCCTATTCTTAGTCTGTTTCGATACACATTTGGTTAGATTGCAGAGTCCCATCGCTTGAAGTAATTCTTGATAAGTAACTTCAAGTTCGGACCGTTCTGCATCAGGTGTCATTGTGCTGAGCTCTCTATTCGGGTCTAGGGCTATTTTCAGTGGGGGACATAGATCTTTCTTATTGAAATTCCATCGGACCGTCTTTATGTCCGAGAGGGAGTTTGCTCTGCTTTATTCTTTTGAGCAGAATTTGGGAGATGTAATTTGTTTGCTCTGAGTCCGCCCTTTTTCACAGCTGCTGGGCTGGGTTGTGGGGTGTTTGTTAGCGTGGTTAGCTTTGTTGGTAGTTTCATGCCGCTATTTGTGTTACTCACAAACACATTCTGCAGGGGAAGCTGTGGAGTCCTCAGGAGATCTAGTTCCTTACTGTAGGGGGCAGTGTCTTGAGCTTTACTAGAGCTGTACTTGTTCTGAGAGTGGTCAGGGCCGCTCAGTAATTCTCCCATTGCGTCCATGTATAAGGGAGAATTTAAACTTCCACAAGAATCTCTGTCTCTGCTCATTGATCGAAAGGCTGGAGTTAGGTTGAGCATGTACGGCCTCTCTGGCCACGCCCACGCACACACCTCGCGGCGTGCGACTGGAGTCGGCATTCAGAGGGACTGCTCGGAGTTCCCGGGGAGCCGCGCACACAGCTGGTAAAGAGGGGGGGTCAAGGTGGACGGCGCATCGCACACAGTGGGACAAAGGAAGCTATTAGTTTGGCACGAACCGTGGGTGTCAGTTGGCACATTGTCCTTGTATGGACAAAACCCCCGATGAAAGAGACACGTTTCAGTATGGCCGTGTTGATTTGTGATCACAGCGCCCTCTTTGTTAGGCGCGTGGCAAAAACACAGCAGTCCATTACTCAGTAGCTCGCAGTCATTGGAGGCATCGCAGGTATCACAAGCGTTGATGTTGACGGGAGATGCAGGGGCAGAGAGCGCAATAGGACGCTCCTCATCTGCCTCATGGACAGCGCTTTGCTTACAGGCGCCAGACATTTTTGTGCGGCTCCGTGTGTGAGGGGCTTATTCCTCTGAGTGGTTTAAAGAGGTTAGTTTTGTGTCCATGGCGCCTTCTGCGGCCTCTCTGCGAACACTCTGCTAACACTCTGCGGACGGTCCGCGCCTAGCGTGTAGCTTATGTTCAGGCACCACCTCCAGGCACCACCTCCAACAATGGTGGTAGAAGAGTTACTCGGTCTCCAGCAGGGTAGATTCCAGGTCACAGATACCAAACACTCTGCTATCTACACCTATGCATGCTCCAACAAATCTTCCCCAACTTTACCTTCCCACACACAATCACAGCCTTCGGCCTCTCTTGCCTAGACTATGCCAACAACCTATTCCTGGTCGCCCACGCATCACAACTTAGAAAACTCCAATGGGTTCAAAACACTCCCTCTTGCCCAGGCCCCAAAGAAAACATCACACCTGCACTCTATGTGCTTCACTGTCTGCTGATCAGGCAAAGATCCACCTTCTAAGCAATGTGAATCACCCACCTTGTTCTGCACAACACAGGCCCAGTATATCTTCAACACAAGCTCACACCCTACAGGCCCACAAGAAACCTGATACCAGGCAGAGCTCTCCTGCTGGTCATCCCAGTCGCTAAATTAAGCAGAACAGGGGGATCCTCTTTCTCGCTTGAAGCTCCTACAATATGGAACTCGATCTTGTTTACCATCCGCAGCATAGAGGTTCACCTCGCCTTCAGGAAGCCACTCAAGACCTGGCTTTCCCTTCAGCATCTTAACTGACCTAGCCCACCTCCTGGGTCAACTATCGCCCCCAGACAGGTAGGTGGGGGCATCGGGCATCTGTGAGTCACTTGAGGAGACAACGAGACATTACCTAGCACGCACAGAAAGGATACCAGTTGATCTGTATGATACAATCTGCATACCGCCATCGTAAGTAGATATCAACTTTGACTATCTGGTAGGTGTAGCACTCCATCTCAATGGAACATAGCCATAATCCCTCCTGGGGAACAGCCACCCACCTGCATACACCTGCAACAGCTCATTACTCCACCTCATAGCGCACATGACCACTTCCACTAGAATGCAGCTGAGACCCACAAAAACAATTGGGTCCAGTTAGGCAAATAAACTGTCTCCTTGACTCTCATACTCTCATAACAGCCTATCTCAGCACCCATTCACTAGCCAGATCTCTGTTGGTCGCTACTAGGGTCACTAGTAGCGCCACTATACAAATGCCATATTTCATAACATAACTTGGTAAATGTTTGCCCTAGTGCTAATTGCCCTTGCACCAGTCCAAAGTTTCAGTGAGTCATCCCCATGTGTGTCAGGACTTAACATTTTAAGTGAACTATAGAGGCAGTTCTTGACTTTTATTTGCATAGTTGAAAATTAGAATTATGGCATTATAGAAATACCAAATGTTATTGGGACATTTCGAGACACAAATGGGTTCTGTTCCTAAGTAAATGAACGAGGTTGATTTCCAAGTTCCTTTATAAGGTCCTGATACTAT
The DNA here is from genome assembly GCF_040938575.1 of Ambystoma mexicanum. NCBI lineage: Eukaryota > Metazoa > Chordata > Amphibia > Caudata > Ambystomatidae > Ambystoma > Ambystoma mexicanum. Next base: position 136,246,152 of record NC_090928.1, read on the forward strand.
ATTAGACTTGTAATATCCCCTTTATGTACAGTAGGGGAATATTATGCTTTAAAATGCATGAATGGACTATCATCCTGGCCCAAAGCAATTAAAGTGCAAAATTGATGGTCAATTTAGCCCGGTTGATGGGCAATTTTGTACGGACAATTGCACCAATTTAGCAATGTGAATATGGCATGGAACTGAGTTACCAGTGCAGAATGACATCTGCACTCTGAATCACGAGTGCAAGGATCACATGTTGCGCCTTTTGGTTTGTGGAAATATTGGTGCATAATTGCATATCACTGGTGTTATATTGCCTGTCATGTGGGAAATTAATGTCCAAATGGGAGATTTGGGTGAATTTCAGCCATTCAAAAACACAGAACAGCCGAAAAGTTCGATCAAATCCCCATTTGGTGGCAGGGGATGCGGGGTTGTCTCCCGCACCCTTACTCTCCATATTGCAAGTGGTGGTTGCGGGGGTGTCCTCCGCAGCTGGTCCCGCAAGCAAACAAAATAAGGGAAAGGACCTGCGGCGCTGGTTCCTGATCACGGAACTGAAAGGGAAGAGGTGTTGCAGGGGCACAGTGTGTCGGCAGCACACTGCAAAGTGTGCAGCAGCAAGGTCAATAGGAGTGTGGGGGTGTTGGGGTGTGGGTGAGGGTTGGGCCAAGTTGGAAATGTTCAGGGGAGAAACGACTGAAGGTTATTTCAGAAAAATAATCTTCAGTCTTTTTCTCACTCAAAAATGTCCATAACAGGCTTTCAACCCCAATCCCATCTGGCCCCTTTGGGGACTCTAATGAAAGCGATCTTGCAGTTGTTATTACCTATAATCAATGTGGACTCATCTTGTCATTTCTTGCACACACTAATTTAAGCAGTGCACTTAAAACAATAATGTACGGCTTATTGTGTCCCCAGGTCAAACTCTAGCACTGCTCAAAAAAAACATACTGGGCCTCATCATGAGTTTGGCGGTAACCCTTAAATGCGGTGGTAACGCTATTACCGCCGCATTTAAGGGTCTGCCAGATCATGGCCTTGGCGGATTTCCCACCAGCTCTGAGCTGGGGGAAATCCATAGCAAAATTTGCCGATTATAATAGCGTGAATTTTCCCCTTTGGGCCCAATGGGGAATGAGGAATTCCCGAATGGGCCCAATGGGGAATGGGCACTAACGTTCTGCCAAACCTGTGATCCAGCGTTAATAGCGCCGGGGGGTTTGGCGGTAGGGCTATTAGCGCCGGCGGTAATACCGCCAGCGTTAAACTCGTGATGAGGCCCACTATCTGAAACAGTTCGTTGTCAGATAATAGCTGTAAAATGCCAAAGAGAGCTATTTCTGAAGAGCGGAATCTGAACAGCTGGTTACATTTTAAATAAGTGCTCCGGTGGCAGCAGGAATCCTGTAGGCATTGTGACATCACAAACCAACTTTAATTGGTTATTACATTTACAGTTACATTAGTGATGTCATGTTCGTATTACAAGTGAGTAATGATCTCACTAATCACCTCTAATAACAACATTATTTACAGGACTTCAAACAGACACCCAGGGGTCAAGTCCTAACAATTAAAGTGGGGGGACTTATCAACAAACGCAATGGGCTGTGACGTCGCCAGAAATTAGCATACCAAGGTGAAATATGCACATTTCGTTAAATTGGCTTTGCATAACCTGCTAAATTGCACACAACGAATGGCATTTGCCTTTCATAAAATCAAAACACACCCAAAACCAAGAGAGGATATTTTCTACTAATGGTGTTTTTGAAAATGGTAAAGGGTGTGCATTTTTCAAACTCCAAGAACCAATACAAATGTTTTCCCTGGAACTTGCAGTACCGAAATGGGACATTTCAACTTTAGTTTTTTGTTATTTTTTCATCAGGTTATATAGTGCAGTGGTGAAGTGTCCCGCCTGCAAACCTGATGACTGCGAGGTTGGCTTTAATTAATAAATTCAAAGAGGATGTTCCATGCTTCTCATTGTACCTGGGAGGGACTGGGTCCACCCTCTCAAAAAAGTGGTTGGACTCGGTCCACCCGTGTGTACCCTCAACTTGAGCCCTGCAGACAGAGACGTTGCTGGGGGGGTGGGCTAAAGGGACTATAGCCCCTGGTCTTTTGGTTGTAGCCCCGGATAGAATCTCAGGAGCTACAGCAAAAAGGCTAGCTAGCCCCCAGTCTCCGACATCAGAGTAGTCCCGGGTCTTTTCCAGATCTAGCATCACCCCTGCCTGCAGATACCGCAGGCTGCAGTGTCCTATATCACAAATGCTAAAGGTCAGGGTTTCAAGCTTTAAGAGTGTACATGCTTTCTAAGCATACACAACACTTGGTGAAACTATGAGCAAAAGGGAACTGAAAGGAAGGTGTCTTTAGAAGAGATGCAGCCTAACGGTAGTTATAACACACTGATGGTTGTGTTCAGCAACCTGAGAGTCAGCGATGTGTTTCACAATCATTCCAAGTGGTGTCAGTTTCTCACCTGTCTTGGCCTATTGTTCATTCAGGTGTAACTCGAACGGCCTTACAGGAGTGACTTATGCCCCTGCCTTTCTTCACCTCTTCCCAATCTTAGCATTAATCAATGTGAACAGGAAGGAAAATTGACAAGATATCGGTAAAACGAGATGCAGATCACAGGTGTTTGTGCATAACCCGTGTACCTGCAAAGGTTAAAAACAATAAGTGCACATGCGTGTCGTGCTCATGACTATAGCCAAGTCAACGAGTATTAATCAGATGTTTTTAGCATCATTTTAAGAAGACACCAGGCTCAGTTGTAATGTAACTGCTAGGTTAGCAGTTACATTACAGCTGAGCTTGGTGCTAGCCCATTTGTCGATGATTGTGCTGACAGGACCCCTGCTACAATAAGGCACATCTAGGTGGCTGCCTACGGTCCCACCAAAAGAGGGGCATCAGAGGGGCTTTGGATTTAAAAACATCTACTATCACCCCACTGTAAGGAAAGGGGTGAGCCCAAAATGGCGCTTCAGATGGGCTGTCATAAACGTAAATTGACATCAAATTTGGACGTGTAAGTTGCACATATGCTGCAGCTGATAATTAACAAAATGTAAAAGGAGTGTTCGTTGCTCAAATTCAGCAGAATTCGGCAGATTCGTAAAGGTTGGACGAAATGTGAGTCTTTTGTATTCATATACCTGTTTGTGAGTGATGGTATTTTTAGTAATCTGCATCTGACCCATCCCAAGTGCTGTTAGGGCCTGGCCTTTCTTTCATGGGCTGACCCCTATCTTTTTCCTGCGTCCCTGTTTAGCTAAACAAAGATGGACATCTTGGGAAAGGGGAAAGAGCAAGCAGAACGTCACAGTCTATTACTCCAAAGAGTGTACGAGTGGAATTTCAAGATGCATAATCATAATTAGGTTATGCATTTTGTTTCATGGTTCTTAATAAATGTACTAGCAACAGGCAGATATACTGATGTCTGAAGTGTCAACGTCTGCTGGTGGAGGCGGAACCACACTAGAGGTTTGTGCATGGCTAAAATGTAAAAAAAAAGCATTGCTGAGAGAAACATGCTTAAAACTCCTTTAAGGAACGTTCCTTTGGTTATGAAACGGTTAGAACAATCTATTTAATCAAAAATAGAGAAATAATTAAAGAAAGAAGAGAAATATAAGACACCTAAATATCTTTAGTCAAAGTAGGGCTCGAGGACATAACTAGGCTGTAAACTGGGGACCGTGATCTGTAAAATGCTGTGTGAGGACATCTTGCTCACACGTACTCTACCGTAGGGCTCATCGGGGTCAACCAGATCTTCTTGGTGCCTTTCCATGTAGCAGAATCAGAACATGTGACCTAGTCATCTTGATGTGGCAAGATGCTCAGACAGTCTTGATCAGCAGGGACACCTCTAAACAGAAGAATTTGAGTGGCCCTCTTGGCAGGCTGAACCGGTGTAGCTTGACTCACTTCACAGAAGGCATACCGGTGCATGAAGCATCAGGAAGCTTGGACAGGGGTGTGGCTGTGTCTCAATATCTCAAAACAGGGTCACATTCTTCAGATGATGTGCTGAGTAACAACAGTGCTGGGGTCTATAAAGAATCCACTGCACTTCACACACAGTGGGAGGTATGATCAGTTCCTTACAGATTCACTGACCTCACTCTGGGTAGTCCATTGTCCTGATCAAAGGGTCCTCGGTGCAGGCAGGTTTCAGATTTCTCCAGCAGTGCCTCCCCTGTGCCTCAGAGACATTGAGGTAAGGGTCTCTCGTCCCCATGGGATCCAATTTGCTCACCTCTCACCAGAGTGAAAGGTAACTGCACAACACAAACACGAAATCAACAGAGTGGTCAGTTCTTACTATATTTGCAGTTCAATATTAGCAGGGGGTTAGTGCCAAGTCATCCCTTGCAACCCACAGAAGATGACTTCCCAGGAAAGTGTCCACCCTCTTTTATTGCTGTTCTCAGTGGCCCCAGCTCAGATTTGGGGCAAAGCTTAGCATGAAGAGAGTTACCAACATTGTTGAAACAATAGCTCCCTGGCAGCCTTAGCTCCACTCATGCACACTCTCCTGGAGAACAAATTGACTTTGGCCATAGTTATCATGCCCTGCCAGATAGCCGGGTATAGATTAGGCCCCAATACTCTATTAAATGTTTTGACCCAACCCTTAGATATCAGCCGCCCAGGGTGTGGAAGTGTGAAAGTCCCACCTAAGGCAAATCAAATGATTTCTTGGGTGGGACTGGGTGAATATGTCAGCTTTTGGGAAGGGCTGCACTTCTCAAGCAACTCAGAAGCAATCAAGGTAAGGCACAGTGTTGTAACTTAAAATCAGTAAAACTGGAATTGGCAATAACTTTATTTCTCTGCACATTACAATTTTGACAAATAAATCTTGAGGTTTCCAATCATTTCAAAGTAATGTATTATGGAGCATTTATTTATTTATTTTGGCATTTGTAAAGCGTGCCTAACCCTGAGGCATCTGGGCATGCAGACTGTTCCAAAAAAACACCACCTCAATATGATTTTAAAAAGAGTGTCATCAATGAAATATAATGACAACACTAAACTGCATGAATCAAAAATGACGCGTTCAAACAATATAAAATCAGGTCACCGTTTTATCCAAGAAAGGAATGTGTTAACACACTAAAATGTTATAATAAACTACATTGCTCTGTTTGTCACCCTTCAACTGCATTGTTATGCTGCTCAAAATATGAGCAACAAAATATCTAGTTATTAACATACTAGATTATCTACATTAACGCCTGGATATAAAGCACCTTTTGAATTTTATAATTCTCACTGTCATTGAACAAAAACAACTGTTCTAGAAATGTCAGTGAACAAAAACAAGTGGCCCAGATATGTGATGTCATCAGTGAGGTCATTAAGGACATTTGCAAGGTCATCTTTGATGTCCTGGGAATTTATCTTATCAGTACCCGGTGGTGACACACGTTATGGTTGCTTAGCTTACCATAACTGGTGAATTTCTGTTTTTTTTAAATTTCACTTGTAACCATAACGTCCCATTAACAATGCTTTTTCACTGAATTTCATAGGTTTTTATTAGTCCAACTTAACCATAATGTCCCTTTAACACCTTTTTTTCACTGAATCTCATACGTTTTATTAGTGCAACTTAACCATAACGTCCCTTTAACAAAGTGTTTTTAATGAATTTCATAGGTTTTTACCAGAGCACTCTAATTTGCTACAAGTTCCTTATACCCTTCTAACCACAAAACCATATACATAAAGCAATATTACTAATATTTACTAAACCCAAATATACATTTTTTGTAAAATTCAACATTTACAAATGTAAACATAATTTTTTCATCCAACACACAATATTATGGAATGCACCAAGCATAAAGCATAACTGTACACCTCACATAATCAGTTTACTACAACTCGTCATACATACAGATACAGCAACAGCACATTAGAAAATAATCTGTTACCACATAGTAAGAACACTCTATTTATTTCTCTATTATTACCATTCAATATATAAACATTTCTCATAAGCAACTATCACAATTTTTTATTTTGACATGAATGGCAAACACACTTGAGTGGTTAGAACTTGAGTGGCTAGAGGAAAACGTTCCCAAAGAAGAAACGAGTGATGACGAAATCTCTAATGGTAAACAAATAATGTAACTTATAGAGAGCCTATGGAAATAATAGTGTCTTCTTTGCTTATAGTAAATAGTTTACATGAAGAAACCACACTACAGATTAATTATGGAGAATTCCAATAATCAGAAAGACAATCACAATCTCCAACCATACAGAATCAAATCATGAACTTGTCTTCAAAATTGGATGAACTCAGCAATGAATTGAAAAAATGTTTTATTTATGTTAAAAATCTTGTCATTAGAAATCCTGATTATCACGTTCCTACTTGTACCTGTCCCCCTTTCCCCAGCAATCAGACTGATCAAATCCAGAAAACATAAATGACAGATGATTTTTTTTTTTCCATTTAGTTTATATAAACTTTTGAAAAAGAGTTTCCAGCTTACAATTACTTGGTGTCAGAAAGGCAGAGATAAATTAGGGTGCATCTTAATCTCAATGGCTTATGCAACAATTTTAATGTCCTTTGTTGCTAGCCTTCCTGGTTCAATTTTCCAGTCCTTGTTTGGTTTATCAGTTTATATTTCTTCAGATGTTATCATCCTCCAGGTTTCATTATTCCCCCTTATTCAGTTTCTGCTTCCATGACACATCTATGGCGTGTTTCTCTGCAGTGCTACTCACGTTCATATAAGTTTATAACACTGACTCCAAGTTTTGTAGAAAATTAGTCAACCCAAAAATGTCCTTTTCTCGCGGGTTGAACCACTTTCGCCACAATTCTTCTCCACACAAGATAGGATATTGTTTTACTAAATTTCCTAAATGCACAGATCTCATATCTGTCAAGCTTTCGCAATACAATGTAAGATGTTTAAGCGTCTCCTGTTCTTTATTGCAGAAGCGGCAGCTTAATACTGCTGCCACGTTCCGAGTTCTTATTGCATAGCTTACCCTTGTGTTGAATTGATTAATTCGAAATTTCATGTACAGAAAACAGTGTCTAGCGCTCGGTGATTTCTTCAGATATTGCAACATTATGTTCCGATCTTTGGCTTCAGTTGCAGCATCTTTCATCAGGTTATGTCGATTTCGATCATCCACTGTTTGACACCAATCCAATTCCCATAACTTTTTCTTAACGAAGTCTGGATTGGTTTCCAAGGTTCTTTGATCAATGCCCAACTGCGCTAGTTTATTTCTGCATCCAATTACCCATTTGCACAGAACTGATTCCGAGTTTCCCATAAGGGCATCCTGTAGTATTTTAAACTGAGGGGAGCAATCAGGTATGGTTATCTTCCTGTATATAGATAACATGTTCCAGAGAATTCGGGCTTGCATAGATATTAGATTGAGTTCATATCTAATGCAGGCACTCGAGATTCCCTTTTGTAGATGTAATGCTCGCCTCCAATATTGATTTTCCAGTTCTGGCCATTGGGTTGCAGATACTCCCAGTGCACTTTCTGCGCTATATATCAATGTTGGTAGCGCTTTCTGGTTGTAGTGGGCCAGAACAGGTAGAAGAGAGAATTTCCCAAATCTTTTATTTATAATCACTCCTTGACTTGATAGTTGTTTGCATTTCTGTTTTACATTCTCTACGCAAGGGGCATCATTTATGTTGCTGTTGATCCACATTCCTAAATATTTTGCTTTTTTCACACATCTCAAGCTGTCATTGTGTAGACTCCATTTAGGTATTCGATTTTGATCGACAGATGACAGACGATTTAATGAAACTTCTCTCCCTCCCCTGTTCATGACTTTATACAAACTCCAAATAATCTGATTTTTGTTTCCCATTCCGATACCCCAGCCCTTTCATAAATACATTTATTTTTTTTATGCTATGAATATCCTGTATATTATTATGTCATAACATTATATTTTCAAACTCCAATTGATAATCCACAGAATATACAAATGTTCGGGTCCGCTTATGGAATGGACGGCATTCGCGGAAGTCATGTCTAGTCCGGACGTATCCGGTCTCACATGACGCACTATTAATTAGTCTACAAACATGCACGGACGATCCCAGATGTCACTGCGCATGCGCACAGGGGCTTTTTCTGCTGTGGTCCAAGGAAGTCACCATGGCATCGTAGACAACTCCCGGAAGTCATCATGTGACCACGCCCTTGTGGCGTCATGACATATCGGCGAACAGTGTCTGTGTCTCGTGGACATTTTGAAACTGCATCTAGGAAGTTTCAAGTGAAAATGTTGCCATTCCCCACCTCCAAGCAATATTCTTAACCCTTGTATCAACTCTCTACAACTTTTAATGTCATTTTTTCCAAGCCGATCTTCACGAACATCTAACAGCATGGTGTACATCCCCGGACATTGTCATGTTACCCCACCTGTGCAACATTATGACATGTCCATGAACAGTGTCTGTGCTTCACAGACATTTTGAAACTGCATTTTCAGCCTTTCTAGGAAATTTGAAGTTGAAAGTTTACCCTTCCAGAGCTCCTCATGCCATTGAAAGTTGATCGCGCAACTTTGCATAACTTACCAAGTCCTATTTTAAACTTGCAAGTCTTACAGAAGTCCGCAGATGGTTCCTCTGAAGGGTCCCACCCATTACTTTACGTAATTCTCAATCTGGCATTCCAGAAGAAAGCACCTGGTTTGCAGACTTACTTGGCACACCTGCTATTTGGCTGGAAATGACATCAGTCATGCCCATCCCTCCTCTCTAGGGGCCACCACCACCACCATTTAGAGGACCTGGACATAGCAATAGGTGCACTGATGCAGAGGAGTAACAAGAGGAAGATGAACATGAGGTAGAGAAAGTACCTATTTCCAGCACCCGTAATGAATCATGGTTGTTGCATTTATTTTAGATAGTAGGAAGGCTTCCATAGCCTGGGGCTGACCGTGGTCAATGCATTGAGTGTGGAGTCCCACTCAGTCGTAGACAACATGGGCAGTACTCCTTTTGTGTCCCCTCTTTGCGCCGCCACACCCGCTCAAACCACTGGGTACTCTGAGAAAGGCTGTTTCTTTGTCAGGGAGTAGGCTTTCCTCCTCTCCCGAATCTTCCTCAATTGCTCCTGCTCCACACAGTGTATTTGTGGGCAGAGGATTCAAGTGGCTACCTTGCTGGCCATTCAAGAGGCTGTTGATCCTTACCTTTCTAGGACAACAGTACTATATATGTACTGTGACACACCATACTACCGGGGGGAGCAGATTGGAAGTGCCTTGCAGGCTGCGGTCAAGGAGCATGTCAAACATTGCCCCATACCTTAGATTTAAGACATGGTCAACAGCGTCCCCTGTCAACATGTCCCTGTGTATCAGTGGTTGGCACCCCTTCCCTCCCTTTCACCCCCACCTTAACTCCTTGCCTCTCCTTCCTGGAAAAATACAAAATAAAAAAATGTAAAAAATGGTTCCATTGGGAGCACCCTTTCACAGTAAAAATAAAAAGAACTGAAAGAAATAATCTTAGAGACTCAATCTAATTTACATTTTGTTCTATGCTAATAGAAAGAAACGAGCATTGTATACTAGAGATAAAGAAAAAAAGACAAAAACAATGTTCTGTCCTAAATACTTTTCTCTAGCATACAATAAGTACCATAACTTCATAAGGACCTTTTGTGACCTATATAGTCCACAGGCAGTATAATAGTCTGCAGATTCCCCTGGAGAATTACAGAGGGGCGTTCGGGGGAGCGGTGGTTAAAGTCAATACATTTTCTTGGTTCCAAGATGCTGACTATTAAAATAACCTTTTTTTTTATTTTGGGGGTTTTAGATACTATACTAACACATGTTCTACTGCAATTAATTGTTTTTTTATAACTTTTAAAAAAACTGCTTGAAACTATTTTTTCTGTTTTTGCTTTTTATATACTACAGCTATTAACAAATACTTCACTACATATTTTACGTGTTCACTTAATCTGTTTCAATGCATTCTGAACATCGGGAAGACAAATCTAATTTCCAACATCTGTCAAATGAACTGCATCTCTTAAAAAAATATTCACTCCATCAAACATTATATTTTCATTGTGGAAATATGCCATTCCAACGTCCTGTAAAAAAGGCAGCTTTATTTACATTCCACCTGGCTTTTCAATGTGTGGACAAAACAAATTAGAACGTTTCCACATTTGCCTTTGAGCTGTCTGAGAAAAAATAATCTTTGAACATGGAAACAGTTCCATTAACTTTGTAAAAGTATCATTCATGGCAAACTCTAAGGATATTCCAGTCAGATGGCCCAACTTGTTGCCTCCCCAGTTATCTATATTGATGGCTGGATGTTTCAAAGTAACCATATTCTTGCAAAATTGTAACAATTGTGCCCACTTCAGTCTTCAAACTCCATATCAAGAAACTTCAAATCCAAGATTCAAAGACAATCCACACCGCTCAGAGTAAACCTTTTCTCAATGGATCCTAGAATCTCCCACCATCCACACACTCTGCTTCTTCATAGTCATAGCCATAGCCATCTTCACGCCACACAAGAAAGAAAACACTTGCTACCCTGTGCTCCTGTATACAACAACCACAAACCTCCACAGTCCTATTTCCATGCCAGGTATCCTTAAAAGACCCTGATGGCATGTGGGGAATGTGGACTACTTCCTTGTCTATGGACTGCAGGGCCAATTAAAGGCAGTGGGGAGGTTTAAACTCAATTTATTTATTCTACAATGGTGGCTCTTAAAAGAGACTTTTTGGGTTGTTTAGGGGTTTGTTTAAAACATTCCCTTTTTTGCTTATGTACTATACTAACACATGTTGTACTGTACTTATTTGTTTTTTATAACTTCTACAAAAACTGCTTCAAACGTTTTTTGTGTTTTTCATTTTTATGTCCTAAACCTACTAATAAATGCTTTAGTATATACTCCACATGTTCCCTTTTCATTTTTTAACAGACATTGTTTCAATGCATTCTGAACATTGGAAAGAAATATCTAATTTCCCACATCTGTACAAATAAACTCCATCTCCACAACTAATATTCACACCATCAAACACTATGTTATAATTGCCAAAATATGCCATTCCTGCACCTGGTAAAAAAAAATCACATACTGCTTTATTAACATGCTACCTGGCTTTTTCCATTGTGAACAAAACAACTTGGAATGTGTCCACATTTGCCTTTGATTAATTTCAGAAAAATAATCTTTGATGCTGGAAACTACAACATATCCTTCATGGCAAACTGCATGGATACTGCAGTCACATACCCCAAACTGTTGCCTCCAAAATGTATAATAATAATGTCTGGACCATTAAAGTGAGCCATATTCTCACATAATGGTAATAAGGCCATCCTGGAAACTTCTACTTCTTCTGATCCAACATTAGCAGAGATGCCACCGTATTCAATGAAAACCTTCACTGAACGGATCCATGAATTTCCCAGCATCCACACACTCTGCTTTTTCAAAGCTATAGCCTTATTTTCATCACTTCACTTCACACAAGAAAGAAAACACTAACCTCTGTTCCTTCACACTCAACTTCTCCTCCACAATCACGACTCCTGATGGGCTAACCCCCCCCCAATGTCCACAGATGTCTGTGACTGTCCGCCGTCTCCACAGTCCTTTTTCTGTTCCAGCCAGTCTTAAAAGACCTGGATGGCACGTGCGTGTCCACAGACTATCACAGCACAGGGCAGCCCTTCTACCCTTTTTTACTATTATGTTTCTAATACTCCCTCATTGGCCACTTTCAAACAGTCGCACATCCATCCACTAATCATATCCCAAAACTCTACATGTAACCCTATCAACTCAGTTCAATACTTCAGATGTACAGTTCAACTCTCAGAGTGCATGTCTCCTGTCATTCAAAGTCTCCTGCATCAAACACTACTGCGAAATTCTTCAAGATTTCCAGATTTCTATTTCCAGATTCAACATCTGCATCTAACAAGGCATAGTACAGGTATGCTTATATTTTTTCAAGTATTCTTTCAACACCTGTATACATATATATCCATGATTTCTGCCACATACCCAGTATCTCAATAAGCATATTCTATTTTTTAACCAGTCCTATCAACATCCATGTACTGCAACATTCTGCATCTACTCACATCAAGTGGGAGTTACTTACCTAGAATGCCAACATATTGGACTTCCACACACAAACACACAAACTACTACTTAACAATGTTCTACAAATAATGTGCAACTACATTTTCTTTGTAGAAAAAAGTTAAAAACCATGCTGCTATAAATGAAAATATGCCTTTTTTAACTTTCAGCAAAATTCTCCTAAAACTATTTTTTTAAAACAACATCCTTTTTCCTTACACTTAAATGTCATACGTTCTAACCTTTCTCATTGCATACCTTGTATTGCCACCTGCTCACACATATTTACATACTGCCACTGTATCTGTATGCAACACTTGGACTTATGTACACAATACTAATCTTTTCCAACAACTACTACAAGACACCATACACTAACAACATACACTGCTCCAACTACACACTGCCACTGCATAACCACAATGCAACAGTTTCCCTATTCTTTAAGAACACTGAAGCACATTATTAATACATTGCACCACAAACGATGTACTTCTCTTATTAAATGCACCAACACAAAATATTTTTCATGCATTTTCACATTAAGCCATACTTTCCTGTACAGCTAATACCATTACATATTATCCCTAGAAGAAACGTTCCTGTGCTGCAAAAAAAACAAATATGCATCTTTTTTACACACCAAATGTACCCAGTTCGTTATAATGTCCCTCACAGCACCAGTCATAGTCCAATTTTGCTAACAACATAGTTACCATATTTTACTACTCTACCATAATACAACTTTATTCACTGTTTTTCCAACAACTCCTCCTACCTTGATAAATAACAACCTCTCTTAGTAAAACTACTTCTCCATTACCACATACACCAACTAACTTTCTTTTACAATTACTGGAAAAGAGAAGATTGACAAAGAGCGCTAACAAACAAAGTAAGTGCATTAATATGCATGAATAGCTCTCTAATTGTAACACTGTACTTACACTATTTATTAGCCTAGTGTATTCTTTTCAACTCAACAATATTGTATTACACTCTTACTCATTCTATTGCAGCATTCACACTCTTTCTATTCCTATCTGAACATTGCTCTTTATTCAATACACCACAAATTCCTTACTACCTAAAAACACATCCATCGCTCAACTTCTACAACACAATTTCATTTTTTGACTCTTCCATACCCCTATCCACATGAAGTGCTCAATTCCAACAACTTTCACACTCATTGCATTTGAAATTACTAAAACACATTAGCACACATTCACACACATACTCACTCCTTTTTATTTATACCCCCACAACCCTCATACGTATGCACTAAATCACACCATTACAGCAACCACTGTTTTCCTCAAAACATCATAATATTCAAGCACACCACCACTCCCTTACTAACACCAGTACTGCTCAACACATTCTACTATCAACAGTTTATTACCCATTCCCCATCACATAAATATGCGTATTTTATACAACAACACCCAATTTCAATCTCATATTTACCCAAGCCAATCACACTTGCACAGCCTCTTACTCTTACAACCTTCCCACCCACACCTATTATCCCACTACGCAATTGCTAGGCACTCTATTCATATGTACAATACCACCCAACGACCCATGCATAATACATGCATAAAGATTCCACAACTTTGAGACACAAACTTTTTTTCCCCAACAGACCGAAAAGAATGCCTACTAAAAACCAACTCTTTAGAAAACAAAGAAAATATAGAGCAGAAAAAAATAAGAAAAATCCATTAGTCATTCTCCTCTAAAACAGTTTATAAAAAACATTAAAACAGAACAGCTAGTAACCTCACTCATCGAAAGTAAACCAGCCACTACTAAAAAAAGTAAGGGCCCTCTTGCAAAAAATACAAGTAAAAAAAGATGTACAAACGAAAGCCGACCTACAAATGAACCTAACACTATATCTACCAATGTTAACATAGACACAGTAAAACATTCTAGAATATCAATTTCACATATACATGTCCAATGTCTTAACAATCTCAAAAAAGAAAGCTAAAAAGTCAAGATTCACCCTTAAAACTACAGCAGAAAACTAATGCTTGCAGTTCTAATTGACAGCACATTTCTCATAAAAAACATGTTGTTTATATTACTTTTAAACAGAAAATAACACTAGCTAAATTAATTAATCAATAAATTACAAAAATTACTTCTAAATATGTGCAATGTCAATATAGATACCTTTTCAAACTTCTGTGAAGGTGAATGGATTCACACAAGCAGCACAGAACCACATTTCAATGATGAGGCTTATAAACAAGAACACAACATCACAATTGCCTTGGACAATAATGGGCAAGGATATGAAGTGGTTGAATACACCATTATGGCAAAAGAAACCCTTATAGAAAACAACTTCCCCAACAAACTTTCAACCAAATGTTCATTTTGCCCAAACAAACTATCCAGTGTACAACTGGATGTGTAGCTCAATATGTAATTTAATGAACACAAAAATCCTTCAAATTTCATGACTATTCCTCAATCAGTATCTGCAACTAAAAGACCCAATTGGGTACATATTAATAGTAATAGTGGACAGAGGGTGCACCAAGGGGCAAAGAGAAAGGGAGAGAAAAATGGTTGGAGAGTGTTTCACTCAATACTAGCAGGAATTGGTATGGTAGGTGGAAGTACTTCCCGGAATGGGTATTGAAGATACATATTCCTTCGTTAAGAAGGCTGGGTAGCAACTAAGGAGAAAGAGAGGAAAACATTTAATGCAATGGGCATTGAGGATTAATATTCCTAGGTTAAGTAGCTGGGTAGCAGCTAAGGAGAAGGACAATAGAATATAAATAGTGGTGCGCATAAGTAATTTGGACTATGTAGCTGGTGTGTGGTGCAGAGTGAGGATGTGTAATGTGCCCCAATGGGAAGTAGATCCTGGTGTTGAGGAGTGGTCCCCTTAAGTGAAGGTGAACGTATGGAAAGAACCACCCTAACTGTGTGGTGCAGGTTATCATGTATGGGTGTTATTTAGTATGGCAAGCATGGTGGGCGGGTGGCGCAGGGCGTGAGGTAGCTATCAGGGGGAATTAATTTAATGTGTAGATTGCCCTGGAAGTCCTGGTGGCCGTGTGGGTGGTGGTGGGATGTGCCCTGTTGAAATAAGTCTTGCCTTATGGGGCAAGAGTTATTTAAAATAAATGTTAATAGATTATGGACGGTAGTGGCGGTCTGGCACTATGCATGTATGAGTATAGCATTAATGCAGTGGCATCTGAGAGTGACGGATGAGGGGTGCAGTCCCGTGGAAGTGATGTGGAGCATAGGGGTCCAGACCGCAAGTGTTGGCCTAGCGCAGGGCAGTGGGGGGCAGTTGGTGAGTGTGCAGTGATCCAGAGCAGGTTGGAGGCGCTGGGATAGGGCACAAGAAGGAAAAAGGTGAAGTGTGCCCGAGGGGTTGCATTGGTGCAGCAGCGGCGGCTGATGTGGGCGACTGATAGTCAGGAGAGCGCCAGGTCAGGGGAGCATGCCTGTGAGGTTGGAGCTTAGCTGTGTGGCCATGGAGACCTATGGAAACAAGATGAGCGGTCACAGTGATCTTTTGATCCAGGCTGCCATCTTGTTTCTCTAGATATACATTCTCTGTGTGCCAATTGACCTGACTGCCATTTGCAAGGTGGATTCTGATTGGCCACTGGGTTTCCATAGGACATCAATGCAGGCAGATGTGGTCCGTAGTATTGCATAATGGCAATTATTAAAAGCATTATGAAGCTAGAGGCTTGGGCTGTGAACGAGAATTGTGGAGCTTGTGGGCTGGAAAGTGTGTGGTTAAGTGCTGGAGTAACGGTCTGGAATACTAGCCACATGGTCATGAGAGAGGTCAAAGTGTCAATAACTATGTATCAGGGGATCATATTGGCACACATAGTTAGAGGTGCAGCGTGTTGGAGAATGGACAGGGCTGAGTACATAACGCTTCAGAGTGAATCTGGTCGGTGCATGTGCTTTATAGTAATTAGAAGTGAGTGGAGACAGTGGTGCACATGGCAAACATTTTAGTGTGTTGCAATAGTAATTAGAATTAGAGGGCGATGGCTGAGAAAGGTGGGGTCGTGGGGAGAAGGTTTTTTTTTGGTGTTAGATGAAAGCTTACGCTGGGACCCTGTCCCAGGTGATTACTTGTATCCATACGATCAATGGGGATCCTGTTTTAACATATAGAACCATGATCGCACAATGTTTCTGAAATACATTGGTTAGGTGTATCTGTCTAGTAATGGGAAAGAATGTGTTTTGTCAAAAGCAGTTTCAACAGTAGTCAGTTTCAGAAGAAAACAGTAAGCTTGTGATTAGAGTTGAGGCCTACTTTGTCACAACTCACATCACTACCCATGGCAACTCACCACTCACCACATCACCAATATGGCACTTTCACTATACCACAATATCACAGCCTTGATAAAGACCGTTTGGCCGAAAGACGTGTCAGCTTTCTCAATGTGATTGGCACTACATGTGCTCTAAAGACTGTGGCAACTTTATGCTAATTAAATTAATACTACACGTATAACCAAGTAGTAAGACTCCTCATTTGCCTGTGCTAGAAGTACTACCATATCTAGTGATAACTATTGGAATCCAATGCCAACACAGATGGGGTTCCTGTCCTCTTCCTAAACACTTTAGACTAGCCTACAATTCACCCACTACATCCTAGAGACACCATAGAATATGCATTAGAAATATATCAAATGTGTCAAGCCTAAGGATCCCCAATGAGCATATGGGAGAAAAGTGTAGAAGCACATTCTTTTCCTCTACTCTTTCCTACAGGAAAAGTAGGAGGATGTGATGAAAGATCCTTCTGAAGACCCAAGATTTAGACAAAATGTAGAATACATTTTATGCCTCCTGTTTGAAAGCAAACAAGAAACTCTATGTTATGGAGTCGCACACACATTAAAAACAGGTTGTAGTTTCTTAAACATGTCAGCTATGCAACTGCTTCAAATGATTAAAGACAAAGATGAAGTTTTGCAGTCAAGTAACACAAATATCTTGGCAAACATGCTTGGTACAAAAGAATACTGGTCCAATGCCACGCTGATGTACGTTGTATGCTAAGGAACCTATGCCCACCCACATGGTTTGTTTCTTAAGTTGTGCAGAATATTCATGGTATTACTTGCATGACTTCTTCCGCGCTGCAAACCAAAATAAAGAGGGAATAGATATATATCAAAACACCAGGAGAATCCTATCAATGTACCAAGGTATTTTAACCATTGCCTAATTGCCATGCTCCACTTCAACGCAATAAAACTACCCCTCCACTCGGAGAAGTAGAACACTTCTTTTGGAGATAAGAATATCAATCCAGAGGAGCACAAAATATCCACACACGTTTTTGGATAAAAGGTGTCCCAAATTTGGCCAGGCCAGTAATGCCACAGTTTTAAAATGTATTGAAAAAAACATTACCTGTGACATGCCTTCAGAAACTACAACCACACACAGTGACCTATGTACACAAATCTTACACTTCCAAAAACATTAGTGTGGCAAATACTGCCAACGTCACTATAAAAACAAATTAAATATTATACCAAATGTTGCTTTGGCCTCACTAGACCAGTTGCACAAAAGGACAAGTACATAGCTTGATGTCTTCTGTTAGACACAGTGTAAAAGTGAAATCCCCTAAAACACATGCAGCATTAAAAGGGACGAGGCATTCAAGTACATCAGTAATTGCAATGCAATCACTGCCCTCTAATGGAATGCAAATATAGATATACAATGCATTGCAAACAAATCAACTGCAGTTGCAAGATATGTCACAGCCTATCTTACCAAAGCTGAGAGGACAGAGCTTAAATACATCTGGGACAAAATTCTCTCCCATAGAGAATGCAGGTGCAACAAAGATGCAGACTGTTTAACAGGTACACCCTTATGGTACACCCTTATATGGGAAATCTGAAAACATTGACTGTCTACACCTTGGTCCAACTTCAACACAAAAAAGGGTACCAAACTTCGCAAACCCATTCCAAGGTGGCCATATACATGTTTTGCAAAGGAGTCGTCGAACTGCACCAAAGTTATAAGCCACCCAAAAGTGCTCTTTCTATGAGTTGAGCAACTTAACCATAACTACATGGCCGATACCGTAAGCCGTTCTGAGGTGGCAGCCGTGTAGTTATGGTTGAGTTGCTCAATGCATCAAAAGAGCAGTTTTTGAACGGCTTATAACTTTGGTGCAGTTCGACGACTCCTTTGCAAAACATGTATATGGCCACCTTGGAGTGGGTTTGCGAAGTTTGGTGAGGTTTTGTAAAGGGGGCAAAGTAATAGGGGGAGTCCCAAAACTTTCATAATCTTCATATAGATAATGAAAATCAATTTTTATCATGCCTACATCCCAACTCGTTGAAGAGATTTGCACCAAACTTGCATGAGGAGCAGCAGCTTGTTCCCAAAAGCATGTTTTTGAAAATTTGATATAAATCCGTCCAGTAGATCTTTTTAAAATGGGCAAAAAGTAGGTAAAAAAAAATGTGTGATATCTGAGTCCAGTCCGTGGGCTCATTTCCTGGTCCGGTGCTCGCAGACACCACTGGGCAAATCAGAGACCCACGTGACGAGTCGATGAGATCCATTGTCTTGCTTTCCCTTTTTCCCTTCCCTTTGCCCTGAGGGTGCTTTGAAACACAATTTCTTGATGTAAAGCACCTTACAAATGCCCAATAAAATACATAAAGATGTAAATAAAATCATATGTGTCTGCTGTTTGATAATTAAAATACCCAATAAAATAAATAAAAATGTAATAAAATCATATGCGCCTGCTTTTTAGTCAATTATAACATAAGGTGTGTCAAAACCTTTGAAATGAAAGCCATGTTGAATTTGAAAACTGTACTCGTAGTCCGCAAACACTGCAGTAAAACCATATTTAAAAAACAACATTACACTTGTTATGGCCATAAATTGTTTGTTTTTTTCGAAATCCACGAACATTAGACGTTCAGGGACATTGCTGTGATGTTCGCGGACTTGACAAACATTAGTGGAAATCCATGCATATTTCTACATGAAAGGTTTCGTGATAAGCAGTTTTTGGATCACTTTGGTGCCACTCAAGGAAACTGCCTGATATTTTGCAATATCATTTTAGACCCAACCCTGAATGGCTCTGCAATGTTTTGTGCAGTTAGGCCATGAGGGGGCAAAATTAGAGGGAGGTCTGCAAATGTTTGAACGGCTTATAAATTTGGTGATGTTCGACGAATCTGCACAAACCTTTGCAAATAGATTTACGAACCAACTTTGAATGTTTTTGCAAAGTTTGGTGGGATCTTGACAAGAGGTGGCAACACTAAAGGGGGGGTCTCAACATTTTTAGATGGCTTATAACTTGGTGCAGCTTGACGAATCTGCACAAATGTTTGTGAAAATAGCCATACAAAGTTTAAATGGATTTTGTCAAGTGGTGGCTATGTTTTTTTGACTATTTTTTGTGCGTAGATTTTGACAATTTTGAAAAAGAAAACATGGACGGATTTGCAGCAAACGTGTGCGAGGAACATTGTCAAGTGCCCAAAAGCATGTCTCAGCAAATATGTCAGTGCTTTATTTTTTGAGAAGTGTCGTAATGTAAGTACAAATAATACTGATATATCTTTGGTGACTGAGGTATAGCCTTTGGACATGGCCACTTGCCATGACCATGAGGGACCGTCTATGTGGTAAGGTTTTTCAAAATCGGATAGATTTGAATGGGAAAATAACAGTTTGCCTGTGGGTACAGCCCAAAGTGCTGGACGGGATTGCAACAAACTTGCACTAGGAGCATCAGCAAGAACCTGCAAATGTGTCCTATGAAAAGAGCCAAAACAGAAAATAGTGATACAACTTTGGTGCCTGGGCAGTGGGCCTGGCCCTCAGCAAGGACAAATGCCTACTCTGATTTCCTTATTGGGGCATGCCGCATGGCAGAAGCGCATGCCCGGAGGAGTGTGGAGAATGGCCACCTGGGTCCGGCTACATGGTAACGTTTTTCAAATAGGTTTTTCAAACAGGATAGGTTTGAATGGGAAAAATAAAATATGCTTGTGGCTACAACCCGAAGTGGTGGACGTTATTGCAGCAAAATTGTGTGAGGTGCGTCAGCAAACAACTGAAAGCATGGTTTTGCAAATCTGTCTTGTGTTTTATTTTTTGAAAAGTGTCAAAATGTAAGTACAATAAATAGTGATATAACTTTGGTGCTTGGTCAGTGGACCTGGCCATGACCAGGACAAATGTGTACTCTGATTTGCACATTGGAGCATGCAGCATGGTCAAAGCCCTAGGTGTGAATAGGAAAAAAAATATTCTTCTTGCGGCTGCAGCCCCAAAGTGCTGGACGGGATTTCAGAAAACTTGTGCGAGGATCTTCAGCAAGAACCTGAAAGCATACTTTTGCAAATCTGTCCTGTGTTTTACTTTTTCAAAAGTGTCACAACGTAAGTACAAAAATAGTGATATCACTTTGGTGCCTAGGCAGTGGGCCTGTCCCTCGGCAAGGAAAAATGCCTACTCTGATTTTCCTATTGGGGAATGTCGCACTGCCAAACACCATGCCCCATGGATTGTGGAGACTGCCACACGCTGCCATTATGAGGTTATAGTGGACACTGAACTAGGAGGCATGGTAAGTGCAGTTGATAACAGGGGTGTTTTGGTGGGGTTCGAGCCTCATACTGTAGGCAATTCAAACATTACTTGCATCCTCAGCATGCACTGCTGGTAGCGACACATATCTTCTCCTTGCTATCCCTCTCACCACTCCTCTCTCCTGGATTGATCACTTTCTCCTTTCCTCCCAAACCGCCCTCTCTACCCCTCAGGCCAAGCCAACTCCAGCACTGCCACCCACCTTCTCGGTCATCTGACCCATGAAGTGCATGCCAATCGTTGCTTTCACTGCCACTTTCTCAACCCCTCCTCCCCCTTTGGCTGACTCACACCCTGACACAGCCCTTTCCATGCTCCACTCTGCTATATCTGACACTCTTGATGTTCTTGGCCCTAGATCCTCATTGCCCCTGTCATGAGGATCCGCCTGAAACCCTCAAATGCAAGTGCAGGGTGGTAGAGAGGAAATGGCGTGCGTCTGGTACATCCTCTGACAAAGTGGCCTACTGCCTGCTCCAAAGGCAATACCGGCTCTCTGTCCTCAATAAGAAGAGAGCTCACATCCAAGCCTGCATCTCTGCAGCATATAACAACTCGGCTGAACTTAAAATCTGCAAGGAACTGGCCAATCCTGCTGCGGTCTCTACCTATCATGTCCCTTCCCAGGCCCTCTGCAAGGCACTGGCTTCTCATTTCATCTCTAAAACTAAAGACATCCTGTCCTCTCTCTCCAACTATCCCCTTTGTCCCTCTACTCCCTGCTCTTCCTCTGGCCCTTTTTCAGCCACCTTTCCTCCCTCCTTCTCTGCCTTTCCCCTGTTCTCCCCAGACAAGATTTCTAGACAAGGCCGATCTATGAAAGTCTCGTCAAAACAGGATCATCCCTGTTCCTCCAAGACCATCAAGGACCACATTGACTCCCTGGCTCCTGCCCTGGTCGACGTCTGCAACCGCACCTTCACCACTGGAGTTTTCCCTTCCATCTGAAGCACTCCCTTGAGCACCCTCTTCTTAGGAAACCCTCTGCTGACCTGTCCTGCTCAGCTAGCTATCGCCCAATCTCCATCCCTCCTTTCCTGGGCAAACTCCTGGAAAAGCAGGCAATCTCAAAGCTCAATCTTCACACTGAATCTGTTGGTTGTCTCCATGATCATCAGTTTGGCTTCAGAGATGCCAGAAGCACGGAAACTGCTCTCCTGAACATCCGTGAAGACCTGCTCTCCAACCTTGATTCCAACATCCCCTGTGTCCTCATTTTACTTGATCTCTCTTCTGCCTTTGATGCGGTCAACCATGCCATCCTGCTAAACGTCTCTGTGATAACCTGGGTATCACCGGTCAGGCCCTGGCGTGGCTGACTTCTTTCCCCTCTGATTGACCCTCCCAGGTTCAACTTGGGTCCTTCCTCTCCTCTATCTCTATCTCTACCTGTGGTGTTCCCCAGGGGTCTAGCCTCTCTCGCTGGCTGTCCAGCCAATACCTGCCACTTCTTGCTCACCTCATTGCCACGCTTTGCCCCAACTTCCAGTGCTATACGGATGACACTCGGCTCATTTTCAGGCTACCTTCAGCCACCTCTTCTCCCTCTCTCATCTCTGACTGTCTGTCCGCCATCCAGGAATGGTGTGCCGCCAATGATCTCTGCCTTAATGCAAGTAAGACTGAGATTCTCCCCATCGGCACACCTGCTCCCTCCTTTCCTGTCACTCTTTGGCTGGCCTCTCTTGGCCATCTTCCTGCTCCCACTTGTGAGGCTAAAAACCTCAGGGTCATCTTCGACTCCACACTCTCCTTCTCTCCTCACATTTCTGATGTCTCTAAGAAGTCACACTACCAGCTGCACCTCCTCAGAGGTATTCTTCCTTTCCTCTCCTTTCCCCAGAAGCTCACAGTCTCCAGAACTCTGGTTCTCCTTAGGCTGGACTATTGCAACAGCCTCTTTCTAAATCTGCCTGCTTCTGCTCTCCGCCCTCTGCAACTCATCCAGAATAGGACTACAAGACTTGTCCTTGGCCTCAAGCCCAGGGACCGTATCTCTCCAGGACTGAAATCTCTGCACTGGCTCCCAGAGGCTGCGAGGATTAAGTTCAAAATCCTTTCCATTGTCCACATGGCCTTCTGGGGCCTGGTCCCTTAATACCTTCAACTCTCTCTTCCTAAATGTCTTCCTTCTTGAACTCTTCGCTCATCCGCATCCAGCTCCCACAGGGTCAGTCGCTTCTCCAAGCAAAAAGTCAGTGGTAGATTTCTTTCTTTGGCTTGGGCCTCCCTCTGGAACAGACTCCCTGCCTCCCTGAAACTTGAGGAGAATCATCTCTGGTTCCGGCAGCACCTCAAAACCTTTCTCTTTGCTTCTGCTTTCTCTCCTCCTCTCCCTGCTGAATTACCTGGCTGAAACTGAAACTGCACTGGTTACCTGGCCACCCTCTGATCTCGGGCCCAGGTCCCCTCCCCCGCCAGTCGCCCACCTGCACTGCCTTCCTGGCTACCCCTGCACTTGGGGACTATTTTCTGTATCTCTACAGTCCCACTACCAGCACTTGACACCTGATGTCTGCACTTACCCTTGCACTTGCCACCAGCTGGCCGTACTTTTATTTATTGTTTATTTATTATATGATCCCATCTACTGCACTGTCCCTTCCCCCTTCCCCTACGCACTTTTCCCCCTCCCCCTTCCATGCACTTGCGCGATATGAATGACACCTGCCCTAGCAGGATCGTTGTCTCTGTCTTCCCTCTGTTCCCCCACCCTTGCCTCATCACGCCTTGAAACACTTGTGTATAGGCGCGTTATAAATGCCATATCATATCATATCATCAGTATGCGTTAAAAAAAATGTGTTTGTTAAAGGAGGTTTATAGCTCTTTCATATATGTTAAAAGAGGAATTATTAATAATTTATATACATGATGTAACATCATGAAAAATGTTCAACAATAAAAAACAATGAAATTCACTGGAAAAAACATTGCTAAAGGGAAATTATGATTAAGTTGCACTGATAAAAACGTATGAAATTCAGTAAGAAAACATTTGTAAAGAGACATTATGGTTAAGTCGAACTAATACAAAAATATTGAATTCAGTCAAAAAAGGTGTTAAAGGGACGTTATGGTTAAGTTGCAGTAACAAAAACCGTTGACATTCAGTGACTGATCTTTGATAAAGGGACATTTTGGTTAAGTTGCACTAATAAAATCCTATGAAATTCAGTAAAAAATCTTTGTTAAAGGGACGTTATAGTAAAGCTGTACTAATAAAAACCTATCAAATTCAGTGAAAAAATGTTGTTAAAGGGACGCTTTGATTACAAGTAAAATCGAACAACCCAGGAAATGTGCACGTTATGGTAAGCTATGCAACCATAACTCATGCCACCACCATGCAATGCTAACACTAACACCCCTGCCCACGCCCCTGCCCACCCAACGCACCTCCCCCCTTCAATGCAAATGCTGGAACAAACTAAAGATTATCCCTGACGTAGCTGAAGCCTGCTTCTCAAACACCCCACAGCATACCCCAGACAGATCTTTGACCATCGACTCCATCAACTCATGGCTCAATGATGCACTAATTCCGCTCACCCCCTCAGACCCCTCTTCCTCACACCTCGGACCATTTCCCAAATGGTTTAAACGTGAACTGAGGAATGCCAAAAAACAAAATAATTTCTTGGAATGCAAATGGCGAATAGAAAAGAACAGTCCCAGCAGAACCACCTTCGCCTTGAACCATCGCAATTACAAAGCAGAAATCCGGAAAGCAAAAAAAGCCCACTACAAAAATCGGATTCTCAACTGTGAAAACCGCAGCAAAGAACTCCACAGAATCATTTCTGAATTTGTCAAATCCACTTGCACCTCTTCCCAATCCACCCCTATCACTCTGCGAGTCTCTCTCCCTCCACTTCTACACCACTGCTGTCAACAGAACGACTTCCCTTAACAACAAACTGTCTCTCCTCTCCCTGCCTCAAATACCGACCAATCCAACAACCACCCCTCCCCCTGCCACCGCAACCCCCTCCTTACCCATATTTGTCTCCTTAAAACCCATCTACAGAGAAGAATTTCTTGACCTTCTATCTGATTGCAAACCTTCTAGCTCTCCTACAGACCCCTGAACCGTCTCAGTCCTCAAAGAAATATTCTCATCCACCTGTGCAGGAGAGCATGCAAGAACCATCCTAAATGACTCCCTCAACTCTGGAATCTTTCCCGATGCATTCAAAATTGCACATGTCAAGCCTTTTCTTAAAAAAACATGCCTTGACCCCCTTAACCCCAAAAGCTACCGTCCCATCTCTATCACCAGATTCCTTGCAAAACTCATTGACCGAACAGCATACTCCCAACTAAACGCCTTTGTCGAATCCAACAACCTCCTTGACCCCGCCCAATCAGGCTTCAGACCACGACATGAAACGGAAACCACCCTGGCCTCATTCTGGGACGATCTTAAGATCACTGCAGACTATGCAGGATGCGCTGCTTTCATTCTCCTCGACTCGTCTGCAGCCTTCGACACAATTAACCGCTCAATCCTCCTCGACCACCTCCACTCCCTAGGAATCCTTGGAACCTCTCTCAAATGTATCGCCTCCTTCCTCAACAACAGGAAAAAAATAACCCTCCTCTCCCCTTTTGTCTGAGCTCCTCGCCCAGTTAATACTAGAATACTGCAAAGTGCATGTCTATCAGCTCCTTGTGCTACAACTACGGTCGATGAAACCCAAATCATCCTTAAACTCCACAACTCAGACTCCAACTCTCAGCCTGACCTCGCAGCCTGCCTCCTAGATATCGACGTTGGATGACTATAAAGCACCTCCTCTTAAACCCCACTAAAACCGAAATCATGGTGTTCGGCTACACTGAGCTTCTACCTCATCCACTTCCTTGGCCCCCATCCATGGCCCATGCCCCCACCCCCTCAGTCACAGTAAAAAACCTTGGATGCACGATGGACTCTGGTCTAATCCTCTCCCGTCAGATCAACAACGTATCTAAATCTTGTCACTACTTTCTAAAAATACTCAGGTGCATTTTCCCTTACCTCTCCTTCCCAAACAGACTTGCTGCTGTTATGTCTATTGTAATGTTGAGACTGGACTATGCCAACTGCCTTTACCTTGGAGTCCTGGCATACCACCTTATTAAACTCCAAAGAGCGCATAGCGCTGCTGATAAAATGCTCCTAGCACTGGGTCCAAGAGACCACACCTCTCCAGCTCTTAGAACCCTCCACTGGCTCCCAGTCGGACAAAGGGCCACGTTCAAGACCCTATGCTTCACTCATCGTGCTGTGCACAAGACCGGCCCGCTACACCTGCAAGATAAGTTAAAACCTTACCTCCCACCCCACATCCTAAGATCAAGCTCTGCCCTGCTTTTAGTGATCCCAACCACTAACTCCGCCAGGATCGGAGGATCCTCTTTCTCAGCATTGGCACAACTCTGTGGAACTCGCTTCCAGCTCACATCCGACACACCCAAGACTATATGATAATCCGCAAATTACTAAAAACGTGGCTCTTCCCATAATACCAACAACAACCTTAAAGATAGATCTGAACTTCCAACAACCCAGCGACTAAATACACAATGGGACTCTCTACCTCGTCTTCAAAGAATTCTCCCTCCAATTTCGCTATAGTGAACCATATATGAACACTGAACAATGACCTCTGACCCCACCCAGAATATTGGATGGATGGAGTAGATGGAGGGAATAGATGGATGGAATGATGAAGAGAGTGGACTGATGGAATGGACGGATCGAAAAGGTGGTGTGTATGAATGGAAAGATGGGATCGATCAAATGATGGACGGAATAAATGGATGGAGTGAGTGGAAGGAATGGAAAGAATGAATGGAACGGATGGAGGCATGTGAAATGAACGGATCGAATGTACGGATGTTGATGATGGGACAGAGGGAACGGAAAGATGGAGCGCAAGGTATGGATGGATGCAAGAATGGATGGGACGGAATGGATGGCTGGAACGGAATGGATGGAAGGATGGGATGGAATGGATGGGACGGAATGGATGGATGAGACGGAAAGGATGGAACGGAATGGATGGAACAGAATGGATGGACGGAATGAATAGAACGGAATGGATGCAACGGCAACGGATGGATGCAACAGAATTGATGGAATGGAATGGATGGAACGGGATGGATGTAACGGAACGGATGGAACGGGATGGATGTAACAGAATGGATGTAACGGAATAGACGGAATGGAATGGATGGAACGAACAGGAACGGATGGAACGACCGGAATGGATGGAACAACCGAAACGGACTGGAACGGATGGATGGACTGGATGGAACGGGTGGATGGACTGGATGGAACGGGTAGATGGAATGGATGGAACGGGTGGATGGACGGGATGAATGGATGGGATGTAAAATGGATAGATGGATGGATGGATAGATGGATGGATGGATGGAATGGACAGATGGATGGGACAGATGGATGGGACAGATGGATCGAACGAACGAACGAACGAACGGATGGATGGATGGAACTGATGGATGGATGGATGGAATGGATGGATGGAATGGGATGAGGGATGGATGGAACGGATTGAAGGGATGGATAAATGGAACAGATTGGTTGGATGGATGGGACAGGTGGATGGACAGGATGGAATTGGTGGATGGACCGGATGGAACAGATGGATGGAACGGATGGATGGAACGATGGATGAACTGGAATGGATCGAGCGAAGGAATGGATGGATGGGTGGAACAGATTTAACAATGGAATGAATGGTTAGATAGAACGGATGGATGGATGGAATGGATGGATGAGCTTGAATGGATGGATGAACTGGAACGGATGGATCCGATGGATGGAATGAATGACGGATGAAACAGATGATGGATGGAACAGATGACGGATGGATGACTGATGGAACGGATGATGGATGCAATGGATGACGGATGGATGATGGATGGAACGTATGACGGATGGAACAGATGAGGGAATGGATGGATGGAATGGATGGATGGAACAAACGGAAGGATGGATGAGACGGATGGATGTGCAGGATGAATAGATAGATGGATGAGACAGATGGATGGGATGGATGGACGGGACGGATGGAACAGATGGATGGAATGGATGGATGGATGGATGGATGGATGGATGGATGGATGGATGGATGGATGGATGGATGGATGGATGGATGGATGGATGGAACGAACGGACGGATTGATGGATGTGATGGATGGATGGATGGGATGGATGTATTGATGGAAGGAAAGGATGGATGGATGGGACGGATGAATGGATGGATGGAACAGATGGAGCATGTTCACATGCCGGTCTGAAGCGCCTTAAAGAAAACCATCATATCACATTGCTATGCTTACTCTCTACTATACACCATCATTCAACTAGAGCACAGCTATACCCCTGATTAATTCGGCGTAGCTGTTCACATACAAATAAGACCCCATGAACACCTCAAAACCCTAATAAAACGCAGCTAGCCAAGCACATTCCGACCTAGTTGCTCACATATGCATCCTTCAGGCCTAACGCAGCCAGAGACCAGACTGGGTGCCCACCCACCAGACTGCACAAATCCAACTGATGCCCTCATGCACGACACATAACGCTAGGATGCAGCTACCATCCGGCATTTACATCAGTTGCACACATAGCTGGTGCACCCACGCACCCTACGACACTATCTCTCTCTACTGACCAGATCTACGGTTCCTGAGGGCGTTAAACCTAAAAGCACTTTGAGGTCATACCAATGATATATAGAGTGATATATAAATGCCAAGTAACATAACATAACATAACCTAGGACATCAAAGATGACAAAACAAATGACATCACCGATGATATCACTGATAACATCACATATCTGGGGTGGTTGCTTTTAAACAGTGACAGTATTCATTTTAAAATGATGACTACATTTGGTTATTGAAATGAAGTATGGTCCCAGCCTTCTTAGGTAGATTCGCTAGGTTTATTACCAGCTTCATTGCTTACATAGCTTACATATAAATTACATTTAGGACATAAGATAAAACACTGGCAGCCCATCACCCAGGTCTCTGGCCGACCAACAAACCCGGTTAGAACATTTGCACATGCATTCCAACACTCAGGCATAAACAATCATCATGACATCACAACATTCTTTCTGCAAAGCCAAGCCATACACAACACATCTCCTCCCTTTACATCCACACACAGCAGAGTATTGCACATCACACCTCCACTCTTCCGACAACAACACAAGACATTACACAACACACCTCCACACACACCACATATGTAATTCACACTGACTTGCATCATCAGGGCTAGCACACAACATGTGCTCTGAGACTCTACCACTCACCTCATACCCGATGCAGTGGCCAGGCACACCAAGATCAACAAACAATATCACTGTCACACTCCGGACCCTGATGAGGGTGGAAAGAGTCAAAGAAGCGCACACAGTACAGCTAAACACAGCCGCGTGTGCACAGGGAAGAAAAAAAAATATTTGTGGTAAACAAACCACAAAGTCAGGGTTATGTGTGACCATGCAATGCCTAATACCACAGACATGCCCTGACCAAAACCCGGATGTTAGTAGGTGATAGGGTTTTAACTCATTCCTCTAAACAATGATTGGATACATTTTTTCTTTTTCTATCAATTTTTAGACAGCCCGTTCACCACCGCTAAACCCGGGTTAGTGTGGATGGAGGTAGGAATAGTTCAGTTGTTCTTTGTTTGTATCCAGCCGGTCAAGTGGCACAGCGAGTAGAGCGCTCACTTTGACATCCGTGCAGAGCCTGCTAACGCAGATTCGAGCCTTTCATCCTTCTGAGGTCGATAAATGAGCACCAATAAGAAGCGCTCAGATACCTGAGGGTTCATAGCACTATATAAGTGCCTAATTATTATTATCCTTGCCAGGAGTGATTCAGAATGAGCTGTTTGAGTACCTATCACGTGAATGTATGGTCTATGTAAACTGTCTTGTAAATATTCAATTTTAGCCTTCTGCCAATGTAGTGTGTGAAACTGGTTTTGAGCTCTGGCAGATTCCAGTCAGTTCTGGATACAGCCCGCCTATCATTTATTGGTAAGGCCAGTCGTTACACTGGATCATCAGCAACTAGGCATAGTACAGACAAGGTACAGATGTCCCATCATCACTTGCTTTAAAATCTGGTACAATGAATATAATGAATATAGAGAGACCACCATGTTCTTTATCCATTTCTCATGGCCAAAGCTCTAGGGAATTAGTGGCTACTTATATCTAAAGGGTTTGACATGTCCATCTCCTTCTTTTTGTTTGTAATGATCTCATCTCTAATTTGTAGAATGTGAGGCCACACTAACATGGTGGGTGGGATGCCATAAAATCCCTACTTTTTCTGGACACTATATTTTAGTAGGGATATGGTCAGAGGTGCCAATGTGCAGTAATATGATGATTTATTGTTAGGGCAGTCCTTACAATTTCATTTGAGAACAAGAATCAAGTAACTGTGTTTTATGGTGGCAATACTGGCATGCATTATTAAGGCTTGGCCTCAGGGTTTTCTTTGGGCACACTCAGCATGAACATGTGTTGTGAAATGTTCTTCTATACAGTTTTCAACCTTGCATCTATTGGAATGTTCCATGTGTCCCCCTAAAGTACTGATTGAAAAATGTTCAGACAGAAGAAATGCTGGATCCACCTGAGCTGTTCCGCTTTCTCACCTTGCTCAGGAATATTTGGTGGAAATAGTTGTGCCCCACCACTACAATATTTCACCAGATGCCACTGGTTACAGGAGAATATTTACATGCTGTGAAAAATGAAGAAAAGCAGCCAATAATGATGTTTATGAAATAGTTTTAAAGAGAGAAAGGGCATTGCCTAACTAGAAACACTAGAAAAGATTAGATTAGTCCATTTACAGAAGGCTGAATGATGTTCAAAGGGATTGACAGAATGGCACCTTTACCAAGGGTTAGTTAGAATAGAAATACCAATGACCAGGGGCACACTCAATGCTTTACATAAACCTGTTCACATTAAGGAGATGCAGATAAGCCATTTATGCCAGCAGAAGTAAATATCAGTAAGGCAATTGGTTAATCTGAATAATTAGCCTGTTAATTTATTTTGAGAGAGCAACGTGCACAGCTAATGTGTTCAGGAGGTTACCCTGCCGGGTAATGCCACAGATGTGAAACGTTAATATCTCACTGAGATGTATCTATTTATTACGAACTGGTGTATGATCACTGAGCAGCCTGTTTCCCCTCACCAAGGCGTTCTGCCTTCTGAGCCGTTTCATTGTGTTATGTCTGGGGAATTGTGTACATTTGTGTGCCCTTTCCCTTGTCTTTCATGAATTTGATTTCCCAATCTGGCTTTAGGACCACATCAGTGTTTTTCTTGTGACAGCCCCGCTGCTCAATGGGAAGAAGGGTTTCCACTCTCCTGCTCTGACTTAGAGATGGGGAGGTACTGCCTGTGCATGAGGGAAGTCTTGTTTTTTTCTTCACCTCTGTCCGGTGTTTAGCGTACCTCTGGGGACAAAGTCTACTGGTTCTATTCAATGCCATAGACAGGGTCACTCCTGGATGTGGAGGCTGTTGGAGGGGGGCTTCTTGGCAGCTGAATAGGACCAGGGGCGTTCTGGTAATGTCTCAGAGTAGGGCTATGATTTAACATATCCTCCCGATCATCTGTAGACTGGGCTGCATTTGCTCCTGTCATTAGGGTGCACAAAACCTTGGGCAATCAATAGAGGGTCCAGACAATCCTACTTTCCCATGTACCATCTACGGTTAGCTACTCGCAGAGCTTGCGGCCATTCCTGGTCCCCAGAACCCTTATTCTTTTTAAAATATGGATGTGCAGCGAATGTTACTTCTTCACATCATGTACTGCTGCTGGCAATAGCACAATGCTTTTGTACACATAATCGTTTTTATAGGGTAAACAGTGGCAAAAGGTATGATTCACATGATTCTATGTTTTGTATAGCAAAGATAAAGTACAGTAGCATGCTATCATTTTGTTTTGAAAAGAAAAGTTAAGCGAAGTAACATGGTATTCATTGTATTGGAATGATTTGGACGCAATACTAAAATATAAACTTTGTAATGTCAAGAATATATGTGTGAGTAACACATTTTCCTACAAAAGAGACCCATTTGATAGCTTTTCAATGCTTCTTTATCATCTTGCTGGATTTCTGTATCAAAAACACATTAATTCAAACACAGTTGCACCTTTTTGTAAGGATGTTCCTTAATTACACTATCTTCCATTATGGGAACTGACTTTGACTCCTGAAACAGAAAGTAGTGTCAGAGGAGGACAGCCATCAATGTCTGCAGATCAGCCACTGCCATATTTGTAGCCAGAAAAGGTGCACAATAAAAGGCAGCATTCTCTTTTACTTTTGCAGGTTATCTTGCCCGCCACCATCATATTTTGCATAAAGGGTATAGGTGCCTTTTGCTTACCTTATGTGCAGTTGTGTGATCATCAAGGGAGAGATGATCCTAAAACAGTCCCAGAAAATCAAATCTACAGTTCAGACTTATTGGATAGTTAGGATACTGCTTCCTTGGAAGCATTTGATCTGCAATTAAGTGATATTTCCAAACAAGAAATTGTGAGGTTTAATCAGAGCCCAAACAAATATAACTGAAAGGCCCACTAGAAAAATGACCTGCCAGCCTTCAAAAAGTCCACACTGAAAATGGGCATAGTAATGCAGGCTGTGCATGTTTCTGCAAGTAACACAAGGAAGAGTTATGATCAAATGGAAATGCTATGTGAATAGCCAAGGACTGGAAATCTTTCATTACAAAGGCAAAGGTTAAACTGAAAAAGCAGCCTTTAATGTTCATTTGCAAGAGAAAATAAAAGGCCCCTTCTACATGAAAAGCAGGGTTTTCAAATACTGAAACTAAAATGGCCTTGCATGTGCGTTTTGCAGTTTTAAATGCAGACTTGAAAACATATGTTCCCCTGCTAAAATAAAGATATCTGGTAAAAGACATGGGGCCTCATTACGACCCTGGCAGTATGGGGTAAACGGCGCTGTAAAAGGTGCCGGCGCCGTTTACCCCGTACTGCCTCATTACGAGGTCCCCTCGCGGGACCCAGGAAGCAACGCCTGGTCAAACCAGGTGTGCTTACCAGGTCCCGCAAGGGGAAGAGGGAGCAAACAACGGGCCAACTCATAATGGCCCATTGTTTGCTCCCTCTCCCATTCCCATTCAGCCCTACCGGGGCTGAAATGGGAATAGGGAAGGGCCAGGTCCGGGTTCTTGGAGGGAGGAATTACCGGGCCTCCCGAACTCGGAATGGCCCGGTTATTCCTCATTCTGAGGACCCGGACGTGATTTCGGCAGTAGCCATGCTGCCAATAGTGGCATGGCTACCGCCGAACTCGTAATGAGGCCCATGGTGTGTGGTAGCAAGATTCAATGTATTAAAATGAATAATGTGCTGCACATGCAAAATACCGGCAACAATTGAAAAAAGCTATTTTCTTTCCATAGGTCACATGTAAATATCTTTTAGACCAAAGACAGACCATGTTTCTTGTTGCTGGGCACAATTGCAAGGCCTGAATGGCTCCTTATCTGGAAGGCAAATCTCTGTGAAACTGATGTACACCAAACTGTTTTTACAACAGGGCCAGTTCAACCCAGACCAAGCCCTTGATGGGGAAAATGCTTAGAAATATAAAGTTTGAGATCAAGTTTGTGGTCAACTTCAGATCACAGGACAGAATTGCCAGGTGTCAGCATGGCCTCATGGCATCAGAGGGTAGAGGTGACATGTCTGCTGCAAGATAAGGATCTCCTCAGCCCATCAACATTCAAAGAACAAAAGGCTAATAGTGTTTACCCCAGCCTTAAACCAACATTCAGCCTAAGATGCTCTGGTCACATGCTTGCAGAGAAATTAGATTTACATGGGGAAATGGGAGTTAAGATTTGCATACATTCTGACGATTTCCCATTAGCACTGTGTCCATTCATATGTCATTGGAATTGCAGTGACAGGCTAAAATATGTTTCTGCCGGCCCATGTCCTGGATCGAAGAATTGGCCAGCTGGTGGGTCATACAATTTGGTATCTGGCGATTGAATTTCATCTTTGACTCTACCCTTTCCTTCTCCGCCCACATCTCTGAGGTCTCTAAAAAGTCAAACTTCCTACTGCACCTCCTCAGATGTATTCTACCTTTCCTCTCCTTCCCCCAGAAGCTCATGGTATCCCAAGCTCTGGCTCTCTCTAGGTTGGACTATGGTAACAGCCTCTTTCTAAATCTACCTTCCTCTACTCTCCTCCCTCTGCAACTAATTCAGAACAGGATTGTGAGACTTGGCCTTGGCCTCAAGCCCTGGGATTGTATCTCTCGAGCCCTGAAATCTCTTGGCTCCCAGTGGATTCAAGAATTAAAGGATTAAATTCAAAACCCTCTGCATTATCCACAAGGCTTACTGGGGCTTGGGTCCACAATACCTTCAGCTATCCCTCTGCAAATACCTCCCCTCTCGAGCTCTCCACTCCTCTACCTTTAATTCCCTCAGGGTCAGTCGTTTTTCTAAGAAACAAGCTGGGGATCGATCTCTTTCTTCGGCTGGGGCCTCCCTCTGGAACAGCCTCCCTACAACTCTAAAACTTGAGGAGAACCACCTCTGGTTCAGGAAGCACCTTAAGACCATCCTCTTTGCTTCAGCCCCCCCTCTCCTCCGCTGAGTCTGGTCTCCCTTGGTACTGTGCACCTGACCACCGGGCCCTGGCTCCTGCTTATCTTTTCCACCCTCCCGTACTGCCTCCCAGCCACCCTTTGCATTGGGGTCTGTATCTATATGCACACAGTCCCCCCTCTTCCTCCCTTGCACTTACCAGACCTACCCTGTCTGCTTCCCTCAGCTAAGCACTTGCTGGATGCACTACTATTTTCTGTGTTTGTTGTTTTTATCGTGTATTTATCAGTATTTATTCCTGCTCTCCTCTTGCTCTGCACTTTCCACTTCTCCCCCTGCCTTGCACTTTTTCCCCGCCCCTCTCCCATGCACTTGCGCATTCTCAATGTCACTGGGCCTAGTAAGATCATTGTTTTGTTTTCTCCCCTGTTCCCCTCCCTTGCCTTGTCGCACTCTGAAACACATGTCTATGAGCGCGATATAAATAAAATATTTATCAATCAATCAATCTTCATAACTATCATACTTTTTGTAAAAAAGGCAGAAAAAAGTGCGCCCATGCAATGTGGTGCTGAAATGAAAGTAAGCATCATTGATCCGTCATGAGGAGGGGAATATTAACATCTATATATCATGACATTTATTGGTAAATTACAAAATGTCGCTATGTATGGACTTTTTGGTAAAATTGGACATGGAAAAACATGTGAATCTCAAAGGGGAGTTGCAAGATTTCTGTTCTAGACTCCTGGGCACCTCCTTAGAGAGGGGCTGGACTTTGGAGGTGGAGAGAACTGTCACTGTCCAATCCTGGATCATAATTTAGCACCTCCTACTTCCATGGGAGGGGCAAATAATATAAAAAGGTCTTGTGCTATGAAAGATGGGCAGCAGTTAAAAATCACCAATGGAGATCTGCTGAAGCATCATCTGGGTGGAAACATTGGAAGAGAGTGAAGATTGCCATTGCTGGGGACACCAGAAAATAGAGGCTGTGATACCTGGAGCCATAGAGGGAGGATTGCTGCGAGATCCCATTGACTGAAGTGCTGGTCAGAATCCTGTTTTTTCCCAAAGAGGGACGCCCTGCTCAGTCTCCATGAGTGCCAAGCCCGAAATTTCCAAAAATAATTAGATTATCCAACATAATGTCAGCGTGAGGATCTATTTCATTAACCTATTCAATTTCATTTGCATTAGTGGGTGGGGAGAATTGTGTAGACCCTTAGCATAATTGACTGTATATTCATTTCATCAATTCACAAATAGATTTATGCAGGGGGGAGGAGCTTGGAAGAAATCGAAACTAACACCCTCTCTCTTAGCGGTAGTAATGTTATAGCCACCTAATGTAATTGGGGTATCCTTGCTACCAAAACGAAATTCCCAACTGAAACCCATTCCCAAAAACTTTCTTTTAAATAAAAAGTATACTCATGTTAAAAAGAAATCCCCAACTGAAACCCATCCCAAAATCTTGCCTTCAAAACAAAAAGCTGTTTGTTCCATTTCCAAACCTTACCTTTCCAACCAAAATATCCTTGGCCCCAAATGAAACTCCTAAACTGTCCCCACCCCCTACACCTGGCCTGTAAACCGAGGGGTGTTGCATATCACTTCTGCACAGGTTTTGGTGATGAGGGAGAAGTGTTTTGCAAGTTGAAACTAGTGTAACATCTGGTGAACATTATACACTCTCTTGTGAGAGTAAGTGACCCTGACAACAGAAGGAATTTGCACTGATTTTAGGTGAAAAAGAAACAGGGTGATTTTTGCCACATGCATTTGCTCAAATCTATGTTTCCAACACTGCAAACAATTTCAAGCGGGCAGGGATATTAACCTAACAAATGTTGCCGTAAGATTGCTTTGAAAATCGAAGTGTGTATGTGATTCAAACGTATACTCTTCTCAAGAAGTGCCTATGTTTATGATCTTGTCATTTTATGAATTATGCTTTAATGTGCCAAAACGGGTTTGTGGGACAAGAGGGTTGAACCGGTTATTTATCCTGTGCTCCATGTTTTTGAGACAAAAGAAAAGTAAATGCAGAAGAAGTGCCTTTAAAAGTAACATCCTAAAGGGTGCATTTTGTAGTTGAAGATTTGTTTTCTGTATTATTCATTGAGCTTATGATTGAAATAAATATATATTATTTCTCTACCCCGACCTGGTTCTTGGCTCAATGTTGGCACGGGGTGGTGCAGGGGGATTTATTGGGATCTATATCGATCGTCAATAGGACCGGCGCTAAATAAAAACTTACGTGAATTGTTGTTGAGCTCCTTGATTGGGGGAAAGGAACAGCCCAGGTTAATGGAGGTCTGTCAATATAACACTACAAATGTTAAGGTTGTGGAACCGGGCTACGTATTGGTATTGTTCACAATTGTTCCTCTCTGCCAACTTGACTTTGTTTTAATTGGGACATATATGAATTAAGCATTGATTTTGCAGGAAATTCTATGCCAGCACTTTTTCATTAATATCAGTCACACAACTTCAAAGCACAGAAAAACACACAAAAAGCCAAAACAGATGGAAAATAGTAGAAGAGGTTGTTTGGAGGAAGAAGCGGAAGAGTGCAAGGGAGGAATCACTGATTCACACCAAGAGAGTGAGAGGGAGGTTCTGATAAATTAATACTCACAGGATACTGCTTTAACGGGATACCCAGCTTTGGGTCTGCCACCACATTCATCAAGTCTAGGTCCACCTTTCCCATATTTACTTGTATTCCCGGCATGTAAACCTCTGCACCCCTTCCCTCCATGTTCTTCCAATTGAAGCAATCACCTGAGATGGGCGTCATTACTGGACCAGTAATGCCCTGGGCCCAAGTTGTACCGTAAGGAGCGTCCCTGTGTCAGTAGCTGACCCTTAATACCTCCGTTCAGAGGGTGGTGGAGGGTTATTGCTATTCGCACCTTGACATGATTTAACGAGTGCTAACAGCTTTTATAAAAAAAAGTTTAGAAATGGCACAGTGGCTTTGTCTCAAGTTAAAAAAAGCAAAGGTAAATGGCCATTGAAAGCTTGTCAGGAAATACTAATAATAGTCCCTTTTCCATTTTGTTGGCAGCCAATTGAGGAAGGATGACATGGAGGGAAGATTGGACGAGCAGTTTAGGAGATACCGATAAGGTAACTGAGATGGAACATGGAGGTGGCGAGTGCAGGGACAAAGTGGGGGCAGAGCCGGGGGCGAAGAGGTATGGGTGGGCATGGAGGACAGTACTGATGCACCAGTAGGAAGATGGTGGTCTCCCACTGTTCAGCAGGACAGTACCATGTGATAAAACATAGAGCTCCCTGATTGGTTGGAACATGCCATACCATCACCTCCCAGGGGCTAATATTATCTCATTCTATTTGGATTCAAATGGTTGTATCCTATAACTGTATATAGTCTGGATGTACAGCTCTCTCTAGCTTCACAGCAAGGTTTGCTCTATAAACCCACGACATACACAACACACAGAAGGGAGACATAGGGAAGAGGATGAAAGTGGTGCCCCCTGTCTAGAAAATGTAAAAGAGAAAGGATCAGTAAATACAACAGTTTGGGGGTTTGTGGAGGCATGGAAAGGCACTTGCCAGGCACAGCCGTTGTGCTATTAATTGTCCATTTATGGTAGCAGGTGCAAAGTGGTGCAAGCACATGGGCATCTAATAGCAGTGCCTGGCACATGGCTAATACTTATACACAAGCCAAAACTGTTGGCTTTGCCCATGCTTGTTTTTAACAGGACTTCAGTGAAGGACACACACAGTGCTTATAAATCGAGTGGTGGAAGGCAGACCTGGTTGACATTTTTATTACCCACTCGCGGTTTTACAACTACAATAACGCCATTAACTCTCAGAAGACTGCTTTGAAAAAGCACTGTGAGGCACTTCGGGCACACAGTTTGATGGTAAGACTTTAGTAAAGCCAGCTCAAAGAGTAGCCATGAGGAGGTGTTTTGGGTGGGATGGTGCAGGAACTGTGGAGAATGGCCATAGAGATTTGCATGGCCATGGACAAATAACCAAAAAACCTTACAAGCTGTGTGTCCTTCCTCATATGCCATTTTCCCTATCTGTACTCTAATGCAAAGGTTTGGGCTCACAGGTGTCGCAAGCGACACTTAGTAGCCCAAACTAAAAAAAGAACATCAAAGAGACACTGATGAAAATACATGGAGTTGGTGGCACGGTTCATGATTGTGAAGGATTGGGCCAGTGAGCAACCACCCTTTTGCAAAAGTGGATGTATAAAGCAAAGGTAGTGCAGAACAAATAAAGTCTAATTTTGGATCCCTGCAAAGTGTGAAAGCAAGGTGAAAAACCCAGGTGTAAGTGGAATGTTGAAAGTGTTTTTCTGGCAGACTGGGAGACGGCAGAGAACATGCATTTCTTCTACCACTTTCACAGTCTGCTTGCAAAACCTCTCAGTTTTACAGACGCGTGGGATTTCGGTTGTCCATGATTGAATCGAATCAGAAATGTCCAAGGGAGAAAAAAAAAAGTAATTTAAACGAAAATTGCTTTCGCTTTTTTCTTCCACAGACATTTCTGGTAACCTGCACCCATCCCTCTGGTAACGCTGCAGGGTCCCTTTTTTAACTTTATTGTTTAGGTTGCAGAGACACCCCTGCAATCCCCAATGCTAATATAGTGAACAAGGGTGTGGGGGGCTTCCCCGCAACCCCCGCTCCTTTGTTGTTCACAAAAATAGCACAAAATTGGATGTCTGTTAAGAATATTCGGCTGTTCGTAATTTTCGTGCAGCCAAAATTCAATTAAATATCCCATTCGTTTTTTTTTGTTCTTCCATTAATTTATACCGATTCCTGTGATTTCCACACAGGCATAACATTAATGGATTCCAACGGAATGTGCCTGCATTTAGCGCCTGAAAAAAAGCAGACAGATCCCATAAGTAGAGATTGTAAATGCCACGTGGAAAGAATAATTTGCACACAGCATTTACAGTTTTACAAAACAGAGAGTTTTTACTCTTTCATGTTCCACTTATGTTTGTGCAAGTTAACAATTGCGTGCAAGGAACTCAACAGCTTGTAAATGTTAATGTTGTCAGTGCCCGGTGTTGTAATTACCAAGGCAAAGAAAATAAAACCCATAGTGTTGAAAATTGGGCATCTTTATGATGCCATTTATTTAATTTACCTCAACATAGTAATCATGCAATTATCCTGGAGAACATAATTAGGTTGCTAGATAGGGATAATCCCATTACTGAATGATAATTAATATTTTATTTATTAATGTACCCAATGATTCTAGCTTTATATAGATTGGAAGCCTGTGGGTTTGCTATATGTTAGAAGAGCGTTCTGCATGAAGGCAACATAAGGAAAACAAATATAAGAATTGCTCACCTGAAGCATAATAACCATTCACTGCAGATTTTTATTGAGGTTGTGTATTTCTGAAACCCCAAATAAAACAAACAGAAACAAACTGAGCAACAAACATAAACTACATGAACTGTGTCCATGAGTGGGAGCTGCAGGGGATGGAGTGCTGTGAGTAGGGCGACGCGGCCGGCAGTGGGCAGAGGTGCATAGCTCGTGGGAGAATGACAGGCATCTTAACTGTGGAAGTACCACCCGTGTTCCTGGAAGCTGATTGGCTGGCACGAATATAAAGCAAGGTATCAATCCTGTATGGTTCGATAGAATGGCAAAAGGATAACACTTGGGATTCTCAGACAGTCTTTCCTTTAGTGCCCTTGAGAAAATGAAGGGTGGCTTTGTCGCTTTCCACAATCAGATGGGCCTGGAGCTCACGGTAGAAGAAGATGGTTAGCTTGGCCTTCAATCGCTGTGGAAAAGAGCACCAAGAATTAGTAGTCCATAGACGGGCCTAGTATATTTTCCCAGAAAGATTGACCTTCTAAGGCCTGTTGTAAAAGTTATTGAGAAAAAAATTCTGAATTTAGAATGTTACCAGCAATCTCTAAGCATTTTTTACTTTGTATCAATTATTTTTTGTAATTTTATTTTTTTAACTTAATATTCTACATTAATTGGAATATGGATTTTAAAAAATAATGTACTACGTGTTATTATTACCTCTGTTCTCTGTTTCTTTCATAGTCTTTCTGGTGTGCATTTGTTTGTTTTTTTGTAAACATTTGATGTGGTGTATGTAGAGCAGACGTAAACCGTGTTGCATAGCAGCTGGGACTTGCCTTTTCTGGCACCGTTGCCACCACGCCTCCCGGGAAAATGGATGGAATATTCTAACCCTAATGTATGTTCTCAAACATAAAAAGAACGAACACAGAGATTTAAGTTTGTCCTCCTGGCTGCATAGAATCAACAAACAAGATTGCATTTCAGATCTGCATGTGTTGATGAATCCATTACTTTTATTACAATCTAAGGAATACTGTCTAATATTGGCACAAGTAGGAGAGGAATACAAGTATGTCATCATACCTAAGTGAGGGCCTTTGCTAGGTTGATTCATGCCATAGCAAGCACTCGCATCCTCTTT
The DNA here is from genome assembly GCF_040938575.1 of Ambystoma mexicanum. Taxonomy (NCBI): domain Eukaryota; kingdom Metazoa; phylum Chordata; class Amphibia; order Caudata; family Ambystomatidae; genus Ambystoma; species Ambystoma mexicanum. The sequence continues at coordinate 136,287,201 of NC_090928.1, forward strand.
CTACATATCAGCCATTTTGGATTCCAAATATTCACTCATTCTATGCAAGAAACACAGATCTCCCCGGAAACCTCTCTAAGGGAACCCCCATCCTACTCGACTAAGCGATTCCCAAATTTCAATACATTTATTCTGAGTGTATTTTTGGTGGTTGGTTTAATATGTGCATCTGTCTTCTGCAGAATGCATCTATTTGCTGTTATTTCGGACCTACTGTGAAGGTCTGAGTTATAGGATGTTTTTGGAATTTTAAGTAATTTTCTTTTGTTTAGCTGATCTGATGTTTAAAGGTTTTGTGGAGTTTACCCGTTCGTTTAAAAATGAGTTGGCTCGTGCTGATATCTCAAAAACCAACCATTCCTTTTTTACACAAAATCCTCCATGGAACCTTAGCAAATTTGGTGTAAGTGTTCAGATATGGTCAGATCAGTTAATTACCAAATCTGGTAACATACTGTGCAAGTAGTTGGGAATGGTGCTGATTTATACATTTATTGATTACCGAATTAAGCAGTTATTTCTATGCTGTTGTGTTTGTAAGTGGGTGGATTGTTTAAATGCATAAATAAGCACTTCATTGCATATGGTGGGTGTGATGTGTGTTTGTGAGTGCAGGTGTAGGTGTGTGTTGAGTGTTGCAGATAGGTGTATGCACTGTGCAGCAGATTGCAAAATTACTTGTTTCTGACCTTACACTGCACCCGTTTTGCATTGGCTGTGGCGGTTGCGTGTGGTAGGGTTTTTTTAACAGTTGTAAAGTTTACTCAATTGCCCCCCCCATTGTTACGGTGCATGCAGTACTTGTTAGGTCTTGAGTTTGCACATGTGTCTGCTTATTTGGTGCTTTAAGTTATCCCTTTGGGCCCACTGTGCATGTCTGGAGATATGAAGGCTTTTTTTGGTCATTAAATAGTGAATATCTGTAGTTTGGCTGATGTGATTGTCGTAATATTTGGAGAATGCACTATATCACTCTAATACTGAGGCGTTTGCCTAAACTCATGAACATCGCGGGAGGCAATTTTTATATATTGTAGTGACACTTGTAACCTCTGTGGAGGTTTTTCAGCAATCATTTTCACTATGAAAATTTCGTAGAAACTTTACTAAAGTTGGTATGAATGTTTGGATTTGGTTAGCGGAATTGCCTGCCAAATGTTGTGAACTTTTATGGATGGCAACAAAATGTACAAAGAAGACCGTTGTTTCCATCTTCCTAAGTAATATAAATTCTGATTTAACGTTAAAGATACTGCTGGGAAAAAAAAAACATTGTAATGCATACATGTACAGACTATTGTGGTGTATTAATCAAACGGTCCCGAAGCATGTACATTCATGTAGAGGATGCATGGAATGTTTGTAGTCTGATGAAAAAAAATCACAAACCTGTACAATATATTACTCTCTTCTTTGGGCTTCTCAAACCTGGTCCCTATAAAAGCAGTTCACCCCAGGATACATCTTGCCACTCCCGCATACAGTCTCTGCATTTTATTTAGGTTCATTTGAGATGAATTTGACTAAATTCCCATAATTTCATTGTAATCCAGAATAGCTCTGCAATGGCAAAGCTATGGCTGCCCGTGAGATTCCATAGTGAGTTTATTTTGAAGTAGCAATGTACTTTCAATAAAGAAATCACATGTAAAGTTAAAAGCAACAATAGCTCTTAGTACTAGTCTTGCAAAAAGCTGTTTAAACATCAGGGAATGCAAACAAACATTTTGGAAAACCTTGTTGTCAGAGCTACAAAGCAGTAACTTTAAGCGTTCAGCAGGCAAAACAATTGAGCTGAACCTCATGACTGGAATATGAGAAAAGTGGATAGTATTCAGTGCACCTACCCTTGTAGTTTGGTTAAAGAGAGCAAGATAATTTTTTTTAAATATTGTTTACTTCCTCTCAAGAGTCTATCAAATTGTGTGGCCCGGCAGCAAAATCCAGCAATGACTGGAATCCACTAGTCAGTCAGTAAATAAGAATAAATAATGTCGGTATGTTGGGTTATTTGCACCAAGCCCAAAGCAGAACTCTACAAATAGATTTTATACATTCTTAGTTTATTGGTTGTAGACCAAAGTAAACTTCTGGTTTGTTAGAAAAGTTCCAACATAGTTCATTTGGAGGCACGTGCAATTGTTTCGCCCCTACCTAGGCTTTCTCAAGGCACAGTTGCAGTTATATATACCAGAGAGTGATGTGCATTTGATTCAATGAGTACAATCCTGTACACATTCTACATACAATATATAACTCAAGTAAAGGTGACTGTTGTCTCATAGTAATCATCCATCAATACTTTATACATAAAAGTATGTTACATTCTGAGCAACTAATAATTAAGTAGACATGGTGGTGGTGTTAGTTAGGTTAAGGTTAGGTCTATCGTGCACAGAGTCAAATGCTGTGAAAATCTGGGTCAAGTCTTGGTTACATTTTAGCTATAAAGATCAGAATGGGATGTGTTCTTCCTTCTGTAGTCAAGACCATATAGTTTTCATAGTTTTATGAAGCTGGTTAGCGATGATTTTACAGTGATCCAAGTACGTTTAGTGAATATTAGTGCAAAACTCTAAAGAAATGCAAAACTACATTAGTGTCTTTTAATTTATTACATGGAAATGCAGTATATAACTGCTCACGGTCTTATTAGGTTTACCTTACCTTATTCAGAGTCAGGGGTTCTCTTGGGTTGATTGGGTTATTTTATTTGTACTGATTCCAATTGTTCCTTCATATTGTCTGTCTGTATATAAGTCAGATAGAGAATTAGACCGGTTTTCCTAGATGTCACATTCATTTACTTATTAGCCTGTTTTGCTACTTTATTTTATTTATTTTTATTTATTTATTGTGCATTTGTAGGGCGCTTATACATCAAGAAATTGTGTTTCAAAGCACCTGCAGGGCAAAGGGGAGGAAACAGGACAATAAAAGGCAAAATCAAATAACACCGATGAACAGAGACAGAGGGTGTCCTACTAGGCTTTGTGAGCATTCGGAACTTGCATTTTTAGAGATAGAGCGGGACAAGGGAAGGGGGGGTAAGAGCTGGTGGTTCCATAGATGGGGCAGTGCCACAGAGTCAGTTGCTGGCAATGGGTAAGTGCCTGGCAGAGATCACTTGGTAAAGAGTGGTCACCTGCCAATACAATAAGTGCAGGCCCGTGGGCCAACATGGTCCAGTCAGTGCCCAAAGGCAAGTGCTGGGTGAGGCAGAGGCTGAAGGCAATTGGATGGAAGACCAGGCCCTCGAAGGACACATAAGGACACAGGTCACCAAGCTCAGTGACTGTGGGGTTTAGCATGGGAAGGAGAGGGGGAAGGATGAGGTGAAGAGGAAAGTCTTGAAGAACTTCCAAAATTGGAGGAGATGCGGTTCAAGACTCCGAGGTAGGGGAGGCTGTTCCAGAGGAGGGAGCCAGCCAAGGAAAGAGATTGCCCACCAGCTCATTGCTTAGAGAAGCGCTTGACATGCAGAAAGTTGGAGCTGGAAGAACGTTAAGATCTGGAGGGAGAGTATTTGGTAAGAGCAAGTTGTAGATAGTGTGGCCCCAGACAGTCTTATTGATGATGCAGAGGGACCTTAATTTGATCCTTTCAGCAACCAGGAAGCAGTGGAGAGATTTTAGGGCTGGAGAGATATGGTCCCTGGGCTTGAGGCACAGATACGTCTTGCAGCCCTATTCTGGATAAACTGGATGGGGCTTAGATTTATAGTACATTCCCTGTTGGGACCTTTTCCATACATTATTTCAAAGTACACCTCATTAGGTTTGTCTGAAATTGAATTAGACTAAGTATTAGTTTGACTAAGTATTAGTTTCATTTAGTTTGGGTTGTCCCATGTATAGCTCAGGGCATTGGTCATATATTTATATTGCTGATTCCCAGCTCCTTACCTTAATAAGGTGGTTCCTGTTGGGATCATCTTCATAGTATTATTTCAATTATGCTTCAATAGGTTTGTCTGAAAATAAATCAGACTAGGAATTAGTTTAAATTAGTAACGGTTGTCCCATGTATTGTTAAGCTCTTTAGACATAGTTTATATTGCTGTTTCCCAACGTCTTTCCTTAGAAATCTTTGATGGTCTTGCTGGTGCAGAGCTCTTTCAGGATGGCAATGCTCTGTTTGTTGCTCAGCAGCCGCCGTCTTGAAAGAAGGTTTTTAAATGGGTGCCAATCTGATTACCTCATCTGCCGTAGAGTGGTGACGTCATTGCTGTCATTGGCTGTTCTTATTGTTACTGAGATCACGGGTGAGATCTTTGTTTATGGTTATATTCTTTATAAACTTTTAGTTGAACACAAAGGTCTGTGTGTGCCACATTCCATGCCTTTTCAACATGTGGCTCCCATAATTGCTTGTGTTTGCTCGCAGTAATTGTATTTATGTTTCCTGTATCTCGTGATCAGTTTCACTCACATTGGGTCAGTCCATATTCCCAGATCGAGTAGTTCCTAATTAGCACAATAAGTCTCAGCTTGCAGTCAGTATACCAACATATTGATTGGGAATCATTAAATAAGTTGCTGAAGAAAGACATTCTTATCATGCTTGCATTGGGAGAAAACATAAGGAATCCCATTGCAATATTATTGAGGCCCATGTTGGTCTCTATTAAGGATGCGTATAGTGTTTAAACCATAAGGCAGACTTTTGGATCGGCTACTGGTAATCAAGATTAACACAACCAATTCGATACTGTATCCATATGTTCGTTGTTCTGATCAATTATTGATTAATAAACTTGTACCAGTGTTTGTTTTTGTCATTAGTGTGGCTAAAATTAAGTAATTCTTTGATTAACTGCATTCAGCAGTATATTTTAATGACAGGTAAAGGAGTTTGTAAATCTTCTGGTGTTGGTTATTTCATATGCAGTTTTTTTTGTTTGATATTTCGATTCAGTTTGGGTTTTTATTCCTTGAGTTCAATAGTTTCCAAGTGCGTTTACTTATTTTAGTATTCATTTAAGCGTAATAGCTATTAACTTCATTATGCCATTGCAGCCTGATGTGGGTTAGGTGCAGGTTCTTTTGTGATTGCTATTGCAATCATAATCTAATGGCTTATTTGTATTTTCCTGTATTCTGGTCCACCATCTCCATAAGCTGTGGCAATTGCCATCTATATCTGCTGTGGCAAAGTTACCTGAGGTTTTGCAGAGTCCAACCTGCATATCTGCTGAGTATTACATTTTTCAGAAAACCATAATCCTGTTAAGGGTTGTCGAATACTGACATTTGTTGGCAATGGGTTGGATTGTCCCGTAGTCTCTTATATATTTAGTACATTGAGGGATTGTGGAATTTGTAGTTATTTATGGTATAGTCCAATTGGAAGCTCCCTTATTCTTATCTGGTAGGCATGGAATATACAGTCCTATACTTTTTAGGGTATAGGCCCTCATTATGACCCGGGCGCTAAGTACCGGCCATTACCGGCATGGCGCAATTTCCGTGTCCGTGCTGGCAATGGACTGCTAAAAGCGGCCCATTACGAGCACGCAGGCACGAGCTTTGTGTCATGCCAGAAAATACCTCACCGCCATGCCGCAAAACCCCTGAAAATCCCCCTCTCCGGCATCATCAGTAGTGGAAATAGCACCTCCAGCATCCAAGCCTGCGGCATTAGCGACCACCGCTATTAGCGGTGACCGCTAATAAGCAGAACTGGAAGGTGCGTCATCGCAAAGGAACGGGAAAGAGCACAGCGGCCATGTTTAAAAACACAATCCATTGCTATCCACCACAACCAGAAGCCATCTGACCCCCAGAACTCATACACACATCCACCACTACTTTTTCCATTTAACCATGCCAAAATCTGTATAGAAAACGGGAGATCGCCTGCGCAAGGAGCGCTTCTCCAGAGAGGAGCTGACAATGCTAGCTGAGACACTGCAGGAGCATGCAGATGAGGTCTTCTCGAACGAGATGTCCCATCCCGCACTGCAGCAGAAAAAGAAGATTTGGGCGGAGGTCAGCCAGAAAGTCAGCGCCGTTGACAAAACACCCCGCACACCAAAAGAGTGCCGAAAACGATGGGATGACCTGCGTCTTCACGTGCGCAGCATACTCTCTGCAAATCGCAACATGGGGATGGCGACATGTGGAGGAGTGGAGTCCCCCATCAAACCACAACCGTGGGAGGAGATATGCGCCACCACCATAGGGGCAGAGTCAATCCACAGAGTCGGGGACATGGAGCGAGGAGCACCGTCATCGGCCAATGCAGGTAGGTTTCCAAAATGATACATCCCGCCACGATGATGTGCACCAGAACTGACAGTGCAATGATGTAGATCATGGTCCACCAGACACATGAGTACAAGACTGCCTATAGGCAGTGGAGAGCTTCACCCTGTCCACATGCAGAATGCACCCCATATGTGTAAGGCCAGATGCCTCTATGCATCACCCATCCAAAATCCAAGCAACCCGAATGTCACTCCCCCAATGTCAATCACCTGCCATTCCATATGGATGCAGCCACCCCAATGCCTGTAAACCCATCATTAACCCTCGCCCTCTATTGGTCCCCACAGGCACGCAATCAGACAGTGGTGACGTAGACAGCAGGGAGGAAGATGGCACACCATGTAAGAAGGCCAGGGCCGAGGAGGGACAACACCGCCCCTCCACTTCAAGGGGCATAGGCCAACCGGCATGACATCGGAAGGCCAAGACCACACCACAGGCAACAGCACCAATGTGCTCTACGTCCCCCACTATGGCGCCCACAACAGCCACCATCACCCAAGTGTCGGCGGCAGAAGGGACTGCATCGGCTGCAAGCAGCACAGTTGGCGAAACAGCTGCCAGAGCAGCAATCTCTGATGATGAGGAAGGGGATCTGCTGCATGTTGTAACTCCCCCCACTGGCCCCCTGCATTCCCCACTCCCGTCCCCATGAAGCCTACCCGACACCAGCATGCACAGGCTGTCTCCGGATAACTCATGGCCAGCAACTCCCAGCCCCACCTCAACTGTGCCCGAGGAACATAGTATTTCGGGAACCCCTCAAACATCCACCGCAGCCCCAAACACCCAAGAGTGGATCCAGGACATTCAAAGGCGCCAGCAGCAGCTCACTGGCCTCTTGACGCAGCACATAACTGAATGTGGGAGTGTAAGGGACGACATCCGGAATGTGCCACATCCTTGAAGTCAGCAATAGAGTCATCCTCAAAGGACATATGTGCAGAACTGGCCGCAGTGTGGCATGTACTCTCTGAGATGGTGGCAGCAATGCGGGACATGCGCCCACCACAGTTATCCGAGCCACCAAGTACATCTTCAGCTGCTAGTTCTACCAGGACCAGCCCTGTGTGCAGGTCTGGCAGGAACCTGCGCCGATCAGACAGGGGGCACCTGGTGCTGGAAGAGGGGGATGCCAGTAGGCACAGCCTTGCATACTGGTGCCATGTGGTCCACTGGTGCACAGTACTGCACACCATGTGTGGGGGAGTTGAGGGGGGAGGTGGGAGAGGGTGTGTGGGGGAGTTGAGGGGGGAGGGGGGACAGGGGGTGTGGGAGAGTTGAGGGGGTAGGGGGAGAGGGTGTGTGGGGTGGAGTGCTTGTTCACTTAGTTATGCTTCTTCGATACACATTTTGGTTACTCATAATTCACATGTGTGGACATTGCTTATTGCGTACGTGTGCTTTATTGGTTAACAGTCTACAGTGTTCATGTCCCTGACACACCCAGTGCCCCAAGTGCCATCTCCATGTAACACCCCCGTCCATGTGTGCTAGAAACATTGGTTGATCAGAGTCTGATGCATGTCACGTCCCTCCTGCGCATCGCTGCCTCCCTGAGGTGCTGCCCCATCCCCACCCTCCTCATCCTCTTCGTCAGGTGGTTGCAGTTCAGCGTCAGGGGGCAGGGACACATGCCATGACGATCTTTGCCACCCTCTCATGGCGGTACAGGAGTGGCCCACCAGACCTGCTGAGGCAGCGAAACCGTGTCTTCAAGAGGCCAAATGTCTGCTCAATCACCACACGGGTTCGTGGATGGGCACGATTATAGTCCTCCTCGTGCCTGTTCTGTGAGTTCCAGATTGGGGTAAGGAGCCACCTCTTCAAGAAATAGCCTGCATCACCTGCATGTGGGCAACAATGTATGTGTAAGTCATCACATCATATAGGACCTCATTAAGTGATACCATGGCATGCATTTATTTCTTCAATTCAACCCCATTTCCATGCATGAATGGAGACACACGATGTGACTGCTATGTGTGTATTCCTCTTATGGACTGGTGTGCATGCCATCAACTAGTGGGCGCAGGGGGGTCCAGTTCCTTGTGAGTGCTCATGCACTGTGTTAGTCCACGGCGGTTGTTTCTGCGATCTGGCAGATGTCCAGTAATTTGTATGCTTTCATCCTGGCACCATTGATGTCAGCCTCAGGAATGATCTCACTACGCACAACAAATGATGTCATGCAATTCAGTTGGGCTTCTGTGTCAGTGTAGTGGTGTATTGATGTATTTGATCCTCATCTGACTCCTTTGTACGCAGTAATGGGGGACTGTCCTTTCAGTTGATGGTGTTTGGTGCCGTGTATTGGCTATAGTCACTGCTTGTAGCTGCATTGTGGGGGGATTTGGTCTGATTTGGTACAGTGTGCACATGCAGATGGCTGTGGAATGGTTGTGACACTGCTTTATTTACATGGTAGGGCTGCTTACATCTTGCATTATGTAGTCAGGCGTCAGGTCCAGTCTGGGCTGCTTTGGGGTATGAGCATGCTCCATTCCCTCTGACACTCGCAGCCAGGTAAAGTATGCATCTCCCCCCCATCTCAGCCAGGTGAAATATGCATCTCCCCCCCATCTCAGCCAGGTGAAGTATGCATCTCTCCCCCCCATCTCAGCCAGGTGAAGTATGCATCTATACCTCAATCACCTACCCACATCACATTTCCATGGGCATAACATGCGACTCGCAGAGAAGCCACGATCTCTGCCCTGCATGTCGCTCCATGTAGTGTGGTATCGTGGAGTTCCGCAGGACCATTGAATCATGGGTTGATCCGGGGAATCGGCCACAACAATGTGTGATGATCCTGTTCGAGTCACATACCATTTGCTTGTTGATTGAGTGGTATAGCTTACGGTTGCGGTACACTTGCTCCATGGCATGTGGGACCACCAATTCCACATGGGTGCAGTCGATGGCGCCAATGCAACCAGGGATGCCGGCCAGTGAATGGAAACCTACTTTGGTGTTTGAGATCTCCTGGGCAGACCATGGTATGGAAATGTGGTCGTCTGTGTGCTTGAGGAGGGCATCAAGCACTTGGTTCAGCGTACATGGGAATAATGGTTGTGAAATGCCATGCATGTGCCCCACTGTGTTCTGGTAGGTGCCTGTGGCCAGGAAGTGGAGCACAGACACTACCTTCGGTAGGGGTGGGATGGCGGTGCGTGTTTCAATCAGGCTGACAATGTCGTCATGTATCATGTCCACAATGGTGGTGATGGTGTCCCGGTCCAGACAGTACAGGGTGTGGATTTGCTCAGCGGTTAGGTTGAATGGACTGGCTCTGATGCGTGGGATTGGGGGCTGCCTGCGTGGTGCCACTGGCTGCACTGGTGGGGCATGCTGGCCCTGCCTTTCCCTCCTTCTCCTCCTGCGTCTCCTCTGTGCTGCCTGTTGTTGTTGTTGTAGTAGCAATTCCACTGCAATCAGGTCCTTCAGCCCCAGCATTGCTAGTAGTATTGGAATCATTGTGGAGTGTGACTGGTTGTGGGAAGGGGTGGGGTGTGCTCCTTTTGTGCTTGCCCAGTCTGTATTGCCTCCACCTGTGATGATTGTGTGCACCTGTGGCAGTTGGGAACACTGCACATGGCCGTTTACGGGTGGTCCGCTATGCTGGTATTTGCACCATGGCGGTAAGGTACTTTACGGCCTTCACTAGGACGTTAATTGCATGTCTGCATGAGTCGTGATGTTGCCCTGTTTGCACCATGGCGCTATTTCCAGCATTAGGGGTCGCATGCCCGCGCTCATGTCGCTATTTGCGGCACCATAAAGTACGGTGCTGATTATAGCGGGTTGTCCTTTCCTAATCGTGCGGAACGGTAAGCGATGCCGGCAATCCTTTACCGGCATCTATTCACTTACCGCCCGGGTCGTAATGAGGGCCATAATCATGATTGTCCACTGAAGTCGTGTCCAAGCATTGTTATGAATATCACAGGAAGTAATGCATTTCCGATATAGTTTTTAGATTACAAATCATTTTAGCTTCTTGCTGGCGTAGGGTCTTCTCTTGATCTCCCAATCTGGCATTGTGTTTGATATGTTTCACCTCGAAGAACTTGATGTCTTCCTTCTTGTACTTGGTATGCTCCTTTTGCCAGTGTTCCACTAGGGCTAATTTAGATTCTAGGGCTGTTAGCTTTCCAAGATGTTCCTTAATACTTATTCTTAGTTCACAAATTGTTCTGCCCACATATACTTTGTTGCAAAGACATACAATACTGTAAATTACATAGGTTGTTCTGCAGTCAATAAAATCTTGTATTTTTATAATTTTTCCATTTGTACTGTTATACGTGTGCATGTTGTTCAGGGCATATCGGCACATACTGCAATTACCGCATTTGTAAAAGCCCTCAATAGGGTTTCCAGTTCAGATACCAAACTGATATTTTGGTTTCATCATGTCCATAAAGCTGGGGCTTACTTTGGTCCTTAAGGTTGGATTTTTGGTATATGTTATAATTGGTCTCTCTGAAATATAGTCCCCTAAGTCCGGGTCCAATTTCAGTAAGTGCCAATTCTTCTGAAATATACTCCGAACTGTCTGATTGTTTTTTGAACATTGAGTAATCATTCTCACTTTGTCCCTGTCCTGATCATGTATGTTCTGTTTGGGGGTTAGGTACATCAAGCGTTGTTTGTTATTGACTTTGCTTTCAGGTCTGCTGATACATTCCTTAGGATAACCTTTTTATAGGAATCTCTCTTCAATGAGTCTTCACTCTGTGTCGTATGTACTCTCTTTGCTACAATTCTTTCTAGCTCCCGTCAATCCTCCTAGTATTATATTTTTTATGGTGCTTTTCCGGTGACAGCTGTCTGCGTGTAGGGTTGCGTTGACTTCTGTTTTTTTGCTGAACGCTCTAGTGTGTAAGATTGCAGCTTCTACATGGATGTTTAAATCTAATAAGGTCATCTCTGTGCTAATTATCTCTATCCTGAATTGGAGGCCAAAGCTGGTGTTGTTTAGGTAGTCACGGAATTCATGCAGTTCCCCCTCATTCTGATTCTGTACAATAAAAATATCATCAATGCATCTCCGCCAGTTTATTACTTTCTGTGACAGTATTGGGTGTACAAATGCATGCTTATTCTCGAATTCCCCCACAAACAGATTAGCCATAGATGCTGCAAAACATGTAACCATTGCTATTCCTTTGGTTTGTTTAGATAGTGTGTAATTAAACAAAATTCAAGACAAAAGCCAACAGATCTTTTAACGTTTCTATGAAAAGGTAATCTAAGGCAGAATTATTTTGGTAAGTGTAGTCAATGGTTCTGAGTGACAAAGTGTGGTCTGTGGACGTATATAATGCCTTTACATCCATAGTAGCTTGTATGTAGTGTTCTTTCCATTCCAGTTTGGCTATATTTTCTAACACATGCATAGTGTCCCTGGTATAGGAGTCTAACTTGTAGACTTCGGGTTTGATGATTTTGTCTATGTATCTTAAAACATTTTCAGTGGCCCAGCCAATGCCACTCACAATTGGTCTTACTTCCGGCAAGTCAGTGTATTCCTTATGAAACTTCCAAAGAATAGAGATTGTTGGTGCTTCTGGATTGTTTATTATAAGAAATGATCTCTCATCGTCATTGATTAGTTGTCTAGTGTGCCATTTTTATACTAAAGTTTTCAATTCCTCTATAGTATCTGATATGAAACTTTTGTTCAATTGTTTGTAACTTTCTGGTGTGGCCAGATGCTCATTTGCCATTTTAATATAGTCACATCTGTTAAGAATCAAAATATTGCCCATCTTGTCTACCTTTTTGATTATTATCTATCTGTCTGATTTCAGTTTATCGATAGCTTGTCTTTCTCTGGCATTAAGGTTATTGTAGTTTTTCCAGAGGGCATAGTGGTCTCTATCCATCCTGCTCTCTATATCTATGTCACGTATGAGGAAATGAGCTAATAAAACAAAGTCCAAGAAGCACCATAACAAAATACTTGATTCAAGACGAGAAATAGTATTTAATGTTGCTGAATGTGTGTAAACACTGTAAACAAGTCAAAAAGCTTGCATTCAATGAAACAAAAACGTTTATGGGAAGCACTTACTGCCTGAGAATGATTGCCAGATGGGGCAAAGGTTAGGGCCCACATTCCCTTTCTCTTTCTGCGACTATAGGGATTCAAGTGCTGAGGACTAGCATTCTCAACTTATTTGCATAGACATGCATAATAGGCCAGCAGTTAAGGGGTTAAAGCTGCAAAGCCAAGATACAGTTCTGCTCCAAATTCTGAAAGGTTGTGTTAATGTGTAGAATGTGAAAAGTCTAAGTCTAAGGCCAGTGTTACTATACAATTGCCTTTCAAACAAACATCTTAAACGAAGAATTTATTAAAATCAGTGACTTTACACAATATGCCTCCAACAACATTACTGCCCTCTCTATGGAGCTCTGTCAGAGACTATTTTTTATTTTTATTTATTTATTTATTGCATTTGTTGAAACGCCCAAACCTGGAGGTATCACGGCGTAGGTTACAGGTTTAATGAAGTACTTGCTGGTTACAGAGAAGGAAGTACAAACTTAGTACAAAGATCAATGCATTGTAGTAGAGAGACGCTTGTCTTAACAAAGTATAAACTGTCACAGTTGTAGAGTTACATATATATACGGCATAGTAAAGATACAGCAGTCCTAAGGTCGGACCTGTAGAGTTACATATATATACAGCAGAGTAAAGTTACAGCAGTCCTAAGATTGTAAGCTGGGCTAATACGGAGAGGTTAGAATTTATTGAACAGCCAGGTTTTTAGGAGTTTCTTAAATTGGGTGTGGGCAGTCTCGTTAGTAATGTTTGCTTAGCAGAGAATTCCATAGTCTGGGGGCTGCGACAGTGAAACTGGTTTCTCCGATTCTAGTGTTCTTGAAATGGGGGACAAGTAAGTGAGTACTGGTGTTAGACTTAAGGAGCATGGTGATGTTTTTTCGCATGAGACACTCATTCAAACGTTTTGGGTGATGCATTTATGTGTGGTAGTGAGTGCTTTATGCAGGATTCTAGCTTGAATGGGAAGCCAGTGTACCTCTCTCCTTTCAAGACAGAAATTCTTTTCCTGCATAAAAGACCACACTTTCTATGTAGTGCAGTGTTGCTGCAGTCAGAATTACTGCACACATGAACAAGCACTGCACATGCGCCATAATGCTGTGGGCCTCATTAGCAGTTCAGCGTTGTGGTAAAAAAGTGTTGGTAACCTCATTACATTTAGTTTATTTGGTGGTAACAGAATTAGCGGCAATTTTATCACACCACTGTACAGAAGGTGGTTCTTACCCCCCCTCAAACTGAATGTATTGGAGATGGACCCCCTCCCTCTCAAACCGAATGTTGATAACTTATCGGATTCTATGGCAAGACAGGAGGCTCCTGTTATGCATAACAACCTTTACTCTGACATCACAGCAGCAAAGAAGAAAAAACTTTTGTAATACTACTTTTCTGAAATATGAACTCATAACAGTTCCAACAGTGCAGTGTAAAACATCCCAATCCAAAATGGAGGACAGGTCATTGTCACGCTCACCTGATTCCCACGGAGGCGCAGGTCTGGCTTCGAGTGCTGATGCTTCTTCTATGGTGAAGCGCAGGACTCTGAAGATGGACTCACTGGCTCGCAGGAATATTCCCCTGTGCGTGAAAAGGGAGTATTACCTACTGACGGAATAATGCTCAAGCCTCCCACTCCCTTCCAACCCTCCACGATACCCTTCCTCGATTCCCTTTGAAGTCTCACCTTAGGGTCTGGAAGGATGAGTTCTCCATCCTGCTTCTGATGCAGGGGCGCGTTGAAACCCAGTTACTTCACTGGATTGAGGTTTGATGGGAGTTCAAATAAGCTTGACTATTCAGGTAAGGCGCTGTAAGAGTTCTGTAGCAAGTTAAAAAGTTCAAGCTTAATAATAATGTTCATTGTCTTATTGCAGCAAGCGCTAACGCTTATGTCTTTTTCCCCTTAGGGGCCGGGGTTCGGAATGCCGGAGATATGGCGCCGACCCGAAGTGAAACGTGCAGTTCCAGTAAATGACAGGTAAGTTCTGGATGAGCGTTCGGGTAATGTCTTTGCATTCGCTCATTCAATGTCTTTGTCTTTTTTCCCCATAGGGGCCGGGGTCCGGAATGCCAGGAAGAGGCAGGACCCGAAATGAAATGGGAATGACCCAACAGGTAAGTCTTAGAAGGAAACTGAGCTTTTCCTATTCCCTTCCTTCTCTCACCTTGTGTTCTTGTCTTTTTCTCTCTAGGCTCTGGGAAGTGGCTGCGGATCCGGATGATCGCTGCTGAAGATGGAGGTGCCCAGGAAAGGTGAGTGAAATGCAGCGCTGCAGCGATCGAAGCGAAATGCTTTTAAAATGATGTCTTCCCTTTCAGGATCGTCGGTGTGAAGTCTCTGTGATGCAGCTTTAGCAGGTAAGGTCTTCTTTCTCTCCAATTCTCTCTTAGCAGGTGACCCAGGATGCTGACAGGCGTGGCTGAAGTCCAGAAGCAGGAGCTGACACGGTGAGCGTCCAGCTGCGAGGAGCAGAACAACGCGAAGCGTGAGTTGCTGATCGGGCGTGGTTTAAATAGCTTTGGAAGAAGTTCCAGGTATGTATCCTTCCACCAATCAGGTATGTACCCTTCCCCGACCACACCCAGCGGAAAGTAGTTCCACAGGTAAAGTAGTTCCATTCAGGCCTCAAGAGGGCCTGGATGTAGCAGCATGGTCTGCATCAGGTAAGTGCACCTTAAAACACTTGAACACATGTCTAGCTTTATGAGCCTGGCGCCTAAGGCGCCAGGACAGGGGTCCAACATGAGCCTGGCGCCTAAGGCGCCAGGACTGTGTCCAAAGGGCCCCAGCTTGGGCCCGCTGGCACTTCCCTGGGGGAAATGATGCCTGCCTCTGGGGTTGCTGGGTCGGACCTGGCTCCTTGGAGGTAGGCATCATGACAGTACCCCCCCTCAAGGCCCCTCCCAAGGTTGTTCCCTCTGGGGGTTTTGGCTTGTTTGGAAATCTCCGGTGGAACCTTTGTATTAATCGAGGTGCGTGAACATGGTTACTAGGCTCCCACGATCTCTCCTGAGGTCCATATCCCTTCCAGTCAACAAGATAGAAGAGTTTGGACTTTAACACCTTGGAGTCTAAAATGTCTTTAACTTTGAATTCTAATTCCCCTTCAATTTGAACTGGGTCTGGAGGCTTGGACAGTCGGGTCCCTAGTTGTACTGGCTTCAAAAGTGATGCATGAAAAACTGGATGAATACGCATGTTAGACGGTAAATCCAGTTTAAAGGCCACAGGATTGATTATAGCCTTGATGGGATAAGGTCCTATGAATCTGGGATTGAAGGTTCGCGGGCCCTTGAGGGGTAAATGTTTCGTTGCTAGCCATACCTGATCTCCTACTTGGTAAGGAGGAGTTTTACTTCGGTGCAAATCAGCGTTTTCTTTATACTTTTTCTAGGCTTGCTGTAAATGATTTGCAGCTTCTTTGAAGGTTTGGGTTATTGTGGAATGCAGATAATTTACTGCGGGCATTTCCAGGGTCAGAGGTGGATCTAGATCAGAGGTCCGAGGATGGTGATCATACAAAGTATAAAAAAGAGTTTGTCCGGTTCCAGAATGCACTGAATTGTTGTATGCATATTCTGCGATCCAAAGGATGTCTTTCCAATTTAACTCGGATTGATGTAACATGCACCGAAGATATTGCTCGAGAGTCTGATTGGTTCTCTCGGTTTGTCCGTCGGTCTGGGGGTGGTGGCTGGTGGATAGCGGCACATCTATTTGTGCTAGTTGGCAACACTTCTTCCAAAAATGGGAGATAAATTGACTTCCACGATCCGAGACTAATATGGAAGGGAAACCATGTATGCAAACTATATTCTCCAGAAATTCCTTGGCCAAGGTGGAAGCTGAAGGCAAACCTTTTAAAGGGATAAAGTGGGCCATTTTGGAGAATAGATCCACAATTACAAGGATAGTGTTGTAACCAGCACAAGGAGGCAGGTCAGTTATAAAGTCCATTGACAAGGTGTGCCATGGTGCCGGTGGAATATCCAAGGGTTGAAGTAGGCCGGCTGGCCTTTTTTTTTTTACCCTTGTTTTGGGCGCAAATTCTGCAAGACAATACAAAAGACTTTATGTCTTTTCTCCAAGAAGGCCACCAGAAGTGGCGTTTGATTTTTTCCTCCATTTTAGCGATACCAGGGTGTCCTTCCATTAATGATTCATGATGATGGGCAATAACAAGTTCTTGCAATTCTTTACTAGGCAGAAACAACCGCTCCTGGAAGTAGGGTAAGTCATCCTTAACGGTGTAATGAGGACCCTTTTGACTCCATTCCAGTAAGGCTGAAGAGTCTAGAAGTTGTTTTACTTGCGTTTGGATGTCCTCAATAGTTTGCAATGAAGTTAGGCCTAAGATTCTTTGTTCAGGTATGATTGGCACAGGTTCTAAACTCGAATTGGGTTCTTCCATGCCAATCCGGGATAAGGCGTCAGCTTTACCATTCTTGCAGCCAAGGCGATAGGTAATTACAAAATCAAATTCCGCAAAGAATAGAGCCCATCAGAGTTGTCGTGAAGATTGAGCCTTGGCCGTCTTTAAATACTGTACATTTCTGTGGTCCGTAATTACGGTGATGGTGTGTCTTGCCCCGAGAAGGTAGTGACGCCAAGCCTTGAAAGCAGATTTAATAGCCAGTAACTCTTTGTCGGTAATTGCGTAGTTGATTTCAGGAGGAGAAAATTTCCTGGACCAAAAGGCCACAGGGTGTAGTTGGTTAGTTTCTGGGTCTCTTTGCGACAGGACAGCTCCCATGGCCGAACTGGATGCGTCGGTTTCCACAATGTAAGGGAGATCTGGGTGCGGGTGCTTCAATATAGGTGCAGAGGTGAATTTGGTTTTCAGGTCCTGAAAGGCTTGTTCGGCCTCAAGAGTCCATTCAAAGCGTTTGTTTTTCTTTAGGAGAGCTGTGATGGGTTGGACTGTTCGGGAAAATTCCGGGATGAATCTTCGATAGAAATTGGCGAAGCCGAGCATGCTCTGAACTCCCTTCACCGAGCTAGGAGATGGCCATTTGAGGATGGCGTCCACCTTTCGCGAGTCCATTCGGACTCCTTGAGGTGTCAGGATGAATCCGAGAAACTCCACTTCTGTGGTATGAAAAACGCATTTTTAGAGCTTTGCAAATAGTCTGTGCTGGCGCAATTTCTCAAGAACTGCCCTAACATGTTTTCTGTGATCGGATTCTGAAGAGGAGTACACCAGGATGTCGTCAATATAAACAATGACACAGACGTCGATAAGTTCCCGAAGAACATCATTCATAAAGTACTGAAAGGCGGCAGGTGCATTGCACAAACCGAAGGGCATCACCTGATATTCGAAGAGCCCAAATTTGGTGCAGAATGCAGTCTTCCATTCGTCGTCTTCTTTTATACGCACCAGGTGATAAGCTCCTCGGAGATCTAACTTGGTGTACACACAAGCGTCTTTCACCTGGTCGATATGTAAGAGGATTCAATTCAACACTACAGCTAAGTCAACGCCTAGTCTATAATACTGAATGAAAACCCTTATTGATATATCTTTATGACCAGTTGATGCGTTCTGGATGACTACCCCTATATAACACCCCTCTCTTGGAATCCCCCTGACCCCACTGAGCCAAGAAGTAGTTCTGTTTTGCAAATTAAAAGGTTTATTTGATAATTTAAACAATATATATTATATCACGCTTTATAATAAATTAATAATTGAATATCACACTTAATCTGATATGATAAAGATTAACAACGGAGAATCAGGCACTAACACGCTTCTCTATAATCAATAAGGAGTTGACATGAAATGGATAAGGTAGCACAGTGGTAAATAGGTACAGAAGTATAATGTGGTAGAGAATGCTTCACAGGGTTCAAGGAAATGCAAGGTTGAATGAATGAAATGCAGTATAGAAAATACTCAATATGATTTCAACAAAACAATGTAATCACTTTTCTCTGGCAATCCCCTCCCCCCCTTGATACAATGCAAGGAAATGGAAGGAAGCACACAGTTCTCAGAAATGCGATCAACTGTAATTCAGTTCACCCCAGCAAGCTTAGACTACAGACGTTTGAAAACACAGGCAAAATGCTTTGATATGTGCTGGCAATTCAGTGAAAAGTATGCTAAAATGCTTTTAATTCCCTTTCAGAGGTTCAGGGTGAATGGTATCTAGTTAATATTAGCTCACTCTTGCAATGATTCAGGAATGATTAGCAGGTTAAACGAATTTCTGGCAAATGGAAGGCAAGCAGCAGCTGTTTTTACACGAGGAGAAATTTGCAAATCGCGGTAAAATTCGCGGATGCGTGTTCCGCGATTGCGGTAAAACTATAGGGGGTAGGAATGCGGTTCTAGGTTCGTAGGAAAGCCACGATTCTAAGCTTTCAGATGAAAGTTATTGCAAGTCTCTAAGACAAACGGTCGCGGAGATATGAGCGATTTTGTGAAGGTCGTTTTTCAGATTTGAAATTTTAAAAGCTCAAAATGACAAGTGACAGATTTTGCAGCTAGAATGACAGGTGACAGATTTGGAGCTATCAGGCAGTTCTACTTAGGTTAAATAGATTGAATTAGATGAATTTAAACTAAGAGCTTTGGTT
This sequence comes from Ambystoma mexicanum, assembly GCF_040938575.1. Classification (NCBI taxonomy): domain Eukaryota; kingdom Metazoa; phylum Chordata; class Amphibia; order Caudata; family Ambystomatidae; genus Ambystoma; species Ambystoma mexicanum. Next base: position 136,306,141 of record NC_090928.1, read on the forward strand.
TGGTACAGTTTGGCGGTACTCACAAGAGATTTTAAACAGGAAGGCGGCTTTGTCACGATCTGGTCAACAGGTCTGGACTTCGGACGGTCTCTGGGCCCAGCGTCTGGTCTCTGGAACTGCTCACAGCATCGGGGTCAGCACTCTGGATACAATGGCCTGGTCTCTGCTAGGCACCGGTTCTCTGGGTCGGGTCCTGCCTTCTCTTTGGATATTTCTGTCACCGGGTTCTTGCAAAAGTTCTTGGCAAAATTCAGACGGCGTCAGCCGGCTGTCTGAAGAGTTCAGTTGCAAAAAGATTTTTAGGCCTGCTGACAAATACTCTTGCTGGCAGTGACCTTTTTGGTTAAGGTTCTGAAGTCTCTGTTTATCTTGGAGTCTAAGTGTTGGCTCTTTGAAGTTTGATGGAGGTAAGTATGGATTTTTCCGGCAGAGCTTCCAGCGGCAGATGGAATTGAAGGTCTCTACCTAAGTTTCAGTGGTCCATTTATATGTTCTGCAAGTGGGTGTGTGTGTTGGTCATAACTAAACTTGCCCCTCTCCCTTGGCATTGGTCAAATTTCCATTCCTCACTTGATTGGGGAAGGAACTGTGAGTCAGAGTGATGTCATTTTATGGCTTGCAGATAGGACACTCCCCTGTCAGATTGCACATATTCTATATTTGATAACAAAAGACATATTTCACAGTTACACAGTTGCTTGAAATTACATATACATGGTGTGGCTGAATTTAGCCATGTCTCTGTCCAAATCTGCTGTTTCTAAGAGCTTGCATTCAGAAATGGCACATAATTGACTTTTTAACTGATTTTTCAATTTCTGACATTGACCCAACTTTACATACATGTGCGCAGGGAGTATGGACATTAACTGATGAAGTTTCAGATTTTTAACATGCATACATTTAGAGTAATATCCACTTTTCCGCTAACACCCCCCTGAACATACCACCGGTTCTAAAAACCTCTTAAACTGTGGGCAGAAAAATCACAAGAATTATGGTATAATTTATAAAATTTTCACATATCCGCACCATGAGTTATTCATCTTTTTCTAAACAATATTCTGGCTACAAAGGGGTGTGGTTTCCCAGGTCACATGGTGGAAATACTGGTTTATCCAGTTCTGCCAAGCCAGCTTGCTCTCACAGGCACTGCCCCTACCAGCTTCTGCCAAGAGGAAGCTACATTTTACGACCGCTGTAATAAAACCTTTGCCTGAGTCAAGACAGGCTTTGTTCAGAGCTCCTGTAGAGCACAGGTAATTCAATTATCAGATAGATGGCATATCCTTAGTGTGGCCAGCAAAAGGCAGATGGGCCTGGGAACACAGTTGTGACTCAAGTTTCACTCCTGATGGGGGTAGTTGCCAGGCAGAATCAAGTTCCTTAAGCCAGACTTTCAGCTAACTGTCATGTTTTTTGTTGCTTTTTAAATTAACTTGCAATTTTACACATGCAGCTAGAATGCTGATTCTAAGTTTAAACTATGACATTTAAACAATTGCAAAGGCATGTGACACCAAACATAGGTCACTCATTTAATCTAAACATTTTCGATTTTAGTGTCTTTAAATCCAGTGCAACTTAAACTGCTGACTCCATAGCAGTTTTGTTATAAGCATTGTTTTGGGCTCTTCATTTCCCAGATTTTGTAAGCACACAAAACTCCATTCTGCCAAATGTCTGCTGGTGTTCAGTGAATATTTTGCACATGTTGCAATGTTTGAAAATAGGCATTTTGAGCCTGCCTTCAGAGAAACACAGGGTGGTTTTAAAACGCCGGCTTTTGGATAGTGGTGAGTACTGGTACTGCACCCATTTTTGTGATTTAAGAAATGAATTCCCCACAATTCTAGGTTGCATTTGGCAATCAGCATTGCCATTCCCAATGGTTTCAGACTACTGTGCGGGTAGTCCAATGGTGGTTTTAAAGCGCTTTGAAGCTAACCGGCGCTACTGTTTTTCCTTTGGCAACCCATTTCCCTCATGGCAACCCGGCCTTTCATTCTCGCACTGGTGGGTGGCAAGTGAGGCAACCATTTTGGTGTGCGCACAAACTGCGCAGCTTTCCTGGATTTCGGCGCACATGTGGGTTTTCCGCCATCTTGAATTTTCTAAGCCCACAGCACCAAATGTTGTGGCATGATAGCTTAAACGTGTGTCAGGACACCCAACAGATAAGCTCAGGGATCAGGGGCAGAGGAGAACGATTCTTAATCGTTATTTGATTTAGGGCGCGATAGTCTATACATGTTCTAAGGTCGCCCTCTTTTTTCGGCACGAAGAACAGAGCTGAGGAGACAGGAGACTTGGACGGGCGAATAAAACCATTGGCTAGGTACTGATCTAAATACTGATGCAAATGTAGGTTCTCAGGTTCCGTAAGAGCATAAATCCTACTACAAGGTAGTTGAGCATTGGGTACCAGATCGATTTGGCAATCATAAGACCGATGGGGAGGTAACGTGTTAGCCTGTTCCTTCTGAAAAAGTCTTGGAATTCTTGGTATTCTGACGGTAGCTGTACAGGGGTGGAAGTTGCTGAGGCTAGACCCATAACTGGATTTCTTGGGTAACAAGTTGGTTCACAATCAGGAAAACTTATCTTCTTTGCTCGCCAGTCAATTCTGGGATTATGTGTTTCTAACCAAGGAATTCCAAGAATTACTTGAAATTGTGGGGCCTTGATCACATCAAACACGATTGCTTCCCGATGTCCATCCTGACCCACCAGTGTCATTTCAACAGTGGAATGCGTTACAGGCCCTGATGCTATTTCGGTTCCATCTACTGTAGTAATGACATCTTGGGTTACTTTCGGGCAGAGAGGGAGCTTAATCCTGGAAGCCAATTCACGGTCTATGTAATTTCCAATAGCTCCACTGTCGATGTATGCTTTTATAGCATGCAACAGCTGAGGCTGTTTTGGGTCCACGAGCACCATTGGCATGACAAAATGCGAGGTCAAAGAGTTTGTTTTCAAGCTCGGCAAGCGGACCCCTACGATTGTCGGGCTAGGTCGTTTCCCGAATCAGGTGACAATAAATCGTTATCTGTGGCTCCAACCACCTTCTTAGGTGGTTTAACCGGACAATTTCGAAGAAAGTGACCGGAAGTCCCGCAATACAGGCAAAGTTGCATTTGCCGCCTTCTCTCTCGTTCCTTCTGTGTTAATGGTCCTTTAACACCGCAGATTTGCATAGGTTCGGATACGTCGGTACTCTTGGAGTTAGCGTGGGTTTTGATCGGTACTCGGGTTTCGTACTTGAACCGATCTGCTTTTCTATTTTGAAGTCTGTGATCAAGTTGAACCACCAAGTCTATGTAGTCTGCGCAGACCTGGGGTGGATCTACTATCTGAGCTAGAACATCCTTAAGCTCTCCGCGCAGGCCTCGATGAAACAATGTGATCCTTTTGTTTTCTGGCCATCCAGTTTCCACAACCAGTCTATTAAAGGTGGCAACGTAGGACAGAAGATCCTGATTACCTTGTCGTAAGGATAGCAGTTCGTTATCAAGGGTCTGTCCTTGAGAGTGTCGAGCAAACAATCTTTCCATGCTGGCCTGGAAACCCTGAAAATTCTGGAGAATGGGATCATCCTGATTTACCAATGGAATAGACCAATCGGCAGCACTGCCACTGAGGTAAGATAGTATAAAGGCTACCTTGGTCTGGTCGTTAGGGAAGGCCCCGGGTCTGCATAGAAAGTGTAAACGACATTGGTTCATAAAGACGGCATATTTCTTGGGATCCCCCGCAAAACGTTCAGGCGGGGCCAAAGGCATGTGTCCAGGTAGATTGATTTGTACCGGGTTATTCAAACCCATTGATGTGGAAGTATCTCCGGAATTAGGTAAAGGAGTGTGCCCTGCCTGGGCCTGCAATAACCTTTTGGCCAGGTCCACTGTTCTTTCCTTGGATAGGATCAGTTCTCTTTTGAGAGCGTTAGTCTCCTGGCGGGATGAGTGCACTTCTGCCCGTAATTCCCCCAAAAGCTGGGCCAGCTGATCTGTCTCGGAAGTCTTCATAGCGCCCGGGTGGGAAATTGTGGGTAGGCTTTGCGTTCTGTCACGCTCACCTGATTCCCACGGAGGCGCAGGTCTGGCTTCGAGTGCTGATGCTTCTTCTATGGTGAAGCGCAGGACTCTGAAGATGGCTCACTGGCTCGCAGGAATATTCCCCTGTGCGTGAAAAGGGAGTATTACCTACTGACGGAATAATGCTCAAGCCTCCCACTGCCTTCCAACCCTCCACGGTACCCTTCCTCGATTCCCCGTGAAGTCTCACCTTAGGGTCTGGAAGGATGAGTTCTCCATCCTGCTTCTGATGCAGGGGCGCGTTGAAACCCAGTTACTTCACTGGATTGAGGTTTGATGGGAGTTCAAATAAGCTTGACTATTCAGGTAAGGCGCTGTAAGAGTTCTGTAGCAAGTTCAAAAGTTCAAGCTTAATAATAATGTTCATTGTCTTATTGCAGCAAGCGCTAACGCTTATGTCTTTTTCCCCTTAGGGGCCGGGGTTCGGAATGCCGGAGATATGGCGCCGACCCGAAGTGAAACGTGCAGTTCCAGTAAATGACAGGTAAGTTCTGGATGAGCGTTCGGGTAATGTCTTTGCATTCGCTCATTCAATGTCTTTGTCTTTTTTCCCCATAGGGTCCGGGGTCCGGAATGCCAAGAAGCGGCAGGACCCGAAATGAAATGGGAATGACCCAACAGGTAAGTCTTAGAAGGAAACTGAGCTTTTCCTATTCCCTTCCTTCTCTCACCTTGTGTTCTTGTCTTTTTCTCTCTAGGCTCTGGGAAGTGGCTGCGGATCCGGATGATCGCTGCTGAAGATGGAGGTGCCCAGGAAAGGTGAGTGAAATGCAGCGCTGCAGCGATCGAAGCGAAATGCTTTTAAAATGATGTCTTCTCTTTCAGGATCTTCGGTGTGAAGTTTCGGTGATGCAGCTTTAGCAGGTAAGGTCTTCTTTCTCTCCAATTCTTTCTTAGCAGGTGACCCAGGATGCTGACAGGCGTGGCTGAAGTCCAGAAGCAGGAGCTGACATGGTGAGCGCCCAGCTGCGAGGAGCAGAACAACGCGAAGCGTGAGTTGCTGATCGGGCGTGGTTTAAATAGCTTTGGAAGAAGTTCCAGGTATGTATCCTTCCACCGATCAGGTATGTACCCTTCCCCGACCACACCCAGGGGAAAGAAGTTCCACAGGTAAAGTAGTTCCATTCAGGCCTCAAGAGGGCCTGGATGTAGCAGCATGGTCTGCATCAGGTAAGTGCACCTTAAAACACTTGAACACATGTCTAGCTTTATGAGCCTGGCGCCTAAGGCGCCAGGACAAGGGTCCAACATGAGCCTGGCGCCTAAGGCGCCAGGACTGTGTCCAAAGGGCCCCAGCTTGGGCCCGCTGGCATTTCCCTGGGGGAAATGATGCCTGCCTCTGGGGTTGCTGGGTCGGACCTGGCTCCTTGGAGGTAGGCATCATGACAGTCATGCCCTAAGTGTAACCAATGGGCTAAGAGCCAATCCCATAAAGGTCCATTCCTTTAACACCAACTCCTCTTTCTTTGCTGCTGACACCACAACTAAGTCACACCTCCTAGTTGTAGCCTTAGAGAAAGTTATATGGTGTTACTTTGTTTCATATTAATATAGTATTTGCATTTGTAACTGCATTGTATGGTATAATTTGACGTTCGCTTCACTTGCAGTGTATTTCATTAAGCATTCGCTTTATCAGCGTTTGTTCGCTTTGTCAGCGTTTGCCTCCGGACACCGTGTTACATTGTGGCAACGTTCCTTTTGGAATGTGTCAGTCTCTGTGTTGGTCTTTGATGCAACGTGGCGTGTCTGCCGTTTTCTTTCCTTTCTTTTCCCCTCAGGGCTGCTAACACGCGTCGCCTGTCTCACATTACAGCAGGCGGCAACGTGCTTAATTGGTTTTCTCCTTTGGAGAAGTTTGTTGATATTGCGTGGCACGCGACCCTGTGAGGGCCTGCGTACCGTTCCTTTCTCTGCTTCATGAGAGATGCACTAGGCTTCTTGCCGGCGCTCGTCGCTTCTGTTGATTCATTGTTACTAGTTCATTTTATTTCATTTTTTTTTTTTACTAGTTGCACTTGTGTGTGTTCATTCACAATACGCTGCTCGCGTTCAGAGCCATTGGTCATGCAGGTAAAGCTTGTTTTCCCTCAGTGAAGTTGTCACCAGTTGGTGTGCATGTTTAATAGCCTGCTCGGCTGCATTTATTAAGTTTGCATATAAAATAGTCTGCTCGGCTGTATTTTGTTTCAGTGGCTGTGCTGAAGGCTCTATTTGTGACAAGTTAATTTCATTGCTTTATTAATAGATATATCATTTTGGTGCTGTCATGGACAATAATATGGTTAGGTCAGGGGAGAGTGTAGGTGACCAGTCTTTTTAGCACCCTTCAGTGGCACAGGCCATCCAGTCCTCATTGGACTCTGGCTTATTTGGACTCAATAATACCCTAGCTTCAGCTTTTGATAGGCTGATTAATCGCATGGCGACATTTCACCCTTCCCAGGAAACAGGTCCCTCTGTCAAAGTCCAGTCCCCTAGAAAATGTACGAGAAAAACTAAACATGTTCAAGGACAACTCAGTCCTTCCCCTGTCCCGTCCCCTGATTCTTCCCCTAGGAGAGGTTAGAACCGCAGGTGGGACGAGTCCCAGCAACCCCTCTCCTCGACCCCTTGGCCAGCCGCATCGCAACTTCCTCCTGCTGCACTACCTATTACAATTTCCACCTCTGATAGTTCAGAGGATTCAGATTCGCCTCCTAAAAGGCATAAGAGGAAAGTGTCCCCTGCCCCTCCATAAAAAGGGCCAGTTCTGGATATCAATGGTGTGCCATTCTTTGACCCTGCCCTCATCCTATACCCTAGGTCGGCCGAGTGGCATCCTTCAGAGGAAGTTTCTTCATTTTTAGAATTTTGGATTAGGCGTCCCCTACCAAAGGGAGACAGAAATAAGTTGCGGCTGAGTGCCCTAGGCCTGTCTTTTCTGACAAAGTGGCTTGTAGACCTGAGATAGATCAGTCTATGGCTGTTTTTCTTGCTCAAAAAGGGAAAGACCCCAAGAAAGGGGTGGACAAGGCTTGGCGGAGCTGCCAATATAAGCTGTTGTATGTCTTGGGTCCAGTGACACATATTTTTGAACTGGCTGAGGAGGCGGCATCCTCTAATACCCCGGTGGACGTGGATATCTTGATGGGATGGATCCAAAGGATGGTTTGCCTGCTCGGCAATGCAAATGCATCTCTCTCCAAGGAGAGGCGTAAGTCCTTACTTATGAGGCTAGACCCTAAATTGGCGGAGATGTCTGAAAGAGAAGGGGGTCCTTCGGCCCAAGGCAATTTGTTTGGAGATCGATTTTTGAAGGATCTTTCTGCTTATGTTCATACATTCACAGCTCTGGATAAGCCTCAGACCAACATTAAAAAAGTGTTTGCGCCTAGGGTTTTCCCCAAGGCCGGGCGAGGTAGAGCGCGCTCCTCCGGTAGTCTCTCCCAGGGCCCCTCGCGTCTCCATCAGTAGGCGCACATAATTCCTCCTCTGCTCGGGGAGTGAATACCCAATTTTTCCCTCAACAAAACTGCAGTTGGAGAAGTCGTGCAGGAAGAGGTGTCGGGAGGTCAAGAGGAACATCAGGTACTTTCTCATGTGTTAAAAATGTTTTCCCACAAAGATCTAGGGAGCAGGTTGGCCAGGTTCCTCCCACAGTGGGAATCCCTCAACTCGGATCCTTGGGTATTGCAGACAGTTCAGGGGTTTCGCATAGAGTTTTTTTCCCCTCCTTGCCAGTTCTCCTATCCCCGCCCAGTGGTGCTCAACGAGGTCAAATAGTCTCTAATAGATGTGGAGGTAAAGGACCTCATTTCCAAGGGAACGGTAGTCCTGGCCTCTTACACGGCCTCTCAGTTTCTGAGTACCATTTTCCTAGTTCCAAAACCAGATGAAGGGTTTCACCCAGTCATAAACCTGAAGGCCCTCAATTCTTTTGTAGTATACCACCACTTCAAGATTGATGGAATCCATCTTCTCAGGGACACCCTTCTTCCAGCAGACTGGATGATCAAGTTGGATCTCAAGGATGCCTACCTAGTAGTTCCTGTGTTCCCTCCTCACCCAGAGTTCCTTCAGTTTCAGTGGGGGAGTCGGGTTTGGCAGTTTGCCTCCCTTCCGTTTGGCCTGTGGTCAGCCCCATGGTGCTTCACCAAATTAATGAAGCCTGGTCCAAGGGGATTCGGATCATCATATATCTTGACGACATGCTCCTGTTAGCCCAGAGTCCTCAGAATCTGTGCTCTCATCTGGAGTTTATGGTGACCCTTCTACAGAGCCTAGGTTTTGTGTTAAATGTCAAGAAGTCCATATTGAAGCCTACGCAATGTATCCAGTTTCTGGGCTTCAATATAGATTCAAAGCTTTGCATCCTTCTTCTCCCAGACAGCAGACTGTCCAAGATAAGGAAGGAGATTCGACATATCCTCAGGAAGGACAGGATCTCTCTCAGGCAGTTGGCCAGGGTAGTGGGGATGTTGTCAGCATCCATTCAGGCTATCTTTCCAGCCCCGCTACACTACAGAGTGTTACAGCGTCTGAAGGCAAGACATCTGCGCAGATGTCTGTCTTACTCTCAGGTAGTGGTGTTGTCCCCAGAAGCCAGGTTGGAGCTCCTTTGGTGGCTCAGGCACATGGATGCCTGGAATGGGAGAGCAATTTTTGGTCCCTCTCCGGATGTTGTTCTAGAGTCTGATGCCAGCAGAGCGGGCTGTAGAGCCAGGTTGGGTCAGGTTTCCACAGGGGGGGAAATGGTCCGAATTGGTGAAAGAGCTCCACATCAACTGTCTAGAGTTGTTGGCGAGGTCCTTTGCAGTCCGAAGTCTTCTCAAGGATCAGGGAATCGTTGTGTCCTCCTCCACATGGACAATGTCTCGGCGGTGAGATATGTCAATCATTTGGGAGGTACCACGTCCAAGGTCCTAGCAGATCTGGCAAGGGATTTTTGGCATTTTTGCCTGGACCAGAATATTGTGTTAAAGGCGGAATACCTTCCGGGGATCAGCAACAAGGTAGCAGATTTGTTCTGACTTGAGTGTCGTGTAGACTGATGAGACCTCCGTCCCCAAGTGACGTACAGGGGAACTAAAAGAAACCCGCTGTACGACCTTTGAGGCCACAGGTGGGAGATGGCTTCCCGGATCCACGGAACCTCTGGAACACCGATGCTGCTGTCAAAGAGGAACGAGGTTAAGTACCAGGCAAGTACAATACAATAAAGTAAGCCAAAAGGGTATAAGGTCTTACCTATCGGGTGTTAGAAAAACCCAGGAAACCTAGTAGAGGTTCGAGACTCAGATGATGCGGCGGTCCCTGGAAGAGTAGAACCGTAGGTTAGCGTGGATGTAGGATCAGCCACCTGTAGGAATGAAGGCGTGACTTGAATCCCCAGAGGGGAAAGGGGTTGGAGTTCAGTGAGGTACCAAAGGATGATCCAAAGACAAGTCAGGAGATAGTCCAAAATCCGGCAACAGGTAAACAGTTCCAAGCAAAGGTACAAAGGGGTATCCGAAGGAGTCCGAGGTAGAGTTCTGTGATCAAAGGCAAGGTGAAGCAATAGGTAACGCCAAACAGGGTCTGAAGACAGCTGAGAAGCAATGAGTGTTCTGTCTCTCAGACCTTTATACTGTGCGTCTCTGGGTCATGTGACGCCGCTGGATCATGTGACGTCCACCAAGGTCACGTGAGGAGAGCCAATCGGGATCACGTGATCGACGTGGAGACGTAACACCGCCCCTTCTGCTATACGTTCTCCAAGGCAATTGCCAATGCAGAAAGGGTTGCAATCGAGACCGTACACCATAGCTGGTACGGAGTTTTTGGTTCTCTGGGTTCACCGAATCATTCGAGCCTCGAACCGTGGGAGGAGATGTTGGGGAAATGTAAGCAGTGTTCTGGTGTGTAGTGGACTGGTGTGTAGAGGACTGGTGTGCAGGGGATCGCCTAACAGATTGGAACTCCAGGCATCTGCAGGACAGAAGCGACTGGGTGTTAGACAGGGATCTCTTTGCCAAGATAGAGTGTCTATGGGGTCTGTTTGCAGTGGATCTGTTTGCCTCGAGGCTAAACTGTCAGGTTCCCAGGTTCTACAGTTGGAGACCAGATCCTGGCATTCTAGCTACCGATGCGTTCCTCCAAGATTGATCGGGTCAGAGGGTGTATGCTTTCCCTCCTTTTGCAACGATAGCCAGGGTATTGGTTCAGGTTCGCAGGCAGGAAGCCACGGTAGTGATATTAACCCCCTTTTGGCCTTCTCAAATTTGGTTCCCAGCTCTTCTGGAGCTGGCGGTGGACGTTCCTCGTCTTTTTCCTCTTTATCCCCAGTTACTGATAGGTCTGGGAGGGCTCCCTCACGAGCTGGTCCTTCAGGGGCAACTCTCCCTTATGGCTTGGAAGATTTCAGCTCTTCCTGGTGCTTCCTAGGACTTTCGCAGGGCTCTGTGTCAGTCATCAGGGACTCCTGGGCCCCCAAAACTAAGCTGCGATACTCTTCAGCATGGAACCGCTGGGTTAGCTGGTGTGTGGTTAGGCACCTCTATCCCGTTTCTGCCCCTCCTGTAGAGGTGGTTAATTTTCTGGTGGATTTGTTTAAGGAAGGCAAAGCCTATAGGACTATTAATGGTTTGCGGTCTGCTATTTCAGCGGGGCACCTTTTGTTTAAAGGGGAACCGGTAGGTAGGCATTTTTTGGTGTGTAGAGCCCTTAAATCTATTTGTATCAAGGTTCCTCTGAAACCGAAGTATTCGGTTCTTTGGGATGTTAATATGGTTCTAGTTCTCTTCCGATCCTGGTTGCCTAATGAGGGTCTGTCCTTACAACAGTTATTTTCCAAACTAGCGATGTTGTTTTGTTTGGTGTCTATTAAGAGAGTATCTGATATCAGAGCATTGGATGTGGACAATAGGATGTTTACCCCTCAAGGGGTTACCTTCTTTATTTCACGAAGGACTAAATGTATGACTTCCTCAATATCCTATCCAGCCTTTCCAGAAGACAGTAAATAGTGTGTTATCACGTGTTTGAAATGTTTTGAGTTAAAAACTGAAAGTCTGAGGCCTCAGAATACCTCTCAGCTGCTGATTTCCTACAGGAAGCCCCATAAGCCAGTATCCCCTTCAACTTTAGCCAGGTGGTAACACTCGGAATGGGGAACAACTTGCCAAAACGCGCAATGGCCTCTAAAGCCGCTTTCCTGGGCGGCATTCTGGAGCAGATTCTTAAAGCAGCTGATTGGTCAAGGGAGTCAACTTTCAAAATGTTTGATCATAAACATATTGCTCATGTTGCTATTGATGTTCTGCAAGGGCTTTGAACTTGCATAATACGAGCGTCCTGTCTTGCCATAGAATACCTAATCCCCCACACTAGCGTGAGAAGGGGGTTTAGATTGTATTAAAGACAAGGAGGTGAATATTATTCCTCCCGCCCACACTTACTGGTTTTTTGATTATTTTTCAGCTTTCGGGTGAGAGGCCCTGGTCGAAAGGAGATGGGTTTCAGTTCAATTTGCGGAAGAGTTCAAGTTCCGCCTGTTTTCAGTTGGATCATCGCTCCTCGTGCTACACGGATGGTTTCTGCAGTGGACGTCCGAGGAAGAAGAGCGACAGAAAGAGGAGTTGGTGTTAAAGGAATGGACCTTAATGGGATTGGCTCTTAGCCCCTTTTGGATTGGAATGTTTTACATTGCACTGTTGGAACTGTTATGAGTTCATATTTCAGAAAAGTTTTATTACAAAAATGTTTTCTTCTTTGCTGCTGTGATGTCAGAGTAAAGATTGTTATGCATTATATTCACCTCCTTGTCTTTCATAGAATCTAAACCCTCTTATCATGCTAGTGTGGGGTATTAGGTATTGATCAATGACTCTAAAACTGTGAAAATCAGAAATGTAGTGCCTTATAGAAAAGCGCTTTGAAGAAGCGATCTATTTTGTGGGGTCAGAATGTCATGCACAGTAGAGAATATGTCAAATAATACATGTTTATCATAAGTAATTGGTCGGCCATTTTTGAGTGGGACAAAAGTCGGGCAAATTCTCAATCAAACTCTAGGATGGATTCTAGATACGAAATGAACGATTTTTGCTAAATCATGATGACATCAATGGATATCAGTTTTATAGAAGTTCATGCAGAGTCCACTGGTGTAGAATGCGACAGATAAAACCTGTTTAGACTGGGTCTGAGTGACTGTTAAGGCAACCAACCAGGGGTTGGAAAATGGGTTGTCTTCAAATACCAAAGCCAATCAGGATGTCTCATGATGATCATTGCATTACCTCACTTTTTAAAAGAGTATAAAAGGGGGTGAGAGACAGGGAGAATTGGAAGTTCCAGATTGTTCTTCAGAATGCTGTTTGATGGGTCCTGCTCTGCTACAAAGAATACAATTATGTCTTTGAAAACCAGCCTTAGTGTCCTGATGTACTTCAACCTCCTTTTCCTGGTCCCAGGGTGCCAAGATCCACTGAAGGTGTTGGGACCTGCTGTATATTTGATGAGCCATAGCCAGGAGTCCTAAGCTTCAGGACTACAAATCTGGAAGAACAGGTACATGCTCACATGCTATCAGGACAGAGAGGGAGAGAGGGGGGGGAGGTGTGTGTGTGTGAGAGAGAGAGAGAGAGAGAGAGAGAGAGAGAGAGATGGGAGGGCACACTGCAGGTGCCCTGAGATCACTAAAGAAAATTTGAGGACATTTGCAGACAAAAGCGGAAATAATGTGTCTAAAATCACACATGTTGAGAGAAGTGTAGCTGAGAAATGTGTTTATGTTTTTGTGTGCAATATGTGGCAAAAGACAGACCAAGGTACTAGTAGATGTTACTTGAACTAGGCACAGTAAATAATTTTGGGAAAACACAGAAATAAATGAGGAAAAATGTAGTGTTTTGAAATTTATTTGAGATACATGAGAAAATTGGGAGCAGTGAGTATTGAAGAATGTGCTTGCAAGTCATGCCACCATGGGCAAGGCATTCCTGTACATGCACTCACACGGGAGAGGATGTAAATATGTATCCACACACATTCAAGCATGCACATATGTGCACATGTGCACTTGTGATTTTATGGGGGTATAGGCAATCATTACAGTACAGACAAATGCATTCCTGCACGCATACACACACATACACACACACATATAGGATGTTTTTGTATTTCTATAATGCAAGAACAGGAACAGTAAATATATTTTACCGCGGTAATAGAAAAAAACGGTTTGAAGTAGATATGAAAGCATTTCGGGAACAAATAGGAGTGCTGGTGAGATCGCTAGAGAGGAATGCAACAGTATCACAAATTCTGGGCAGCCTTGAGGGAAGTCTGCGAAAGTCAAAGGCTGGCTAAGAGATAAAGCAAGTTGGGAATGCGGAAATCAGTGGCGCACCCTGGGCAAATAATTAAGCGTCAGGCGAGTTAAAGAAGGGGTGGGTGTATGCTCAGAAGCAAAGGAAACAGATTTTAAAGGAAGAAATTATTCGCAGAAAAAAACTAGATAGATTTCAGGAAATAAGTGGAATGATGAATGTGCAAACAGGGCTAATCAGAAGAATCCTGTGCATTAAATATATGAGATGACAGACTGCACAGTGCACATACATATGAAAACTAAGAAAATGCAAGATGGACACATTTAAAATATGAGAGGCTTGTTCTGCCTCAAGCATAGAGTCTAGTCTATGGACAGGTTGATTTAAAATAGAGATTAAAATGGTGAGAGTCACACGAGTTGGGGACAGGATATGTAAGTCCAGGACAGAGCAACCTTCCGTGGGAAGTGACCCATGTGACCCTGAAGTGTGTCTTTTCAATGGATGAGGGAATAAGATGGTCGGATTTAGACCTAAACATATTTCGGGCATCAGAATCATTGACGTGGCAAAAATCGACCTAAAGAGTGGTCCCATGGTTAGAGGGGGGACTCGCCACCTTAAGTGAGCAGGCTAAGGTCACTGCCAGGTAGAAGGTGGAGCGGAACCAGCGGAACTCAGTTTAAAAAATGTACATCATTTGGATGGAACAAATAAATACATAATTAAATAAAAAATGTATGAAAGGAAAAATGAATGAAGAAATGATTGGATGAATGAAGGAATGGACATTAAATCAACAGGGAGCATAAAAAGATGCAAACATTCACATTTGAAAAATAAACAGCATCAATATTGATTAAAAGCAAACATTGAAAAAGTTGTGCAGTGTAATAAAAAAGAATTATGGAATTAATGGAGAACCAAAAAGGGGTATGGTTGACCAAAATTGGGTTAACCGTACAAGAATGATTTTGAACAAAGCCAAGTCAAGAGAACATACACATGGTAAGTAAAATATAATTTATTGAGTGTATGTAACGATGTTGGTTTATGTTATAGATTAAGATCATGGACCTTTCTTGAAGACAGGAGGAACGTCTGCATGGCCTTAAATAGGGGAAGAGACAGTGGCCCTCATTACGACCCAGGCGGTAAGGGGTTTACGCCGGCGTAAACAGCGCCGACCCTTACCGCCTGAGTACGAGTTCCCTTAGCGCCATGCCGGATTTAACACCTGCTTTTAGCAGGTGTTAAAATCCATGGCGCTAAGGGACCATGGAGTTAATTACGCCACCGTAATTTACGGTGGCGTAATTAACGCCTTCCCCACTCCCATTATGCCCTATGGGGCAAAAATGGGAATGGGGAAGGGTAAATGGGGATTGGGGACTTACCGCCCCGCCAAGGTCGGAATGGGGCGGTAAGTCCGCCAACCACCATGGCGGAATTGCAACCTTAGCGGCATGGACCATGGTGCTAATAGCACCATGGTTCTCCGCCAAGGTCGTAATGAGGGCCAGTATATTATGGCACAGGTAAGTGTTAGCGAATAGGGAAAAAAGAAAAAAGAGGTAAGTACTTGTTCACACCATAAGGTGTGAACACACTGATGATCATTATTAGTAGTAAGAGGACCCAGGTGAGTAACAGAAAAAGAGGCAATAAAGACATAGGGCCTCATTACGAGTCACCTAGTCTGGAAATAACGGTGGCGGTAAACCCACCGCCACCATTGTTTCCGGACCGGGTGATCTCAAGTTCTGCAGGCGGGAGGTGTCATTCCTGCAGGCGGACGTGGAAACACCGGCACCATCACGAGATGGTGCCAGTGTTTCCACTTCCCCATTCCCATTGAGTCCTATAGGACTCAATGGGAATGGGGATTTACCGAATTCCGCCTCCGGAATTCCCGGGTCACCGGGGTCGTAATGCCCCGGTAATTCCGAGAATCATGTAAATATATGTGAATAGAGTAGCTTATAGATGCAACCATGGTCACCTGGACAACGCAGGACGTAGAAGACGTCAAATAAAAGGTGGGTAACCTTTTTTAATTTTGATAGTTGGCAGGATGCCAGCAAAGGTAGAATGGGCAAACAATGTAGTTTCATGATAAACATGAGAAGGCACAAAGTAAGAAATTGAAGCCATAGTCTAGAAAAATAGGTGTTAGCTAGATTGGTATAGTGCGGTAAGGAGGAAATAATGTGGAGCAAGGTGTTTATTGTGTCTCAAACAGGATGAAAGGACAGCACAGAAGGGAAATGACCACGGTCCAACGCGATTGGAAGGAAGATGGCAAAGGAGAAGCAGGAAGCACTTTCTGCAAAGCAGGAAGCACATGTAGCAAAGCAGAATGAAGTATGTACAGCAGAGCAGATGGAGACCATTCAGATGAGCTGGAAAAAAAACCAAAACAGGTTGAAATGTGTATAGGCCCAATGAAACTTATTGCGATTATTTTGTGCACCAACGAGTGAGGGAAAGCCGATGAGTTAAATGGGCTGTAAAAGCCAGAAACAAGCCTAGTTAACATTTTTTTGTTAGCAGCAAGGAGAAGGAATTTATGTTAGGAAGAAGCTTGACCCCCTTGCCAGTCCCTGAATGACTTTTGTCTCTATTTTGATTTTCAACAGACAACAGGGATCCCTGCCAGTGCTGTCCTCTTCTGCTACGGATGCGCCTAGGAGATGGAGAAGACGACAACATGGCATTTTAATTGTTGTTTTAGAAAAAAATGTGTTTGTCATGTGATATGTTGAGCACCTCTACATCTGAGAATGTCGATCTAGAGGGAAAATGAAAAAGTCCCCTGAAGGGACAAATAATGTGTGTAAAAAGAAGCCCATGAGACATAAGGGCAAACAGAAGTATCTATTGCCTAAAAAATAGAGGCAACTGAATATGTTTATTGTAAACAAACCAGGTCCCAGCAAGCGGACAGCATACAATAAGTAAAAGTGACTATGTACAAAAAAAGGAAAGGAGTAATAGCTTTGGTATATAAAGAACCAAAATTAATGTTGTAGTTTTTTTTTTTTTAGGAGGCAGGGAGTTTCAGAAAATAAGACAATGAAGTTTGTTTTGGAGGAAGGAGTGTGTGACAGACACATAAGAGTAGATTTCTAAGGGTTGGGTGAAAAAGTGTGATGATAGAGACATACTTATTTTTTAAAGGAAACTCGTTCAGCTTTCTATCACAGATGGACAACGAGGGACCTATATAACTCAGAAAATTGGCAGTACATGAGCCTATGAGCAGAGAGAAGGGTCAAGGGACCTAACCAGATGCCCATGCACAAATGTTTCTGCTGTGCAATTTTGACAGCAGACAAACTTTCTGTGAAAAATTACCATATCCTTGGAGCCCCCAAGAAGTGGCCGAATGCCCTCATGCTTATAACGTCATGAAAAAGATATTGAAAATTGGACCAAAGTGGCCTATGCACTGAAAGGCTCAGACATTTGCTGCCAAGCCAAGATGAGTCGGATGGAAGAGATGTTCGTCCATGACAGATGTGGATGGGGAACAAGGACATTTTGTGAAATGGGAGTGGCAGAAAGAATGTGGAGTATGAGCCACAATGTTAACAATGTGTACAGAAAATGGGCTGGCGGGTTACCTCAATGTGTGACTATCTCTTAAGTCTCATAGTGGCTGTAAAATTATCTGAGGCATATAGTTAGTCTAAAGTTAATTGGGTATTGAAGGTGGGAATCAGATAAAAGTAAAGAAAGGTAGTCTTTAGGGACACATGCATGTTTAGACTAGGAGAGTATAATGTGTTAATACTGACATTGTAGAAATGTGTTAGGATACCTCCCAGGTTGAAATATATTGTTTTATAGAAAAGGGTGATTAGGGCAGAGATGTGTAGCTACACTGAAAACTGAGTAGGGTGGACATGGGTGTAGTGGTATGTATTGAGTAAGTGAATAAATGCAATCCAGAGCGGGGAGTGTACACTAGGTGGTCCTACCCTGTTCAAACTGAATGTATTGGAGATAGACCGCCTCCCCCTCAAACCAAATGTTGATAACTTATCGGATTGATCAATTACTCTAGCACTGTGAAAATCAGAAATGTAGTGCCTTATAGAAAAGGGCTTTGAAGAAGCGATCTATTTTGTGGGGTCAGAATGTCATGCACAGTAGAAAATATGTCAACTAGTACATGTTTATCATAAATTACAAAAAATCTAGATTAGAAATTGAGCAGGTACCAAGTTCTGGGTAAAAATAAGTGGGTCAGGCATTTCAAAATTGGTTGGCCATTTTTGAGTGGGACAAAGTCAGGCAAATTCTCAATCACACTCTAAGATGGATGCTAGATACAAAATGGTTGATATTTGCTAAATCATGATGACATCAATGGATAACTTTTTTATAGAAGTTCTTGCAGAGTCCACTGGTGCAAACAGAGACAGATACAACCTGTTTAGACTGGGTCTGAGTGTCAGTTAAGGCAATTAACCAGGGATTGGAAAAGGGGTTGTCTTCAAATACCAAAGCACATCAGGATGTCTCATGATGATCATTGCATTACCTCACTTTTTAAGTTCCAGATTTTTAGTACCTCGGCCAGATTTTTCTTCAGAATGCTGTATGATGGGTCCTGCTCTGCTACAAATAATAAAATGATGTCTTTGAAAACCAGCCTCAGTGTTCTGATGTGCTTTAGTCTCACTTTCCTGGTCCCTGGGTGCCAAGACCCACAGAAGGTGTTGCAACCTTCTGTACACCACAAAATTGCAAATGTGGAGGTAAAGTGGAGCAAAAAGCTGGAGGTAAATCCTCCAATTTACCTCCAATTATCAGTGGATTTCCCACACAGAATTGCTGCTCACGATAAATCTAACAAAAATCCCCAAAGAGTCCTTTGGACCCCACAAATTAGGATTAGGATTTCATAACACCATTTGTAATCACATGGTAATGCCACGGGGATGAGTTGTGAAAATGGTAAATGATTTTGAAAGTAAATCTGTGTATTTACCACCAAACTCAGAATGAGTCCATGTGTGTAGTAATATATAAAGATTCTAAGGCCACAGGCATATGTGTAAATGTGAGAAGTGTGTCTTGAAATTCTCTGCCACTTAACAGCAGGCCCAAACCCACTTAACACAATCTAGAGGATTGGGAGTTTCAAGGGCTTTCACAATTTTTTCTGTCTGCTATGTGCATATTCAAAGAAAATATGTTGCTCTGCCACATATGTGTCTGCACAGCCAAAAGCAGGCATGCCAAACTCCTTTGGCTTCTGTAACTCTCTTAGCTATCTAGTAGCCTTATGTGATAACGGTGGTGTGTTTTCCCAGGTGCATTCCTCATTCGGTTGACTGAGGCTGTAAGAAGAACCAAAACAGTTGCTTCGGCATAAAAACTGCATTAGTAATTCCATGTTACTAATGAAAGAATGGCAACATATTCAGCAACTATGATTGGAGATTTTAAATGGTGTGTGAACAATTGAATCATAAATAGAGAGAAGGTCTAACTTTGTAATTAGAAAAATTACTATATCTTCACACATCACCCTGTGAAGAGACGTGGATCTCTGACTGATTCCAATGACTTTTCTTTTATTTATCCCTCCCTCTTCCCACATCTCCGGGAGGATGGGGCGCCTGTGATTTCTACTCACAAAGACGCAGGCATCTCTGCCTCTTTACCTCAGCTCAATAATTCACTTGTTTAAGAGATATTGGGAAAGAGGGGAGGTTTAGAAAGAGGGAGAGTATGACAATAACATGAGAAAAAGAGTGAAAAGAAGAGGATAGTGGTGTGATGTGGAAAAGGATCAGCGTGGGGATGGAAAGAGATGAATGGAGAAAGGCAGGTAGAGAGGCAGAGAGACATTTTACTGATTTCTGTCCTCATGCTGAGATGGCTCAGAGCTCGCCAAATTCCTCAGCTGCTGGAGGCCATCTGTGGTGAGAAATTAAAAGCATGATTTGACATTTATGATGTTTATTCATAGAGACCACTTTAAACATGTGCACTTTGGTTCTGCACTTCTGTTCAAAATGGTTCTGACCTGCTTTTATTTTTTAATGGGGGTTCCTGCAAGATCCCCTTCTAGACCATATCCAGAGTATCCACCCCTCTCTCACGTACCCTCACATACACGTTTACAAATGCACATACATGTATATGCAATTGATCAATTTCGTCCAAACGTGCACATGTTTAAACAGCTGTTTACAAATAAGTGGTTTGGAATGAAATACACTGTTGTTATTCTGCCTACCTTAGTGAAGGCATCATGGCTGAACCTTTGTCAGTTTTATTTGTGTTTCCATAATCCTTATTATGCTTGGTGATGTGTTCAGTTTAAGGAATAGAGGTAAACACAATTACCTCATAATACTGTTTACTCCTGAAAGAGAATCTGGGAAACGGTGGCCACACCCACTTTTCTTAATCTCTGTGGCTGAAATGTATAAATCTGTGTAAATTCTCTGAAAATGTGATGTTGTCCATCAGCGCTTTCCCAGAATTCTAGAGGCCTCGGAAATGAGCCATTTGCTAGGAAAAGGGCTCAGGACGGAAAATACAGATAAAAATAGCAACACTCAACAGATAAAGCAGGTCCCGTTTGAATATGTCACCTGAAAAATGTTCTCAGGGAGGCAAATTCATTTCCTGATCCCTGAAAATAGTTTCCCAAATATTCTAGGTCGAGTGTTAATTACGACTATAAACTCCAAACCTAGAATATTTGGGAGGCGTGTTTGATTTTACTGAGGGTGTATATTCGGGGAAATGTTGTCCATTTCTGACATTTTCCTATTTTCCTTGATGAGATGTTCACGCAATACCATAAAAGCATGTCTGCAAACATCAGCTAAGATTAGCACCCAGAGAAGAAGCCTGTAAACCTGACAGCCAATCAGTTGCCAGGTCTTCCAATCATTAATCTCTAGCATTGCCCAACCAGACACAGATCCTGATTGCTGTCAGTGGCCCTCATTAGGACCTCGGCGTTAACCAATGGCGCTATTAGCGCCATGGTTAACGCCGGTAACTTACCGACTCCGCCATGGTTAAATGGGGAATTACCACCCCATTCCAAGGTTGTCGGGGTGGTAATTCCCCATTTACCATTGGCCCTTCCCCATTCCCATTTTTGCCCCATAGGGCTCAATGGGAATGGGGAAGGCGGTAAGTACGGTACCGCAAATTGCGGTACCATGATTACCTTCAAAGTACCTTTGCGGATCCCTACTTTAACGGCTGGTCCAGACCAGCTGTTAAGGTCGGGAGCCGCAAAGGGACCTCGTAGTAAGGCGTTAAGGGGTTAACGGCACCGCAACCTTTTACGGCGCTGTTAACCCCTTAACGCCAGGGTCCTAATGAGGGCTAGCATCTGCAAAGCCTGTTTAGGGACATCCCGCTCCCCCTTCCCATAGTGCTTCTTAGCCATGTCATCATGTTTGACATCAGTGAAATGTTCTTTGTGTCTTCGGTGCTTACGGAAGCCACAGTAAGCATACCAAAAATGGAATTAGGGCTTTGCTCACATGGCTGCTAAGAGTCATTTGCTCAGTAGCAATCTTTGAATGTTTTTTTTAAATGTCATCTTTAATTTTTCTTATTTGTGCACCGTTATGTATTTAGCTTATGGAATCGAAGCCCTGCTGCTGGCTGCTTGTAACCTCTAAGCGCAGTGCTAAGCAGTAATAGATTGTTTTCAAGGTCCTAATCCCTTCTTATGGGTCCTCAACTTCTGTCCAGGCCCAAAAATCTGGTTTCCTGGCCCATAACCCTTGTTGTTGCCCAATGGTGCTAGACTTAAAGGCTTAAATATTAGAGAACATATATATTTTCAGTCATATAGTTAGAACGTAATGGTGTGATCTGTTTCATAAGAAGAATTAGTACCTTGCGAGGGCGCAATCAGAATGAAAGAGCAATTCTGATTGGCCCTTGCTGAGTCATTACCAGGCCGGGAATCCCTCTGTCGGGATTCCACTGCCTTTGTCCCCAGTGGGGGGTGTGGCAGCCCCTCAGCAAATGAGGATGCTCAAAGTGGGGCTGCCATTTTCTTTGTATTTTTTTTTGCCAAAACGCTGCAGCGTTTCGGGACAAAAAAAAACTTTTAGTGCTCCGGTCACGCAGATTTTGTGGGCCGAGGTACTAAAAGCTTTATGCCCCTCGCAGTGGGGGCATTACCGACTCTGGTAATGCCCCGGGGCCTTCGTTAAGGCCCTCACTTCGTTTGGGCCTATACCTATGGGCCCCGGTGCATTACCTGAGTCGGTAATGCCCCCACCACTTGGGGCATATTGCTTTATTATTTACTAATTCATAGAGTTCATTGGGGCGTCAAATTCTAGAGCATAGGAAGAAGATTCAACAGATGTTTCCAGTTCTCCCAAATATATATTTGACCTTCACCAAGGGTAAGGCGTCTGACCCATATACTATATCAAAATAATAGTTTGTTGTTGTATTGTGTCAAGGAGTAAAATGTGGATTAAATATTGCTATGCATGTGGAAAATACAACTGTAAATGATTATTTAGAAGGATAAATTGAATTACACATTTATCCTAATTTTACAAATATTTTATATCTAACTAGCATCTACAATTTATGAACATATTCACCATCATGTAGAGAAGCAGGCTGAATTGTCCATTAAATAATAATTATGTTGTATTTATCATTGCTGGATGAACTGGCAATAAATTGTATGTCCGTGAACTGGGGTGTCCAACCCAGCCCTTTAAGACGAGGTAGCAATACGTTGAGATTGATGGGGATGCAGAATATACTCAAACATCAATAACTGACTCAGGAAGTTGGCAAAGTGTAACTGTTTTAATATCAATTATCTAAAACAGGGAGTTACAACGAACATCAACAAATTAGCTCGATGTTCACACTCAATGCATTTCTTCAAAAAAGCAACTTTCATACCAAAAACCAGTCATCATTGACGTCAACCTATGTTGCAAACTACAAAACCTACTTGGGAAAGTGATCGGATTACAGGAAACATCTAGGTATACATTCCATACTTGTTGGGAAGGTGATTGTGTCTCTAACATCAAGTGGGGCAACTAAGCCCTCCCTTAGTGCAGGTCACTACGAACGTCATAAAATCCACGACGTCCCATTGGTTTTGCAAACTATAGGGCTCTCTACTATGTGGCCCTCTATAATTCGTTGGCACCCTTGTACCTCTCTGTAATATTCCACCTACGCAAGCAGCAAGCGGGCTAACACCCAGGTGCTGTTGGGCTGGTCATAACCATAGCTTCCCACCAATTAGCCTGTTATCCATCATCACCATTGCAGTCTGTCCGTCAATTAAGCTTTGAACTTAGCCTTGAGCTCGAGAATATGAGGGAATATAGGCATACTCTGTCTTCTTGGTTTCAATACTGCTCATCCTAGTGTCTATTTTCCTCCAACCACGTGACTGCAGACCATGTTTTCGAGTCTTACTGCATTTAAAATACTATTAAATGATGAACCTCTGATGTCTTCAATGTTCTCACTCCTCACCTAAGACAGGAGTTTTGTTCTTTCACACGTTCTGTAACCATTACTTCGAACATTCAGGCCCAAGGTGGCCTTGACTTCTTGGTGTTGAGCCAGCCAAGCCCTTCCTTGGTTCACCTCCATGGTTAAGTTTTCCGATTTCTAACTGCGACACACTGAAAACCTTCCTTTTCAATGGATGTAGCTCTGCTAAAGTGTGTTGTGGAATCATCCATAGTTGTTACGTTTCCTATGCATATACGTTGGCACATCGCTGCAATCTATTCACTACATAGCCAGCCTTAAGAATACTTTGTGTACTGGCGTTACTGCATCTGTACAATAGTAAAATGACTTGATATCTTCTTCATTATTTCTGTAGTATGAACATCGTCATCTCGAGTCCGAAATGTTATTCATCTTTGGCACCTCCTCTTTTGAATGCCTATAGAGTGTTTATATTCTCTCATCTCTGCATCTATTCCAGGTGTGTCAACTCTGTTCTTCATGACATCACCAATCTTCTCTTTTGCTCAGTTTTCAAGCTTCTTCCGGGATTTCATTCACATGCCCATCATATTGTTGTGTATGCATGTATGGCTTTCTCAATGGAAATCTTATTTCCAGGATTCTCTTCGGTATTGGTACTCTAAGTGTTTTTGCATGTGTCTCAGACTCTGGCTCACAACATATAGGCAACATGGGGGAGGAGCTTTGAGTGGGGGTACTTGGCTCCAACTCTACACTCCCCCCTCTAGGCAATTCATCAACCATGCTTTCATCAGTTTTCACATCTAGACATCCTTGTTTGAAGAAATGCTTCCTCGGGAACCATATATTTATGACTCCTTTCATTCAACCCACTGATTTCACATTCTAATCAGTCCTCCAAGACATAAGCATGCGTTGTCCACTTGGACTGCAATAGATCAATTTTCCCACATACATTTTATGGTTCTTTGGGTACAGGAACTTAGTTCCTTCAGCTGTGTGAATGCCAGCCTTCACGTAGTCTCTGATCTCTTCATCTGTCAGCTTCTTAGTTTTCCATGCAAATTCAACATCAATCATGGTCTTCATTTCCTAGAGCGTTCTTTGCAGTCTTCTTGAATCGTGAGATTATTATCCTGATCATACAAAATCCAAGCATATCATCACTCTCGGGGCTCCAAGGAATTTGAACATATCTGCCATCCATTGTGGGACCCACGAGAATATTGATCCAAACCAACTATCATCAGCAATGTCTTCCACGTCGTCTATCATCTGTATGTGTAACTTCGTCAGCATTGATATCGTCTATGTCAAGGTGCCATTCTCGTCATCATGAGAAGGTATGAACATGCAACATGATTCTCCAATTTTGACACAAACACCTCCATCTAGAGGTGTCGCTAAAGGGGTGCTGAAGGGGGTATAGCCCCGGGTCTTCTGGCTGTAGCCCCGGATAGAAGCTATGGGGCTACAATCAAAAGACTAGCCTAAGTCCTGACAGACATTCACGTTTAATTGTACATGTGTTTGTTCTTTTTCTGAGCCTGTTCCCATGTTCTTGAGTCCCTCTGCAGAGCATTCATATGAAGGCCTTTGCCAGCTCGCCTCAACGTTCTGTGGGAGCCATGTAATGGGCCATAAGGGTGATGCCCTTCTGTGTGCTTCTTCACATGCTCCTGCAGAGCATCCTGCTGACAGGTGCTCGCTTCCCATTCAGAGGAACTGGCACACGGCCCATCATGTCTGAGTATGCTGGAGCCTATAAAACCAGCAAGTCACACCCACAGTGATTCAGTGCCCATATGGGGAGCATGTACCCATTGCAGTCAGCACATTCCAGGGATCCTCCTTTTCACTTGCGATAGTAGCAGGGAAAGGTGGAGAGGGATGGGTGGAAGCAGTGTCCTGGTGCCGAAGGGGATGAGGATAGGTAGGCCATTTCTCTCTCTCTTACAATATCCAACCACCTGTGTCTTTTTGTGGGTCTGAATCTCTGTCTTTCTATCTGATACAATCTCATCCATTGCTTTCATGCTGCCTTTCTCCCGCCGATATACAATAGCCTTCTGCCTCTCGTCTCCTTTTCCTCATAGTCACTGCTTCCTTCTCGCATTTTACTTTCAACAAATTAATCTTCTTTTTTTCTGCCAAAAGCTTCCCTTTCCTTTCAGTCTCTTGCATCACCCTCCCACACATTTACTTGCTGTTTTTCATGTACAGCCCATCGTTGCCTCTGCCTTGCACATGCTTTTCCCTTACAACACACACTTTCGGTAGGAAAAAAGGCATGCATCCTCTTTCATCACTCACACTGTACGCATTTTGCCTCACCTAATTACTGCCTCCTGTTCATGCATTCACAGACTCCTTTTCGACACATGCACCCCCCACCCCTCCTCGCATTCACAAACATAGACACTTGCATGCACTCACTCCGGAACCCCCAATATCACGAAAGCTAAGGGAGGGGAATACTCACAGATGAAATGCTGACGGTTGAGGAGCAAGCGCAGGGGTAATGAACATCAAGGACACATTGTGCAAGTGTATCAAAGGACCAATTTATCTGCATCTGGACCTATACATCTGCAGGCACATGTGTGGTGCCCAGGAGTGGGGTTATGCATCTTGCATTGTCCGAGGGGGTGCGCCTCGCTGTGTTGAATTTGGTGTATCTGTTCCAGAGGATTGCAGTGGCTAAATTGCAGTTGTAAATGTGCTATTGGTGTAATAGAAATGTCTTAACCATGTGCCGTCAAACACTTAATTTAGATATGTCTCATGCACTGAACTCCTCTGAAGAAAAAGCACTGAAAAAACAAACAGCTTTGGCTTGTGTCTAGGTATTACATGGACATTTGCCAGTCAGTGCAATCATGTGGCCAGGTAATAACACCACTTTCCAGCTGTTTCCAGCTTATGCCAGGTAGTATCGTTATGGCAGTGCCTGGCAAATGCCTGTCCCATGCCTTCACAAAGGCCAAAACTGCTGGCTTTGTTTGCTCACTTGGCTTCCCTTGTGTAATTTTCTGTTTTGATTTTTTACTGTGTCTATAGAGTTTTAGTTATTTATTTCTGTTGTATAAGGCACCATCTTCATGCAGCCATAATTCTACAAAACAGTTTAACGTTTCCGTTGTTTTCACACTTAAAGGCATTTTATTTTTTGTTTGTTTGATCTTTAAAGGTGCGAATACTGTACGACACCTGTCCCTTATCTTCTCCTCCCCATTTCAACTTAAATACTTGTCCACCTTTGATCCTAATCTCCCGGTTTCCTTTTGCCTACATCTTTTCTTTTTCCACCATGATCTCTTTAGAACGGCTGTTCCCTGAACATTTATTTTAAATTCTTGTTCTGAAGGGGTGCACAAGAGCTTCCGTTCAAGAAGGCATACATTTCTTTCTTTGGGCTCATTAAAAGGAGGTAAACAAGTGGGTATCTCTGAAGGCAACCTTCATACACCTTTATCAAGTAAGTCAGTAAAAAGGTCACAATGGACCATTGTGTGCATTTAAACACATTATATTGTGTAGTACGCAGCATAACTTCAAATATAGAACCTTGATTGGCATTCTTTTTATTTTAGAGTCTTTGTAGTATTGCTGTTTGTCTTGCTGCTGTTATTAGCTCACACCCCTCCTGAAGATATAGCCTGCCGTCGGTGTGCACCTTATTCCTCTAATTTTTATCAGACTTGTCCTACCTTGTTGTCCACGTCTTTGATTTTTTCATGCCTCTAGCACTTTCTGTCTTTCTTAATTTTAATTCCCTTCTCCATCACTTATTCTTGCATCTTTGTCTGCCTTGTTCTCTTTCTCACTTTCCTATTGGACTATCTCTTTTTTTGTTACTCTCTCACTCTTCTCCTTCTTTTGATCCTTGTGACAAATCAACCTCTGGGCACCAGTGGTCCAGGGATGAATATCGGTTTCTAAACCATCAATCAGCCCCACACCTCTAGTACACCAGAAGGGATCAGAACAGTCAATTATAAACCCCCTTCTCCAATTGTGGTAACGAGGATGGAACGGCAGGCTTACGTCCGCAAGGTTGTGGATCGTTGATTAGTTGCAACACAGAGAAAATACAATTATTACCCAATGATAAATGGGACTGTCCAGTCAAGGTTATATACAAATATTTACTTTATTATTAATACAACAGACAGTTCTAGCACACTACAAAATACAACCCACCCTGTAAAGGAACACAAAGAACAGACAGTTTCACGAAGGATGGGGATGCACTCTGGATACTGACAGGAGGGTAGTTGGTAAAGTAATCCGTTTTACTGTTCAAGGTTATTTTGTTTCAGCACCAAGGGGCAAAGGGTCATAAGTGTCGATAGGGGCCTTTGGAGAAGGGCCAAGGGGGTAGAACCAGAATGTACCTGGTGGTTAAGAAGTTCTAGATGTTTGACAGCGGTGATTCGGTTCCAGGGCCCTTTGCCGCTCCTGAGACAGAGTTTGTGGCGGGAGACAGCTGCGGGCATCAGGTGGCAGGCAGTTCGGCAAGCGAGGCTGGATGGACGGCTGCAGGCTGGCCGGCGTGGCAGCTCGGGCCAAGAATCAAAGTCTCTGTGCTGGTTAGCAGATCTGGAACACTGGTCGAGGCTTCTGGGGTGACTCTGGTGGCTGTGGTGTGACAACAGTTTCAAGGGCTTTCACAATTCTTTCTGTCTGCTATGTGCATATTCAAAGAAAATATGTTGCTCTGCCACATATGTGTCTGCACAGCCAAAAGCAGGCATGCCAAACTCCTTTGGCTTCTGTAACTCTCTTAGCTATCTAGTAGCCTTATGTGATAAGGGTGGTGTGTTTTCCCAGGTGCATTCCTCATTCGGTTGACTGAGGCTGTAAGAAGAACCAAAACAGTTGCTTCGGCATAAAAACTGCATTAGTAATTCCATGTTACTAATGAAAGAATGGCAACATATTCAGCAACTATGATTGGAGATTTTAAATGGTGTGTGAACAATTGAATCATAAATAGAGAGAAGGTC
The DNA here is from genome assembly GCF_040938575.1 of Ambystoma mexicanum. Taxonomy (NCBI): domain Eukaryota; kingdom Metazoa; phylum Chordata; class Amphibia; order Caudata; family Ambystomatidae; genus Ambystoma; species Ambystoma mexicanum. The sequence goes on from NC_090928.1 coordinate 136,334,032, forward strand.
TAACTTTGTAATTAGAAAAATTACTATATCTTCACACATCACCCTGTGAAGAGACGTGGATCTCTGACTGATTCCAATGACTTTTCTTTTATTTATCCCTCCCTCTTCCCACATCTCCGGGAGGATGGGGCGCCTGTGATTTCTACTCACAAAGACGCAGGCATCTCTGCCTCTTTACCTCAGCTCAATAATTCACTTGTTTAAGAGATATTGGGAAAGAGGGGAGGTTTAGAAAGAGGGAGAGTATGACAATAACATGAGAAAAAGAGTGAAAAGAAGAGGATAGTGGTGTGATGTGGAAAAGGATCAGCGTGGGGATGGAAAGAGATGAATGGAGAAAGGCAGGTAGAGAGGCAGAGAGACATTTTACTGATTTCTGTCCTCATGCTGAGATGGCTCAGAGCTCGCCAAATTCCTCAGCTGCTGGAGGCCATCTGTGGGGAGAAATTAAAAGTATGATTTGACATTTATGATGTTTATTCATAGAGACCACTTTAAACATGTGCACTTTGGTTGTGCACTTCTGTTCAAAATGGTTCTGACCTGCTTTTATTTTTTAATGGGGGTTCCTGCAAGATCCCCTTCTAGACCATATCCAGAGTATCCACCCCTCTCTCACGTACCCTCACATACACGTTTACAAATGCACATACATGTATATGCAATTGATCAATTTCGTCCAAACGTGCACATGTTTAAACAGCTGTTTACAAATAAGTGGTTTGGAATGAAATACGCTGTTGTTATTCTGCCTACCTTAGTGAAGGCATCATGGCTGAACCTTTGTCAGTTTTATTTGTGTTTCCATAATCCTTATTATGCTTGGTGATGTGTTCAGTTTAAGGAATAGAGGTAAACACAATTACCTCATAATACTGTTTACTCCTGAAAGAGAATCTGGGAAACGGTGGCCACACCCACTTTTCTTAATCTCTGTGGCTGAAATGTATAAATCTGTGTAAATTCTCTGAAAATGTGATGTTGTCCATCAGCGCTTTCCCAGAATTCTAGAGGCCTCGGAAATGAGCCATTTGCTAGGAAAAGGGCTCAGGACGGAAAATTCAGATAAAAATAGCAACACTCAACAGATAAAGCAGGTCCCGTTTGAATATCTCACCTGAAAAATGTTCTCAGGGAGGCAAATTCATTTCCTGATCCCTGAAAATAGTTTCCCAAATATTCTAGGTCGAGTGTTAATTACGACTATAAACTCCAAACCTAGAATATTTGGGAGACGTGTTTGATTTTACTGAGGGTGTATATTCGGGGAAATGTTGTCCATTTCCGACATTTTCCTATTTTCCTTGATGAGATGTTCACGCAATACCATAAAAGCATGTCTGCAAACATCAGCTAAGATTAGCACCCAGAGAAGAAGCCTGTAAACCTGACAGCCAATCAGTTGCCAGGTCTTCCAATCAATAATCTCTAGCATTGCCCAACCAGACACAGATCCTGATTGCTGTCAGTGGCCCTCATTAGGACCTCGGCGTTAACCAATGGCGCTATTAGCGCCATGGTTAACGCCGGTAACTTACCGACTCCGCCATGGTTAAATGGGGAATTACCACCCCATTCCAAGGTTGGCGGGGTGGTAATTCCCCATTTACCATTGGCCCTTCCCCATTCCCATTTTTGCCCCATAGGGCCCAATGGGAATGGGGAAGGCGGTAAGTACGGTACCGCAATTTGCGGTACCATAATTACCTTCAAAGTCCCTTTGCGGATCCCTACTTTAACGGCTGGTCCAGACCAGCTGTTAAGGTCGGGAGGCGCAAAGGGACCTCGTAGTAAGGCGTTAAGGGGTTAACGGCACCGCAACCTTTTACGGCGCTGTTAACCCCTTAACGCCAGGGTCCTAATGAGGGCCAGCATCTGCAAAGCCTGTTTAGGGACATCCCGCTCCCCCTTCCCATAGTGCTTCTTAGCCATGTCATCATTTTTGCCATCAGTGAAATGTTCTTTGTGTCTTCGGTGCTTACGGAAGCCACAGTAAGCATACCAAAAATGGAATTAGGGCTTTGCTCACATGGCTGCTAAGAGTCATTTGCTCAGTAGCAATCTTTGAATGTTTTTTTTAAATGTCACCTTTAATTTTTCTTATTTGTGCACCGTTATGTATTTAGCTTATGGAATCGAAGCCCTGCTGCTGGCTGCTTGTAACGTCTAAGCGCAGTGCTAAGCAGTAATAGATTGTTTTCAAGGCCCTAATCCCTTCTTATGGGTCCTCAACTTCTGTCCAGGCCAAAAAATCTGGTTTCCTGGCCCATAACCCTTGTTGTTGCCCAATGGGGCTAGACTTAAAGGCTTAAATATTAGAGAATATATATATTTTCAGTCATATAGTTAGAACGTAATGGTGTGATCTGTTTCATAAGAAGAATTAGTACCCTGCGAGGGCGCAATCAGAATGAAAGAGCAATTCTGATTGGCCCTTGCTGAGTCATTACCAGGCCGGGAATCCCTCTGTCGGGATTCCACTGCCTTTGTCCCCAGTGGGGGTGTGGCAGCCCATCAGCAAATGAGGATGCTCAAAGTGGGGCAATGCCCGCTCCAAGCCTCCCCACGGCTGAGAGCCTACCTTCGCACCCCGACGGGATCTGAGGTAAGTCTTTTTTTCCCTCCCCTTTCCTCCCTCCTCTCACCTCCCTGCCCTCCCCACCCCACTTACCTTCTATGCCTTGGTCTCCGGCGGGCGCCGATGGCAGCCTCCTGCCGGTTGGAGACTCGGAGCGGGGCCATCCCCACTCCGAGCCTCCACACAGAGGAGGCTTCCATCATCCCCCGCCGGGGACCTAGGCACGTTTTTTTTTTCTTTCCCCTTCCCCTCCCTTCCGCCCTGCCAACTGCACTTACCTTCATTTTGTTTTGGGAGCAGACGCTCGGGAAACGCTTCTGTTTCCAGCATGTCCGCTCCCGATGGCTGCCATTTTCCCTTTCCCGGATGCCATTTTCTTTGTATTTTTTTTTGCCAAAACGCTGCAGCGTTTCGGGACAAAAAAAAACTTTTAGTGCTCCGGTCACGCAGATTTTGTGGGCCGAGGTACTAAAAGCTTTATGCCCCTCGCAGTGGGGGCATTACCGACTCTGGTAATGCCCCGGGGCCTTCGTTAAGGCCCTCACTTCGTTTGGGCCTATACCTATGGGCCCCGGTGCATTACCTGAGTCGGTAATGCCCCCGCCACTCGGGGCATATTGCTTTATTATTTACTAATTCATAGAGTTCATTGGGGCGTCAAACTCTAGAGCATAGGAAGAAGATTCAACAGATGTTTCCAGTTCTCCCAAATATATATTTGACCTTCACCAAGGGTAAGGCGTCTGACCCATATACTATATCAAAATAATAGTTTGTTGTTGTATTGTGTCAAGGAGTAAAATGTGGATTAAATATTGCTATGCATGTGGAAAATACAACTGTAAATGATTATTTAGAAGGATAAATTGAATTACACATTTATCCTAATTTTACAAATATTTTATATCTAACTAGCATCTACAATTTATGAACATATTCACCATCATGTAGAGAAGCAGGCTGAATTGTCCATTAAATAATGATTATGTTGTATTTATCATTGCTGGTTGAACTGGCAATAAATTGTATGTCCGTGAACTGGGGTTTCCAACCCAGCCCTTTAAGACGAGGTAGCAATACGTTGAGATTGATGGGGATGCAGAATATGCTCAAACATCAATAATCAAACTGACTCAGGAAGTTGGCAAAGTGTAACTGTTTTAATATCAATTATCTAAAACAGGGAGTTACAACGAACATCAACAAATTAGCTCGATCTTCACACTCAATGCATTTCTTCAAAAAAGCAACTTTCATACCAAAAACCAGTCATCATTGACGTCAACCTATGTTGCAAACTACAAAACCTACTTGGGAAAGTGATCGGATTACAGGAAACATCTAGGTATACATTCCATACTTGTTGGGAAGGTGATTGTGTCTCTAACATCAAGTGGGGCAACTAAGCCCTCCCTTAGTGCAGGTCACTACGAACGTCATAAAATCCACGACGTCCCATTGATTATGCAAACTATAGGGCTCTCTACTATGTGGCCCTCTATAATTCGTTGGCACCCTTGTACCTCTCTGTAATATTCCACCTACGCAAGCAGCAAGCGGGCTAACACCCAGGTGCTGTTGGGCTGGTCATAACCATAGCTTCCCACCAATTAGCCTGTTATCCATCATCACCATTGCAGTCTGTCCGTCAATTAAGCTTTGAACTTAGCCTTGAGCTCGAGAATATGAGGGAATATAGGCATACTCTGTCTTCTTGGTTTCAATACTGCTCATCCTAGTGTCTATTGTCCTCCAACCACGTGACTGCATACCATGTTTTCGAGTCTTACTGCATTTAAAATACTATTAAATGATGAACCTCTGATGTCTTCAATGTTCTCACTCCTCACCTAAGACAGGAGTTTTGTTCTTTCACACGTTCTGTAACCATTACTTCGAACATTCAGGCCCAAGGTGGCCTTGACTTCTTGGTGTTGAGCCAGCCAAGCCCTTCCTTGGTTCACCTCCATGGTTAAGTTTTCCGATTTCTAACTGCGACACACTGAAAACCTTCCTTTTCAATGGATGTAGTTCTGCTAAAGTGTGTTGTGGAATCATCCATAGTTGTTAAGTTTCCTATGCATATACGTTGGCACATCGCTGCAATCTATTCACTACATAGCCAGCCTTAAGAATACTTTGTGTACTTGCGTTACTGCATCTCTACAATAGTAAAATGACTTGATATCTTCTTCATTATTTCTGTAGTATGAACATCGTCATCTCGAGTCCGAAATGTTATTCATCTTTGGCACCTCTTCTTTTGAATGCCTATAGAGTGTTTATATTCTCTCATCTCTGCATCTATTCTAGGTGTGTCAACTTTGTTCTTCATGACATCACCAATCTTCTCTTTTGCTCAGTTTTCAAGCTTCTTCCGGGATTTCATTCAAATGCCCTTCATATTGTTGTGTATGCATGTATGGCTTTCTCAATGGAAATCTTATTTCCAGGATTCTCTTCGGTATTGGTACTCTCAGTGTTATTGCATGTGTCTCAGACTCTGGCTCACAACATATAGGCAACATGGGGGAGGAGCTTTGAGTGGGGGTACTTGGCTCCAACTCTACACTCCCCCCTCTAGGCAATTCATCAACCATGCTTTCATCAGTTTTCACATCTAGACATCCTTGTTTGAAGAAATGCTTCCTCGGGAACCATATATTTATGACTCCTTTCATTCAACCCACTGATTTCACATTCTAATCAGTCCTCCAAGACATAAGCATGCATTGTCCACTTGGACTGCAATAGATCAATTTTCCCACATACATTTTATGGTTCTTTGGGTACAGGAACTTTGTTCCTTCAGCTGTGTGAATGCCAGCCTTCACGTAGTCTCTGATCTCTCCATCTGTCAGCATCTTAGTTTTCCATCCAAATTCAACATCAATCATGGTTTTCATTTCCTAGAGCGTTCTTTGCAGTCTTCTTGAATCGTGAGAATATTATCCTGATCATACAAAATCCAAGCATATCATCACTATCGGGGCTCCAAGGAATTTGAACATATCTGCCATCCATTGTGGGACCCACGAGAATATTGATCCAAACCAACTATCATCAGCAATGTCTTCCACGTCGTCTATCATCTGTATGTGTAACTTCGTCAGCATTGATATCGTCTATGTCAAGGTGCCATTCTCGTCATAATGAGAAGGTATGAACATGCAACATGATTCTCCAATTTTGACACAAACACCTCCATCTAGAGGTGTCGCTTAAGGGGTGCTGAAGGGGGTATAGCCCCGGGTCTTCTGGCTGTAGCCCCAGATAGAAGCTATGGGGCTACAATCAAAAGACTAGCCCAAGTCCTGACAGACATTCACGTTTAATTGTACATGTGTTTGTTCTTTTTCTGAGACTGTTCCCATGTTCTTGAGTCCCTCTGCAGAGCATTCATATGAAGGCCTTTGCCAGCTTGCCTCAACGTTCTGTGGGAGCCATGTAATGGGCCATAAGGGTGATGCCCTTCTGTGTGCTTCTTCACATGCTCCTGCAGAGCATCCTGCTGACAGGTGCTCGCTTCCCATTCAGAGGAACTGGCACACGGCCCATCATGTCTGAGTATGCTGGAGCCTATAAAACCAGCAAGTCACACCCACAGTGATTCAGTGCCCATATGGGGAGCATGTACCCATTGCAGTCAGCACATTCCAGGGATCCTCCTTTTCACTTGCGATAGTAGCAGGGAAAGGTGGAGAGGGATGGGTGGAAGCAGTGTCCTGGTGCCGAAGGGGATGAGGATAGGTAGGCCATTTCTCTCTCTCTTACAATATCCAACCACCTGTGTCTTTTTGTGGGTCTGAATCTCTGTCTTTCTATCTGATACAATCTCATCCATTGCTTTCATGCTGCCTTTCTCCCGCCGATATACAATAGCCTTCTGCCTCTCGTCTCCTTTTCCTCATAGTCACTGCTTCCTTCTCGCATTTTACTTTCAACAAATTAATCTTCTTTTTTTCTGCCAAAAGCTTCCCTTTCCTTTCAGTCTCTTGCATCACCCTCCCACACATTTACTTGCTGTTTTTCATGTACAGCCCATCGTTGCCTCTGCCTTGCACATGCTTTTCCCTTACAACACACACTTTCGGTAGGAAAAAAGGCATGCATCCTCTTTCATCACTCACACTGTACGCATTTTGCCTCACCTAATTACTGCCTCCTGTTCATGCATTCACAGACTCCTTTTCGACACATGCACCCCCCACCCCTCCTCGCATTCACAAACATAGACACTTGCATGCACTCACTCCGGAACCCCCAATATCACGAAAGCTAAGGGAGGGGAATACTCACAGATGAAATGCTGACGGTTGAGGAGCAAGCGCAGGGGTAATGAACATCAAGGACACATTGTGCAAGTGTATCAAAGGACCAATTTATCTGCATCTGGACCTATACATCTGCAGGCACATGTGTGGTGCCCAGGAGTGGGGTTATGCATCTTGCATTGTCCGAGGGGGTGCGCCTCGCTGTGTTGAATTTGGTGTATCTGTTCCAGAGGATTGCAGTGGCTAAATTGCAGTTGTAAATGTGCTATTGGTGTAATAGAAATGTCTTAACCATGTGCCGTCAAACACTTAATTTAGATATGTCTCATGCACTGAACTCCTCTGAAGAAAAAGCACTGAAAAAACAAACAGCTTTGGCTTGTGTCTAGGTATTACATGGACATTTGCCAGTCAGTGCAATCATGTGGCCAGGTAATAACACCACTTTCCAGCTGTTTCCAGCTTATGCCAGGTAGTATCGTTATGGCAGTGCCTGGCAAATGCCTGTCCCATGCCTTCACAAAGGCCAAAACTGCTGGCTTTGTTTGCTCACTTGGCTTCCCTTGTGTAATTTTCTGTTTTGATTTTTTACTGTGTCTATAGAGTTTTAGTTATTTATTTCTGTTGTATAAGGCACCATCTTCATGCAGCCATAATTCTACAAAACAGTTTAAAGCTTCCGTTGTTTTCACACTTAAAGGCATTTTATTTTTTGTTTGTTTGAGCTTTAAAGGTGCGAATACTGTACGACACCTGTCCCTTATCTTCTCCTCCCCATTTTAACTTAAATACTTGTCCACCTTTGACCCTAATCTCCCGGTTTCCTTTTGCCTACATCTTTTCTTTTTCCACCATGATCTCTTTAGAACGGCTGTTCCCTGAACATTTATTTTAAATTCTTGTTCTGAAGGGGTGCACAAGAGCTTCCGTTCAATAAGTCATACATTTCTTTCTTTGGGCTCATTAAAAGGAGGTAAACAAGTGGGTATCTCTGAAGGCAACCTTCATACACCTTTATCAAGTAAGTCAGTAAAAAGGTCACAATGGACCATTGTGTGCATTTAAACACATTATATTGTGTAGTACGCAGCATAACTTCAAATATAGAACCTTGATTGGCATGCTTTTTATTTTAGAGTCTTTGTAGTATTGCTGTTTGTCTTGCTACTGTTATTAGCTCACACCCCTCCTGAAGATATAGCCTGCCGTCGATGTGCACCAAAATGCACGGTGAAGGAGGTATACCTATTGCACTGTGCCTATCTTACCTTTATGATTGGGATTTCGGCTGGTTTAGTGGGGCTGAGTAGGCAGTTCAGCCACTATTCATACCTGTACTGGAGAGACGTAGTCATTTCATTACACTTATGTTTAACAGAGTGGAACCGTTGCTGCAGAAGTAACCAATCCCTCGCCTGAAGTTGCTTGTGTATCAAATCCCCTGCAGAGCTAATTGAGGTGTAGAACCATGAATAAAACTCATACATACGTAAAACTTGTCTATGCCCGATTTAGCACTGCAGGGAATTTGAAAATGAGGGTCAATGGGTTTTATTCTCAGACGTCACTGTCTGCTTGGCTCCCTCTTCCTCTGTTGCTCCTGGTTCTCTTTCACCAACACTGGTCTCCTTCACTCCTCTCCAATCCTACCTCCCACCTCATAGTCTCTTACCACATCTCCTTATTCCTCTAATTTTTATCAGACTTGTCCTACCTTGTTGTCCACGTCTTTGATTTTTTCATGCCTCTAGCACTTTCTGTCTTTCTTAATTTTAATTCCCTTCTCCATCACTTATTCTTGCATCTTTGTCTGCCTTGTTCTCTTTCTCACTTTCCTATTGGACTATCTCTTTTTTTGTTACTCTCTCACTCTTCTCCTTCTTTTGATCCTTGTGACAAATCAACCTCTGGGCACCAGTGGTCCAGGGATGAATATCGGTTTCTAAACCATCAATCAGCCCCACACCTCTAGTACACCAGAAGGGATCAGAACAGTCAATTATAAACCCCCTTCTCCAATTGTGGTAACGAGGATGGAACGGCAGGCTTACGTCCGCAAGGTTGTGGATCGTTGATTAGTTGCAACACAGAGAAAATACAATTATTACCCAATGATAAATGGGACTGTCCAGTCAAGGTTATATACAAATATTTACTTTATTATTAATACAACAGACAGTTCTAGCACACTACAAAATACAACCCACCCTGTAAAGGAACACAAAGAACAGACAGTTTCACGAAGGATGGGGATGCACTCTGGATACTGACAGGAGGGTAGTTGGTAAAGTAATCCGTTTTACTGTTCAAGGTTATTTTGTTTCAGCACCAAGGGGCAAAGGGTCATAAGTGTCGATAGGGGCCTTTGGAGAAGGGCCAAGGGGGTAGAACCAGAATGTACCTGGTGGTTAAGAAGTTCTAGATGTTTGACAGCGGTGATTCGGTTCCAGGGCCCTTTGCCGCTCCTGAGACAGAGTTTGTGGCGGGAGACAGCTGCGGGCATCAGGTGGCAGGCAGTTCGGCAAGCGAGGCTGGATGGACGGCTGCAGGCTGGCCGGCGTGGCAGCTCGGGCCAAGAATCAAAGTCTCTGTGCTGGTTAGCAGATCTGGAACACTGGTCGAGGCTTCTGGGGTGACTCTGGTGGCTGTGGTGTGACAACAGTCAGCGGTGCAGCCGTTTGCGGTTCAAGGGCTCAACTGTCTCGAAAATGTCATTAAAAGATGGACCCTGGTTGATGATTTAGTTGTATTCTTCCTAGGTTCTTCACAGGGATTGTGGTGTCCTTTCAAGGTGGCGCAAAGTTCAGGAGAGTGTTTGCAGGCAACAACCTTGTCCTTAGTTCAGAAACCTTTGGTACTTCCCAGCTAGGAAGCTTGCTGGCAGAACCTAGCAGGGCACGCTGTGTGCTGGCTGGATACTGGTTCTGGAGCTGCTGGACAGATCCTCTGAGTCCGGTATCACCCTCTGTTCCCTGGGAGATGTTTAGGGGAGGGATCTTGCTCCCCTCTTGGAACTCCTGGCCTTCCTTCACTGGTGGAAGATGTAAGGTAGACTGTACCTTCAGCTCGGGTCCATCTTCTTCTCTGTTGTAGATCTAAGTGTCTCTCTGGTTAACTGAGCCCTCTGTGACTCTTTATTAAAGCGCAGGTCTCCCTTGAAGTATGTGGTGAGAGCAGATGTGCTGTCTCCTCCAAATCACATACTTCTCCCCTATGAAAGGGGTCAGCTCTGCAGTGGTTTGCCTATGGTAAATAGTAGACCCAGACATGCATTTCACTGCCTTTCATACCGAGGGGTGGGAACTAGCTTCAGGTTGACACAATGCATACCAAAGGGATCTAGCCCCGCCTTTCTGTTGTCTTGTTCAGCGACCAAACCCCTTCAACAAGCTTGCCTCAAATATCTCTCATTAATATGCACTGCCACCTGCAGTATTAGACAAAGGGAAAGCAGATCCATGGAGCCTTTGATATTAAAATTAGGCTGCCCATGGCTGGAGGAAGGTGTGCCTTCTCCCTTCTTGAGGTGCTTTGATGTACCCGTGGCTGTCATATTACTGATGGACATGACAGGGGAAGATGGCGCCTCTAGACTGTGTCATACCGGAGTACACGTGGCTATGCATTACGTGTGCTGAGTAGAGGAAATGTGTGTGGAATGGCCTCACACATTTCCAGAGGATTATCTCTCATCATTCATTTTCATTGATCAAAAAATCAAGCCCAGGTGAGCGCACACTACCCGTGCAGATGGTCGAATTCCTCAGAGTCCTCTTATTCCTCTTTCGGTTCTAATCTATTTTTCATCCCTTTTCTCTACCTCACAGACTCTGTTATTTGCATTATGTTGTTGTTTCATTTTTTTTTCTTTTTCTCCTTGGTGGCATATCTCCCAAATGATGTTGTCAAACTTGGTTCAATTTACAAAACAGATGTTTTTTTTATCAACTGTATTAGTGCTGCATTCCATGGCAGTGATTGTTGTGTGTAGTATTGCGCAGGTGCAGCAGTGTCTTGTGAAATGCATGGTAAGTAGTTGCATTTATTTATTTGTTTATTTTATATATTAATTTTTTTGCTTGAGTGGCACTACAACCCAAGAAGCATTTCAACACTCTAGCCTGATGTAAGGTGGGGAGCAACACACAGAGGATATGAGGGACACAGACTAACACAAACAACATTTCTAAAAGAAAGGAGGTCCTCAATACAACTGAGATGATCAACAGAGAGTTATAGTGCCTGCCAGTAAGAAACGTACCAACAAGTCCTAAACCCCGGGCACGTTTGAACCTAGGAATGCAAAGAGAGTTAGAGGGATTCGAGGTTAGAACAATTACCGCATTATACTATTTTAGAAGAGTTTTCATGTAAGTAGGGATATTCCTGAATGAAGCCTTAGGTGCTAGGCTGAAAGGTTTAAATGCAATTCTTGATCTAGAAAGGAGCCAATGTGGTACCCTCAGTGTAGGGTGATGTGCACATGTCTGGGTGTGTTTGTTATCCTGCATGCCACAGTGTTCTGTAAGATTTGAAGATGTTTCACTACAAAATATAATTTTAAGAAGAATCCCTTCAATCAGGGTGAGCTGAGAGGTAATGTAATGTACACAGAGGCAAAGCAGTATGTCAAGTGCCACGAAACGTGAACAGACAGTGTGGTCAGGAGTGTGTATTTTATATGCTGCATATAGGAGAAAGCGTGTGCTGTGTCCAGGGGCACCTGTGCTTTAATGTGAGCAAGTGGGTGTGCTTCAGCAAGTGTCAGGCTGCACTTACCTTCTGTTTGTAGAGATACTGCATTATGTTTCCTTGGGAAGGCTGTGCGTTGGTGTTCAGATATGAGACACAAGCCAATAGCTGCATTTTTTTAAACGTTTTATAAGTGTTTTGTTAAACAGAATTAAATCAGCTTCTTAGTATTAGTGCTATGATTGCAATTTCAAACGATGCGTATCCATTTGGATTGGATTTGTTTTTATAATTATAGTGCTCTTGCGTCTAGCTGGAAAGCAGCACTCGTTTGAATGCCGGTCATTTCTTAATAGTAGGCTCTGTGTCATTCGTGTTCGACAATACATGTTTTGCTGAAAATGGCTCCTCCTGGCCTTACAAATATTTACTGTCAGAATTCTAATTTAAAATGTGGGGTTCACATTTGTTTTTATTTAAAATATTGTTTTACAACATGTTGTGGACACTAAGAATTATGATAAACGGGGTTTAAATATCATCTCTTTTGCTTTGTTACTGTTGTTAGCTGTATAAAGTGTAAAAACATTCAGGACCTCATCACGAGTTGGGCTGTATTCCCGGCTGTAATACCGCCGACTGTAAAAGCCCTAGCACCGACCGGCCCGGTGGTATTACCACCGGATCATGGGTCCGGCCTTAACGGTAAATCCCCATTCCTGATTGGGTCTATTGGATTCAATGGGGAATTTTCGGTGTTAATACTGCAGGCTAATACAGCTGGCTGTAATACCACCGAAAACAGGGATTTTCACCTCCAGAAAAAAGCTGGAGGAAAAACAGCCGGTTTAGCGCCCAACTCGTGATAAGGCCAGCCCTTAAATGCGGCAGTAATACCGTTAACACTGCATTTAAGGGCTTAAGCCCAAGGGCCTCATCACGACTTGGGCGGTAACGCCGGCGCTATTAGCGCCCGCCCTATCTGCCCTAACGCCGAACTCCCTGGCGCTAATAGCGCCGGATCACGAGTTTGGCGGTAATGTTAATCCCCATTCCCCATTGAGCCCATTCGGGAATGCCCCATTCCCCATTGGGCTCAATGGGGAAATTTCGCGCTAATACGGCCGGCGTATTTCCCGCTGGCGGTATGAGCGCGAATTTTCGGTGGATTTCCCCCCAGCTCAGAGTTGGGGCGAAATCCTCCGAAGTCCTGATTTGGCGGACCCTTAAATCCGGCTGTAATAGCGCTATCGCCGGATTTAAGGGTTACCGCCAAAGTCATGATGAGGCCCCAACTCAGTAATGAAAGTCAACAACATTCACAGAGAAGCAGCTACCACATTGTTGCACTACAGGTGCTTATTCACAGTGAAGATGGCACATGCTCCAAGCTCAACTGATACTCAAGCAAGATGGATAAACGAGAGAGACTTTCACCAAAAAGCAACCACCTTTGGGATGAGATGATAAGGCATTGTGTACCAGTACATGCGGTCATGGAGAGGGGTGGAACTGTGGAGGGTGAATAAACCTGGCCCTATGCCCACTCACATGCACTGCCACCACACATCAAAATTATTGCAGTGCTGCATTTCCTCGCCACTGGGTTATTTCAGCAGGTCACTGCATGATATGCAGTTTTTTACAGGTCAGCCAGGCATGCAGCCTGCATCAGGTACAGCAATGGCTCATCAGATGCATGTGTACCTCTTTCTGAGATTCTCAGCACTGCATGTGAAATTCAACTGGAGACAGGTTCCAAGGTTAACACCCCTTCCACCTCCCTATTTATTGCATCCATCTCTCTTCCAGGGCTGAAGTCTTTAGCTTTCAGATGCATCAGGAGTTTGTATTAAGAGCTACAGTGCCTCCACCTATTTCATTAGCGACCCAATGGCAACAATATAGTCATTATTCAGTGTAACAATACACAACTAAATACACTTTGCATCATAAAGGACGTTGGTTCAACTTTGTGACAGAATGCTTTGTTTTCTACGCTTTGCTGTTTAGCTAAAGCATTGAGTTTGTCCAATAGGTTCACTTCCCTCTGAGTCATATTTTCCTCCTCACTGAAATTACACTGTATTCTTCCACTAATACAGTTGTTGAACTGAAGGCTGAGACCAATACAAATACAGTGCACGTGTGGGACACTTGCATCCACCCAGAAGGATGCTTTGAGACTCTGTGGAAGATATACCCTCTCTGCAAGTTGGGGAAACCGGCTGCAGCCAGACTTCACTAGGCGGACAACGCAAACCAGTGTTTACAATGTCAAACAAGAGGGCCGGGCCAGGCTCGGTCACATTCGGATCATGGTGAGAGAGCTACAACTGCCTAACCTGAGGAATTAGGCAACCACTTCACTTCTCCCTTTTACTTTGCTTGCCCCTTCCTTGTTCATTTGTGTTTCCTTTACTCTTTCCTCTTCTCTTGCATTCCTGTTTCCTTTTGGGTGATGCTGGGGGCTTGCAGACCACTGTCTCCATTCATTCCCTCTGTTTATTTATTTATTTATTTGCATTTTTAAAGTGCTCACACAGCCCGCGGGTATCGGGGCGCTGTTACAGAAATGTTTTTGTTGTTGTCTTAGTTGCATATTTATAACGCGCTTAAATACCCAGAGGTGTCTAAGCGCGGAACCGGGGATCAAACCTGTGTTGCTTCGTGTCACTGAGCTATCCTCCCGGGACTGTTCTAGGTTTCCGTCTAGGCATGTGCCATCTTTTCTAACTGGGCACCAGATACCCTCAAGAGGCTCATGTCAGAGCTTAGCCGCAACTATATATTACACATCCAGGCTCGCTCAGTGTATCCCACCACTTTTTAAGCCCACTAGCTACCCCCTGTCAGTTTGTCAGCCCAACAACTGGCAGCATGCAACTATATGGCTAATGTGGAAACAGGTAGTTCTCCAGCTGCTGCTTAAATGCAATTTCTCAATCCACAGCAAGTCTTTGGCGGTCCTGTCCAAAGGCTATTCTTTGTCTTATATAACCTCATAAAGTATTACCTAGCACTATTCGATGAATGGTCACACTTCGGATTGGCCGTATAGCTGCATGTTAGCAGTACTCCAAGTGAGTATGAACAGCGGTCGTGGAAACTTGTCATGGGCTCTAGCCCCGGATCTTTTGCAAACCTAGCAATGCCCCTACCATTAAAACTGGTTCATTTCGAATGCTTACACCAAGCATGCTTCTCTCCAGCCAGCCTTAACCAGATGCACCCAGAAGTAGACACACTTGTAGTCGATGATAAGCAGAAAGCACTCCTTATCGCCCTTTCACATGGTCCTGCAGCGAACATCTGGTCTTTTGGTAGGGTGAGTTTGAAGAAGTGGGTGACATAAATAGGGGAGGAGTTGCCTTTTGACCCCCCTCCCTCTGGGCCCCCACACACCCCCAAAACATTCTGGCCTGCTATGTGTTGTGGCCCATAGATGTAGTGCAAAGCACTGGAGCAGAGGACAAGGACCGGAAGTTAAAACATGACTTAAAGAAGTGGCATATTGCTGCGATGCAGAAGATACTTATGTCCAAATATCACCGCCCACATCTAGACCTACAAACCGATGGAGCAATAACAGAATGGGAAAGTATGCTGCAGTACAGAGAAGAAAGGCAATGGGACACAGATACTCATAGGTTGAAGAATGTGTCTTGGCTGCTAGGCTGTTGCATCTACTTTCATTTATGTTTTATTAAATATTTCACGATGTATCCATTCCCTGCATGTTTCAAACCTTCAATTTTGCTTGTAATGGAAATGTCAACCAAAAAAGTTTAAAATAAATTAAAATATCTGAACTATGTTCTGTCTCATCCTTTTTACATTATTCCCTACCTGCTCTCCAAACTACATCGGATTTCTGTAATTCTGTCTCACTCAGACTCAACCTAAAATGTTGTTCTAGGTACAGCGCCTCATGTTGAAAATGCTCCTGGCACAATGAATGCCTTACGTAAAGTGCTCGCTACTGCTTGGAGTAAGCCGACGCTGTATCAAAATAGCTTACATTGCCGTATTTCTATACAGAATTGTCAAGGTATTGCCTGCGCTTTGCCTTAAATAAGGTTAATAAAAATCACAAGATGGCAAAACAGTAAGAACTCATTCAATGCACATCAGGATTCAATTGTATTTCTGTTAGCGCACGTGTGAAACGGATGCTGTTACTGTTGGCCGGTTTGATTGTCTTCCGGGTTAATTTCTCCATGCTCTGTGTACACCCGTAAACATCTGTGAGAATTGCTGCAAACACCCACGCTTTCTACATGTTCTGCCTTAAAGAAAAGTACTACTGCGCATTCCATTTGTTTTTTTTTTTTAATTTCTGCTCCAGACCACTGTAAAAATGTTATAAGCTCATTTTTCAGTGGTAATGAAAATTTTATTGGTGCGCCCTTTCCGCATTTGGCATCTGTAAAAGGCCCTCGGTGCAGTCAGTGGTGTGGAAGGCCTTAATGTAAATCTTTATTAGCCGGAGAATACATTATGAGGCGTTTCCCACTAGAAACTACGCTTTATTGCTAAATACGGTGTCAAGCACACAAAAAAAGAAAATTGGGTGCTTTGAAGAGTCAGGAAAGTCCAAGTAATCTTAGTAAGAGGCACTGTGTAATGCCCTGATTACTTAGTGGTAATCTTCATTACTTGAAGTCCACATCTTCTTCGTCCCAGTCTGATACAATCGTGGGCCGCGGGCCATTCTCTAGCAAGCTTCTCGAAAAAAGGAACGTCTTTTCTGTTTCCTATATGCCGGGATAGCCTTCCCTTTTACAGGGCAGGGCCATATGATCTAGATCGGCCCATGCCTTTCTCGTACAAAGCAAACCACTCCTGATTGCTCCTGCAGAAAAGTGGTGCATTCACGCCGGTCCTACTTTAATCCCCTCCCTCTACAAATAAAAATGCGTCATAGATGAGAACAGTTGCCGGATCTTTCCACTCCACCTGTATGTTAAACGGCTGTTCTGAGCTAACATCGGTCTTGATGAATGTTGTGGGGTGAGAGTTTGAGTTGGGGGTGGAGGGCAGCCAAGACTACAGTATTAAAATGTGATCAATTATATTCTATAGCACAGCAATATGTCTGAGCAGCTGCAACATGTTATTTTCACTAAAATATAACATTAGACATTGAAATCCTCAAGACAAGATAGGCAATATTGCTCCCATTGTGAGTCATCACCAATGCATGTTGGGATATGCCACTGCTTGGTATTATTAACCCTGTACATTCACAGACTGGTACAGCATACCTGAAATCATCAAACCATAGATTAGTAATAAGGTTGTTTGATCCCTTTTTAAAGTTATGCAGCATGACAAACATGTTGTTACATTCAGGGGTCTACAATATTTGCCCCTCCAGATGTTTTGTACTACAACTTCCACAAGCATTATCAATACTGAGGGATCAAGGGAGTTGCAGTACAACGCATCGGGACAGTGTCAGGTTGGAGCCCCCCTACAAAAAACTAAACTAACTTTGCCAATGCGTATGTTTGTTGGTTTTGTAACAGCGGGCATGGAAACAGAAACAGGCATGCTCGGAGCGGAAATGAGTCTCAGAGAGGAAATGAGTGCGCTATGGTACGGTGAAAATATGTTTGCCACTGTGTAGCAGAGTGCATTCAAGTGTATGGCAAGGGGGTGGTGCAATACCAATCTCCTCGTGGCTACATCTACTATAGTGTTGGTTGTGAAGCAGAGAGATCATCTGCTTCGTTTTCAAGAAGCCAGAGGAGGGTTTGAGTTGCACTCGCACCTCTGCCTGCACCTTTTTGAATTGTCTTTTTTTTTAAATTTCTTTTGGTGCATAAGTGCTCAGCATCCTGGTTTGAGAGTGTTTTTTTGAATGTAGGGACTGTCTTTACACCACTGATTCCCAAGGGCCCTCCCGCAGGAGGGTTCCTGTACCCTAGGGAAAGGTGTCAGCCTTCCTCAGGGTGATCAAAGCGACAGTTCTCTTGGCAGTATCCCACAAGGTTGTTGTGGAGACACCCAACCCAGGGAAGACGGTTAATACCCACCAGCTGTCATGAAAGAGAAACCTTGCCAAGCAAACACTAATATGATATCCAAATTCTGTGGCATTATAATGGTGTGATTCCAATAAATGGAACAGGAAAAAGTATGCTTGAAATTCAGCAATGTAAACAAACACATTAAAGTGCTTACTGCTATTTTACTACAGAGCCTAAAAGCATGACATGTTGGTAAATGTCTACAGTTACATCACTTATTATAATACAGTTTTCATGATTACATGTTCGCCTTCATGGTTCTTAGAAGCATGATATGTGGGACTTATGGAACACAGCTTAATGTGACGGACAATAAACATATTCGAATGTTTTGTGACTTTGCTTTTGCTTTGAACAATTAAACAGAGCCTCTTGGAGTTTATTACAGAGAGGGATGAATATGGTCTGGTTTCCATGCCCACAGCACTATAAATTGTCAAGCGCCTCTAAAATCCTATGAAGTTTTCTGAAGATTCTCATGATTCCTAATCAAGTGAACAAGTTATACTCTTGAGTGTGCTAAGCATCACTTTGAAACTTTTGAGTCCTTGTGTTTTCCCTTTTGCTCCCCCCCAAATTCGCCAGTCTTCTCAACCTCCTATAACTCTGGAATGAGCTGTTCTTCATTCACAACCATCTGCCACCCAATTCTATCAGCCACTTAGTGTACCAATGCCCGCTACTCGAGACTGGTGTCCTGTTGTGTCTTGACCAGATTAGGTTCTGTTAATGGCTCTAGTCCATCAAACCGCTTAGTACAGTGGTCATCCTATTTCTTGGCCCCCTAGCATGAAGCTGAAATATAAATGCTTCTGCTTCTTTTGGTGTGGAGCCGTAGTATTAAGGCTCAATTTTAGCCATGGAGTAGGTTATGGTATGGCACTTTTAAACTGCACCAACTCACCCCTGTGGCAGTTTCATGGCGCCTGGCGTGTCTGGGAAAATTAGGCATATTGTGTCCTCACTCAGGGTATCCAGACCCTAGACTGTGGAAGGAAAAGGAAGAATGCAAAAAGGTAAGAGGATGGTAAAGAGGGTGAAGAATGATAGACACGTGGTGGGGAATGCAGCAAGGGAAGCAGGAGATTGTAGCTGCCTGGATGAATGTGGATCCTTTGGGTGGCCCACGAGTCAGTGGTGAAGACAGTATGATATATGTAATTAGGTGTAGTCCAAACTCAATTACCTGAGGGAGACACTTTGTAAAGGAGAATAATTATGTATAGTTCCTACCCTGCTTGGTGCATGGTGGGCTCAAGGTGTGCTTCAACTGACACTTGAGACTGGTAGAGGCTTTTGACTCGGCCTGTTGGTAATATACAACTGTTAACCAGAGCTGGAAAGGTAATTCTAGAAGATTTCACAAGCAAGGGCCATGAGTGGCTTAGTTGAAAATAGACCATATGAAAATACGCGTGTTTAGAGAACATAAGAGGGGGAAAGGGTATGCTGGCCTGTTCAGAGCATTCTAGAAGATGCTGCAAACCTGGCATTACGATGAGAAGTGTCTGTTGACTGTGAAACCAAAAAGGTTATGTTTGATGGCTAAGGTTCATTATTTGGGCTGTTTGTCGTAGCAGCATAATATCCCTTGCTTTCTTTGTGTGTTTTTTGTTTAATTTTTATGGTATCTTAAAAAGAAAGTGTAAATTAAAAGTATAGATTCAAGTTAACCTGCACAGATTTGGAAACATGACAGATCCTAAAAGACATAACACAGTGCAGCATGCCGAAAACCTAAGAGAGCATAACATTTTATAACAAAGCAGAGCCATTACTTGTCATGGCAAACAAATTATAATGTAACTCCTTCATAACATCACCACAAAGGTAGAATGTCACAAAGAAGATATTGGAGTGGGCGTCCCCCTACCACACATGCGTGCATGCACGCGTGCACGCATACACACACACACACACACACACACACACACACACACACACACACTGTTCCAGACTCACAGCTTCTAGATTGGAATACTTCAGTCTAAAAGATGCAGACATTTAGATAAACTACAACACCCAGAGATTGACAATGTAAAGTTCTGTGTTGTTCATCTTTTGTTGTATGTTTCTTGATTGGTGTGATATGGGACTCCCTTCTGGCCCTGTTTGAGCCTGAGGCCCTAGGATCCCTTAGCAAGGCACATCAGGTACGCCACACATCATGTGTCTCAGCCCCCTTTCTTCACTGCCCATTTTCACTCTCATCAGGCAATGCAAAGTGAACACATTAACATCACCATCATGGTCTACACCTCGCAGCAACCTCACCAACATTCCTCTCAACCTCCTCCTAAAACACATCACCTCCTACCAACACAATGATACTGAATCTGATGCTCATCAATGCCTGCCCAACATTCATACATGCAGTTGACATTACAAACACCAGCAACACCCTAAACTTGGATGCACTCTTCATCACGGAAACCTGAATCACACCCTCTTCAGCCATCACCATAGATGTCCTCACCCCAAAAACCACAGCATTCAAAATAGGGACAGACGGAAAAACTGTTGGGGGACTTGTGACACACAACCTAAGCCTATCAAGCAGACATTCTGCTCCCTCAAAGACTTCCCTATAGAATCACTGACAGATGATCTCAACATCGTCATCTTCTCCATATGAGGACACCAGTACATGGACAATGGCCCTCATTATGAAACCTGCGCTAAACCATGGCGCTATTAGTACCATGGTTGGTGCCGGCATCGTAACTTGTCCGCCATGGTGAAATGGGGAAATCCCGCCCCATTCCAAGGTTGGCGGGGCGGTATTTCCCCATTTCCCCATGGCCCTTCCCCATTCCCACTTTTGCCCCATAGGGCATAATGGGAATGGTGAAGGCGCTAAGTACGGTACAGCAAATTGCGGTACCATACTTACCGCGAAGGTCCCTTTGCGGGTCCCTACTTTAACAGCTGGTCTAGACAAGCCGTTAAGGTTGGGTCCCGCAAAGGGACCTCGTAATTAGGCGCTAATGGGTTAACGGTGCCACAGCCTTTTACGGCGCCGTTAACCCATTAGCGCCAGGGTCGTAATGAGGCCCAATGACTGCAACAACATAATAGAACACTCAAAAACTCCTTGAAGATTAACATTGGCATACATGTACAAAAGAAACAGTCAACCATCAAACATAAACCATAAACCCATTGGTACAAGTAATAACTTAATATCAGCAAAAAGGACATCTGAAAACAAGAGAAGACCTGGCACAAGTCAGAAACTCATGTGGCCTAATCTGAATCTTATTTCATTCAGGGGTTTGCCCCACACTATGGTGATAGTCCCTCCTAGCAAATGAGGATTAATATTATTATGTTACCCAAAAGAACCTTACTGACAGCCACTAAACCAATGTGGGCTGTGTGTACAAATGATTAATACCAATTACAAACTATTCACTAAAAAACATATTTTAATTCATTTACTTATTCATAGCACAATTATCAACAACATTAAAAAGCATATACACCACATAAAAGTATACAATGTTAAAAAAGTAGTTTTTCCACCACACAGAATCAAGTACACATATCACTGCCCCACTCATACCACCTGGGAAAATATGGCATGGACCATCTTTAAAGCTCTATTGATTGAAGACCTGTCTAGCACCCTACTATCTCTCAAATCTACCTCTTACCTTTATAACATCCTGCCATCCCAGCCACCATCCTCAAGACACTCACCACAGAAGCACTCCATCAATCTATTCCTGGTTATCGTCAATGCATCCCTCACCCAAGGAAAATGTTCCACTACCCTAAATAATTGACAAATACTCCTACTCTGATAAAATCCACACTGGACCCGGATATCCTCAGCAACTATCACTCTAATCACATGCCTTCCTTTCCTTGGCAAGATCCTGCAAAGAGATACAGTCACTCAACTTAAGGTCCACATCACAGCAACAACCTCCTAAAGATCTACTAATCTGGTTTCATACCCAGATGCAGCACACAGACTGCCTTCATCCAGGTAGAAGGTAATGTCCACCCCTGCGATCTTAGATTCCTCAACCTCTCTGCAGCTTTCATCACAGTGGATCATCAACCCATACTTTACAGACTACACAAGCAAATGGGAATCTGTGGGATGTATCCCAGTTGTTCAGCACATACCTGAGCAATGTCATCAGTTTGTCCAGGTGGTTGCCTCCAGACCCCCCCCCCATTTGTCACCTGTGGAGTGCCACATGGTTCAGCCTTTCACCCTTTATTTTCAACCTCTACATGGAGTTGCAGGGATCCTTCCTTGCCAGGCACAACAACATGATCCACCAATATGCATGTGATACTCAACTCTTCCTAAAAATCTCTCCCATCAAAAACATCTGCCTGCCATACCTTGATACAAGCCTAGATGTCTATCAGACATCTCAAACTCAACCCTACCAAAACAGATTCCTACTCCTCTCAAATAGCACTATATACAGCCACAGCCAGACCTGGCTGTATTCCATAAATGTACAGGGCTTCCACCCACAGCTGACCCCATGCACAGAGACTCCCACTCTTCGTAGTATTGAGCAGATGTAATCACCTATGAACAAAAGTTCAAGAACATGCCATGAATCCAACTACAACTCACCAGCCTAGGACTGTGGGAGATGAAACCCAATAGGGCCAATGCCCAACGGACCTATAATAAAAATCACACATTGTGAAGTGCATTAGAAGTGCAGTTTGGCAGTGGTGTCACTGACAGAGCTGCTATCTGTATTTCCTATGGAACGCTGCAAGTTACTTACTGCTTTGCTGTTGGTATTGGCTCCACCCACCACCAAAGGAAATCTACAAGAACGTTACTCACCTGCATTGCACAGACGCATTGTGCACTGCTTTAGAAGTGCATTCTGGCTGTGGACTGCAAGCCTTGGCAACATTAATCAGGACGGGTGATCTTTTTTTAACTTCGCCTTGCACTCATCATAATGAGGGCAACAACTTAGGCCTTTCATTACTTACTGTTTCATTGAATTATGCCCTCCAACAGTAAAAACTACCAACTGCACAGTTCAACACATAATAAGCAGTAAACTAAAACTGTACATGATAAAGGCAAACATGCTGACAAGAACATACTATCCAAGAAAGATGTCAATAATGCTAGCACAAGTTAACATCCTGACGGGACACAATTGGATAGAGGGACAATTACTGGATTTATTTTGCCTTGTGCTAAAAAACCTGCAGTTGTCAGTGAGCAAAAAGCGACCTTGGATGTGGCACCGATTTTCTTCTCTTCGCAAACAGATACTTCTTCATTGCCGCCCATTGACAACAACTCACTTTTGAATATGTGCTATAGCTTGCAGCGAGAACCAATTGGTTATCCACTCCCAAACTCACCTATACAAAGCCTGGCGGCTCCCTCAAGCATAATTGACTTCAATGTATCCAAATCACTTGATTTGGAAACAATATCTAAGGACATATATGACTCATTTAACGAAATGAAGAGTACAATCAGGTCCCTTTCCTCGGCTTCTGATAAGGAGGCCTCGTTGCTTGTTATCACTAAAGCCTTAATCTATTTTTCTTCTAGTATATCGAAAGAGAAAATTGAACTTTGCCATATGGTGGCAAGATTACTGATGTGATTTTAATTAACAGCTCAGAGGGCACTTTCCATCCAGCTTCAGCTGTGGGACTTACTGACTCACTGGAAAACAAAACAAAGGAGGATCTGGGAATCTCCCTACCAGCACAAACACAGCTAAATGACCTGTTCTTGGGTGAATAACCCCTGGGAGAGACTCTACCAAGTCTTTAGCTCACTGTCCCTTTCACAAAAAATACATTTCCCTGCATATCAGTCTTTGTTCTGCCCAGGGGCAGTCCAGCACCGAAATGCTAGGCAATTCTCCTCTGAACAAGAGTACCAACAGCAATCCCATACACGTGTTTCAGCCTTGTTGGGCACCATCAATGAGGTGAAGCTGTGCCTCTCTTAAGAACAGTGAGCAAGGGGTCCACGTCTGGATCAGCCTGGTAATTTAGGGTGAGACCCAAGGTTAATTTATGCAAAACAAAGGGGGGGGTCTGGGAATCTCTCTACCAGCACGAACACAGACCAATGACCTGTTCTTGGGTGAATAACCCCTGGGAGAGACTCTACCAAGTCTTTAGCTCACTGTCCCTTTCACAAAAAATACATTTCCCTGCATATCAGTCTTTGTTCTGCCCAGGGGCAGTCCAGCACCGAAATGCTAGGCAATTTTCCTCTGAACAAGAGTACCAACAGCAGCCCCATACACGTGTTTCAGCCTTGTTGGGCATCATCAGTGAGGTGAAGCTGTGCCTCTCTTAAGAACAGTGAGCAAGGGGTCCACGTCTGGATTGCCCTGGTAACTTACGGTGGGACCCAAAGTTAATTTATGCAAAAGAAAGGGGGGTTTGGGAATCTCTCTAGCAGCACGAACACAGCCTAATGACCTGTTCTTGGGTAAATAACCCCTGGGAGAGACTCTACCAAGTCTTTAGCTCACTGTCCCTTTCACAAAGAAGAACTTTCCCCACATATTCACCCAAGATCAGGTCATTGGGCTGTGTTCGTGCTGGTAGAGAGTGTAAATTCAGGCACACACCCAAGTCTCGCCCAGCATGTAGTGCGCAAATGAAACCGTTATTTATTTTTATCTATAAGTTCAATATTCTGAATGATATACCACTCATATCATGCTCCTTCTCAAAATACCCCCAAGTTGCACTGCACCAGGAATCAGGCTAGTTGTAAAGGTAATTATTTGTAGATTTAATAGGTAACAACAATCAACAATGGGGTGACGGAACAATGAATAATATCTTTAATGCACTAGGAATCAAGTAATGAACACAAAAAGAATGCAGCAAAGAAAGGAATGCTCTCGGGTTGATTTAGAACAGATAGCACTATGGTTATGGGTTCCCCTGCAACACCCCTCAACCCACCAATAGGCAATTTAAATAGATGTGAGGAGAGGGCAGGTACTCAGGAATAATTCAGACCAAACAGAATATCACTCCCACCTTCCCCCTTTAAACACAAGAGAAAAAACGGGCTTGACTTTTCAACTGTCAGATGGCTTTGAAATTGGCTGAGCAAAAGCACAAAATATGTTCAAAAATGCTTATATTATTACAAATTCCTACGGGAGCTGTTTTGAACAGATGCAAGCAAGCAAAAGCAATGATTTAATCATGAGTAAACAATTGGAATCTCAGAAGCAAGGTGGGAAATAATTTAAAGGTCATTCACACGTATAAAACGTTTCAAAATGTAAATTGGCAGCAAACTTTTACTTATGCGATTTTTGATATAATGGGTCAATTGCACTGTTTCCTAGTGCGATATTTAGTTGTGAATGTAGCTGAGGATGTTAGGTACAAATGGGAGTTGAAATTTCGCTTCTATCTCAAAAACAGAGGGTGTTATGGAGGTTTTTATGAGAGGTGTTTTTCAAAAATTAAAACACAAATTTGGACAAGGACAGTTTAGAATCAGAAAATATGGCTTATGCTTTTACTCAAGGCTAAGCGTTCAGGTAGGCAACCAAGTTGGGACAAAGTAAGCTAATTAACTTGTCAGACCTGAAACAGAAATGCAGACCCGCCTGAAAAAACAAAGAAACTCAGCCTCCCTGAAGATTGATGAAGTAATGAAAACGTGCATTAGGAGGAGAAGCTAAAGACTGGTAACTGAGCGCCTGCCTTCACACCTTTAAACATTGTTCAAGGAATGACAGGCTCACAAGGCAGTAGCAGCAGGGCCATCATGCCTTACATTAGAGAGCCACAACCATGGCTTTCCCCCTCCCCCCATCAAGGGGTAGATTTGTGCTATGGAGGGAGTTGTTTCCAGTCACCTGCCAGCAAAATCAAGTGCGAAAAATACAAGTACCAGAATCCTCAAAGCTAATTAACTTGTCACACCTGAAACAGAAATGCAGACCCGCCTGAAAAAACAAAGAAACTCAGCCTCCCTGAAGATTGATGAAGTCATGAAAACGTGCGTTAGGAGGAGAAGCTAAAGACTGGTAACTGAGCGCCTGCCTTCACACCTTTAAACATTGTTTCAGGAGTCCCGGGCTCACAAGGCAGTAGCAGCAGGGCCATCATGCCTTACATTGGAGAGCCACAACCATGGCTTTCCCCCTCCCCCCATCAAGGGGTAGATGTGTGCTATGCAGGGAGTTGTTTCCAGTCACCTGCCAGCAAAATCAAGTGCGAAAAATACAAGTACCAGAATCCTCAAAGCTAATTAACTTGTCACACCTGAAACAGAAATGCAGACCCGCCTGAAAAAACAAAGAAACTCAGCTTCCCTGAAGATTGATGAAGTCATGAATACGTGCGTTAGGAGGAGAAGCTAAAGACTGGTAACTGAGCGCCTGCCTTCACACCTTTAAACATTGTTTCAGGAGTCCCGGGCTCACAAGGCAGTAGCAGCAGGGCCATCATGCCTTACATTGGAGAGCCACAACCATGGCTTTCCCCCTCCCCCCATCAAGGGGTAGATTTGGGCTATGGAGGGAGTTGTTTCCAGTCACCTGCCAGCAAAATCAAGTGCGAAAAATACAAGTATCAGAATCCTCAGAGCGAATTAACTTGTCACACCTGAAACAGAAATGCAGACCCGCCTGAAAAAACAAAGAAACTCAGCTTCCCTGAAGATTGATGAAGTCATGAAAACGTGCGTTAGGAGGAGAAGCTAAAGACTGGTAACTGAGCGCCTGCCTTCACACCTTTAAACATAAGCTCTGAGACTGATTCATGACTTCAGTAACAGATCCCCATCACTGTCCCCGGCGTCACCGGTCAAAAGACTCAAAGTGGGATTTATGGATCAGAGTTACACAAATAAAGATGACTATATAAATGGCTCTTTAGCAACTAGACAGAATAAAATAGCACTAAAGATTTTGACACTCTTACTGGTTATGAAAGCAGGATAGTTCAGAGATTAAAGAGGAACAAGATAATGCAAGGTATACAATAGTTCTCTAGTGTCCTATTAATACTCACAATCCACTGGATTTAAGATTTTTGGACTGTCACGGTTCTGGTCAATGGATTGGGTCTATCAAGGAAAGAGAGCACATCAGGCGCGGGACTGGATCAGCTAGGCCGGTCATTGGAACTGCACAGGATCTGCCCTTCTTGTTTCTGGGTAGTTCAAATCAGCGGGATTGCGAGTTCCTCAGGCAACCATTATGGTAGCTAGCCAGATAGTTTCAGGATGCTGGTTTCAGGATGCTCTCTCACACCACAGCGCTTCACTGGGTTGTAAGAATTAGTTTGAGGATTGAGGCCTAGCTGAAAATGGTTCAGCTACTGCTTGGCTTGGTCCTTGGCATCTGGATCTGGAAGGATGTTGAATGCTGAATGTTGAATGCTGGATCAGAGTGCTTCGTTGGAATCAGAAGAGTCAGTTCCTATGTGTTGTCAGTTGTCTCTATTTATCCTTTCAAATTACATCACAAAAATGGGTGTATGGGCCGGCTTAGCTAAACTCGCCCCTGTGGACCAGGATTTAATCAGAGCCTCATATCCGCCTTGCACATGAGTGATTGGATCCAAGACAGATGATGTCACATGTATGGTTTGGCTTTTACCTTCCTTAGAAACTTCCCCTAGCCAATATCAAAATCGAATTTTGTCCTAAATACATTTGCAACCTCTACAAAAATCACATACAGGGATTACATATGTTATGGAGTATCTGTTCTTCAAAATCCCACAGCTGTAGGATCCTGTTTTGCCTTTCTGCAGCATTTTGTCCATTTGACCATGACATTTTTTTCAAATGTTCTCCAAATTTCGACAATTATGTGTGTTTACCATAGGAATGTGTGTGCATAGTTTAACAATTCTAGCACAGATACAGTTCCCATTAAACCACATATATTACCATTCCTGTTCCGAATATGCCACACAGCTCCATCACATCTTGAAATGTATCGCCAAAAATTTGGATAACAAATCTGCTTTTTATATTTTTCACCATTTCTGATAACAAGTTATGATAACAAGTATGAGTCTCTAAAAATGTGTTAATTATATGCTCTTAGCAGCAAGTGGTCTGCCTTTTGTCTCTCTCTGGAGCTCAAGGAATGGCCCCCACCTTTGGGAACCTTCTGCAAGGCAAGTTTATGACCTCTTCACATGTCCATTTCCTGGCCTGGAGAATCTGCCATTGTTCAGTCTGTGGCTGCAGACAATATTCTGTCCTACCCCGCGATTATCATATGTCAGTGAGTATCTGCTGAGAGGAAGGCCCTCCTCTTGGGTGGAAAAACCTGTTTTTCAACTTCTGGCAGGCCCAGCCAGGCTAATTTGTTTCTTCTTAGTTTCTTGACTTAGAATCCAAAACAGGCTTGTTGCATCAGATGACTTAGGTAAATTACATTCTTAGATTTAAACCTGTAGAATCAAAAATAACTGAGATCTGTGTTTCTTTCATCAACAATCCTCTTATATTTGCGAATCCGGCAGGCTTTTCGTTTAGATAACTTTAAAGTCTAATCAGGAGAACTCAGTGTGCTGCACTCAGATTTTTGACAGGAACTTTCATTCACAGGCAATCCAGTTTTGCTGGAAAAAGTTTTCCTTTTTACCTTTCAGGACTTTGCACATTCAGTATGCTTCACTAGGTTATATGAATTTTAGCGCCAAGCCAGATTTTGAGTGTTGAGAAGTGTTATGTACATGCATTTTTTTGGATTTTTAGCAGCAAAGTAAATGTCATTATAGGCAAATTTTGGAGTTTTACTTGCAAAGTGCTGATGCTCCCTCGGAACTCTATGTTTGCTTGTCATGGAGCCCACTGGCACTTTTTCTGCAGCGTGTGCTCTACCCCACCACACATGCACCATGGGTGGCAGGCTGTGCAGCCATCTTTTTGATTGGTGAAAATGCGATTTTGGAGGTTTTGGCGCACACAAGGGTTTTGCCGCCATTTTGATGTTTCTCGCACCATAGATAGCAGAGTGATGCCACATAGTATAGTGGAAATGGTCAATACATCCCACAGGAGATTACCAGATCCCCATTGTTTTGCATAAATTAACTTTGGGTCTTACCCTAAGTTACCAGGGTGATCCAGACGTGGACCCCTTGCTCACTGTTCTTAGAGAGGCACAGCTTTACCTCACTGATGATTCCCAACAAGGCTGAAACACGTGTATTGGGTTGCTGTTGGTACTCTTGTTCAGAGGGGAATTGCCTAGTATTTCGGTGCTGGACTGCCCCTGGGTAGGTCAAACACTGATATGCAGGGACATTTCTTCTCTGTGAAAGGGACAGTGAGCTAAAGACTTGGTAGAGTCTCTCCCAGGGGTTATTCACCCAAGAACAGGTCATTGGGCTGTGTTCATGCTGGTAGAGAAATTCCCAGACCTCCCTTGTTTTGCATATATTAATTTTGGGTCTTACCCTAAGTTACCAGGGCGATCCAGACGTGGACCCCTTGCTCACTGTTCTTAGAGAGGCACAGCTTCACCTCACTGATGATGCCCAACAAGGCTGAAACATGTGTATGGGGCTGCTGTAGGTACTCTTGTTCAGAGGAGAATTGCCTAGTATTTCAGTGCTGGACTGCCCCAGGGCAGGACAAAGACTATATGCAGGGACATTTCTTCTCTGTGAAAGGGACAGTGAGCTAAAGACTTGGTAGAGTCTCTCCCAGGGTTTATTCACCCAAGAACAGGTCATTGGGCTGTGTTCGTGCTGATAGAGAGATTCCCAGACCCCCCTTGTTTTACTGGAAAACAATACACTGCTGCATATACCTGAGAAGGTTTCAACTTTACCTAATCAAGGTAATGTAGCCTTGTGTGACGAACCACCTTCACCCATGCAGTCATTTTTAATGGAACCACAGGTAACTAATGACCAGCTAGAAAAATCTGTTAGTATTCTTTACGATAAACGTAAAAGATCTAGAAGGAAGTCTAACAAGAAGAAACAGTAAAAACAGCTGTCGATAGTGTCCCAAGAACAAACATCACGCAAGGAAAATACTGCATCATTAGCTATCACTTTGCCTCACAACATGTTATGTTTCCCTACTTCAAATTACTGTGAGACGCTTAAAACACAGACACATAAAGCAAAACACAAGAGTGAGGAACATAAACCTCTCGTTTTTCCATTGGATCGAGGGGTGCAGCAGCCTATAGCTCCTCCTATCCCATCAGCGCAATGCAACACTATATTGACTGATGACTTGTATATTTTCCATTTGCTAGCCCAC
The DNA here is from genome assembly GCF_040938575.1 of Ambystoma mexicanum. NCBI lineage: Eukaryota > Metazoa > Chordata > Amphibia > Caudata > Ambystomatidae > Ambystoma > Ambystoma mexicanum. The sequence goes on from NC_090928.1 coordinate 136,363,861, forward strand.
GAAGACGAAAAGAGTATCATGGAAGAAAAAGGCCATGACAGTAAAACATGCTCGCTGGTTGATGCACTTTGCAACTCAGAGTACAATAAGACAGTCATTTCTTGAAATGCAACAATGTTTTACAGCTACTTCATTGTATACCTTAGTTACGGTCTATCACCATGAAAGATCTCTTACTGGTTGAACTTCCTTCGCTCCATACTATAACAAATTGGTTTATAGAGTATCTTGCTTCACCTATAATTGTGGATTTGTTATTATCGCATTTCTTAAAATGGGTTATGAGATAGTCTCACCCATTGCTAATGACCTAAGTAATGATATCAATATCACTTGATAAAAGGATGATTTAAGTAACTATTCACAGGAACGATATGCCAGATGGTATTAGATTTGAAGGCAACTCTCTCAATGGACAATGGAATAAGTCAATTGTGGCCATCCCCTACGATGTTAAACAGGAATGACTGACCAGAAAAAGAACTTAAGAATGACCGTTTTAACATCATATCCAGAAATACGATGGGATTCCATTAGTTTATTAGCAAACCCAAGGGCTGAAGTTTCTTAATTGACTCGGATGTATTTGCCCTAGAAGAAACTTGGTGCACCCTACCTTTTTATCTTGATAGCTAATGTAAGATACAGAGACACACCACAAAAAGCTAATGGGACGTCCTATGAGTGGTATTATCATCGGTGCCAATTCTCTTTTCGGAACATTTTCCACATTTGCTAATGACCATATACGCACGGCATTTCTGGCCTTTCCACCTACTTGTTCAATACAAACACTGCACATTTTTAATGCGTATGATCCACAGGTGATGCAATTTCAGATCACATCAACTATATCTTGACAGAGTGGTTTCTGGAGCATTCTCACCTACAGTTTGTGGTAATGGGTGATTTAAACTCCTACTGCCATGTGACAAATAGTATGAATGAGTGTTCTCCCCCTATGCACGCTATGGCTAACTTGGTTAAAAATCACTCCAAATGAGTAACCAGTAATGCATTACATATAAACATCCCTCAGATTACTTATGGGGTTAAAGGGTGCTTTCTCTTTGAGGGCTACAGGATTGAACTATTAAATCCTTTCAAAGCGGGTACTACTAATCCAATTCATTCTTGGTCTAAGGGGAAACATTATTCCTGGATAGATTATATATTCGTGATAGAGCCATTGTGTTCCTTGATTGTGGAATTCAAGCTTTTTCTTAATCACCTTAGTGACCATGTAGTTCTTAAATGCATATTTAAGTTGAAAGATAAAAGTAAATCCTAATATCTAGAGAGAGACATTTATGCTAATCTACAGGGTAACAGGATTGTCTTGAATTAAAAGAATATTAGTAAATACAACATAAATCTGATTAGAAACCTTGATGTGAGATGCTATCACAGCAATCTGAATACTGAAATAATTTTTAAAGAGATGGATAAGACACTCATCTAATACTCTCATACTCAGAAATGGCTTGCTTTTCCAAAGTCTAAGTCAGGCACCACTTATGATGTGACCATGGCTGCGAAGAAAACGGAATTGAAAGCAGCAATTAAAAAGATGAATTGTGAATTTAATTCTTCTGGAGTTAAAGCCTAAACAAATAATTTACAACGTATTATGTAAATTGGCTTAAAGCTCATGACTACTCCACCTTGAATGCTGAATGGCAGAACATTTCAGATACCCTCCGAGCTAATGCTAATCAGAGGTTTTGACAATTATATCACAAGCACATGACATCTAATAACAGTAACAACAAAAAAGAAATAAATCCTGTTCTGGAAACATGAGGCATAGAACATGTGCCTACCCTCTACTGTAAACTTATAGGTTTAGTTGCCAGGGACCACCCTCTAATGAGTTCTTATAACAATAAATGGTGTACTTTCTCTATTGAAGACATTCTGAATATCATAAACAAACTCAAGCCCTCTCGAGCTCCTGGCCCTGATGGAATTGCCAATATTATAATCAAGAGGGCACCTCTATTTTGTGCCAATGTTAAGTAGAGAATTTTGCTTGAAATTGTTAACATGGGATTGGTCTCTGCAAGTTGAAAACATTCAAAACTCATGCCTACACATAGGAAAGGGCCACAATACAATCCTTCAAACTATGGGTTACTGGCCATGGTCGATTATTTTTCAAAAATGTTTTCCAATCTTATGCTTGTTAAATTAAATGCGTGGGCAATCGGAAAAAATCTATTAAAAAGCCAACAAACAGGCTTTCACAAGAGCAACAATACTATGTACAACATCTGGTGTTTACTTTAGCTTTGCACTGAAACGAATGGCCTAAGATTATACATATGTTTTGTTGAATATGCAGGGGCATTTGATACAGTTGTATATAATAGGCTTTGTCAAAATTTAAGAATCTAGGGACTTACCCCTTCCATTCTCCATTTGAACAAGCTATTTTATCAAGATACCTCTGCTTTGGTTAGATTGAATCATGTCAGCCTTTTATCTGCTCGAATAGAAACTAATCATGGACTCAAACAGAGAAGCGTTTTAGTAATTCTCTTGTATAATCTATATGTATCAGATATGCACGAGACCTTGCAGTGCTTCCTCTGCATACTGGTAAATATCCAGTCGCATGGCTTTCCTATTCGTATAAAACGGTCATCAGGGACCGCACTTATCAGTGCCTTCATTTTAAGAAAATAAAAATCATGATAGTTGACTCCATAAAAACAGCCTCTAACGACAGATGGAAAATTGAAAACACTCTGATTCAGGTTGTCAATGAGTATATACATCTTGCTGTGAAAAGATTTTTTGCAGTTACAGCTTACATTTCCACCTGTGAGGGGCACTCTCTGGAAGGCCTCCTAAAGATCTATGAAGGAAGTGTGCTTGCTAGAGTATTGTACAGCCTCTAAGCCTTCAATGAAAAGGAAGTTTTGTTGTTAAACTCATTAGAAGGCACCATTTTTCGTTCTAGCTTGGGGCTTTTGAATTCGGCTCCAATTGAAGCTCTCTGTTTAGAACTAGGCTTAACCTCTTAATTTACTTCTTGGAAGGTAGCTCACAGCTCAATATACCTTAAAATGTGGCCCGAGAAGGATAACACATAATCTTTGTAATCTTTGTACAGCCTCTTCTCGGATATGCTTCATGTAAGCACTCTTTCCACAATAATATTTAAGGAATTTCTCTCAACAGTTAAGGGCTATCATAGAGACATTGGTTTTACATTGGAAACACTGTTTAATTTGGGATTATTAGTAAAAGAAATGAAAAATAAAGCCATACTTTGGGACAGGATATCAGGATATCTATGATCTACCTTCAAGGACCATATAAAGCAAGGTTTCGAACTCCTTAAACCTTTTAGTTATATTATCAAGACAAACAACGCTCAAATTATACACTTCATCATGCGACTCTGATTGAATTTTTTGAACACCTACGCTCGCATTGGAGCTTGGCTAGAGATTCCTTACAACCAGAGAATGTGCTGATCTGCAATCTAAAAATTGAAACTTTACACCATATTCTATCTCCCTGTACCAGATTGACAAAAATTTACAATAAGAGTTATGTGAAATTTGTAGGCAGAAAAAAACACATTTAAACAGACACATTTTGGGTGCGCATATTCTCTGCTAAGTCTTTGGTCATTACGACAGCAGCTTTTCATATTTGGTCTGAAATGAAAATCTTTTATAGAAAAAGTCTGCTTTCTTTGTAGTGTTCATACGTGGTTGAATATATGTATTATTATGGCAAGATGAGATAATAGGTAGTAATGTGCATGTTAACCATATTCATGCCCACTATTCATGAGTATATGAAATGATTATTATTTTTTTAAATGAGGATTTTATATTTGTATGTGATAATATTTTCTAGATAAGTGATGTTTATGTTTTTTTTCATCTTCTTTGTCTCTTGGTGTAATAGGTTTCTTTGTAAACTAAACTCAGCGTTAAGACACGATCGGGTCCCGAGTTAAAGGACCAAGCAAAGTAAGGCTTTTAGCAGGTGGATAAAACCAGATCTGGCCTAGCATAGAGGGTCTTAAGGCTATTAGCACCCCTGTTTTCCAATCCATAAACCCAGGGTGTTTAAAAAAAGTAGTTTCATTAATTGAACGTGACACTGTGCACGTCCAATTTAATGAATTAGAGTATTGTCTAAAGATGGCCGCATGGATATGGAAGGCAGGGTTCCATACGTTGTCCCTCTTCCATTTGCAGAGCGGCCACAGAACGGCAGTAGAAGCACTGTGGCAGCAGAGAAGCAGCCACCGATGATGAAATGAGGTAAGTGAGGCGGAGTGTGGAGGGTACCATAAAAAAAAGATAATGGACGGTGGGGATAAGATGGTGCTGCAGGGAGGGGGAAACAGCCTCCTGTTTCCATGGAACATGAACTGAGTTTGGCAGGGACCTGATTGGCTGCTCCTCCCAACCCGGGTGCACGTTCTTGCAAATATACAATGTACTAGCACACAAATCATCAGCAAAGAAGTTCAGAAGATGGAACTCAGTCACATCAATCTCCCCCCTCCTTTAAAACCAGACCTGCAAGAATTGTCATTATTGGAAACGATAATGAAACACTCTAACAACACCACACCATCAGTCCTGAACTAAAAGTATCCCTCCTGACGAACCACTTCACCTGCTTCACATCTTACCAAATCTTATGTTCATCTCTCTCCTCATTGCCCTAGTCATACAACCAACCCTCACACGTGACAGCAAATACCTGCAGACATACACACTAGCTGAGCAGTGCTACCATTTTCTCCTGTAGCTGTGAACAGCATAGTTCTAGGGGCATAGCCAGCTACTCCATTCTTGATCCAATCAACATGTGAGCAGATGCAAAGTGGGGGTGCTAAATAGTGCCTATGCAAGGATTTATGCTACCTGCCATCGCAATGGTGGCAGGCTGTTTCTTTGTGTGTGGACTATCTGTTAACACTTGGAGGCCAACTGCCGGTGTAACTCCAGGCTTCCGCTTAAAATTCTGCAGATGATGCAGATATGTTAAAGAGTAAAATGGCGAGTGGATGATTTTTGAACAGATGTGGGACGGCACTCAGAGTGGGGGGTGTTGACAGTGTGTGGGCGATGCAATATGGAAGCAGCATTAGTGTACCGAGCTAGGAAAACTGGTGAGATGTTAAAAAAGTGGCTGGCGGGCTTAATGATTTTGGAAACAGTGCGCTGGATCCACTGGAAAGAGGGAACTCTGAGACCAGCAAGTAAGGCGATAATGAAGAAAGTTGGTCCTGTAAAAAACAGGAGAGCAAAACCGCCCCTCCCAACTCACAAACTTCCATGGAGTGAACAACTACACTCATTCAGTGATAAGATGTGCATAAGAAGCCAGAGAGTGTTGGAGCAAAGCCTTTCTCTGAACGGAATCAAATTGAATTCAAATCCTCCAAAGGGGCCTGAAAGTATGATCATCAACAAGTAGGCCGAGACCACAACGCCAACAAGGACCATTCCAGGCTTGAATGAAGCTATACAGCAGCAGTTACCACAGCAGCATCAGTCCCGGACCTCAGAAGGGAGTGTGATCAGGACTCCAAGACACCCCAAGCAAGTAGAAACACAGATTGAAACTCCAGACTCAGGACCTGCACCAGAATGTCCTTTTCTCTCTACGCAGGAAGCTAGCGCACTAGCAGGTCATTTAGCTCGAAGCTTAGCCTGTCATGAAATAGCTATTTCGTCAATAGATCAATCTTGGATGTGTTGGAGCACTTGATTGACTGGCTGAACACAGAGAACAGCCATGATGTGTTGACCCCCCACCCACCAACAAGCAGCCTGTCGATAGCTGTTGTCGACCTGGTAGAGATCCCTGGTTACAAGAAGGATATATCAATGATAACCAGAGGACATAATACAGCGACCCTTTCATCCAGGCCCAGCAAACATTTTCTGTGGTCCCTGTTATCAACTAAATTATAAGGGCACTCGCAAGCAAGGGAATGTGAGGCCCCAGCCATGCTAATTACCCATACAACTGGCTCAAGAGAATCATCAAGTCCGAATTTGCAAGCCCTATTGAGCCCTGTGGTATGTGATTCCATCTTCCTCCAATAACAATCAGAAGCAGAGGTTTGGTTGCTACTTTTGCCTCTTTCAATGAAGGCTGACTCCCCTTAGCAAGAGCGATAAATGCCCAAAACATTGCAGGAAATAAGGACCTGGCCTGCTTGGATAGGTGCATTGAAATAATGGAATGGCTCCTGAAAGGTTCTAAAAGGATTGGGGGATGTTAAAAAGATTATCAAAAGGTAGCCACTAGAATGGTGGATAAAGCTTGTCAGTCCTCTGTGACGGCTCTAGCCGAGCTGCTTGTTACTTCCCTAGAGCAAGCGGTACTGGCTGGGGAACCTCGCCAAAACCAGCAATTACAGCATTGAAAAAAGGCATCCTGACCCTGGACACGTTCATATATGTTCATCAGCAGGGATAAACAGAAAGGTCAGAACTAACTTCTGCCAAACTCAGACCATGCAAAATGCCTTGCATGTCAAAGGGTAGTCACTGTAGCGCCTTTGCGGAAACCGCCCTCAAGTCAAACGAAACGTGTGGCGGCACACTTATGGCCAGCAAGGGGTGAGACAGGCCCATTAAAGATTCAAATCCATGAAAACCATCGGGCCAACTGTTGATGCATATGGGAAAAGGTCATGTAGACACAGGGTATGGTGGGCCGAAAGCTACGTGTTGTAACCTGAATGTAGTGTTTGACTGTCTGTGTGAATGCAGGGCCTTGTGGGATGCTCATGTGGAGCTTGGAGTGTTGGGGTGCCTGAGAGTTCCAGCAACTGACGGTTGGGACTTGGAGCTGGGCAGGGAACCAGGGTGGAGGCCTGTAGATCTTCTCTCCTACTTTCTGATATTTACTATGTAGCTATGAGACAATAAAACATGTTCCTGTTTCTACTCACCTGGGCCAGCCTGGTTGTTGCTCCTTTACATCGCTGGCGCAGGGTACATCTTGCAGGTGGCAAGATACATCACTATGATTACACCTTGAAGGCTGGCATGGAACAAATGTGATCTGCACGTTCTATGGAGGGACCCATGGAAATAAGAACTTCTATAAAAAAAACATTTGTGAAAGCCATGTTAGAAATCTTGGGGGTAAATTACTTTTCACCCATAATCTTTACTACATGTTAAATCCTATCCGACCACATGTGCTGTGGGGGTCGCAGCATATGCTTTGGGTTAGCAAACTCATACATCAGGTGCTGCATCCTCAAATGCAAAGATGTTCTGACTGCAAATGGAATAGAAGTATACCTGGACGCAAACTTTAAAATCTGCCATCTACACGACTCGTGGCTAGAACCCATCGCTGGCCTATTTATCTCTCCTCACGTCACTACACAACACCACTTTCAAACTTACCAACCAATCCCAGATTGGCCCACAAAGCATCTAAATTGTACCTCAAAATTAGTGGATGGTCAGCCGCCTAGAGACAGAAACGCAAGAGAAAGTGTTTACCGGTGAATCTCATTTTCCCTGCCAGTTTGCGTTTAATGAAACATCAAAGGGTTAGTAGGATGATGACCACGCAGGCCGTTAATGAAGGGTAATTCTTGAGTATAGTGAATAGGAACATTGCAGGTATTAAAAACAAGTTGTTTGACGTGATCTGGGTACCGTGGCTAAACTCGTTTGAGTTTATTTCCCTACAGGAAACATACTACTACTAGACGAGATATACCACTTTTAATACCTTCCTGGAAAAGGCAGAAAGCATCTAAAGTGTACCTCAAAAGCAGTGGATGGTCAGCCGCCTAGAGACATTTCAAGAAACGCAAGGCAAGAGAAAGTGTTTACCTGTGTATCTTGTTTTCCCCGCCAGCTTGCGTTTAACGAAACGTCAAAGGGTTAGTAGGATGGTGACCACGCAGGCCGTTACTGAAGGGTAATTCTTGAGAATAGTGAGTTGGTACATTGCAGGCATTAAAAACAAGTTGTTTGGCGTGAACTGGGTACTGTGGCTAAATTTGTTTGAGTTCATTTGCCTACAGGAAACACACTACTACTAGAGAAGATTTACCAATTTTAATATCTTACTGGCAAAGGCAGAAAGATAAATAAAGAGCTGTTGGTGAAAGGTTTGGCGACAATGGTGAGGAACCCATATTCTGCCAATGCTTTCAGAACTCTGTGCCATTGGTGGTGTCACTGTCCAAACGGGCACTCCTGCATGCCCAAAAACGGGTTTTGGACAATATCAATATCCCGCCCAAAATGAAGCAGGTCAACACCAGCAAGGAGGAGCTTTTCCTCCCAGGAGGGATGGCAGTTGTTGGGGTGGGACAACACTATACTGCTCTGCGACTTCAGCGCAAAACAGGGAAGGAGAATGGGCTGGCCAAATGTGGATGGAAGAATCCTGCAGAAGTCTTGTTTGGGGACAAAATGCGATGAGCCATCCAATGGACTCTCTGTCATGGCCACAAATCCTTTTGTAGAGCTCAACGGAAGATGCTCGGGGGCTGTCTGCCAAATCTAATTTCCAAAGCTGGTTTGAGAAAAACTATCATGGATTACTGCTTAGTTCAGTTTCTCCTTTCATAACGTACAGGATCGAATATAGAGCGACAACAACCCTTTGGTGTTAGAGTGGTATGCGAGTACAAACAAGGTGTACTCCTCTGCGAAAAAAGAAGATCAGGCGGCGGTCCGCCCAATGAGAAGGGTTACCACAGATGAGATCCTATGTATGTCTCAAGATGTTGAAATCTTGAGATTATCTGCAAAGCTTTTAGGATCTTGTGTTCTCAAATCTATAGAAACGCACCACACACCAGGGGAGAAACAGGGAGCAAGATAAGTATGCCAAGAGAAAAAGCTCCCTGGTTCGTTGCCAAATGCAGGCATGTGAAAAAATCACTGCATCTGGCTACACTGGAGAGTTTGGCTATCATAGGGCAACTCTATGCCATGAAAAGATCCTATCAAAGCCTTCTAAAAAATTAAAAGGGGTGATAGTTAAAAGCACAGTGGGACTTGATTGATAGAGCAGCTAGGGAAGAAATCGAAAATGTTTTGGAAGCTGGTTGCCAAAGGCTTTGATGAAGTCTAACAGGGCGATATGCGGCTAATGTCCCTGCATGCCTGGATATCTCACTTTCAAAGGGTGCTGCTCGAAGTAGGGTCTTGCGTGCCAGAAAACACTCTAAAGGGAAGTAAGGAAAAAAATGACTGGGTGTTTTCTGGGTAGGAAATTGCCAAACAACTGAGGATCTTAAAAAAGGACAAAGCCGTTGGGCAGAATGGTCTAAGACCCGGGGTGTTTATATGATTACAAGACTAGTGGTTATGCTAAGGATACCCAGTTTGCACGTCAATACATCTCACAGGTCTTTATCTCAATTGCAGAAGCTAAAGCGTCTCCTGCCCCCTCCTCTTGGAAAAGAAGCCTCATTATCCCTTTGTTTAAAAAAGGGTCTGTGTCAGATCCCCATTGTTATTCCCGCATCGCACTTCTAGATGCCTCGAACAAGATATTAGCAGGGTGCTTGGTGGCGAGATTGGATGAAAGGTTATCGGAAAATCATCTCCTACCAAATAACCAAACTAGCTTCTGTAGAGGCTTCTCCACAATGGACCAATGTTTTCTACTGAATTTTATAGTGGAGAAGTACACAAGAAGGAGAAACAACAATATCCATACTGGTTTCTCGTATCTGACAAAAGCCTTTGCTCGATAAACTGAAATTTGTTATGGAACGAGCTAGGCAGGATTGGGGTTCTTGCTGGGCTAATCCAATTAATAAAACTGATATATGAAGATACTTCAGCTGGCTGTGAGGTGCTCAAAGGAACACAAGTAGCCAAGGGAATTTAGCACAAATCGGGGTGTGAAGTGAGGGTGTCCCCTAGCCCTAGTGTCACTTTTTTAAGTGATTTAACCCCACCTCTTTTAAAAAGAGCAAAATGTAGTACACTGCTGTATGCTAACGACGAAGTCCTAATGGATCTTACACCTGGAGGGCTACATCAAAGTTTGAGATATGCTTATTCCTACTTCAATGACCATGGGCTGAAAATGATCCTCCCCAAAAGAAAGATTCTGTTTTTTGGCAAGGGAAAGGCCAATGCAAGATGGTTTCTTGACAATGAAAAAATAGAGGTGGTAAGCGAATACAGATACCTTGGCCTGACCTTTTCCAATAAAGGAAGCTGGCAGAGCCATATAAACTTGCCAACCAAGCAAACCTCTGCTGGTTTCAGAAGGCTGCCCCGTTCCTATTATCAATATGGTGGGAAAAGGCTCTATACGTGTCTCCTAGAGATGGACACTATAATCCAGACTGCTCTTCTATATAGCACTGATATTTGGGGGGCTTCTGCATGCGGGTACCCAGAGGCAAAGCAAAACTCCTTCCTACGAAAGGTTTCGGGGCTTCCATCGAGCCCCCCAGGGGACAAACTGAGGCGCAAACTGCATAACCTTAGCATAACACACCTGCCCCTCAGCAAATCCAAATGTGGGGAAAGCGATGGAGGAGCTAACTCGTTTTCCTAATAAGGACCCCTCAATCTGGTTCACTAGTGGGATTGCCTTGATAAAAAGTTGGGGGATGAATCTTGTCTAAGCGCATTCTCGAATGCCCAACGTAAGTCCCTTCTTAAGCAAACGGCATCTGGCGCGGAGTACCGTGCGATTCAGATTAGAATTGGTACAATGCCATTCCTAAAATTGTACTGCCCCTCTTGTAAACAACAAAGGACCCCAACCTTCATTGATAAAATTAAACCCCTTGAGTGCCATAGGATTATACTAATGGTCAGATTAAACGTCCTCCCTCAGAGAGCTAGGAGGTGATGGTTAGGTCTAGGGAGGGTTTGTCCTTGCGGTCTGGGTAGGGAAGAAGGCTTAATGCACTTTTTAACCATCGGCAGATATTGTATTGGTTTTAAGAAATCATGGCTTATGCTGCATTTTTATCAAAAACAACATTAGGACATGTACGGATGCCATGTTGATGCTTATGACAGGTAACAAGGAGGATTTTTTGTATGATGTTTTTAATTTTGTTAAGCGCTGCACTCAGAGGAATTACCCTGTCAAAGTCAGTATAACTGTAATCCGCAAGCAAAATATTGTTAAATTGAGTGATGTTGGCTCTTAGCAGACAAATGCATCGCATTTTGAATGTTCATGATTAGTTGAGACATTTGTAATTGTGTTGTGTATATGTGTTAACAAGCCGAACAAACATACCTACCTACCAAGAATAAGCCCCTCACAAATATATGAACTGCTTGGAGGACAGAAATATGTATCACTTTTCGGTAACTGTTATTTAAACATTTAAACACGGGTAGGGCACTAATAGTGGAAAATGGGCGCTATTCAAGACCACTTACATTACATCAGAATAATAAGGGCTTGAGAAATATTAAGCAATCTAAAATGCTGTTCAAGGTATTTTATGATGAATCTGATGTCATGAGCCCTTCCCCAGTGGTAGCCTCCTCCCATGTGGCCAGTGGACGGCAGTCGCTACGTAATCCTGAACCTGGGGGCGGCTATATGAGCAAGGACCACCATCGGAGGTCACCCTAAGAGGGATTATACATCATCGAATGAGACATGGTACCCCCCTTTTCCTATAAGGGGTACCCCGTACATTCCCCATGCCTTGATGGCAAGTTGTCATGGCTCCCTTCACCCACCCATGGAAGCTACTGAGAATGTCCTCCAATTTCCTATACATAATAAGGACTGACTTCCATTTCCATTAATTTGAAAGTATTGCAATGTGGGAAGCTAAATGGGTAATGAGGACAAGTAAAGGCTAGAAGCAAAAGACAAACTCTAGTTGCTGTGAGCACATGATCGGTGCCTGGACAGTCAAAAACCCTAATCAGCTGACAGGGGACAGATGCTTCTGGGGAAAGTCCTATCCTCTCGGTATCAACTGAGGGACTACTGTGCTGCAGAGAAGACAGTGGTGCCAGTCAGCTCGGGGAGAAGACCAGAGGAAGGAGACTGCAGGAGCAGGTCCAATCCAAAGAAGCTGTGAGAGGAAGAGAGAAAACCTCCTGGCGATTGCGGGAACTGGAGGTCAGCATCCACGGTGCCCAAACATGGAGAAGCACACAGCAGGCGAGCAGGAGCCATGAAGGACACCAAAGCCTTCAAGCAAAGTCAGTGAACCTGGGAAAGGGGAACAGGATGCCAAAGCCCTGCCTTACATTCAACATGGAAAAGCCAAAGAATGCAACAGAAAGCCGGTGAGTCCTCAGGAGGAAAATAGGGCTGCTATGTTGTTTCGGCAAGCTTGACAAGGACAAATAAGATTGAATGTAATGTACAAAAGGGGACATGACACCCAATATTTCCAAGGTGGGATAAATTGAATTAATGCAAGATATGTACAGGTTTGTAAGTGTGCCAATCGAAGCACATGAACATGCCCTGCCAGGAGAGTACACCAGGCAAAGTCAAGTTTGCAAGTGTGTCAATTGAAGCACATGAGATTGCCCTGGCAGGAGAGTATACCAGGCAAAGTCAAGTTTGCAAGTGTATCAAGTGAACTACATGAGAAAGCCCTGGCAGGAATGTATACCAGACAAAGTCAAGTTGGCAAGTATGTAAAGTGAATTACATGAGGAAGCCCTGGTAGGAGGATACGCCGGACAAAGCCAAGACTGTGAGTAAAAGAGTTTTCATTAGTGAAGGAAAAACCTTGCAGGGTAGTATACCAGGTATCCTCCAAAGTTGAGGCTGCATTTAAGTTGTTATGCATACAAGTTATTTTTTTGACCAGAAAAGTCAAAGGAAAACTCATATCCTAATAGTTTAAAGTACTTTACAGAGAATTCCAGGGCAAGGGAGTCATCCACTGGAAGTGTGAACTTTATCCATTTGAGAACTTGTGTGTTCGAGTTATGCCTTTCCTTTTTGAACTTGAACAGGTTGTACACTTTCAATGCCAAAGACATTACCCTTTACACCTTAGAGTTAATTTTAAAATGTGAGAGCCAGAATAGTATTTCAGACACAGGACATTTTGCTTTGGACATCTTGACCAGTGATCGACCCTTAGTTTTGTTAGTGAAAACCCCTCTTATTATAGGGACAGCAAGGCATTTTCCAACTGCTTTTTTAAAATAAAGGTCTATAGCCAAAACTATGAACTCTCTCTGTTCGTGTCTCATTACTGCCTCCTCACAATACCAAATGTTGATAAACCAAAAGACACATGGCATTCAGTGACATACAGTGGCATGCAGCAGCCATTGCCTTCCTTGCATGTGAGTGCTCTCATATTATGTAGGATTTCCACCATTTTGTACCTATGGGACTGAATACAACCCCATGTATATCTTCATATAGCTTTTGGTTTGAGTGGTTACAACATAGGGTTGAGAGTCATTTTTTTGATTTGAAGAAAATCAAATACACAGCACACATGTTGTTTAGCATGCACACAATCACAAGCACAGCAATCTCGAACTCTACCACAAAATGACTATATGCCACAGTTTAAACAAACAGCTATTGGTAATGCCAACAGTTCAGGCTTTTATGTAGCTATGGGAAAGGTACATGCTATGCACAGCCATAGTGGTATTAACTACCCATAGTTGGTAGCAGGTGCGAAATGGTGCAAGAACATGGACATCTCATAGCATCTAGAAGAGGTGCCTAGAAATAGCTTAAAACGTATGCAGACGCCAAACATTTTGGCTTTGCCAATTATTGTTTTAAATGGCACTTTTGTTGCTTTTTTTATATCACACTCGGATCCGAGTCATATTTATTCATATATTGCTTCATTCTTAGAATTAATCCAAGGTAATTGATTGTTGAATCGTGCATTTAAGGTTCCAACATTTTATTTTATGTAGTTTACTGTGTTGTTTTGAAGAAAGTGGTGACATCCAGTCTCAATACTACTGAAACCGGTCAGCTTTTTTTGCGACCTGAGTAGTCAAATCTGGATCAGATAAGATCCCTACATCAGTTTGCTGGTAGACCCTACCACTAAGAAGGGATCACCCTATTGTTCTCTTTTCTTTCTTCAAACCTACAGACCAACGGAGCTCATATATTAAGGAAACAAATCTCCGAACCCACTCAACAACAGGAGTCAGCATCAACGACCACCATCTTTTTGGTATAGGTCCGAGATTCTATTCTATTTTTAACCATTTCTTTTTAAGAAAATAATTTGTTTTAACTAGTTGCAAAATCCAAAAAACGAAAATAACAAAATGAATGTTTATTTGGAAAACAACACAGTAAACTACATAAAATAAAATTTGTGGAACCTTAAAGGCATTATTCAACAATCAATTACCTTGGATTAATTCTAAGAATGAAGCAATACATGAATAAATATGACTCGGATCCGAGTGTGATACAAAATTAGGGAAGTCCTGAGGTCTCGTTTCCCAACCCAGGTTCCAGTTTTGTGGATACCCTTACTTCTGTTGCTTTGCCAATGCCTGTCTTTAACAGGACTTCAGTGAAGTACAAGCATATTACTTTTAAATCATGGTCCTGAATGCAGACCTGGTTAACAACATATTTTTAAACCAATAGAAGATTTACAGCTCCAATTAAGTCATTAACTCTTAGAAGACTGCTTTGAACAAACTCTGGCAGGCACTTTGGATTCAAAGCCTGATAGTAAGGCTTGAATAATGCGAGCTCAAAGAGTTGCCACCAGGAGGTGGTTTGGGCAGGCAGAGACAGGAATGGGTGGGCATGTCCCTAGGGACTAGCCCGGCCATGGGCAGGCAATGGGTGGGCACATAACTAAACTACTAGATTACTTTGTGAAAACATTGTGGCAGTTTCAAATATTAGTATATTTATATTCAGCTATCTATCACTTTGCCTATTGTTATGTAAAACAACACATATGACTACCATAGTATTTCATAAAAACGTAAACATTTCATTCAGAAAATATAAAAATACATCTTTATCTCAATGAAGTGACAATATCAGTCTAATCGTGTGCCTTTAAATCCACACATTGAAAAATATATATTCAAGCTAACTGATTTTCAGCTAAACCCAAATGTCATTCACTGTTAGACCTATTTACTATGGCAATTAGTATTGTGTATTAATCAGACTGCTAGTAAAGTTTTAATGTAGCTATAATCAAGTTTTGTATGGCAATTTTGGTATAGCTTACAACACATTTCCCAACATTTCCCATTCCCCAACATGTTTTGTTCCCTCTACAGATGTTCTTCTATTGTGGGAACCTTTTTATGAGATCTTAACCATCGAAATAGCATTAGCAACTTAAAAACCAACAAAAATATATTCACACTGTTTGTACACTCTTCACAATGGATATGTTCAGTCAATATACATTCTTAACCCGCATGTTGTCTCTGTAAAACCTGCAACACAATGTAAATACAGCCTAAATCAGTGCTGTTCACAATGTACTTATAACACTCATTTTGAACATGAACAGCAATAATAATGCTTACCACCAATCTAAACCTTAAAAGTTCTGGTGAGTCTAATGCCTAAAAAACTAAGCAATTTCCTAGAGATTAAATAAAAAAAAACATCCTCAGACAAGTGCCCACCTTATCTCTCACTATAAATATGTATAGTAATCTACTTTATTGTCCTATATCATTTAGTGAAAAACTGCCAGTAGTTACTGGTGCTTCTATTTTAGCACACGTAGTGAATCTATCAAGAGAAGCCACAGGTAGTCTTCCCATATGGTTCTGCCTAATGGGTGTCTTTACAGAACAAATTAGGGAAACAGGGATGGGAGAACAATAGGTATGCTCTTTTTAGATCTCATTCTTAATACTACCTATTAAGTATCACAACCTCAAGATCTATTGGTGGGACTTGACATAGTGTGATTGTACACACAAGATGATTGAATAACTGCTACTCAGTCACTAACAGAATAGACCCACACCAAACACGCTCCTTCTTTGGTGTACAGAAGTTGCTTTAACAGAGCATTATTTATTTTATCAACAGAATTTTCCACCAGACACATGGGACCGTCATGGGGTCAGCTGTAGCACCCACCTTAGCTAATCTCTATCTCGAGGGATTTGAGACCAGCAAAGTATTGACAGATAACAACCCATTCTTTAACGAACTTGAAGCTATGGACATGATGTATCGACAATGTATTATTGAAGTGGCACAGTGATGTATCCACATTTCAAGATTTCTTCGTGTGATTGAATAACCAAAATCCATTCTTGACATTCACTTCAAACCAAAGTACGTCTGAAATAAGCTTTCTTGGAATTACAGAAAAGTGTGAATATATTATTGTTGGGTTTTAAGTTGCTAATACTATTTGATGGTTAAGATCCCCTGAAGGAGTTCCCATAATAGAAGAATAGCTGTACAGGAACGAAACATGTTGAAACAGGTCCTACAATCGTAAGCGCTCTGTGCGTTTATCGATGTAGTGCCCACGCAGCCCAGATCAAATGTAGGATTCCCTGAAGGAATTTAAGAGGCATGTGAGGCATATTGCGGTGGAACATAGCCAGCAGTCAATAGCTGCAGGGGGTAGGAGGTGGATGTGTCAACACTTGTCATGAGGAAGTGGGAGGGAAAAGTGACCATAATACTGGACATGGGTTGCATAGGGGTGTGGGGAGGGGGTTGGGGAGCTAGGGAATTGGGACAGATTTACCTAGCACTCAACAGGTTAACGTGTTCAGCACTTGTAGATCCAAAGTGAGTTTTTCTGGTGCACACATAATCACATATGTCACTTGACCAGTATGTAGCTATGTAGAACTCTTCACCATACCCACATGGGCTGTTAAAGGTCTCAATTATGACACTCACTGTAATGGCGACCCCAGTGACTAATCACTTAATGGAACGGCATTTTTAATCTGAAATGAAAGTCTATATCACTGCTTCCCATATACAAAAAAGGAAGTAGGGACAACCCTGCAAACTTTCAACCGATCGCATTATTGGATGTGATCGGCAAGTTACGGTTCCCTCTTACTACGTCGATTTCAAATCTGGTTATGAAAAGCAGAATGCAACGACCCTTTCCACTCAGGTTTTAAGAAAAATATGGGTACTACAACAAACATCCTGACTCTAAGTGCCCTAAAGGGAAAGGTCATGGCAAGAGGCACTCGACTTTACCTGGCATTTATAGACCTAAGCCAGGCTTTCGACCAAGTCGACAGGCATATCCTGTGGAAAAAACTACAAATGTGGAGATGCCCAGAAGAAATCCTGCAACCGATAATATCGTTACATAAGAACACTAGAATGCAGGTACGACTAAACAATCAAGGTCTATTGTTAGCACCAATACCAACAAACCGTGGAGTTAAACAGGGATGCCCTTTGACTCCAGCTCTCTTCCTGTCTTATATGGGAGACTTTAAAGACTCTGAAAAAGATGTGCGATCCTTCCCTCCACAGCTAGGCAAAAGTAAAATCTCAATATATACTACTTGATCAAACAGCTATCGGTCTCCAGAGACAACTGTCAAATTGTGCCCAATACATTGCCAACAACCATCTGGAAATCAACAAGAGCAAGACTAAAATATTAACCCTTGGTAAACGTGGAGGAAGTTCGGAAAAATTCAAATGGAAAATGGGCGGCGCGCCAATCGAGAGTGTAACCGAATTCAAATACCTGGGAGTGATGATGGACAATTCAACCCAGGAAAAGGCTATGCAAAGTGCACTACGCACAAAAATCAGAGGTTTAACTACCCAGGCACAGGCTGTAGATAAGAAATTTGGCCAGTTTTCTCTTGTTCCGCTCCTAAACTTTTATAAAGCAAAGGTTGTCCCCGCCATCTGCTATGAGCGGAAGCAATGCCATTCCTGCCAACCCAGATTTGGACAGAATTGGAAAGTTACTTCTGGAGAAAGGCCCTCTTCTTCCCTAAGTCAACTCCAATTGTGCTTATAAGACGAGAACTAAGCCAACTTTTGTTGAAGGGAGTGATCGAACGCAACAATCTGATGCTATATAGGAGAATCCTCCTAGACGACCGTCCAAAACTTTTGAGCGCCATACTTGAAGAACATATAGGTGCCCAAAATCCTCATTTAAACAAATGGATAAGAAGCCAGGATGAAAAACTGGAGGAGATCCAAACCACAAAAAAGGAACTTTTACAGAATCCAACAAAAACACAAAAAAGGCTATACGAGCAAGACTGGATTGCTACGTTGGACTCAGCCGCAAAATACAAACTTGCGGCCCACCTTCCACCACAGGCAAGGAAGCTCCATGAGCCCCAAGCATTTCTGGCAAAATATCCAAACAGGAAGCTCAGAAACCCATTTCTGAGAGCTCGATTGAATCTTCTACACACAAACTAAATCCTAAAGATCAGAAACCAGCCATCATCCAATACATGCAGATTTTGTAACAACCAGGCGGCGGTGGAAACAATCCAACATCTTCTACTCTCATGCCCAGCGGTCGATCACATTAGAAAGCCCTACCTGGAAAACATCCTTGCATCGTCTTACATACACGAGGAAGAACTATGGTGGTCTCGGCTTATTGGAGGAGAGAAGACCACTTGGGTGACGGCTGCGGCAAAAATTCTAGACTTCATTCTAAATTTTAAAATAATACCGTCTACAACATAGTTCATGGATTCAAATTTTCAAGATAACTTCGTCGACGACACAGTTCATGGATCACTTTTGTAAAAACCTTTCAGGTTAAAAAATCAAGTAAATAAATATATATATATATATATATCACTGCTTCTGAGTGTGCAGAAGTTTCATGTATGCAGTGAGAGGCACTGATGAGGATTCAGTGAATGCTCTGTAGGTAGCATCTTGTTACATCACACACTATTCATCTCTATATAGTGATGGACTGTTTTACTACTGTATCCTGCAAAGGTGCTAAAACATCAGCGCTGGGAAAAGGAGAGGAGGAGGAGTAAGCAGATGCATGTGAGGATAATGATGATGGTGGAGCAGGTACCAGTGTCACTCCAGAGGCCTATGCTGACAGCTCTGCAATCCCACACAACCTCCACCGTGACCATCGCATCAGCCCTGTGAGGCTCAGCAGTTACCACCAGCCCCACTTCTGCTACCACCACTGTTGAGTACTGCTGCACTGACAAGAACAGTTAGTCATAATGTGTGTGCAGCAAGTCCCTGCACTGCACCAGTTCCAAGGTGTCCAGGACGTTTCCCTAAGTGACCGTCCCTTTCCCTCTACTTACTGCCATATCTTGCATCACACTAATAGATGTGGGAGAATACATTATGTGTCAGCTGCAGCAAGAGGAGGTGGTTCTAGTGGGGTGACAGTGCAGGGTCTTGGTGGAGTAGGCCATGCTACCCAAACAGCAAGAGCCACTTTGCCATGTGATACTCTGAAGAACACAGCTATGCTGGATGGCATATCAGTGGATGCTGACTGTGGAACGGAGGATGGGGAACCTAAGTACACTCCCACTGAGTTGAATGAGTGCGCATTTGCCAGAAACTGGTAATAGAGACTCATAAAGTGTTTCAAGAGATCCTTTCAAGGGACTATGTGCAGGCCATGGAGAGGATGGCTGCCTTTCTGGACACGGAGGCTGTTTTAGAAAACTTGGAATTGACATGTGGTAGAAACAGCCAGGCATTATCCAGAAATATAGGTCACCTGGCAGTCACAAAACAGTTCCAAGGCCTGCACAATGTTTGAGGCCATGAAGGACAAGAGTAGGGCCTTTATGTCATTGTTTTCACCCTAGGGCACATGGAGCATTCCAATGGCAAATCATCACTGTGCTTGAGTTTGCTGTCAAACACCCCCTCCAGCACTAGATCTTCCACATTCCCCATTGACTGTTTGTGGTTGGCAGTAAAGGAACGCAATTCATTAGAGAATCTGAACTCCCTTCAAGCACCTCCACGCAGGTGTCAAACAGTCCAAGAAGAAATAACAATGGGCTGTTTTGTGTTATGGTAGTGGTAGCAGAGATTTATTTATTTATGTTTTATTTATTTATTTATTTCAATTTATGAAGCGTGCAACTGCCCTAGGGCATTGTGGCACTGTTACAGCATATTCACCTAGGTGCAGGCAAAATCAAGGGTACAGCTCTTAGGTACAGGTTCATTAGTCAGTATTCAAGTTCCTTGGTTGCAGTGGAACAGCAGAGTGGATACAAACTATTTGAATAGTATGGTTTTCAGAGCCTTTCTGAAGGCTAAGAGGGATGTTTCTTTTCTGAGTTTGGGTGGTAGTGAGTTCCAGGATTTTGGTGCTGAGATGAGATTGCGATGGCATATTGGGTGTGTTTGGGCAGGCTCAGGGTAGGAGAGATGGGTTTCTCAAATGTTTTGGGAATTGTTGGGATATGGAGGGGCTAGGAAAGAATGTTTACTTACGTACTTACTATGTAGTATGTGGGAGTGATTGAATATCAGTGTGGGAAGACTTATTGGTGGAGGGAGAACTACTGTATGATAGGGTCAGATGGCCAGTATGCAGTAGAGCACTCAAAATTAGTGCATTAATCAACATGGCACTGGGAGCTTCTTCAACATCTAGACTAAAATTAAAAATGCATGTATTTTGTCCAAACATGCAACATTGGTTAAATGGGATAGAGACCTGGGTGTTGGACTCTACAATTACCTTATAGTCTCAGGTCTTTAAGAGGACAAGCAACATTTCCATCAGCAGTAGATTCGAGTATATTCTTGGACTTTATTACACCCCGATACAGATCAGGAAAGCTGATTATGCAAAGAGAGACCAATGCCCAAAATGTAATGCATACACTGCTAATTTTTCATAGAGAGTGTGGCAATGCAGTACGATGGTGAGAGGTTCTAACAGTCATGAGTGATATGGTGGAGGAAGAAATACCATTCTCCCCAGGCCGGTGAGGGGGCCTGTTGGGCTTCTTTTGTGGAAAGCAAGTGTCAAATACAAAGCTTGTACGCCTGGCTCTACTGTTGGCCAATAGGAGACTATCAATGAGCCAGTGTTTCAGAATGGCTAAAAGATATGATCAATGTCTCAAATGTAGAATCCGATTCCCAGAGTCATCTGAAGCCAGGATCAACACCAGAGACATTTGAAGTCCTTCGGCTGCATGTCTGGGGTGGTCAGGGGAGAAAGAAGCTGTTGTCCCCGCTACACATTCGATTGACGCAGAAGAAGGAGGACGCTGACAAGTGCAGATATATGCCGATTGTATCTTATTGCGCAATGATATGCTGTCCAATATATAGGCAAATGCCAAAACCGAAGTGGGAGTTGTTATGTTGTGGGGAATGCCTGCTTTTTCTCGAATAATCTGACCAGCAGGTGCACAAACTATAATATGATAAGACAAATCAACATTATTGGCAGTGTCATTCATGTTGTATTTGGTATAGTTAATAATGAAAAAATATCAAGACCATTGTAAAAAAATGTCTTTATTGAAATTATTTCGTTAGCATGTTTCTGTTTGTTTTTTATTGATGTGTGTGATCATTTTGGTATATATTTTGCTTTCACTTGACCAATGCAAAGATAACAGTTGTGGTTCCCTGAATTAGCATGTCAATATGACTAGTCACAGTGTTCAATAATTATCATGTACATATTGGTATAGGATTAACTCAATCTCTAGAGCATATGCCAACATAGGAGGTATTAATATGGATTTTAATACCAATTTAATGCATGTTATTTGTTCCTATAGTATGTTCCTCATGCAGCATTTACTGCATTCAGTGTTTAACCCACAGGGGCCATTCTTGGAATGAGGGTGAGGGCCCTGCCATCCCCCATTCATCACTTTGCTTTAGTCCTTGTCCTGTCACTCTTTTATGGTCACTGATAGCACCTCACCCTATAATTTAAATCGGAGTTTGATGTATGTTGTCCCATCATCTTAGCCACTACATACTTCTGTGTAGCATGGCCTCCATGAAAAGTCTCAAATATAACACTTGTTTTCATTATTAGCACATGGACGCCATTGTTGACATCCTCTCAGCCAATAATAATGGTCAGAATGCAGTCATTAACTACTGGATTGACTGCATTCTGAATATTCCGATTTCAAAAGCAGAGCGAAACAGCAATGAAACTTCCAGGTATGATTTCATTTAACAAAAACACACCTTCTGTGGGTGTTCTTATTTTCCACTGCATCACCCAACTTACCACACCAAAGAGAAAGCTAAAACATGTGAACAGCTTTCAATGTCTTATATAGAAACGTTTTTTTTTATTACACCTAATTAGGTGTAATATAAAAATAAATTGTTGCATGTTTATGGTAAAACATTTCAACGTCAGCCAAGTTTGCAATTAAAATGCAGAACCTATAAATACACCCATGTTTTATTTTTGATTTACACAATAAAAACACAATTAAATCTACTATCACGGTTTGCGTTTTATTTTAGTCCTTATTAAACGTTTCCAACTTTACAACCACAACTCTGAAACCTATTTTGCTATTACTAGTATGTGCTAATATCCTTATACACCTCGGTTCGGGACATAGGTTTTGGGCAGTCATTAACCCAGTCGATAATGACCCCTCCATCAGTCTATAAGGCTATATTAAGGAAATAAGCCCGGAGATGGTGGGCCATTACCACGTCAGGTAATGCCCCTGGGCGTTAACGAAGGCCCAGGGTGCATTACCTGATGCGCTAATGGGCCGCCGGCAAGGGGCTTATTGACATTAGTACCCCGGCCCATTAGACCGGGGTACTAATGGCGCTTTTTTTCAGTTGCAAGAAAAAAAAGAACGATAAATAAATGCCTGCCGAGGACTGGGAAACATAGTCTGTTTTCCCTTTCGTGACGGCCATAGTCAAGAGGGAAAATGGCGGCTCTGGAAGGGGACAAGAGGTAGTCCCTTTTCCCTTGCCTTGGCAGCCATTAGGGTAAATGAAACAAAAGTAAACAAAACAAATGGCCACCATGGAACAGGGAGAAGTTGCTACATGTAGTACCTTCTCCCTTTCCATATCGGCAAGTCACAGAAGAAACCTCAGAGCCGCGGCAGTGAGGGAGACTTGTCGCCCGGGTAATGCCCCGGCGTGGGCCAATGAGCTTGCTTGTAACAAGCTCATTGACCCTCGCCTGGTACTAATATAGCATTTCACACTTCTGCAAGATGCCCCATGTACCTGCTGCAACTTCTTCAAGTGTCGGTGGTGTTTTCTACAGGCACAATATTCCACACAGATATATGTCAGAAATAACATGAACATGTCGATTTTGTAAAGGGCATAATTTTTTTAAGTTGATTTTTAAAATTAATGTTTACTATATACGTTAGTAAAATACAAAAATGATCCTTTGGCTGCTGAAATGTCACTTTGCTCGAAAGGTTAACTCACGGAACCATTAAATGGGCCCATTTTATTTTTCAAACGTGTTCCCGTCACAGTATGAAACCTTCTTGGGTGAATTAAGGGGGTAAAGTTGAGGTGAGGAATATGAGGAGGTTAACAAAATAAAAACACGCAGGCACTTTCAGCCAGTCCAAAACAGTTGCTTAAAGAGAAGTCAATTTTTGTCAATGACCTCATGAATTTTCACTTGCTTAAACTAAAACAAAGCGATCAAGAGTGATGCTTAGCTGGAGGGGCGCCAGCAGCCTGAAATGAATAACACATGTGGAGGGGGGACCCATTTGTAACAATTTTCCATTTAAAGAGAATATATGACAGCTTAAAATCACTGACACCACTGCCTGTTTTTAAGTACAGAACACTCTGGCTGCAACCCAATTGTGCGGTATCAGACGTGTCTCAAACATTCAGTGCACAGCATCTGCTGTGCTTTCAGAGCCCCAGGGGCTCCTTGACGCTATTTCCTTTGCAAGGGAAAACCCACAGAAATAAGGGGGACTTTAACAACTAATGGGATTCAGTGACTCAAAGTTGTGAAGTATAAAGGTAAGCTGGACGAAAGCACCCAGCACATGTTGTACAGAGGGTTCAGTTCACTTTTTAATTCACCATATTTGACTATGGATCAACGGAGATACTGGGCCAAATTCACAGCTCAGCGGCAACGTGCTCCCCTTGGAAAAAAGATGACACAAAGCAACACAGGTTCGATCCCTGGGTCCATGCCACTAAGACAAAAAGAATGACGCAACTAAAAAACAAACAATTCCTGTAACAGCGCCTTGTTGCCCACGGGCTGTGTGAGCGCTTTAAAAATGCAAAAATAAAATCCCGTTGGAAAACGCTCTGTGAATTAGGCCCTTTAAAGGTTGTAATTCAGAAACTTTGCACCAGTCCAAGTGCAGTGAGCACCAGGGCAAACCTTGCTCTGGTAGTTCAAATAAACATATGCTTTCAATTAATTTTTGAACCAGTGCAAAATACTTCTACTAGGGAAAGCATTGTTCTGGTGCACAAATGCGTTGAAAACATATGTTTTTAGCACTGAGGAACATGTTGCCCTAGTGCTAATGGCACTTGTACTGGTGCAAGATGTCTGTTGTGCCGCCATTGACAGGCACTTCGTTTATTTGTTCACAGCCAACAAGAACCCCTGAAGTTTAACTATGTAATTTTAGAAGGCCAACAAAGTCATCACTAGTCTAGAAATGCAAATAGAGAGGCGCTGACCACATTTGCTGCGTGATTGGTGGTAATGTCGGCATTTCCCTTGACCAACTCCTGCCTTTTCATGCAACATCGTGGTTATGAGTGGATAGCATAGTCCAGGAAGACTCAGGACCGGGGTTCCAGGCATAAAGATCCATCGTTTTTATGGCCATTCTATGCAAGTCAAGTTACAGGTTACAAGATTTACTGGTAATTAATGACACACTTAGAGGAGAGAATCAGGGAAACATTTAGGGAAGCATGTCCAGGTGTAACTGGCACATATGGAGCAGTCCCCCAGGTTCCACACACAGCATGCCACATGACCTCACACCAGCTACATCAGCCTCAGCCAGCCATATTTTGGGGAGAATGGAAACCATTTTACAACTTTATACTTTTGACTACAAATCATGAGAACAAGGGAAGATGACTACTCCAGATGGGGAAGACACTAAATAAGAGAATACCCCCAAATATCTACTCGTGTGCAACTTTCTTCCCTGGCGGAATGTCGCATACGTTTGCTCGCGTACAACGTTGATCCCACTCTAGGAAAACACAGAGGTGTGGCTGGCAGGAGATGATCTGGAAACCTCCATGGGAAGACCCAGCAAACATGAGAAGAGCATGAAACCTTCCGGTACCACGCTGGTCTCACTGAGATTAGATCTAACGACACCCGGGTGGTGGGTGTGACAAGAGAGAACATATTCTGGAACCCCTCTAAGAACAGGATAGCGAACACAAGCAAAGCATTGAAACCAAACACCAGCAGTATTACTATACTGTAGTGCATCAAAATGGCAGGGTTTTGCAGTAATGTAGAAGACACGCTACTGAGTAGACTTACAAGCACAACCGCAGCTCACCGTACTCTACACGAGGTGAAATACCCCACTGCATATAAGTCTGGTTCGACCCCCCGCCCAAAAAAAAATATTAGGCAATTCTCTTCTGAAGAAGAATGCAACCATATATATGTGTTGTGCTGCTCAGTGTCATCAGTGAGGTGCAACTGAGCTGTAAAGAGTCTGGATCCTGTACTGAGAATGAACATAGCCAAATATCCCTCTCGATGGAGCGCTTCCCACTCTGGGGGTCTAAAGCCATGTTGTCATTCATTGTACACTACCAGGGGAGACATATTTATTTGCATTTCATTCTGGTTCCCAACCACCAGGGAAGTCAGGAACCGAAAAGAAAGGCAATTTTCAGAAAAAGAGTGCCACCAGCAACGCCGGACACGTGTGTCTGCCTTGTTGGGCATCGACAATAGGGTCTGACTGTGTTGTTGTGTCTCTCTAGGCACAATGAGCGAGGATTCCACATCCGGATTATCTTTTATTACTTAAGAATAAAATAAAAAAAAGTTTTCCATTTTTACAAATGTTTGGGAGCCCCTCTACTGAGTTTAAGCATGATTAAATATCCTATTCTATGGAATGGTTGCACTCAAGAATGTCTACAGCTATGTTTTAGATACTTAGAGGGGGCTCTGCAGGAAGAACAAATGAAACGTGTCCCACCATCCTAGAGTTACAAGGGGAGACCGCAAAGTAAGGGTTAGCAGATTGAATTAAAAAAAAAATACACGTGCTAAAAACAAAAGGCCTACATCCCATCACCGTAGAGAAGCCACCCACAGAAATAGCAATGCGAATTAAGTGTGTGTGCTTGTATGTGTACATGTGATTCCTTAAAGCCACTGTGTGCATGTGTGATGGACACCAAAGCATGAACGCATTGTTATGCACACCTGCATTCAACAACAATGTGTGATTTAAACCAAGACATCAATGCAATGTGTGTGAGTGCGCACATTTGTGTTGAACCACTCCAAAAAGAGCATGTGAAACAAAGAGTCTGAACACAGAGTGCAATTAAAGCCACTAAGTGATCACGGTGCATGTGTACACCTGTCTCAAACCACAAGATAATTTCAAGGCGTGTGTGTGTTTTTCTTGGTGTGTGTGTTTGTGTACACACCTGAATTCAATCTTTTACATGGTACATCAGTTACAGGCAGTTACTGAGACTCATAATGGAGAACACCAGGAATAGATCATGAGAGACATACATGGGCACGTTGACTTCTTATCATCTCCCGGCCTAATGGACATGTCTGGAACATTCGCCCAACTCACAAACTAAGCACTCACACAGCCTTGCACACTTGTGCATACGCACACAATTCTCTCTAACATTACAGACAGACACACACACACCTTTCTCCATGGCATCACACTGGACACTCATGCATCAGCATCACAGAGCCATCCTCACATATCACATCTAAGGAGGAATGGGCAAAAAAGGTGTTCTATTATGGGAAGTGGGGCTGCATAATCACAATGAAAAGCAAAACTGCAATCACCAGAATGAAATTGGCTATTGTTTGAAATGCCAAGCCTGACTGAAGGTGTTACTAGTGACATGGGGCACATTTGCTGAACCTTCTGGACCGTGTTGTATTGCTGAGAGATATAAATATGTTTTTTTTATTTGATTTAAAAAATGTTTACACATTTTCTTTTACAAATTATTTGAATCCATTCCTTAGTCCTGCTCCTCCATTCATCCTTATTTAGTTCGTTTTAGGTTCGTTTTAAGGTAATCTTCTTTCTGATTTAGGGCTTTCTAAAGTCAATATATTGTAAAAATTGCGACACTGCGATTATTTCCTTTGTGCGTTCCCCCTCCATTAAGCGTGTCCACCATTCTTTTTCTTCGTAGATGGAAAATCCTTCAAATAAATGCAACATGTGTATGGTTCTTAGTTCGGTCAAGCCCGTGCAGTTCAAGAGTAGCTGTCTTAGTGTTTCTTTAAACACTTTGTCCTAGCAGAAACTGCAGTTGTTGGACGATGATATTCCTCTGATAAATCTTATCTCATTAGTTGGCAAAATGTTGAGACGAGCCCTCATGAATGTTTGCCGATGTTGTCTGTTTGGAAATATTTTCAGATAGGGTCTGATCTCGTTCAGTTTTCTATTAATCGGTATCACATGCGCCGCTGATTTATATGATCCCGCCGTGTCCTGGGTCTTTATCCAATCTAAAGTTTCTAGTCTTGTTATTGCTTTCATGGGATTGGTTATTAGCTCTTCTTCTGAGGATACAATTTCTTCTAGTTGAGATGTTATTTTCTGGCACCAGCTCTTTCAGGTATTAGGGTTTGTTGTAAAAACTTTTTTATGGATGATATCAAAGATGTTAGACCTCTCTGGAATAATCACTTTTCTGCATATCATCAGTTCGTTCCTTGATATAAATATTCAGAAATCATATTTCAACAAAGACGGATGTGCATATTGGCATTTCATGGATGAGGAATGTGAAAGCAGAGATAATGCAACTGTCCTTTAACATATGTTGAACTGTGCTGTTTTTACAGTCTAAGAACCTGATTCCATAAATAGGTGACCTTTTTTTGCCCAGAGGTAACCATTGTGGTAGCATAGTGCAGGGCGAAACACACAGCGGCCACCGGGCAGGAAACTCCAACCTTTACATACATTGCGGGAGAGCAGAACCCACAGAGGCAACTGCTCAGCACCATTAGGTGGCGATGTGCACATGCGCCTGACCACGCTCCTTGAACATGCTGCTCATCACCAGTCACCTTAGGTTCTCTGACCCCAAAAGTGAATACATCATTGTCAGTGGGAAGAGAAACACTACCCAGATTTAGACCTGAGTTAGCCAAGTCGTATCTGTGCAGTGGTTTAGGAGGAGGCCAGCCTGGGAAATTCCAGACACCAGCCAGGCAGTGATCCTGGATGTTAGCATGTGGGAGGAGGGCATCACTATTTCCGCATGTATTTGTTATTTAGTTGCTTTCAGAAATGCTCAGTGGCCTAAACAGAGAGAGAGAGGTTTGCCTGTGTCTTTAGTGAATGCATTCATGCACAACATACTCTGTACTATGGACATTGGTAGTGGGTACAACACAGTTTAGTTTGCAACTTTATGTTCAACTTTAAATCTACTGTAAAATTTCAATCTCCTTGGAATACCCTCAGACAATGTGAAATTGAGGGCAAGCTTTGCCAGAAGCCCTGCAACGCCCTTTTTAAAGTTTGTTTGGGAAAAGGGTGCCAGTGTTGTTTGCATCCCAACTTGAGATCTATCCCGAAAAACTCTTCTATTGGGAAGCAACACTAGCCAAGACATGATCAGATTCTTCCCGCTTCCCTCCCACTCCAAGCCCACCCTATTCAGAGAACTATGCCAAGGGCTAAAGTAGGAGACCGGGACTCCTTTAGGATGGGGAAGCGCCTGCGTGGGTCCGCCCACGCACCCGATAATTAAGAAGAAGAAGAAGGAGACCGGGACCACCCCCCAAAGACTGTCTAGTGATCTGTCTACCCATTAGAGCCACAAGGAATGAGGGAATGAGAGAGAACACATGTTCATTGCCTGGCCTTGCTCTCTCCACTAGGTCTGGATGCCTGGGTCATGTGCCTTTGCATCACTTGTGTCTTGCTAACTGGGAACTCTGCTTTAGCAGTAGACAAGGAGATTAGGATGAACAGATATATGATCATGTTGACTAACAAAGCAAACTGCTTTGAACTCTTCCCTTGGAACAGGGATACATCACTCTGGAACTCCTTTTAGGAATGTTACCTGGATGCTGCTGCCACATTGTGAAAATCACAAACTTCTTGTTAGGAGCCCAGCTCGACCCTTTTGCTTTCCACAGTGGAGCTGTGTTTTGACCTGCCTACAAAATAGACAGATCTTACCCATCTGCACAGACCCTCTAATTGCCGACAGCTGAACGATACTGGGCACAGCCTGCATCCCCTAACAAATGTAGCAATGATAACTGGATGAAGAAACTGCTGGTTGTGATTCTGCATTGCAGGTTACTGGTGTGATGTATTTATTTTGAGTTTTATTATGCGCTAATTTGCGGGGGTGCCACATTAAAACGTCTGGTAAAAAAAGAAAACAGGACTTTGAGTAGAATACAAAGGTATGACTTACATACAAGATAAAGGAGGAAGCTTGGGATGAGGCTCGGGAGGATATCCTAGGGGCAACGGGCTCGCCTTGGAAGCAACACAACACGGAGCAACACAGGTTCAATCCCCGAGTCTGCCCATAGAAACCTCTGGGTATTAAGCCTGTTATAAATAACATATATCACAAGGAGTCTGGTTAGTTCCAGTTGATATCAGAGATCTGATCTGACAGCTTAGTCAAATTATGTTTTTGCTAAGGAACCACCACTTACAGAAATTCTAGGTCAGGTAGTTTATTCATATTACAGCAAACACAAAACAAGTTAACACGGAACACGTCAGATACCCTTTGTTAGAGCCAAAGCAGTCAAATTCAAGGTTAACATATTATGGCTACATGTGGTCTGGTGACAGAAGTGCTGGTCATAAGGTGTAAGTGCGGCAAAGTCATGTATTCCAGTCATTGGGGTTAGGGAAGGATATTTGGTTGATGTACCAGGTATATCTGCATTAGATGTTCTGTGTATGGAGCCTGGTTTTCACATTTATTTAGAACCTCTTGAGAGTATTTTCTGCTTTCGGACTTGTTGGAGGTTTTTTCAGAACGATACTGTAGATATTTCATCGAATACCATTTCATCTAATGAGATTTCACCGATTTTATTTCACGGAAAATGGTAGGTGAAATGGTATATGTGTAATGCATAATATGTGGGGTGTGGGGAAAGGGTATAAGTTGAGGTAGGGAGGGGAGAAGGGTACTGTAGGGGGTCTCTGCCGCATTATAAAAAAAGTAGAAAAAGTAAAAAGTTCATTTAGTTTTTCGGTGAACTGGATTCAGTGAAATCTCCATTAGGTGAAATATTTTCAAAGAAATCACATGCGTCCATTTCAGAATGTCAAACCTAGTACTTTGAGGGACCTTCTTCCGTGTTTCAGTCTTTTGAAGAAGGATGTAGTCAGGTTGTTAACCTTTGATGATCTTAGCCGTCTTGTAGGTACACAGGTGTCTATATAAGTGTTCAGGTATTTAGGAGCAACGCTATAGAGGGTTTGAAAGTAATACACATAATTCTCTGTGCTATTCTCTATGCAACAGGGAGCCAGCTGAGGTTTTTTTGGCCAGGTGAAATATGGTCCCAGGGCTTGAGTCCCAAAATAAGTCTGGCTGATTTATTGGGGCGCATTCCAAATGTTTCTCTGGACATACAGTTATCACAACCTTCATCAGGACAGAACATATAAATTACTCTGTGATAGATAATAATGTTTTCCAACAGATGACATTAGACTTGGTTAAAAAAAAGCAGAACAATGCTTAATTATGTGTTTTAATACCTTTATTCGTCATGAGCCATGTCGGTAAAGACAGAGCTATATATTTACAGCCACCAATAAACAACAATACTTAAAAAGATAGACCTCATAAAAACATTTACAATTATCAAGTTAAATCCACAGACAGCAAGATAAAAAAAGTGATCTTAAAAAAACTGTTCACATATTATAAAAATGCCAGTTGCAACTCATCAATTGCAAGTCCTGTATACTGAGGGAATAATGTTTCCTGCATCACAGTAATCACCCTAGGGCCCTGATCCTCCTTAACCATGCACTATGGATATATTTTGCAACAAAGTGAGTCGCCGATAGATCCATACATTTCTTACATAAATGGATAGCTCCACTAACCATTAAAACAGTGTGTAATCCCTTCCCCCCACACAACTGCACACTCCAGCACCTGTGCCTCCCTTGGACTCACCTCCACATCCACTCTCCTCTCTCTCTCCCGTCACACATGATGAGGTCACCAGACAAGTCCGGTCTATGAAGGCTTCATCCAAGCAAGTGGACCCTTGCCCTTCCAAAACCATCAAGGACAACATTGATTCCCTCGCACCAGCCTTGGCTGACCTTTAACCTCGCCTTTTCCACTGGAGTTTTCCCAACTGCTCTCAAGCACTCCCTTGTTCAACCTCTTCTCAAGAAACCCTCTGCTGACCCCTCCATTCCGTCAAACTACCGCCCGATCTCTATCACTCCTTTCCTGGGCAAATTCCTGGAGAAGCTAGCTATCTAACAGCTAAACCTCCAGACAGAATCAATCAATTGTTTCCACGACCATCAGTCTGGCTTCAGAGCATCCAGAGGCACGGAAACTGCTCATCTGAACACTCGTAAAGACCTGCTCGCAAATCTTGACACTAACACTCCCTATGTCCCCCTTCAACTTGATCTCTCCTCTGCTTTTGACACGGTTAACCACAACATCCTGATCTCACGGCTTTCTGACACCCTGGGAATCACAGGCCAGGCTCTGGCCCGGTTAACCTATTTTCTCTCCAATCGCCCATCACAGTTCGAACTTGGTGCCTTTCTCTCTACTCTCTATTATCAACCTCTCAACCCGCAGGGTTCCCCAGCACTCTAATCCATCCCCCTGGTTTTTCAACGTGTACATGGCCACCCTGGCATGTGTGATTCCCACTTTCACCTCTAATTTCCAGTGTTACGCGGTTGACATGCAACTATCCTTCAGGCTACCCACAGCCGTATCCTCCTCCTCACTCACACCTGACTGTCGGTCTGCTATCCAGTCATGGTGCACTGAAAATGACCTTTGTCTCAATGCAGGTAAAACTGAGATTGTTCGCATTGGGACCCCTGCACCCGCTTACCCCCTCTCACCCTGGCCGGCCTCCCTTGGCCCCGTGCCCACCCCCACCTGTGAGGCCAAAACCTTTGGGGTCATCTTCGACTCCACTCTCTCATTCTCCTCTCACATCAATCTAACTACACCTCCTCAGAGACACTCTACCTTTTCTCACTTTCTCCCAGCGGCTCATTGTCTCCAGAGCTCTGGTTCTCTCTAGACTGGATTACTGCAACAGCCTCTTCCTCAACCTCTCTGCTTCTTCCCTGCGTCCTCTGCAACTCATCCAGAACAGAACCGCAAGACTTATCCTTGGCCTCAAGCCCAGGGACCACATCTCTCTGGCATTTAAAACACTTCACTGGCTCCGCGTGGCTGCAAGGATCAAATTCAAGACCTTCTGCATTGTCCACAAGGCTTTCTTGAGCGTGATATTCTTAAGTTCTGGAAACTCCTCAAGACCTTCCTTGCCTCCTCTTCCTTCTCTCTCACCCTATGCTGCTAACCTAGCTCTCTGCTCTTTCTTCTCTTCCTCCTTTCCATACAGCTTACTGACTGGCCGCCTGGTGTACCTCAGAGTCTCACAGGTCCCAGGCACCCATCAGTTGTTTCCGCACTTGCCTCAGGACCGTGCACCACACCCACTCACTGCACTTGCAATAAATCCTTGAGATTTTCTCTCTCTGCACTTCCCCTGTCTCTATCGACTGGGTGCACTTGGTCCCGTGCACCTCCATGTCCTGTCTGCCCTTGCATGATCTGTATACAGCCCTGCCTGATGATCGATCTTTCTGTTCTTCCTCTCTCTCCCCTCAATGTGCACTTGAAAAAAACACAGAATCGCTGTCAGGCCTACTTGCTGTATCTAAATTGTTAAATGTACCATTTTCACTTAATCTGCCTCCGCAGACCGTTATCGCTTCAGAAATTCAAGGGCTCTGAGCGTCTGTTGTTTTTTAACTGTGTTCCCATCCTCCTTGAGTGCTTTGAAACACTTGCCTGCTATAGGCACTTTGTAAATAAACATTACCATACCATACCATTACCAGGTAGGTAGTTTTAAGATCTTTCAATTTGTCACAGAACAATAAAAAAGGTATACAAGCATTTCGCCGACCTATTTTTGGTCGTGGTACTTTTCATCGCCGACCCTCTCATTGCCAACATTTTTATTTTAAATTTGTTTTGGGGGGGGGGGTGTTTGTGCGGGTTGGGGTATGATTATTTAAGTAAGAGGGGTTTTGGGGGGGCGCATAAATAAAATAAAAAAAATAAATAAAAATGTTGGCGATGAAAGGGTCGGCGATGAAAAGTACCACGACCAAAAATAGGTCGGCGAAATCACGTAGAACCATAGAAAAGACTTGTAGCCAAAGTAAGTGTCAGCACCCTAGCTCTTAACTCTTTGTACCTACCAAAGGCTTTCTTTACTGTAACTTTTGCTTTACAGTCCATCTATCGGCGGTTTAGCCAGTAGGCACAAAAACCCAACTGGGCCACCCAAATTTTAACGTGAGCCAGCCTTCAAAGAAAGAGTGTACTCCAGTGTGAGGCGATATGTCTCTAAATCCCGACTTCCCCAAATCCGTACCCAATAAAAGACTGGTCTAATATAGATTTCCTCATCAATTGGGGAAAGGTTACACTGCATGCAGGAAGAACTGGAAGGGGTGCTCTGAGGCAGCAGCAGGATGGCCTTCAGACTGTTTCTTTAGTTCTCATAGAAGATGCATCTGCTTGCCCCCATACCTCATCCCTGTAAATGGATGATGCCTTAGCTTGCGCCTGATAAAGGCTGAGGGCCGGGCCTAATGCCCACCTATCATATCTGTCGTAATAAGATTTGACCGCACAACTGGTTTTCTCTAACACAATATTGGCATTGATGACTTGTTTTTACCAACGGCCCGCACTGGAAAATCGGATCCCCAGGTAATCATACCAATCCACCTGTTCCAGGTTGGTACCATTTGCCTGCAGATTCAGATGTGCTGGCCCGGCCAACTTTAGTGAAAAGATCATAGCCTTGTTCTTTGAGGCATTAATTTCCAAACTCAATTTTACACATTCAGATTCAAAAGGGGCCAGAGCATGCCCATCAGGGATGTGGACAAGAGGACTGCATCATCTGCAAAAAAGAGAACCGGTACACGCTCACTACCCATCTTAGAGGGATCCGCTTTCTCCCACTGCAGCCTCTCTATTATTGAGTTAATAAATAGACAAAATAGGATGGGTGCAAGGATATATCCTTGACGCACACCTCTAGCCACCCGGAAATAATCTGTCTCTTTGCTGCCCAATCTCCTTCTCACAGCTGCTCTGTTATTCTCATACAGGAGTTGGGTCAGGCAAAGTAGATCTTCAGGGATGTCTTTGCTTCTCAGGACCGCCCATAGAGTCTCTCTGGGTACACTGTTGAAGGCCGCCTTCAGATCAACAAAGACCCTGTATAGGTTGTTCTTAGTAATCTTAAGATGTTTTTGAATAATTAAATATAATTTAAATCATTGGCCGACAGTGCTTTTTCCTGCTTGGAAGCCCGGCTGAAGGTGGCTTAGTTGTCTTATTTCCTCACGCCAGGCTACCAGATGCCGCTGGATCACCTTCGCGGAAAGGTTTTGCCTGTAGCATCCAGTGGCGAAATGGATTGGTAATTGCTGGGATCTGCCTTATCCCCCTTCTTAAATAAGGGGACTATCACCGCCGCTGTCCAAGACTCGGCTACACAATCTTGGGAAATTATTGTTTGTTTGTTTGTTTGTTTATTGATTTGTTAAGCGCACCAAACCCTCAGGTATCTGGGGGCGTTAAGGACTTACAGAAGGTTACATATGCACAAAAAGGAAGTTACAGTGGCCTATTTACAGACAGTATAGAATGCATCTATTAGTATACCTCATTTTACAGACCATCTAAAATACATCTATTAATATACACGCAATATATGTACATAGCAAAATATTTACAATCAGTCATGATAATCATGTATCAAGTTCAGGTACAGTACAATTCGGAATCAGATTGGAGAAAGCTTAAAGGAGGTAGCCATAGGTAGTGAGATGTAATTAGACACTAACCAATTGTCGGTCTGTTTCCAAAAGCATTGGAAAGTCTGGTCAGTTCGCAAATGAATAGGGAGAGAGTTCCAGTAGTGGGCAGCTTGGACAGGAAAGCTGACTCTGGCAGCCTTTTCAAGTTGTATCTAGGCATTGTTATGCAGTGCGAGTTTGCTGACCTTGTAAGGCGTAGGGAAGGTTTCTTGGTGATTTTTTCGCTTAGGTATTGAGCGGCAGCAATATTTAAGCATTTGTGAGTGATAGAGACTATTTTAAACTGAATCCTATCCTTGATGGACAGCCATTTGCTGTTTCTTCTGATCTTTGCGATATGTTGTCTCCTTGGGATGTTTAATGGAGTTCTTAGTGCATTATTTTGTAATGTTCTGGAGTTTATTCAGAATCTTTTTATTGGCTCATGCATAGAGGGCATTACAATAATACAGTTTGGATAGG
This sequence comes from Ambystoma mexicanum, assembly GCF_040938575.1. Classification (NCBI taxonomy): domain Eukaryota; kingdom Metazoa; phylum Chordata; class Amphibia; order Caudata; family Ambystomatidae; genus Ambystoma; species Ambystoma mexicanum. The sequence continues at coordinate 136,399,593 of NC_090928.1, forward strand.
ATTAGAGCTCTAGCTAAGGTGATACATCCATTGGTGGATAGAAAAGGTTTGCATGCATGTATTAGCTTAAATGTATAGGCTATCGCTGAGGCCGTGGCATTAACTTGTTTACCCAAGTTTAGAGCTGAGTCCAGGTAGAATCCTGAGGTTTTAGTTTCCTTGGAAACTTTGATATTGATACCATCAATATTGAAAGAAGTATATTGGCTGCCAAGTTTGTTAAGGTTGGCCGGTGCTGCTAAAATCAAGATCTTAGTTTTGTCATCATTCAGGCATATGCCATGGGCTGCCATCCAAGCCTGAATGACTGAGTATATTTTATTAACTAAGGCCAGGTCTGTGTTGTAATCACCTGAGAGGGCTAGGAGTATCTAGGTGGTGTCTGCATAATTAGTGTATGTGACACCCAGGCGGGTCAAGTCATCGAACAGAGGCTTAGTGAATATATTATACATGGTTGGTGAGACACACAAACCTTGCATTGAAGCCTTGTGAGGACCGGGGCACAGACAGTTATTTCACTCTCCTGGAGCCTTTCCCCCGTTCTGTACCCCAATGGCCCGGGTTACTTCTTAAACTTTGAAGATTAACTTCTTAGGGGTGCCTGATTGCGGGGATGTAGCCATTGGAGGATCCCCCAGGGGGGATGTCTGAACAGCTACGGATTGGTCACTGTACAACTGCTCAAAATGGCTCTGCCACCTAGTCGTGTTTATACTTTCTGGAATAGTGACATCACCATTTAAGTCAGTATCAGTGATCAGCCTACAAAAGCCCACGCTGTCATTCGCTTCTGTGTACACCTGTATCACTAGCCACCGGTCCTGCATATAGCGGGCCTTTTTGGTACCCAGAAGAGCTTAAATATGTTCTTGGTGCACAGTACTCTTGATATATGTGAACCCCTCCTTCCTTGCTTTCACAATGTTCCGGATCTTGTCATATCTACTCCAACTCACAGTCTTAGAGGTTAAAAGTGCAATAGAAGGACTTTCATGTATTCAGCTTCTGGTCTTTGCCAGCACCTCTGCATCAGTCTATTGAAGTACTGCAAGTAAGGTTCTCAATGTGCGATTCTTCTTAAGTCTTCTGGTCTTTGGCAGTATTTCTGTGATATTAGAACTACAACTCCCACACTGTAATTCTTGTATGGGTCTCTTTCGTTCCCTTTGCTATTTCAGCATCACTCTGCTAGTCTTCAGAGTTTTTCAGAGTTTTAGAACCCCATTATCTACAATGCAACCCCTTTTTTGTTCTTGTTGCTTTCCCAGTTTACTAAAATCGGCCTTTGGAGTGTTGGAGCCAAAATTCCTGAGATGTCATTATTCTTTGGCTGCTTTATCACTCTCTGTGTCCAACTTTCCATCTGTAAACTACTTATTAACGAAGGTGCTATGGTAACCACTTCTCTCCTGTGCTGCTCGGCAGGCTCAGAACTGCAACCTGGTTCATGGGCTGATAATTGTCTCTCTGCTCCTGCCACTTCAGTCTCCAAAGTTGCTGTGGTGTGATTGTCACCCAGTGGGCTGGTTTGTATGCTTTTTTTCCATATCTACCAGTTCAGTTTCCATCAACGGGTCTGGTTGTAGTCTGGCTAGTCTTGTCAGGCTGTACTTCATGAATGGTTTCCCAATGTCTTGCTCTAGACGTACCTGTGACGTGTTAGTTGAGCATCTGGATTACTGTAAAGGAAGATGTATCACAAATTGCAGCAGAACGTTCATCGTGTCTTCTGCATCTGATCCTGGGCCTAAGGAAAAAGGCTTACCATCCTGAATCCAGTCTTCAGCAACACCTATAAAGACAAGAAAGAACAGGTTAGCATTACGGTCTTCAGTGACAGCTCTTCACTTACCTGATCCATCGGCTGTCACCAACGCCTCGCGCTGCATTCCGGCATCTGAAAGACAAAGGCTTACCTACTCTTCGTGCGCTCCGGAGGTCTTCACACTGCATTCCGGCATCTGAAAGACAAAAGCTTACCAACTCTTCGCACGCTCCGGAGGCCTTCGGCGCTGCATCCCGCATCTGAAAGACAAAACAAGGTGCGTTTAAAGACATTGGGGAACTTTAATACTCACGTGCCATTACTCCTTTCCACATCTAACCCAGTGGGTATTCCGGCACCCTGCAGCCGCTCCGAACTTGTACCTGCAAAATAAAAAGACAGTTAGAGCGCATCGTGAAGCAGGCAACAAGCGCTTACTTACGTGCTTCCAGGCGCTTCTATTCATCACACGGGCTCCATCTTCAACTCACTTCAGCCCGTCATCCGCCATCGCCGGAACCCTGCAAAACAAGAAACATCATTACTAAAGACTTTAAAGACATTAGAGTTACTCGAAACTTACCGTTCGTGCAGTAAACGACGGACAGCAGTCCTCTGAAGTCAAGAGGCCTGCTCCCCTTATCCAGTGAAGAAACTGATTACAGCACCCTGCCTCGAGGCAGATGGAGAGCACGGCGTTCACTTACCTAAGGTGAGAGCGTTAACCTTTGGGGTTCTACAGGAGAAGAGAAAGGGAAGAAGAGAGAGACATTCAATAACCCAGTTCCTTAATCCCATATTTTCTATCTGCAGACATCTTACCCTTCAAGTCCGACATACAGTGCACAGAGGTCCAGCCCAAAGAGCCAGCCGTGTGTTACACATCACCTTTGCAGATACGGTATACGCCCAGTCAAGACCGGCGCCTCTACGGGAATCAGGTGAGCGTTACAGAACGCAAAGCCTACCACAAAACTCCCGTCCAGGCGCTATGGGAACCTCGGATACCGACCAGCTAGCCCAGTTACTTGGGGAACTAAGGGCAGAAGTGCATGCAGCCCGTCAGGAAACGAACGCTCTAAGAAGGGAACTGATTATTTCCAAGGAGCGAACAGATGATCTCGCTAGACAATTGCTACAGTCACAAGCCGGACAGACCCCGTTACCCGCATCTGGGGGAAATCTTCCTTCTACATCCTCTATGAATCCAGTGCAGATCAACCTACCTGGGAATGTACCTCTGGCTCCGCCCGAACGATTTTCTGGTGACCCAAAGAGGTTTGCAGTATTTATCAATCAGTGCCGGTTGCATTTCTTATGCCGGCCAGCAGCCTTTCCAACTGATCAAGCTAAAGTAGCTTTCGTGCTTTCGTACCTTAGTGGCAATGCGGCAGACTGGTCGATCCCTCTAGTAAATCAAGATGATCCGGTCCTCCATGATTTTCAAGCTTTTCAGCTCAGTATGGAAAAACTGTTTGCAAGACATTCACAGGGGCAGGCCTTGGACAATGAGCTTCTTTCGTTGCGACAAGGTAATCAAGACCTTTTGGCTTATATTGCGTCTTTCAACAGACTGATAGTGGAAACTCAATGGCCTGAGGACAAAAGGATTACGCTGTTTTATAGAGGTCTACGTGGAGAGCTCAAAGATGTGTTAGCCCAAGTAGTGAATCCCCCACAAGATTGTTCGGACTATATAGACTTAGTCGTTCAAATAGATCACAGACTGCAGAACAGGAAGGCCGATCGTTCCAAGTTTGATGCTCGAGTATTTTCCAAACCGCCAACTCCTTCCAAAGGAGTAGACCCGGGGAACCCATGCAAATAGGGGGTCTGAAAGGTCCTCTAACACAAAAGGAGCGGGAAAGGAGAAAACAGTTGCAATTATGCCTCTATTGCGGAAACTCAGGGCACTTTCTTCGAGACTGTCCGGTGAAACCTGCCAAGAAGGCAGTAGGAGCTGCAGTTACCAAAGTTACAAACTCTGAGCAGGGAAACGACCTCGCCCGACAAGAATAGAGGTCGTCTTGCCGAGCGTGAAAACCAGTTCCGTGACCTCGCATTTCGTGATACCTATGGTCCTCATTAGCCCTGATGATCCGGATCGATTACATGCAATTGAAGCTTACGTCGACAGCGGTGCCATTGGCAATTATGTGGATCATGAAATGGTTTTGAGGATGAATCTAACTCTTTGTCCCAAGGCTGTAAAGGACGTCATTACTACGGTGGATGGTACGGAGATAGCCTCCGGGCCAGTAACGCATACCACTCAAGAGGTGACGCTAGTAAGTCAAGATGGACACCATGAGAAGATCGTGTTCGATGTGATCAAGGCCCCTCAGTTTCAGATTATACTAGGAATACCTTGGTTAGAGAAACACAATCCTCTGATCGATTGGCGAGCAAGAACGGTCCAGTTTCCAGAATGTGTCTCTACTTGTCACCCTCCACCTGGTGTTGCACTGGCAGCAATTTCTTCAGAGACTCCCCAGTTACCTCCCGAATACCTAGAATACCAAGATGTTTTCCGGAAGGATCAGGCTAACTCTCTAGCTCCTCATAGGTCTTATGACTGCCAGATAGACCTGATACCTGGATCTACTCCTCCTTGTAGTAGAATTTATGACCTCACCGAGCCTGAGAACCTTCACCTTCGACAATACCTGGATCAATACCTGGCAAATGGGTTTATTCGTCCTTCCAAGTCCCCTGCTTCTTCAGCTTTGTTCTTCGTTCCAAAAAAGGAAGGAGACCTTAGAACTTGTATAGATTATCGCTCCCTGAACCAGATCACCGTTAAGAATAGATATCCGTTACCTTTGATCCCTGAACTCCTGGACCAAGTCAGAAAAGCATGCATATATACAAAGCTGGATCTTAGAGGAGCTTACCACTTGGTACGAGTAAAAGAGGGCGATGAAAGGAAGACGGCCTTCCGCACCAAGTATGGACTATTTGAATATCAGGTCATGCCCTTCGGACTTTGCAAAGCCCCGGCTGCCTTTCAATATTTTATGAACGATGTCCTCAGAGAGCTCATAGATGTGTGTGTTGTTGTTTACATTGACGACATCCTCGTTTATTCGTCATCGGAATCTGAACATCGGAAACACGTGAAAATGGTCCTCGAAAGATTGCGTCAACACAAACTTTTCGCTAAGTTGGAAAAATGTGTTTTCAACGTGACTGAAGTTGAATTCTTGGGATTCATATTATCACCTGGCGGAGTGCGTATGGATTCAAAGAAGGTCGATGCAGTTCTCAAATGGCCATCACCATCCTCCGTAAAAGTTGTGCAAAGCATGTTAGGCTTCCCTAACTTTTACCGCAGGTTTATCCCCGAATTCTCTCGAATAGTCCAGCCCATCACTGCCTTGTTAAAGAAAAACAAACGTTTTGAATGGTCTACCGAGGCGGAACAAGCTTTCCAGGATTTGAAGACTAAATTTATCTCTGCACCAATCTTAAAACACCCTCGCCCCGAACTCCCCTACATCGTGGAAACTGATGCTTCAAGCCTTGCCATGGGGGCAGTTCTATCACAAAAGGACCCGGTAACCAATCAGTTGCATCCCGTGGCATTTTGGTCCCGCAAATCTTCGCCTCCTGAAATCAATTACACGATTACTGACAAGGAACTTCTGGCTATCAAGTCTGCCTTTAAGGCTTGGTGGCATTATCTGCTGGGGGCCCGACACACCGTTACTGTGATTACGGATCACCGAAACCTGCAATATTTGAAAACCGCAAAAGCCCAATCCTCTAGACAACTCCGTTGGGCATTATTCTTTGCCGAGTTTGACTTCATAATTACCTATCGACCTGGTACAAAGAACGGTAAATCTGATGCCCTTTCTCGGATGGGAGTGGAAGAACACTTGATCAACCCTAAACCTGTACCAATCATTCCCGAACAAAGAATTCTGGGTGTAATCGCCACAGAATCCATAGAGGAAGTTAAGGATAAGGCCAGGCAACTTGTAACTCCAGCAGACATACAGAATTGGCATCTGCAGGGAAAGGACTTTGCAGTAAAGGACAACTTATTGTATTTCCAAGAACGATTATACCTACCCAGCACAGATTTACAGAAAAAAGTAATCTCTTGTTATCACGATTCTTTAATGGAAGGACATCCCCGTATGGCCAAGACCTCAGAAAAGATCAAGCGCTACTTCTGGTGGCCGTCTTGGAAAAAATATATCAGAGACTTTATAATGTCCTGTGGAGTATGCGCCCAAAACAAGAGTCAAAAGGAAAGACCAGCAGGCCTCTTACGCCCTATTGACATCCCACCTCGCCCTTGGCATACGCTTTCTATGGACTTCATCACCGATCTACCTCCATGCTCCGGATACAATACGATTCTAGTAATCGTGGACTTATTCTCCAAGATGGCGCATTTCATTCCGCTCAAAGGCTTGCCAACAGCAGCAACTCTGGCCCGAGAATTTCTCGAAAACATCGTCCGACTGCACGGTTTTCCTTCGGTTCTAATTTCGGATCGAGGTAGTCAATTTATTTCGCATTTTTGGCGAAGTTGCTGTCGGTCGGCTCAAATTGATGTGAGACTATCGACCAGTCACCACCCTCAGACCGACGGACAAACCGAGAGGACCAATCAAACTCTGGAACAGTATTTACGCTGCATGCTGCAACAAACTGAAAAAACTTGGAAAGACATCCTTTGGATAGCCGAATATGCCTACAATAACTCTGTCCATTCGGGAACTGGGAAAACCCCGTTTTTTCTTTTGTACGGCAGTCACCCTCGAACCTCGGAGTTGGATCCCCTCCAAGATCTTGAAACACCAGCAGTAGACTACCTGCATTCTACAATCACCCAAGCCTTTAAGGAAGCTGTTTCTCACCTTCAAAGGGCTAAAGAACAATACAAGAAAGGAGCAGATCAACATCGGAAGGAAGCCCCTCAATATCAAGTAGGGGATCAAGTCTGGTTATCCACCAAATATCTACCTCTAAAAGGGCCACGCACATTCAACCCAAGATACCTTGGTCCCTATTCCATCACTACCATAGTAAACCCAGTAGCGGTCAAGTTGGACTTGCCCCCGCACATGAAGATACATCCGGTCTTCCACGTCTCTCTATTAAAACCCGTGCAACCTCAAACCCGACTAACTAAATCTCCAAAACCTATCCTAGTTGATGGAGATCTCGAGTTTGAAGTCAAAAGCATTCTGGACTCCAAGATCTCCAAATCTAAACTATTTTACCTAATTGACTGGAAAGGCTACGGCCCCCAAGAGAGATCCTGGGAACCTGCTGAATATGTCCACGCTCCATGCCTAATCAAAAAATTTCACCGAACATTTCCTGACAAGCCAAAACCCCCGGAGAAGCCCGGTTTGGGAGGGGCCTTGAGGGGGGGTACTGTCATGATCTCTGCTTGCAAAAGGTCAGGGTTTTCCCAACTCCCTTGGAAGCAGATCCATAACCCAGGTTCCGAGTGCCAACCAGTCCCAATTGGGACCTTTTGGACCCAGTCCTGGCGCCAGTGGCACCAGGCTCATAAATATGCCCAGTCCCAGCGCTGGAAGCGCCGGGCTCATAATGCTTGGGTGGACTTACCTGCAGCAGACCATGCTGCTTACTTGCCTGCCAGTTGAGCCTCTGATCCTCTTCTGTTTGGAACTACTTTTCCTGTTGGGTGGGGCAGGAGCCACTCCCTAGATTCAGAACACTGGAACTCTTCTGGAAAGCAGGAACTCTTTTCTTACCTAGGCGTGGCTGTGGAAGGAGACACCTAAGCACTACAGGAGGCTATTTAAACCACACCCGATGGATGAATCTTGCTTTGCGTTATTCTGCATCCTCTGCAGCAGAACGTTCATCGTGTCTTCTGCATCTGATCCTGGGCCTAAGGAAAAAGGCTTACCATCCTGAATCCAGTCTTCAGCAACACCTATAAAGACAAGAAAGAACAGGTTAGAATTAAGGTCTTCAGTGACAGCTCTTCACTTACCTGATCCATAGGCTGTCACCAACGCCTCGCGCTGCATTCCGGCATCTGAAAGACAAAGGCTTACCTACTCTTCGTGCGCTCCGGAGGCCTTCGGCGCTGCATCCCGCATCTGAAAGACAAAACAAGGTGCGTTTAAAGACATTGGGGAACTTTAATACTCACGTGCCATTACTCCTTTCCACATCTAACCCAGTGGGTATTCCGGCACCCTGCAGCCGCTCCGAACTTGTACCTGCAAAATAAAAAGACAGTTAGAGCGCATCGTGAAGCAGGCAACAAGCACTTACTTACGTGCTTCCAGGCGCTTCTATTCATCACACGGGCTCCATCTTCAACTCACTTCAGCCCTTCATCCGCCATCGCCGGAACCCTGCAAAACAAGAAACATCATTACTAAAGACTTTAAAGACATTAGAATTACTCGAAACTTACCGTTTGTGCAGTAAACGGCGGACAGCAGTCCTCTGAAGTCAAGAGGCCTGCTCCGCTTATCCAGTGAAGAAACTGGTTACAGCACCCTGCCTCGAGGCAGATGGAGAGCACGGCGTTCACTTACCTAAGGTGAGAGCGTTAACCTTTGGGGTTCTACAGGAGAAGAGAAAGGGAAGAAGAGAGAGACATTCAATAACCCAGTTCCTTAATCCCATATTTTCTATCTGCAGACATCTTACCCTTCAAGTCCGACATACAGTGCACAGAGGTCCAGCCCAAAGAGCCAGCCGTGTGTTACACATCACCTTTGCAGATACGGTATACGCCCAGTCAAGACCGGCGCCTCTACTGGAATCAGGTGAGCGTTACACAAATAATATAAGTTAGTTATACACATACAGTCATTGCATTGCACTTTCAAGATCATAAACACCATCTCATTCATGGTATTCAGTTCCTTCAAATGTCCTCCTTAGGACAATTCATAATCCAAGGGTAAGATTTGGGCTAGCTAGATTTTGAAGGACTTGTAGTTGTTTCTGTTGTTGTGTAGTTTGTTTCATGCTGTTGTTGTGTGTGTTGATGGAAGCATGCATCTACTGCAGTTGTACTTTGAAAGTATAGCATGTATTGCTGTTTTTGCTTTATAGGTTTTTCAAAGCATATATGTATTGTTTGATCTAATATGTGATTTGTAGTGATGATGGTTTTTACTGTTATATTGCATTTCTTATTAAACAATGCTCTTATTCACCACGGTGCATATTTCGTGCTTCATGAGTTTCCCCACATCCCATTGGGGGAATATTTGAGTCCTGCGTAATTTGACGGCGGGGACCTGTTACGTGTATATTTTCATGTTCACTGATCCCTGCAGACAAGTTTTCCTCATTTACATGGTGGAGTATCAAGAAGAAGGGTAAAAAACCGGCAAAGATACTTGTATGTCACCCGTTTGCACTCTGCCGTGCAAATTGAGTAATCACTGCCTGCCATGTAGCCATGGCATGCAGCATTAACAATGGATTCCTACGGACTGTGCCTGCTTTTTGATGTTGAGAAAAGCCTACAGACTTGATAGGAATCCCCAGCATTTGGACCAGCATGGGAATTTGTGTTGTGGAGAACAAGGGAGTGGTCGAAACATAAGTTACGTTCCACCCCTTTTCTCCACCATGCAAATCCAGGAAATTTAGCTGTAATGGAAATGAAATGCATACGAGCCCTGTTATGTTTTATAATTGGCATGTTCACCCACGACGATAAATCTTAGTGCATGCAGAAGGCTAGACCCCATCAAAAAGTTGTGCAAGAGGATAATGGAAAGCTTTACATTTTTTACGGAACAGGAAATAATAGTATGTTTGGTAAAGATTGATTGGCAGAAGACATGATTCCCTTGCCACAAGTACAGAGAACACATACTCAGCTAAACAGGCATTCTTCATCCTGCGAACAAACAGTTAAAGCCTAAAGCCTAAAGCTAAACCAAGCACCTAGCTAGGCTTAGGCCTACAGTTTAAGATAGGTCCCTGTGACCTAGAAAAGAAGGACCTGCCCTAATGTAGTACACAGAGTTAATATGCTCGCAGCAGGGAGCCAATGCAACTTCTGCTGGGCTCAGGTAATATATGCCCTCAGACCCAAAATGCATGCTGCAGTCATTGCATGTGCCTGATGGAATTTTTGCAGCTAGTTTTGTTCTGGAATTTGTCGTATACTGCACTGCCTACAAGTTGCAAGGCTATGAATGTATTTAAAAAGATCACACTAAAGCAGAGCAAGGAAAATGTCTCTTTAAAGACCGCAATGAAATTGTGAATAACCACCTGAACGTGAGACACAAATGTAGGCACCCCGCTTAAATTGCCTGGTTCTATGGGAATGTTCTCACTCAGACAGGCCTACGATCAGGTTTTAGCCCTTCGTGCCTTAGAAGAGGAGAAATAGGCTTTTGTAAATCAGACTGTTCCTCCTCATAAGGACATTCCTGCATAGAAAGGCCAGGCAATACTCCTCTGAACAAGAGAACCAACAGACCCAGTCATGTTTTTTGATTGAAAAGTTTCATCCATACAATCATTTTTTCCAACTAAGAAATACTAACCACAAATGTGAATATCTTTAAAAGCGGACAAAGATATGTTCCATCCTGTCAAACACATGGAAACACGTGTTTAATACAACTCTGTAGTCTAAAAGGAAGATTAAAAGACTCAATCTCATGTTAAAATAGACCATACAACACATTTTGTGTCATAAAATAAACACATGCACAAATGATAACATGGACTAACCTCAAGAATAAAAAATACATGTCATTTATAAAAACACATCTTAAAATGCACAACACATCCAGATACCTGTTCCAGAAAACACCATCAAAACAACCTCCTTTACCGAGAAAATAATAGTCCATTGAATACACACCAAGAAATCCACTCGTAGGATCAATATGCTGTCTTTGAGCATCCAACAACTTCACAGTGCCCATATCAGCCCTTCTTTGAGCCCTCTTTGAGTCCAGTTTAGATATTTAGTTAAAACCGTACTTCGCAAACCTAGATATTGCCCACAAACAACGTATACTTTGAGTTTCTTATTCTACCAGAGTTTATTGCCTTTAAAAAAATGGAGAAACTTTACAGAGGGTGACAGGAATCTGAAACTAAACACATTATGATGCTGTCAAAAGCTCAAACTAGCCTCATCAGTTCCAGTGATTTATGAAAAGTCCGCCTACCACGTTTGTTTTGCCTATTTAAGGCCATGTGTCTCACATCTCTCAGGAAGTAATCTTGACTATACCTCATTGACATTCATCGCACAGCTCGCAGTGTTCAGTCCACATTCTGTAAATTCCAGTTTGTATTGAGCTTTCCAAAGACAGTCCGTAAAACAAGACAAAACAGCACACTGTAATCCATTGGAGAAGTGTCCCGAGTCTCACACCGTTTCCTCAAGTCACCATTTCATCTGTGCCTTCTCTGAGTGAGCAACATTTTCCAATGCTAGTCTGGTCTGCTTCTAGACTTTCTGCACATATGGCCACTCCCACTTCAGATGTCATGTGGATTGTTCCTCATCACATCCTTCTCTGTACACACTGAACTTTGAGATAAGGATTTCCTGTACACAGTGGGGCTCATTGTGGAAATTCCCAGAGCATGAAGGAGGGCATAGAAGACAGACTTAAGGTAATTCGGGCTCTGGGGAATTTTCATTGTTTTTGAAGGCAGAGAATATGGGCAGAACAGGAGTAACGTTTCCACCTACCTTTTACCCTATACCTTCAAAAACAATTTGGTTTTAGGCCAGTATGAGATTTTCATAATAGCATATACCGAATGATTTCCCATGTAATTCGTCAGATTTTTACATCAGCAGAAATCAGGCAGGTTACGTAGGTTATGTAGGAAATCATTGTAAATGCTGCCATCCAGGGCAGTCAACATTTACTGATTTTGCACTGCAAAGTGCAAAAGATGGATGTTATGACACTTCCGCCATCACTTTACACTTGCCCTTCGTAATTTGAAGTGTAAATGATGAAAATTGGGGAGTTATGTGCCAATTGGAGACCTGTTTGCCTATAAATTCAAACATAAGTAGTCCCCTCTGGACAAGTTACATATTTTATTAAAATGTGTTCTTTTGCATATTACTTTTTATCACAAATCCTGGTGTGCTTTCAATGTACTTGGCGGGAACATAATCTTCCAAACGTTTAGCATATGTTCTGGAGAAAAATTCTGGGCCGGTTCTATTTCCTTACTGAGAACAAGAGAGAGAACAAGTTTAAAATGCTGCCATGTTTTCTTTTTTGTTTACGGTCATTTTTGGTTAATGATTTTCCAATCATTGTATACATGGATGGAACATCAAAACAAATTGGTGCAATAATTCAAGATGTTTTCCAGTAAAAAACAACCATAAAATCAGCTTTAAATCTGGAACTCCTTTCCTTCTGATTTCTTTCTTCTTGTAGAGAACTACTCTTCTTAACTTCTCTAGATCGCCTTCCCAAAACAACATTGTCATAATTTCTGTTAAAAGCAACACAACAGTTCTTGGAGGTAGAAAAAAGAGACATAAAATAAAACTGGAGTTTAATATCCTACTTTACCTACCAATGTCAATAATCTCATTTGGCAGGATGGAATTTGTTTTTTCAATTATATTCACGTTTTCATCCCAAGTCCACCATTCAATGCATGAAATTGTACTCCTAATATTTTTATACTTTCTGAAACCACTATCAAACTTTTATTTGGTGGATGTTCCATTATCCATACAACAGATGCACACTTTTTTTTCAACATTTAATTTAGAACCAGACACACTAGAAAAATGTTTACAATGTTCAATCACTCTATTAACCACTCTATTAACTTTTAACTCATCCATTCATAAAATAATTCACATTTTCCACATACATGTATATACATCACATGTGTTCACTCAATACCACCTACTCCTGGAACATGCACACCAGTCACAACCTTATATTTTCCCAACTTCATGCCCACCAATTCTAATCAAACACAAGCATCAACATAAACATAGGAAATCCCTGCCTAACACAACTTTTCACTTTCATTACATCACTCAACCACCCATTCATCATCCTTTCATCAAAATATTAGTTGTATTCTCAGCATATACATCCTCTTTCCAACGAACAAACAATACAGGAAACCCCAAGAATTTTAAAATGTTAAACAAATACATATATACAATTCTATTCTTCGCTTTCTCCGGGTCTAAATTTACTACACATACTTTCCATTTTCTTTCCAGCATATACCCATTCACACCTCTGAGGAGACATTTCCTTTCTGGAGTTGCATGCACTTGGACTTCATGTATTGTCAATGGAAACACATTAATCAAACCATTCACCAACAATTTCATTTACTCCAATTGGTAATATATACTAAGCAAAGTTATGGGTCTTCAAGTTCTCAAATCTGTTTTGTCATGTTTGACATACAGTAATTAAATAATAACATCTCCATAATGTCAGTCACCTCATCCAATATGTTTATCTCCTTAAAAACATCACTTTTTTAAACAAAATGTTTTTAGTTTTATTGTGCAATTAGTTAAATACAGAACTTTAGGCACATTAATGAAATACAAAGTGAACATTAATACAATAAATAGATAGATGCCATTCATGGATAAAATTAATGTAAGGAAAATTAAGATTCAAAATCAATTAAACACCATAAATATAAAATCAGATCGAATCGAATCCAATCAAATGAAATCTAATCGCAAATAATTCATTTAAAATGTCTTCAACACTTCCTTCCATATATTAAAAGCAGTAGCCAAAATAACAGTTGATGACACACTAATTAAAGTGGGCCATAATTGATCACCTGAACAATCCTCGATTTTGCTTACAAAGTTAATGTAGCCACGTGTAAAAAAGTTGTGTAATGTCTCACAATTGGTCAGAACATGTCGACAAGATTCTATATGAACCTGACAAAGTCTACATAGTTGGTGCTCATGAGGCATTTTTTGCCACGCACCGATAAGATCCTTAGAAGGCAATAGATTTAGCTGCAAATACGATGCAAAGCGTTTTAGTTCTATAGGGCACAGCTTAGTCGGTTAGGAAGACGGGGAATGATTATTGAAACTTTGTTGCGCCATGTCTCAATATCTGGCCTTAACCTGCAACTTGTCAACATTTTTTGCCATGTCCCAACCACTGGATTTCTTTGTTATTTTAATTTCATAGTTTGGGTCCATTTTTAATATGTTATTTTCAAGATTTAATTCAGCTATGAAAGTTGATGCAGTTTTCTTTAGCTTGATACTAAAGCTATTTTTGTCAGCGTGTACAACTCTTCTACCCAGTAGTAACAGTGGATCATTAGAAACTCGGCTACTATCCAAGAATTTGGCATATAAGAGAGTTCTTTGCACATGCCATAGTGTCTTGAGTGAAGTAACCCCAAACTCAAGCCGCACAGCCTCAACGAGTACTGAATTTGGCAGATTCATGACAGACCTCAAGAGCTTGCCTTCAAATTGTTTTAGCCAAGAGATCTGCTTAGAATTCAAGATTACAATACCATAAAGTATGGAAGGTACCATACTTACTCAGTAATTCTTTGGTAATAATCCTTTCCTGATAGTATGTTGAACTGGGATTGTGGTTACCAGAAAACCCAAATAATTATATTCAGTTACTCTTTTTGAACGCTCTAAGCCGATGCGGGTAAGGTCAAACATAATGATATCACCGTCATAAGACAACCATGTTATCTGTATACCATTTATCCTGGGCAGTGTCAGGAATAAGGGCTGGAACAGGAGGGGAGTGCTTAAATGTCAAGGAGCATTGGTGAGACTGAAAAACTACATTTCCCAGCAGCACTTGGGAAAGGTGTAGTTTGTTGCCGCGCACATGTTGCCAGCTGACTCTGATTAGGACAGCTTATTAACAGGCAACGGCGCAAGGCATGTGTGGCTTATTCATATTATGCAGCGGCTGGCGTCGGAGCAGGAAGGAGGGGTTTGCACGCTTCATGGAATGCTGATTTGCGGACTTCTCTGTTGGATTGCAGCTCAGAAGGCAAGGATGTTGCCAGGCTGCCTGATTGCTGTGCAAGGCTTCGTTCAGGAAGTCCTGCTGTGCTTCCCGGACCGCAGATAAGAACCGGAGGGATTCGAGGGGTGGGGGTTGTGTGCTCTCTGAACTGTTATGTTGAAAACAAGGACTCAAATCCAGTATATGATCTACAGTGATTACGAAACCACGTTACTAGCAAACTTGAAGCGGGCCCATTGCTAACCATTATGATTTCAGTGCTCACACGCGGAATCAAGCAATCCACTTACCACATGAGTATATGAGTTCAAAGACATGTGTGAATCCATTCAACGCCAACTATTGCTGCAACTAGTTAGGGGATGATGATTGTTCTGTTTGTTTTATACATGTTGCTTGGGCTTGCCCACAGGGCCATGTGTTTCGTTTATCATTTGCGGGTAAAGATTCCCATTTGTTTGTTTTCATTATGCTTTTCTGCAAAAAGTGTTCTTTATGTGTTGGGTAATGAACAAGCACACGTATTAAGGTGTGCTTAATTCGGTACAAGCAGGGAGCAGGTGTATGGTGTATGTTTAGGTCAGGACTACTGGTGTTTTTGGTCATTACATTATAAGAAAGACACGTTAGGCCAAGGTCTAGACAGGTTAGGGTTTTTCCCTGGTGTTTCCTCTTCCCTATCCAGCCTAGGTGTTCCCTAAACCTCTATCCGGTGTTCCTAAATTCCCTTACCCTATCCACAACCGCTCCCTAACTCCTCTTCCCCCCACTGGCTGCCATGTGGTGACCTGTTTTATAGCTAACAGGTGCCTGTGCCAACCACAGTGGGAGGGTCGAATTCATTTGGCTTCTGTGGGTCGGGGAGAATGTTGATCTCTCTTCCCCACTATTGTGTGTTATTGACAAGCAGAAAGTTATTGAGTGATCTAAAAACTAAGCTCAGATCTGCTGTAAAAAGATTATACAGTATCAGGCCCAACAAACACCCTTGCTTTAGGATGATATTTGTCTTTTGATTTTTAGTACAAAGGCCATTGAGGTTCAGTCTCACTGTGATTGATGTATTGAATCCAATTGCTGGATGTAATGTAACAGATTAGTGTCTATATCAAAAGCAGTACGTTTTCTCCAAAGCAATGCACGAGGGATAAGGTCGAAAGCCTTACTGAAGTCCACAAAACAGCCATATAAATATGGTTTGTTGAGGTTAGTTGTTTCAGCAATTAGGTATTGTAATGCACATATATTAGTGACAGTGTTGTAGTTCTTTCTAAAGCCCATCTAAAAAGGACAAATTATTGCATTATCATCAGCCAACCTAGTTAATTTATGCAGGATAATTGATGCAAAAAGTAGCCAAGTTGCAAGTAGCCAAGTATCTGGGCCCAGAATTTTGGATGATCAAGTATCAAACATCAAGTAGATTGTTACGCAACACATCCCAAAATACTACACAACATTCTTTTGGAAATCCACCTTTGCCTTGTGCTTCCATTGTTTAAATTGCTCACAGTTCTTCTTCAGAAATGGGACTCACCAGTGTGCTTTGCTTCTCCAGAGATAACACATTATTAAAAGCACAAAATTAATTGTGTAAATGTGCTCCATCTATCTTCTTAATGTCATATAGTTTGTGAAATGTGTTTTTGGCAATGACACACATTTCTTGGGCTTTCATTTCAACAACACCTCGTTCATCTTTTTATCTTGTAATTAATCTCTATTCATTTTCATTTTGTCCTCAAACAAATCCTACATTTTGCATTCTGATCAATAAAATCTGCTCTTCTTTGAAACATAATTTGTTCACTCATGTCCTGTGCCATCAATTATATTTATTAACCAATGCTACTTATTGCCTTACATTAAACCCAGAATTTAATAAATGGTGTAATATTTACACATTATTTTGCAACATAACTTTCTTCTTCTGATCTAAATAAGATTTCTTTGTTCCCTTACAACCAATCTTTAATAGTATTTTCATCAAAATCCCATATTCAGGTTTCAACTAAAAAGCATTGCAATGACTTCCATCCCTCACAATCATTTGTAAATAAATCCTTTCATTGTTGTCCTGTAGCAGCTGTACATTACATTTCCAAAACATCCTTTTCCATAAGGAATATTATTTGAAACCAAACATTTGGAGGAAATCATACAATAATCTGAAAAAATACATGACTAATGTAAGTATTACAACATCCTATTTTTTCATAATCGAAACTAGAATAAATTTCAAACATACAAGATCCATCACAAGAGCTCCATGTATATCCTGGAATAGTTGCATTTAAAATTAGAAAACCAGTTTTCTTTCACAATTTCTATGAATAACCCAGATGATTAAATAATCTTCTCTAATTCAGTGTTATAATTTTCCCTTCCCCTAAAACAATACATTTTAATCAAGTGACATTTTTCACTAACATTGCAAACACCGCTATTTATACTTTTGTTTGATGCTGACTTGAAAGTAAACCCACGGTTCCACTTCCTTTTCAAATGATCATAATTATTTTAAAAAATGTATAACAAATTCCTGCAAGCAAAATATATCAGCTTGAATACTACTTACATTTCTCAATAATATATCACAACTTGTACAACGTTTAATCCTTCAGATATTCATGGTCACAGTTTGAAGGGCCCCAAAACCCTAACGTTCTAAGAATCCTATACATTATACTGAATAGATGGTGCCATCTGTACTGCATTTTCTAAACATACCACATCAGTATCTGATCTTCAAAAAGAGTTTCACTCTCCACGGGTGCCAGTCCAGCATATTTATTAGGAAGTAGTGGACTCAGGACCACACTAAATCAAACATATATGTCATCCTTTCTATAATAACGTGTCTTTCTACAGCCACTTTCTCTTTCAGACTTGACTCAGATTCTGACACTTACCAAGCATGACCCACCTTTACATTTTCTTTTGAAGCCTTGTTACAGTAGTCACAAAATTGTCACTGTATCCAGGTCTTTTATCTGACCCACTCATTATTTCCACTTCATCCTCCTCCATTTCATTTCTTTTCCCTCACATTTACAGCAGGTATGTCCCACACTGACTCACATTCAGATTGACTTTCATTCTCAACAGCCATACTCTCCTTAGGCATCAATGCCTCCTATACCTTAATAACACCACACACCTCTTCACTTTCATGTAGCCCTTTACTCTTCTCCTCTAGACCAACATTCACCTTTTCTTGCACAACTTCTGTATTCTCACCAACAATACGATTGTCATCCCTGCATTTATTCAAATAGTCTGCATTCCCAATTTCCCATGATGCATTTGTACACATTTTCTGCAGTCTCCAGAATTAATTGTGAGCATTTAAGGCTATTTTCAAATGGTTCTGGGCAATCCTTATACAAATGATCTCGCTTACCACACAGATTGCATCTTTTAAACACTTTACATTCTTTTGCTAAGTGACCTATCTGCTGGCCATTTGACCAGATACTTTTTCGCACTGAGCTGCAACATGTCCACCTTCTTCACATGTATGGCTAACTTTTGACTGACCTTTAGAAAACACATTGATTCATGGCCAACATAAACAATTACAGTAAATGCCTCAACACACCTTGTCCATTTTCATCCAATGCGATCTTAACCTATGCTCACAAGGTACAATTCCACACACCACCCACATTGGTCACTTTAACCACATTTACTATGCTTTCCACATGCCCTTTTAACCATACACCAAACACATGCTATGAAACAATCTATGTATACAGTTTTAGAATTAAAACCTTCATACAAGTTTCGATCAAAGACTCCACATTAAAGTACATCATTCAGGATCATCTTTGTTCTGTTGGTAAACATTCCAAATGTAGTTAAACTGGGCTTTCTCTACAAAACCAAATCACAGGCATTGTGACTACTGAGAGCAATTAAACAAAACAAATCAATCACATCCAATTGCAGTTTATATTTTAATACTACTCTACTGAATTCTAACCTAGACAGCATCAGTTTGCCTTCTCCAAAACTATATTTAGTTGCAAAGAAAAGCACATACAATAATGCTGCCTTACACTTAATCTCGACTAGGCCATTATTATAAGTAAAAAATAGAACCTGTTGCAAAGAAAAAGAAGAGAAAAATAACTCACTACCAAGTACTCAAACAAATCAAGTTCCTGCAAACCACCATCACCATCACCTTCAGTGACAAAGGAAGATAACTTTAAGGCAATATAAATAACGCACCAACTCATACTCTTTCTGGTAGATCCATCCGCATAACCATCTGGCAACAGCAAGCGACGAGCCAGATACTGTGGCTAGTAGGCCCTGGAAACAAAAGCATGAATAACAGATTGGCCCGTTCACCAAACCAGCTTTTAAAACAAGTGACTAGAGGTACACCAAAAGCCCACTCTATAACCAAAACTGTTGCACCCAAAACCTGGCGCCCTTTAAAAACGAACCTCACTGGCACCCTCACTCTACCTTATGCCAATATACAAATCAGGTGTCTGCCTTTTCTTCCCCAAGCCAAGTCTAGCGTGAGACATCCCATCATCCACGGTGTCTGGGCAGGCCAGTCCTCCCGGGTGGAGATACTTTGACTCAAATCAGGGCCTTCTACAGGATCAAACAAGCCAGACAGCAGCAGAAGGCACGTGTACAGTGTAAACCTCATGTCATAATGTTTCCCATAAACATGTACATATCGTCCCTTAAACATAAAACAAAAACAAAATATGGTGCAGTAAACCCTTCATGAAATAATAACATTTCTATATAAAACAACATTCAGACCATGAGTAAAATATACTTTAAGGAAAACCTCCAAAAACATAATCTGCCATGATAAAACATGATTGTAAAAGTTAACCAGCCATAAATATCCCCCAAAATATAAAAAACAGACAATAAGTAACTGTTCAAATATTGTTCCCAACAAATTCCTTTAAAAAAAAGCACTGTCACTCAAAAAAAGAGAACTTTAAACACACCGCAAAAAACTCACTGACGGGCTCATATCCATTTTCCTGTTGAAAACCATGATGTACCAGTAATCTTCATTGTTCCTCTCCGGGTTTTCATATCACAGGTTTCTACAGCAGGTTAGCAAGGTCAAGAAACATCACTGAACTTTGTCTCACAGATCACGCCTACTCATCTAAACACTTGTACATAACAAGGTTTTCAAGTAAAGCCATGTTTTGAGTCATTGTAGCCTTCTCCATCCCCATTTTATCACAGCAGTCAGGAAATCGTCAAGTACACAAGTACACAAGTTTTGGCAATTTTCCAAACTTCATATGCAGGTGTACTCACCAACCACTAATAGAGTTTCTGACAGAAGGGTGGATTGTCGCTTTATTAGTAAACATTCAAGGTTATGTAACAACCTTATGTAATATTTTCGCCCCCACAGTGGATGGTGGGTCCTTTTTTCCTGAAAGTGGCACAGACTATACAAGATTTAGGTTCTAGCAATATTATCCTAGATGGTGATTTCAATGTTGTACTTGACAAAAATGTGGATAGAAGTATGTCGACAAATCATAAACAAACTGATCGCCAGCACATAGCTTTGAAAGATTTGCTTGACGAACACAATTTGAAAGATTGCTGGAGGTTGGAGCATCCTTCTTGTAGAGAATATAGTTTCTTCTCCGGGGTTCATTCGATTTATTCCAGACCAGATATGTTATTGACAGCTGGGAAAATGACTGAGAACTACGGGACGAGTGAGATTGGTACAATTCTATTGTCTGATCATGCTCATGTCATTATGCACTTGCATTTGGATTTTGCCTCTCACAAGCAGTATATGTGGAGGATGAATACTTCGGTCCTGCAAAGTGATGGCGTCTTGAGGAAACTTGTTAGTGAAATTGATTCTTTTGTGGCTGAAAATCATAGGGGTGATTTGAGTCCAGGGATTGTGTGGGAGGCTTTCAAATGTACTATGCATGGACATCTCATAGGTCTGGCATGCGGTCAAAGAAAACAGTGTGACGGTCGGAAAATGGAGCTTGAGAAGCAAATTGGTGACTTGTCACAGAGAGCCATGGCTAAACCGGTGTGTGTAGATAGTATTCCTGGGCTTCTGAAGTTGAATGGCGAATTGAAAGCACTGATTGATGATCGTGCAAAACCGAAGTACTTCTACCAGAGGTGTACATATTTTGAGAAGGGGGAGAAATGTGACCGATGGTTAGCATACAGGAAAAAGGAGTCTGAGTGCTCCATCACATCACTCCAGAATAAGAATGGTCAAATCACATATCATTCAAAAGAGATCAATGATATCTTTCGTGATTACTACTTGGAATTATACCAAAATGAATTAAGTATTACCGGCAGAGGGGACCATTTCCTCGGAGGAACGAAGATTCCAAAGATTGCAGAAATTGACTCGCAATTGCTTGAGGGTGACATAAAACTTGATGAAATAAAGGGGGCAATCAGCAGGCTAAACACAGGGAAATCACTGGGTCCGGATGGATTACCGGTGGAATTCTACAGAGTACTACCAGACTCAGCATTGAATTTGTTGAAGGACATGCATATGGCATCATTGGAGGATGGCCTATTACCAACAGGTACGAGGCATGCAATGATCTCTGTCTTTCCAAAGAAAGCAAAGGATGATACACTCCCGGTGAGCTATAGGACAATTAGTCTGCTTAATACAGATAATAAGATTTTGGCTAAAGTTTTAGCATTAAGATTGGAAAACCTTCTCCTGACTCTAATTCATGAGAACCAATCTGGTTTTGTGATGGGTAGGAAGATCTCGAGTAACATTTGAAAGCTGCTCCACACTATCTCGAAGGCGACTGTTCCACTTATTGATACTGCTGTCATATCACTTGATCCCGAAAAGGCTTTCGATAGAGTTAACTGGGATTTTCTCTTTTCGGTTCTTGATGGGATGGGATTTGGAGGAAAATTTGTGTCATGGATTAAATTACTTTACACAGAGCCAACAGCAGACGTGAATACCAATGGCGTACGTTCTGATTGCTTCGTTCTGAGAAGAGGAACAAGACAGGGATGCCCCCTTTCACCCTTACTGTTTCTTAATGGATACAGCCGCTGTCTGCAGCACTTAGATAGAATCCAAGGGTGCTTGGATTGTCATGCTGGGGATTACAACAAAAGTTGTGGTTGTTTGCTGATGACTTGCTTTTGATCCTCTGGGACCTGTGTCGGTCTTCACCGAGGCTTACGAACATCTTATCAAGGTTTCATTTATCCTCGGGTTACAAAATTGATTGGACTAAATCAGAATTCTTGCCCCTGGTGCCTGGTTGTGATAAAAAGTTTGCTACTGACTTAGGGTTCAGGTGTGTGATAACAGTTTGAGGTATTTGGGCATCTGAATTATGCCTAAAATCAAAGATTTGTTGCATGCAAACCTGAGGGTGGTTTGTTCTGACTTTAGAGCTGATTTGGAACAATGGGGTTTATTACACCTGTCACTATGGGGTAAGGTTAAGATGGTCTCGGCCCGAAGATTAATTGGGGCTTATTCAAGGAATTATTTGCACCGAATAACAGGGATTTGTGTGCCAAATCTGCCCGCAAATCCCTGTTTAACAAATGGGGATTTGCGGGCAGAATGGCGCACAAATCCCTGTTTTCGGTGCAAACAATACCATGAATTAACCCCATAATGTCTTAATTACATTTTTAATAGGGTCTTTTGGACCCCTAAAGATTGTGGAAGAGGGGACTGCAAGAAAACTCTGATTGTTGGGCATGTGGCCATGAAATAGTTACCTTTGAACAAATGTGGGATGTAGGATTGTGTGAGGGTGAGAGAGGAGGGTGAGAGTCTTATGGATGGAAATAGGTGCAGTTTGTGAAAGGTGCTTGCGAGGAAGATTGTATTTGACTTCAAAACACTGATGTTGGGATGTGATGAAATCTTAGAGGATCTTACTTAGTGTCCGAAAAAATGGTTGTTCAGGGGGGCTATGATCGGGAAGAAAATATTCTTGAGTAATTGGAAGTCTGATGCCATCTTGGAAATAGAGGTATGGATCTGCACGCCCTGGCAGATATGGAACGAGTACTGTACAGAAAAGAAGGGAAGAATGCGTTATTTGAAAATATCTGGGGAAAGTTCATTCCTTTGTACTAAACTATATTATATGTGAATGTGAACATTGGGTGTTGGGGGTGGGTTTGGGGATGGGTGAGGGGGGAGAGAAGACTCATTTTGAACAGGGTGAGGCTTGCTAATACATCATTTATTGTAAATAGTTGCACTGTTTTTTTGATTTGCTTGATTTGTTTACAAGATTGCATGGTTCTATATTGTCATGTAGTTGTAAAATGTAAATAAAGAGTAATGTGGACCATGGTTTTGGCTTTCTCCCACTATGTGTCATGGACTGGACCCCTTCCAGTCACCTGGCATTCCTGCCTGTGATCAGAGATGATTGTGCGCACACAGCGCTTTAGGTCATCGCAGCACTTCTTTATGTCATTGGTGGACTATGGATATGTGGACACACCCAGTCCCGCAGTTGTGCAGTTTCGGTTGGGGCAGCTGTTGATCCACCAGCCTTTGTGCCTTCTTTGCAACCTCATCTGCAAGTACTGTGAGCGCATATTCAATGTATTTTTGCTAGAAATGCCTGTTGTCACCTCTCTTTCCTCACCAGTTCCCCTGCCATTGCCGCTCATTGTGGGTGGATGGGTGATTGTGGATGTAATTCGGCAGGAGCTGTGTCCCTGTCCCATCTGCCGCCTCATGTGTCTGGAAATCAGTTATTTCCAGATCCAGTAATGGTGTTACCAGATGCAGTGATGCACATTTGGTATTATCAGTGGTGGTGTTTACCATTTATCACATTCTGTAAATTACATTACTGCAAGCTCGTTGGTAATGGCATTGCCATCTGTACTGTTGACTTTTGCCACATGAAATAACAGAATTTACCAGGTGCAGTTTTACTAACTAAAATACTACAAAACTTGTTATTAGGCCAGTCTTTGTTCCTTGGCACAAGTAAATGTCTTGTTTTAATTTGTGCTATATTACATCTTTCCACATATATGTTTTAAGTTGCAAATTCTTTACAGGATTGTTTGGTGTTCTCTATAATATTTGAGACGATTATTTTTTTTGGTTCAATCTTTTTATTAAATTCCAAACTGATACAGCCTGTTACAAAATTTGGGCATGTGAAACGGCAGACAGTTTCACAGTGTGGCCATAATCAAACTTCTCCCAGCCCAAACACATTCTACTGCAGAGCAGCAGTTAATATGCCCTTTTCTATGGCTCTAATAACTAACCCGCCTCCCAACTCCCACTTCCACCCAATCCTCCCCTAGATTCCCCCATATGCAGCGCGTGTCGTGGGTCGAGTCACATTAACAGTTCATAGCCACAACACACTTGGTCCAAGGATTTTAGGACATTCCCCAGAAATGAGTAGGTCACATCGGGGCTCATGCTACCACCACCGGGGCTCTCCCCTAGTGCCCTCATGTCCACCTCCCCCTCCATC
Organism: Ambystoma mexicanum; assembly: GCF_040938575.1. NCBI lineage: Eukaryota > Metazoa > Chordata > Amphibia > Caudata > Ambystomatidae > Ambystoma > Ambystoma mexicanum. The sequence goes on from NC_090928.1 coordinate 136,423,865, forward strand.
CATGATGGACATCAGGCAGTCCGATTAGAAAAGGCCAGGATAATTTTAAGACAATGCACATACAGAGCTATACCGAGTTAGTGATGTGAGTGGGGAAACCTGCGCCCGGGGTAGAGGAAGATATGTCTAGTATGGCCCCCTTGATTTGTCAATGTGCTTCCCTCGCCCTCCCTCACGGATACCAGTGATAGTGAGTGTCCATCTCTGGGTCATGGCCACATTAGGTATTGAAGAGTTTAAGTGTATGGTTCGGCAAGTGCCTAGAAGCGTGACAACCGCTTAGGCCTAAATAGGTGCTTGAAGGCACTGTGTTCCAAAGAGCATAGTTTGGTAAGTAATGTCTGCCACAAGATTTTAGTGGGAGGGTTGGCGGCTTTCCAGTTGAGGATTAGGGTTTTATGGGCAGTGAAGAGCATTATGCCTATTATCTTGTGCTGCAGAGGGTCTATGTGCCAGTCCTCCCTCTGCCCCCCAAAAACCAGCGGGCACAGTGCCAGTTCAATTTCTGTCACATCGATTCATGTGATCTGTTTGTGTATCATTCTCCAATACGCCAAGATCCACAGACAAGACCAAAGGATATGCCCTATCATGCCCAGTCCCCCACATTGTCGCCAACATGTTGGAGATTGCATGAGACCCATCCGAAATAGCTTGTTTGGTGTATAGTACATCCGCTGGATCAGTTTGTACTGGATATCGCAGTTGTGGATATTGATCAAGACCAACGGTATGACTTCGAAGAAGTCATATAAGTCCCCTGGGTCAAACATAGTTCCAAGATCGGCGGACCATTGAATCGCTAGTATATGGTTATGCTCCACATTATTGGGGGCGCATATTGTATAGGAATTACGTAGGTGTGGATACGCTGTTGTGTTTTGCTCCATTTGGATTATGCCCGCCGTCGGTGTCACCGTTCGAGTCTGTTCGGTGGGGTGTTTACGGATTACTGAAAATAGGGTCATGTACTGGAGCCAATCTGTCTCCTCTAGTCTGATCAGCCACCTAGCCTCCTGGAAGCTAAGGGGGGAGTTCTCCTCATACAGATCCTTCACCCTAACGTGTTGCCACGCAGCATACTGGTTAGGATGTAGTTTATCATCTAGTCCATACAACAGAAGCGCTCTGACGCAGCTCCAGGCTGGTGTCGCCCAAATCGGGTGGTTCATTATTGTGCTAGGTGGTCTGTTTGGGGGAATTGCCAGGGCCTCAGACAGTGTGAATGGCGCCAGCAGGGATAGTTCTGTTGTTTTCCAGCTGTTCAAGTCGTCAGTGGTAAGCCACCGTTTGGCCCAGCATACTTGCGCAACCAGGTAGTATGTTCTCCACGCCGGTAGTGATAGTCCATTGTCCATCTTAGAGGCCTGCAGAACTTTAAGCCTTTGCCTTGCTTTCTTACCGCTCCAGACAAATTTAGACATATAGGCGTCCAGTCGTTAAACATTTGCCTCGTCAGGGCAAAGGGGAGCCTCATGGCCAGCTGGGTCAGTTTCGGTATAGAATTAATTTTGAAACCATTTATCCTTCGAGAGAGGGACAGCGGGAGCGAGTTCCACCGAAGAAGGTCCTGTTTGATTTTCTGTAGAGCCGGGGGGACGTTTAGTCCTAAAATCTCTTCCAGGACAGGGCAGATTTTCACACCTAGGTACATAATATGTCAAAGCTCGAACCTGAAGAGGGCAACTCTGCTGGGGTCCCAAGGGATGTTGGGTCTAAATGGAAGAACCTCTGATTTTGTCTAGTTAATGACATGACCGGCCATGGGACCAAAACATTGTAATGCCTGGCGCAGTCTCAGGAGTGGGGTCCTGTAGTTGCTTATATACAGTAGCAGGTCATCCACCTATAGGGACACTCTATGTTCTTCAGTACCCCGCTGTACTCCCGACCATCTGGGGTCAGCCCGTAATTTTGCCACCAAAGGAACAATGGTGAGTGCATATAAGAGGGGGGGATAAGAGGCACCCTTGGTGCGTACCTGAATACAGGGAAAAAGGGGGTACATGTAATACCATTTATAACCACTGAGGCTGTTGGTTCAGTGTATAGAAGACTCAATAGTTAGACGTACTTATCTTGGAAACCATAAGGTCTAGCACATGGAACATAAAGTCCCATGAAGCTTTATCGAATGTCTTCTCAGCGTCTAAAGTTAGGATTCCCTCCTCAGAGGCTGTCCCCTGTGCAATGACATGTAACAGCCAGCGGACGTTATCAGCAGAATGTCTGCTGTTAATGAACCCTGTTTGGTCCCTATGAATAAGGAGCGGGATTAACCCCTCGATGCATTGTGGCAAGCATTTTGCCACGATTTCCACGTTGGCGATGATGTGAGAGATGGGTCCGTAGGAACCACAGTCTCCAAGGTCATGCCTCCTCTTGTGGAACACCACAATGTTGCCTACCAGCATAGAGCATAGTAAGTGGCTACTAGTTCCAGCTCCTGTGAACACAGACTCAAGTGTGGGTGCTACGTTGTCCGCTAGTGCTTTATAAAAGTCGTTTATAAAAATTATGCAAACCGCTCATTGACGTTCTTATCTCCCTCAAGAAAATTCCCATCCTGGCCCTGAATGGAGTTGATAATTTTCACTGCCTGTCTGTTGTGCAGAGCGAGTGCCATAAGGTGCAGGGGCCTATCCCCCTCAAAGTAGTATGCCTGTGTCTACCTGGTGAAGGATTTCTGGGCACTGGAGGAGGAAACCTGTTTGGAGCCTAACAAGCTTTGCGTGTATAGTAGGGTTGCATGTGCATTTATGCTGCTTCTCCACAGTTAGTATGTCAGACTGCCGTTGTGTATCCCACTTCCCCCAAACTTGTCATGATGCCTACCCCCGGGCATCCGGATCAAGCCCATCGGCCCCGGGAGCAGGCATCCAGATATTTAATAAATCCCCAGCAGCCCCGGCTGGGGGATGTCTGGGTTAAGTCCTGGCGCCTTAGGCGCCAGGCTCATAATAGAAATCAGTCCTGGCGCCATAGGCGCCAGGCTCATAGTCTTTGCGTTATTCTGCATCCAGCAGCGTAACGCTCACCGTGCCTGCAGTCAGCATCCAGTCTTCAGCCATGCCCGTCTCGAATACAGAGCTCCTAGCAATAGAAGAAAGAAGAAGGAAAGGAAAGGTTAGAAAACAGCTATTATTTCAATCCTTACCTGAATTCCGCATCCATCACGTCTTCGAACTAAGGACATTATTCTACATGCGTCGCATCGCCAGCTGCAGCGCTGCGCCATACTCACCAGTCCTCACAGCATTTTTCGATCCGGCGCAGCCTCCATCATTTTCTCCGCTGAATTCCACCATCTAGGGGACAAAAGAAACATAAGGTGAGCCGAAAAAGCCAACAAATACAACCTCTCCACCATAGACTTACCTCATTAACAACCGGAGGCATTATTCTGTTACAAACCGCAACTTCTAACGCCGCACCTGTAAGGAGAGAGAAACCAGCAATTTAAACACACGCATCTTTTGCCGGACAGTGTTGGGTAATACAGACTCTTACCTGAACACCATCAGCTGCCACAAGACAATCTTCCCTTGGACCCAGCTGCAACACAAGAAAGGAATGTACAACAGTGAACATCGGACATATTGAACTCTTTGAACTATATACTTACGGGTTCTCGACTGGAACCTCGGAGTCAATATTCATCCGGAACTCTTCCAACGCCTTCAAACCAGTGAAGTAACTGGTATCTATGCGCCCCTGCATTCTACGCAGGATGGAGAGCTCATCATTTATAAACATAAGGAGAATACTCCTACGGGTCAAGCAGACGAGGTTAGGCGGTCCAGTCCAGTCTGTCATCTCTTCACTACGCTTCACATTGGAGGAGGTTGCAGCTGTCCGGGTCTAATGGACGCCCCTGTGGGAGCCAGGTGAGCGTAACAGAACGCAAAGCCTTTCTACAAATTCCCACCCGGGCGTTATGGAAACCTTCGAAACAGACCAACTAGCCCAATTATTAGGGGAACTTAGGGCGGAAGTTCACTCTGCGCACCAAGAGACTAATGCCCTCAGGAGAGAACTGATTGTGTCAAAGGAACGCACAGATGATCTTGCTAGACAACTGCTGCAAAATCAAGCTGGGCAAACACCCCTACCTGGACTCGGGGGAAACCCAGCTCCTGTTTCTTCGAGCAATCCTGTGCAAGTAATCCTACCAGGGGCTATTCCTTTAGCTCCACCCGAACGCTTTTCTGGGGACCCAAAAAGGTTCGCAGTATTTATGAATCAATGGCGCTTGCACTTTTTATGCAGACCTGGAGCTTTTCCAAATGACCAAGCCAAAGTAGCCTTTGTACTATCATATCCTAGTGGCAGCGCAGCTGACTGGGCAATTCCACTAGTCAACCAGGATGACCCTCTTCTTAGGGATTTTCAGGGTTTTCAAAGAAGCATGGAAAGACTTTGCCAGGCATTCACAGGGACAGGCCATGGATAACAAACTTTTATCCCTTCGACAGGGTAATCAGGATCTGCTAACCTATATCGCAACCTTCAATAGGTTGGTGGTGGAAACCGGATGGCCTGAGGAGAAACGAATTACATTATTTCATTGTGGGCTTCGGGGAGAACTCAAAGATGTTTTGGCTCAAGTTGTGAACCCACCTCAGGATTGCGCAGAATATATAGACTTAGTGGTCCAGTTAGACCACCGACTTTCGAATAGAAAGGCTGATCAAGCTAAGTTCGAGAGTCGGGTATGGGTTAAATCCAATGTTACCCTCAAAGGAACAGATGCATCAGAACCTATGCAGATCAGGGGGGTTAAAGGACCCTTAACTCAAAAGGAAAGAGAAAAGAGACGGCAGATGCAATTGTGTCTGTCTGTACTGTGGAACTGCAGGACATTTTCTACGGGATTGCCCTATAAAACCACCCAAGAAAGTAGTAGGAGTTGCTGACAAAAGTCAAATAGAGCCTGATTCGGGAAACGACCACGCCCGACAAGCGTAGAGGTCCGCTTGCCGAGCTTAAAGAAGGACACTCAGACCTCCCACCTAATTATACCAATGGTCCTAATTGATCCAAGGCAGCCATCACGTATGCACGCAGTAAGGGCATACATCGATAGCGGCCCGTAGGAAACTACATGGACCACAAATTGGCCCCAAGGATGAATCTACCCCTTTGCAAAAAGACTGCTTCGGATGTCATCACCACAGTCGAGGGAACTGAAATTGCCTCTGGGCCTGTAACTCATTCCACTACTGAGCTGACACTGTTGGGTCAAGATGGGCATCGAGAAACTATTGTGTTTGATTTAATCAAGGCCCTGCAGTTCCAAATAATTCTGGGAATGCCATGGTTGGAAACACATAATCCTTGTATTGATTGGCGTGAGAAGACATTGACCATCCCAGATTGTGCACACACCTGTTACCCGGAAAAAACCTTGAACAAAAGCCTGGCCACCGTTACTAATCCAGTTGTGCAGTTACCTCAGGAATATCAAGAATTTCAGGATGTTTTTCAAAAAGAACAGGCAAATACCTTACCACCTCACAGATCATACGATTTCCAAATCGAGCTAGTTCCCGGTGCACAACGTCCATGCAGTAGAATCTACGCCCTTACGGAACCCGAAAATCTTCACTTACGACAATATCTGGACCAATACCTTGCTAATGGCTTCATTCGTCCATCCAAATCTCCTGCATCCTCAGCTCTATTCTTCGTGCCTAAAAAGGAAGGTGACCTTAGAACATGCATAGACTACCGCGCATTAAATCAGATTACGGTAAAAAAACGATACCCATTTCCTCTAATCCCCAAATTACTAGACCAAGTAAAGGATGCTTGTATCTACACTAAATTAGACCTCCGAGGGGCATATCATCTGGTACGTGTAAAGAAAGGCGATGAATGGAAGACTGCCTTTCGCACCAAGTACGGGTTATTCGAATACCAGGTGATGCCCTTCGGGTTGTGCAATGCACCAGCAGCCTTCCAGTATTTTATGAACGATGTCCTTCGTGAACTCATTGACGTCTCTGTTGTCGTATACATAGACGATATTCTAGTGTACTCCTCCTCAGAATCAGACCATGTGAAGCACGTTCGTGCAGTCCTTGAGAAACTACGCCAGCACAAGTTATACGCAAAATTGGAGAAATGTGTTTTTCATTCTACAGAAGTTGAATTCCTGGGATTTATCCTACTCCAAAAGGAATTTGAATGGACTCTCGAAAGGTGGACGCAATCCTCAAGTGGCCATCACCCAGTTCAGTTAAAGGGGTACAAAGCATGCTTGGATTTGCTAATTTCTATCGTAGATTTATTCCTGAATTCTCACATATTGTACACCCCATCACAGCACTTTTACAAAAAAAACAAACGTTTTTTGTGGACTGAAGAGGCTGAAAGAGCCTTCCAAGAGCTAAAATCGAAATTCACGTCTGCACCTGTCTTAAAGCATCCACGCCCTGAGCTTCCATACATAGTTGAAACCGATGCATCCATCTTAGCCATGGGAGCTGTCCTGTCCCAGAAGGATCCAGAAACTGGTCAACTTCATCCAGTAGCATTCTGGTCAAGAAAGTTCTCAGCACCCGAATTAAACTATGCGGTTACTGATAAGGATTTATTAGCCATCAAGTCTGCCTTCAAGGCTTGGCGGTATTATCTTCTCGGTGCCAGGCATACCATCACTGTAATCACCGATCACAGGAATCTGCAGGATTTGAAAACAGCCAAGGCCCAATCATCGCGTCAACTTCGGTGGGCATTATTCTTTGCTGAATTAAATTTCGTGATCACTTATCGACCAGGTTGTAAAAATGGCAAGGCAGATGCCCTATCCCGAATAGGGATGGGAGAAGTATATTCGAACCCGGAACCAGTGCCTATAATTTCAGAAAAAAGAATTCTTGGCATAACTACTTTACAGACTCTAGAAGACATTCACCTAAAATTCCAACAACTTTTCGATCCAGCAGCCCTGCAGGACTGGGTAAAGAAAGGCCAGGATTATTCAGTCATCAATGACCTGCCTTACTATCAAGGACGTCTATTTCTACCACACAAGGAACTACAAGAACTAGTCATCTCCAATTATCATGACGCCCTTATGGAAGGACACCCAGGTATCGCAAAAACTGAAGCTAAAATTAAAAGACAATTCTGGTGGCCCACCTGGCGAAAGGACGTAAAGTCATTTGTGATGTCTTGTGGTATCTGCGCCCAAAACAAAAGTCAGAAGAAAAAAACAGCTTGCCTTTTACAACCTTTGGATATTCCACCTACACCATGGCACACCTTGTCTTTAGACTTCATTACAGATCTACCTCTGTGTAATGGATTTAACACCCTTCCAGTTATTGTGGATCTTTTTTCCAAAGTGGCCCACTTTATTCCTTTAAAAGGATTACCTTCCGCTTCGATTTTGGCCAAGGAATTTCTCGAAAACATTGTTCGAATCCATGAGTTTCCTTCCGTATTGGTCTCTGACCGAGGTAGTCAATTCATTTCGCAATTTTGGAAGAAATGCTGTCAATTGGCGCAAATCGACATAAGGCTATCAACCAGTCACCACCCCCAAACTGAGGGTCAGACGGAGAGGACCAACCAGACTCTTGAACAATACCTACGTTGTATGCTACACCAAACCGAAAGCAATTGGAAAGATATTTTATGGATTTCCGAATATGCATACAATAACTCTGTACATTCAGGAACCGGACAAAGCCCCTTTTATACCATATATCAACATCATCCTCAAACCTCAGAACTCGATTCCCCTCAACACTTAGAAATGCCTGCAATGACTCATCTGCACTCTACTATTACACAAGCCTTTAAGGAAGCAATAGAACACTTAAAACAAGCAAAAGAGAAATACAAGAAAAATGCTGATCGACATAGAAGTGAAACTCCACAATACCAGATTGGAGATCAAGTTTGGCTTGATACAAAACACATAACTCTAAAAGGAACTCGAACTTTCAATCCTAGATATTTGGGACCTTACACCATTAAGGCCATTATCAACCCGGTGGTCGTCAAATTGGAAATACCCTCTAATATGCGGATTCATCCTGTCTTTCATGTTTCACTTCTAAAACCAGTTCAACCTGGGACAAGATTAACCAAACCACCTGACCCCATCCTAATAGATGGAGAACCTGAATTCGAGGTAAAGAATATTCTGGACTCTAAGATGGTTAAATCAAGACTTTTTTATTTAATCGACTGGAAGGGTTACGGACCACAAGAAAGGTCATGGGAGCCTAGTGACCACGTTCATGCACCTCGGTTGGTGAAGAAATTCCATTGGAACTTCCCAGACAAACCAGGACCAAGGGGAAGAGCAACTTTAGGAGGGACCTTGGGGGGGAGTGCTGTCATGATGCCTACCCCTGGGCATCCGGATCAAGCCCATCAGCCCCGGGAGCAGGCATCCAGATATTTAATAAAACCCCAGCAGCCCCGGCTGGGGGCTGTCTGGGTTCGGTCCTGGCGCCTTAGGCGCCAGGCTCATAATAGAAATTAGTCTTGGCGCCATAGGCACCAGGCTCATAGTCTTTACTTAACTCATGCAGACCATGCTGAAAATGAATCCAAGCCAACGTGAGGCCTGGATGGAACTATTTTACTACAGGGACTATTTTTTACTCAGGTGTGGTTTTAGGGACTTCTTACCTGGAACTACTTTGGAGGCTATTTAAACCACGCCCGAACAGCAGCACATGCTTTGCGTTATTCTGCATCCAGCAGCGTAACGCTCACCGTGCCTGCAGTCAGCATCCAGTCTTCAGCCACGCCCGTCTCGAATCCAGAGCTCCTAGCAATAGAAGAAAGAAGAAGGAAAGGTTAGAAAACAGATATTATTTCAATCCTTACCTGAATTCCGGATCCATCACGTCTTCGAACTAAGGACATTATTCTACACGCGTCGCATCGCCAGCTGCAGCGCCGCACCATACTCACCAGTCCTCACAGCATTTTTCGATCCGGTGCAGCCTCCATCATTTTCTCCACCGAATTCCACCATCTAGGGGATAAAAGAAACATAAGGTGAGCCGAAAAAGCCAACAAATACAACCTCTCCACCATAGACTTACCTGATTAACAACCGGAGGCATTATTCTGTTACAAACCGCAACTTCTTACGCCGCACCTGTAAGGAGAGAGAAACCAGCAATTTAAACACACGTATCTTTTTCCGGAGAGTGTTGAGTAATACAGACTCTTACCTGAACACCATCAGCTGCCACAAGAAAATCTTCCCTTGGACCCAGCTGCAACACGAGAAAGGAATGTACAAGCGTGAACATCGGACATATTGAACTCTATGAACTTTATACTTACTGGTTCTCGGCTGGAACCTCGGAGTCAATATTCATCCGGAACTCTTCCAACGCCTTCAAACCAGTGAAGTAACTGGTATCTATGCGCCCCTGCATTCCACGCAGGACGGAGAGCTCATCATTTACAAACATAAGGAGAATACTCCTACGGGTCAAGCAGACGAGGTTAGGCGGTCCAGTCCAGTCTGTCATCTCTGCACTACGCTTCACGTTGGAGGAGGTTGCAGCTGTCCGGGTCCGATCGACGCCCCTGTGGGAGCCAGGTGAGCGTAACAAAACTTTCAGCTTATAAGACAATCTAGAAATTCATTGCCCTCTTACGAATGTCTTATATGCGTCCCAGCATTTCAATGTGGGTTAATCTGAGGACACATTAGTTTTCCAGAACACATCCGTGTCACCTTGCAAGTGCTCAAGGAAAGCTGGTTATTCCAGGGCCTGCAAGTTAAGATGCAACAACAGTCTTCTGCGAGGGACCTCCAGCAGGTCGAAACACAGTAGCACCAGCGCGTGGTCCGAGAGGGTTGAGGGAAGTATGTCACACTGCCGAATTAGATTTTGCTGGCATTAGAAGGGAGGAACCAGTAATGTATCCTGAAGTAGCTACCAAGCCTATTGGAGTAGAAGGTGTAAGCTCTCTGATGTGCATGCGTGATACGCCAGGTGTCTCTAAGGCAGAGCACCTCTAGAAGAGCCTGAAGGGTGGTCAGCTTGTGCAGGCTAAATTGTGAGGTTGTAGATGTGCTTTGTCGGTCCAATAGTGGAACCACGGCTACATTTAAGTCCCCTGACTACAGTCATAGCTCCCATATATCGCATGCATTCCATGAACACATGCGTGAAGAAGAACGGTGTGTCAGTCGGGGGCCTATATATGTTGAGAAGGGTAATGAGTTGATGCCCTGCTCCAGGACATACCTTTCTCCCCTATCTGCAAGTGTGTAGAGGACCCAGAGCGGAACCCACTTATCAATAAAATTAATACACTTCTTTTTCCCTGACATGGAGAGTGCACTGCTGCCCCAAACCACCCATTGCCCAATTTCTCAGACTTTGCTGCAACAAGGTTAGTATCCTGGAGAAAAACAATGTCTCCCTGCATATCCTGCATGCAGTTGAGCATTTGTTTCCTCTTTATTGGGTGACCCAACCCTTGGATATTAGGGGTTTCTGGAGGGGAACCTGCCTTCCATGGGCTTACTGTCCGATTTTGTTGCTGTGACCTGTACCCATGGTGTCATTGGGGCTTCATATGACAGATTATACCCTAAAACAAACACAAACACCCTGAACCATAAACAATCAACAGAACATTGGGATCAAGGAACTGTATCCCAATACAGTTTAGAAAAAGCCCATGCTTGGGGCAGGTCTGTAATGATCTGAAAACCCTCACCGTTCCCCATGCATACCAATGCTCCCAATCGGGTTACTGATGGTGTCAGAAACCAACTTCAACCTTTGAACAATTAATGTAAAAAAACACCCATCAGCGGGGCAGATGAGCTCAGGGTGATGGTTGATGCATTGTGCATCATCCCGTCTGTAGAATGGCAACCAGTGTTCCACGCTGTTGCAGTCATAGTGGGTAGGGACTACGCAAAGTTACACCATCCCTGGTGCCATATAAGCGGACAGTGAACAAATGTTGTGCCTGTCTTGGATGGAGCGGCCTCCTAGTGGTGCACCCTCACTAGTGTTCTCTCGAGACCTTGAGAGAAATCCTGACCCTTGGTTTACAGCCTGGGTTAAGCAGTACTCATTTCACTGGCACTCCTTGGTTGCGTTTGAAGGTCCACTGGGTTTTACATGCCAGGGTGGAGATGGTGTGAGCTCGCCACAGGGGTTCTGAGCATCTGAAGCAGGGAATTCGGTGGAGATCAGTTCTCGTTGCCTCAGGAAGCACAAGGCCGCCTCAGGATTGTGAAATGACTGCCGCTGTTTCTCTAGCAGACTACACCAGGCGGCCTAGAACTTCAGGTAGTATCTGTGATCCGTGTCATTCAGAGCATCAAATATGGGATTAAACTCTTTCCTATGCCTTGAAACCTCAATGGAAAAGTCGTTGAATATCCGGACATCAGCCCCTTCTGCGTGCACTGTGCCCATGGACCTGTAGGCCTTCAGTATGACCAGTTTGTGTTGGATGTTTAGTAGCCACATGGTAATGACGTGTGGGCACTCACCAGGAGCAGGCTTGGGAATTGGGGCCCTATGGACTCATTCTATAATAAGGTTTCTTGGGTTCTGGATCTGCAGTTTTTCATGGAAATAGCCATAGATATAGGCCTCCAGGTGCGTCCCCTCGCTGTTTTCAGAAAGCCGCACAGGGTGGAGGTTGTTCCATCTGGACCTATTTTCCTGATCCTCCAGATTTGCACCCAAGCATTGTACCTTCTTAATTAGGCCATTGATGTCAGTGGTGGTGGTGTCTTCATTTTCCTCTAGCAAGCTAATGCGCTGTTCATTATCTGTTGTCCGGTCTGACTGTGCGTTGAGCCATGTATAGACATGTTGTAGATCACGTTTGATGTCCTGGACACTATTGTTTGTTTCTTGAGTTCTTTGCCTAGTGGCCTTTATCTCTCGAAGGATTGCCTGCAGTTTGCTCTTGATTTCGGCCTCCATCGCGGGCTGTCTCCTGGTAGAACAGTGCAGCAATGTGCTCTTCGTGCCATGATTTGTGGTGCTGTCTGAAACGGGGCCAGTAGCCAACCATATCATGCCAGGTGGGTGCAGATTCAAGGTAGCCCAGGCCGCTACAGTTGCACAGTTTGGTTCAACCAGTAGGTTATCTCCAGGGTATATAGGCGATTACAAAGAGTATCCCCTCAGGATGTTGGCACCTGTTGTATCAGTGAATGCAACCATTGGAGGGGGTGTGGCCCAGCAGAGTCAATTGTCTATTATTGGGCTACTGGGGGCCGCCCCTTGTGGTGTAGTCATCTCTAGGCTCACCGGGTCCAGGTGTCTGTGTAGATGCTCTGAGGATTTGCAGATTTAGCAGAGAAAGCAGTACCTCTTGGACAGCTCCTCTTTGTCAGTCCCCATGCTTGCAGCGGTTTTGTTGATATGTCCAATGGGGCCGCAGTGTCCATCAGCCATCAGCCGAGGGTCCCCAGGCCTTCAGGCCTTGGCTGGAGAGACATCAACTGAGATACAGTGTGATTATGCAGCTGCCAGGGGCCCATTTCCGGTCTTAGAGGCAGGAGGCGCTGGCCAAGTAAATGCTGGTAGTCCTGGAGGTAAAAGTATGGGTATGCGAGCATAGCTGCGCATGCAATCAGTGGAGGGATGCATCACTGGTGTACACCATTGTGATGCGTGCAGCCTGTGGAGTTATCTTGAGCAGGCTTTTGTAATCTGCCGGCCTCAGGCAGCTTAGTGGGCAATGTCATGCAGAGGCCTGTGCCCGAAATCATGCAGTTCTCTCCCCCTCTACGCCAGTTTGCGCCGCAGTGTCAGGCCATTGTCGGCCATGCCTCAGCTCATAGCAGACACTCATTGGCTCACCTTCATGCTGGATTAGTAGCGGCCTGTCAACGCCGCAAATCAGCGTCAGGTCAGGGCGGGGGGGAGGTGTCCCCATTGACACTCCAGCGGAACAGCATTTTTTAGTGCGGTCCTCGGGTCCTGCCGTGCCTCTGATCATCAGCAGGCTTCTCAGCAGGCAGCCATGGGTAGCATGGTTGTTGCGCCCAAAGTCGGTACAGCTGGGCACACATTAATATGGGCTAACCAACCTGCACCCGCTCATTTGAAACAATTCTTAAAATATACACAGATACATACTTTATTTTAAAAATGCATTATGATTACATTAGATTCATTGTAGTGATTAAATTCATAGATTTTTTTTAAAGAACACCTTTTAAGAATGTTGAAGAACATAAGAAAATATATGCTCGAATTTGTTAGTTCATAATCCTCTATTATAATCATTTTCTGTTAATGTTTCACGCTTCATCTAGTGACAGTCGGCATGAACGGTATTACATCTCCAGTTGCTGTAATCCGATACAGGAAGATTCTGAGCATTCCTTTGTTCTGCTAGTTCCTTCAAGTTGTAATATTACATTAGCTACCTCAGCCTACGTATCTTAACACAGACCTCGGGGATATGGGGGAGATGTGGTTTCACATCAGAACTCACCTCAAGATTTTAACCTGGTCGCTGGAATGATCTGTTTGATTTGTTTAATCTTTCATTATTATTATTCCATTCGTTTTTGTGATTGTATTTTTTGACCTTTAATTGATCGCTTCTATAAAATAATGAGCAATAGGTTCAAGGCCAAAACTTCTAAATTGCAATCATAGTTTCAAATGTTGACTGGTCACAACCATAATTCTTATTTCATCTTTTGTATGTGTTCAACCACCATGTTGCGATATGTATAGGGATATTTGTATGCGTCAGATTTTGAAGGAACTTTTGGGTTGATATCACTTAGAACCCCCGCGACCTGATTAAATGCAAGAATTTGCACTGTCGCACTGGTGTGCCATAGAACGGAGACTTCGAGTTCCTCAACTCCGTTTGTTTAATTAGGAAACCAGGCTGCTGTGGTCACACCTTGTTACTGCGCCAAAAAAAACTTTATGCTGGAGACTGAGTCCAATTTCTGTTGTGTGATAAGGAAGTTGAATTGATCTGCCCTATGGATTACACGTGTTTCGGCAAGGTGCCTTTCTCAAATCAGGGCTTATCCAAATTTATTTCTCTTGATCATTACTGGAAGTGTAATAATGGGGATCAATCCCAACTGCAAATTTCATTGCCGACTTTGCTTGAACGCGGGACGCGGCAATGACGCGGCTTGGCCCGTGTTCTCAGTCTGTGGTACGGCCTCAAGTTCATAGACAGTTCTGGATTTCGGTGGGTTCCCCAGAAGGGTGAACCTCCAAGTATCATTCAAGGGTAGACAGAGTCTATGGAGCAATAGAGTTCAGTTTTTTATGAACTTTCAGATTATGCTTTCTGCCTTTACCTCATACAGTGCAGTGCAGTGATGTATTCTATGTATGTTATATTTCGGGGCATAACAGATGATTTATCAGCTTTTTGTACCTTCTATTGCTCCCGAAATCCCGAACTGTCTATGAACTTGAGGCCGTACCACAGATAAAGGAATCACCTATTGATGGTACTTGATTGATAGATCTGGACTTGATCAATGGTGAGCATAATTACAAATTAGGATGTTGCCCTTATCCCTTTTCCCCGGGTGCAGGATGTTCTTTTTTATCATTACTATTGTATCATTTTTTCGGCTTTTCCATCTCTTATTTTTCAATTAATCTTTGACACATGGGTGGTCCCATTGTTGGGTTTTCCCTTACATTTTTATATGTCTACTTTATTTAGAATGGAATTTATTTATTTATTTACTTTTGGTTTTCCTCTTTGGCTGCTTGCATCTCACTCGAGTCTTTTTTACCAGAGAAATTTTATGACCACATTGTGGCTTTTTTTATTTTTACCCATTACAGATCTAATTTATTTGAGATTTGTTTTGGTGTGGCCGGATCGCTACTTGCTGGACTCTTTTGCCAGGCTCCTGGGCCCACCCCAAAAGGGTCTGAGATTATGGTAATTAGATTTTCTCTAATTAGATTTTCTCCCCTACTAGTCACTTTGCACGTTCCAACCCAATGTTGGGGGATTGGTCCTTCTTTGGGATCCTCAGATCACTTGTTTTTATGTACGGATATTATGTATGAACTATTGTGCTGTTTACATATATGGTTGTTCTGATGTTATATCTTTTTATTATTATTTTCTGTTTGGAGAACATACATTTTAGTGTCTTTCTGTAATTTGTAACATTTGTGTAGGTAAATCCAAGACACAGATGAATTTTCAAGAAAGTTTATACGGGAATGCTACGTCCTGATGAAGATGGACATCATCTGTAATTCAGCTAGATGTGTTTTCCATCGAAACTACCTGTTCTAAGGCGCCATGCTCACTAAACTGTTTTTATGTATTTGTGGTTTATTTCGCATGTCACCTCAGTAGTTGACGTATAGCATCCCATGCTAGATTTTTTAGAGTATGGGTTTATTATTATTACTTTTGTGAAGATTCTTCAGTTTCTCGTTTTATGAAATATTTGAACTGCTACATTTGGAAACAACGATTTTTCTTCTCTGCCACTTTCAGGATTCAATCCATCTTTGAATTCATTTCTAAACCATCCTGACTTTGTTCGGTTGACCAGGATTTTTCCTACCCGAGGGATTCCCTTCTCTCGAGTGGGTTCAATCCACCGACACTTACTTAGACCTATTTGGGGACGATGGTTATCATTCCCCAGCTTGTGATCTGGCAGCAACCTCCTACCAGTCCTATTGGGAAATTAGTATTTTCTTCACATTATGCACTTTATTTGTGCTGTATAGTTGTATGTTCTATATTTACAATTACTCTTATTCACGTATGAGCTCTGACTTATTTAATAATCATTTTAATGTTTCTAATTAAATAAAGGAAAACAAATTTTTCATAAATGTTTTTGTGAATTATGTGCAGTGATCTGAGGAGTTTATAGAGGGACCGCTCCCGACTGCTGGTGGGATTGTGTTTCTTTCAGTAGACTTATTTACATATCCGCTGGCTTGATTTTTGTGCTTTGTTGCTGGTTGCTTCCCCTTTTGCCAACGACGTAGGGGGTACCCATCTATTGCATTGTTGTAAAGCTAAGCAGCGGCACAGCAGGAAGGTCCTGCAAAATGTCCTTCCATGTTCTGAATCCATACATGAGGGTTGTCCTATGTCACAGTCCTATCTGCAGCCGGAACATCATACATGAGACATGCATGTTATTAGGTTGTCTCAGACCCCCAAATAAAAAGTGTAGTGGCAAACTGGGGACACATTTCCTACACTGAATCAGTTATTACGTGTCCCAGAATGCAACAGGCTACGGCCAATTAAGTTGTCAGTACGCGACCATATGAGCTCCATGGAACACTGCTGTGACGAAACCAATGTCAGTACGGGCAATGCACAGGTGCTGACTAAAAATGCATCTCATAACCCCACAAACAGTACCCCTCCCACAGGCGTTCAGAAAGGCCTATGCATGCAAAGCATTCATTCATTCAATGCATGAACTTCTAATCTTCAGACATGTACCCAATGGCTCCAGTATACATATCAGTAGGCCCTCTGCAAAAAAAGGACAGTCTGTCAAGACACCATTCACAAGGGCGGCAGTTGTGCCATGCACACAATAGTCTGCCAACCACGAGCAGGCATACAACAATGTATGTCCATGCAACTGCTTAGAGGAAGCCCTGACCAACATATGACTTCCTGCAAGCTTGCAGCCAATTGCACATCAATGACAGAACAGTCCTCTGTCGGAGTGTTTCAGAATCCCCATGCATACAGCGAGCATGCGGATTCTGCGAAAACCCAACTGAATCAAATCTCCAGGGCAATCTCAGGAACCGACACCATCGCCACCACAACATCTTCTGAAACTTCCAGTGACGCCGCCATGTCCACCAACAGGCAATCCACAGGTACCAATGCCGCGACCAGAACCAGACCTTCCGCGTAGGTGAGCAGCAAAGCTCCTGGCCCAAAACCTATTAAGGCACAGAAGAGGAAGACAACCATGGCTACAGAAAGCGGCCCCTGGGATAACACATCTGGTTTTTGTGAGTGGATGTAACTGAAAAGATGCTGCAGCTAATTCCAACACAGGAATTTCATGCAGTGTAACTACCAGATCACTGTGACACACGCTGACTTAGGCAACACAGGTGCCAAAGATGCCACAAGGCTTTGCTCACTGGGTGATAGTGCTCACCAGGCTGGTGAAAATAATACAGATAATACCTGCCACCCTGCGAGGGTCGTGCAAGGGGTGCACATGCCATCTGTACAACACGAAGCTCATCACAGGCCATCACTACAGTATGGCCCGTAAACCAGGACATTGGCATGGATGTCCAATGTGAGGCCATCCTTAGGTAACAGAGGGACATATAGGATGGCATAATTACCAGGAACTACTCGCTGAACAACAGATAGAAGAGCATGCTAACAATTAACAATGTTACATTTATTTGCTCATTGCAGTGGAGAACCTCAACATTTAGGAGAGTTATTAGCATAGCATGGCCACTCAATTTGGTCGCTTCCATGTAAAAAAAAATGTGACGTTTCTTAAATACTTTACAAGTAGACAAACATAATCTATAGAGGAACAACAGCAAACTCTATGCCAAGTAGTTTAGGTAGAACACCTCCCTTCATGTTGCCATTATATTGTAATAATCCACCGTTTTTAATAGTACAAGCCCAGTTTCTACTCTGAAGTCCCTTAGTAATATTGTTCATTCCAATGTAATCGTTATTAACCAAACAGCCTCTTTCATCAATATCTAGAGACCCCTTACCACGAGCAAGAAGCATATGGTCAACTGCAACTTCTAAGATGGGAGATAAAAAAAGTTCTCGTGCATCCAAGATACACCCTTGTGGCATCCTACAAGGATGCCAGAAGATATTAATTAGCAATGAATCAGTAAAGGATGAACAGCCTCACATACACTCAAATCTGACCACCAGTACACCCCTGACATATACAAGTGGATCCACTAGGTAAGTTTCCTGTAAAATAAATTATATTGAAATCCTGTATTTGTGAGCACAACTACTCATTATAAAATAAATTAAATTGATCACAATAGTGCCATGATAGGAAATTAATATGATGCACTTTAAGGACAGCGATTCAGCGTCCGACTTCCACTCTGGTCAAAATCTGGGGCCAACAGTAAATATCCACAATCTTCCCGGGGCAAGTTTGTAAAAACGTAATTCTCAGAGAAGCGCCTTATTCTACGAAAACTGGTACCTTGTGTGCAACTTACGAATAAGCCCTTTAAATCATTGAGCTTCAGTCATGCTTGTAGAACCCCCAGGTACAAAATGATGCAATTTTAGTGGAAGGTCTTCTACAGGCTGAAATAAACCATACCCCAAGAATAGAATACGTGCAATCTCAGCAATCAACATAAGTGCTAGGGTCCCCCATGAATTCCACCAGCTCAATGTCTCGGCAGTCTACGGACCTGAAACTTGGAACATCATGAAGCAGGATTTTTTATTTATTTAAATGTAAGGTAAACTCCAATCCCAAACAACACAGATTGGTCTTTGCAGGAGGCAAGTTTCTTCGTGAGAGCATCCTTTGCGATTGACAGCTCAACAATATATTCAAGTAAGTCAGAGATTTTTCTTACTGCCATTTCAACATAACTTTCTTCTTTGTTTATGTTCATGCAAGGATATTGTCTTCCAGAAAAAGTAATTTGCAGAAGAGAAGGCGTAGAGATGTCATCAGCATTAAAGGTCACAAGCTCAAAGCCCTGGACTATCATCTGGTAATAACTTAGATGTATTACAATTTGTACGAATCTCCTCCATCTGAACAGATGAAGAAAAGACGTCGACGTTTTGTCCAATGTTCATTTCGGCTTCTTCTTTTTTGGCCAGAAGCCCTATTACCACATATATATTCTTTTGATTCTTGGTTGAAGCTGATTTTTCTGGGGAAAGCGGTTTAAAAATTCTTAGGAAGTTCTTAGATTTATTTTGTGTAGAGGGCACTTGTCTCAGATTGTTTGTTATTTGTATTTTCTTCATTTTCTTTACAGGGGCCTTGTCCCCATTAAGTGAAGAAAACATGTCTCTAGGTTCTGAGATGGGCTGAGATTCATTTGATGGGACCTCACTCATCTCTGCCTACTCGCCCCCCTATTTCATTAGGGACCTGAGGTTATCTGTGTTGATGCTGCTGGTTATTTTCAGGGTTGGACATATATCAGCAGGGAATCTGTTAACCAAATTGCGTTGCTCTAAGGGCCAGTGATTCCCCACAGATGTCGACTGGTGTAAAGTCAAGCCGCCCCATAACATTCAATGAAGTCGTTTTTATCCCAATCATGGATTTTTTCCGTATGGTTTTTAACACATTGCACTTCCTCATTGATGTTAAATAAGAGCCTAACAAGGGGATTCAAAACTAGATTAAGAGGCACAATCGAGTTGTATTCCAACTCAGTAGATCACTGCTGCGTACCCGATCGGACGGAGGGAAGAATCTTTGATGGCATGGGAGATGAACTATGTAAATGTCGAGACGAATGCTCTGTAATGATGGATGCAGTAACTGGTAGCAAACTAACAAGATGTTTCAATGAGGCTAACTCACCGCAGACCAATGATAGGCCTCAAACCCTCAATAGGGTGGCCCGAGACTTCGGCCCTCATAGTCCCAAGATTCACTTGGTGGACCGAGGCACTTCTTACTACAAATTATGGCATTATGGGGCATTGCTCGTGGGACCACGTCATTGTCTTGTTGAATCACCAACTGTTTAGACTTCTCATCTGTACTCTGTACTCTGGCCCTCTCGAGCAGGAATTAGACAACATGATTAAAGTTTCTCGTGCTTCTACTTATTTTGGTACCAGCTCACAAGGATCATTAACATTCGATGAAGATAAGTCTTTAGATTGAGTAACTTTGCTCGGTAGGTTATACATGGCAGTTTGGCACGTACAGATAACGTAGAATTCTTAAAGCATTGTGGGAAAATGCAGAAATTGTTAACATAACAGCCCTTCTTGTGCCTTCAGCTGCCTTCGACTGCTGCAACTGCACTTTGGTGCCAGCACTTTCCCGCCCAAGCTTTTTGCAGGTCCACTGATTAAGTAAGCTCCTCCTCTCTGGCTCGTCACCTGGCACACTCCAGTAGAGGAAGAAGACAGACCAAATTGCTCTACTCTCAGAGACCGTGTGTGCTGCAGCTGCACTTTGCAGCCTGAACATTCATCATACACAATTTCAAATTCTGTCACATTGTCTATTGCATTGCTCGCAATCCAGCTACACCGTGGTGTCTATGTATACATACATGGATAGAGTCGGGAGCCGAATATGTGTTGCCAGTATTGCCTGCACATGAGCGTTATGATGCGTGTTAACTCATAGCTTCAGATTGACTGAGGATGGCACATCCATGGCCACACATGCTGGCTAGGGGCAGCATCAGTCCAGTAATGCAGCTCATTTGGAGGGGAGTTTGAAACTCTGACATACACATGCACAGCCATGCCCCCTATAAGGGAACTGGTATCTGTTCTACCGTTCCATGACACTGGCACATTCCAGCGTTCCGAGGGCATGTTGCATGGTTTGTCAGAGCCAATAGTGTCACATGACCTCATCCAGGTACAGGCCTCTGCTCACGTCGCAATACTTAGCACCACGGCGATCATCAACATCATCAAAGGCTGCTCCTCTGAAATAGCAACATTTCCCATCCTGATAAGGGCCCTGAAACTCATACGGTCCCATTGGTGGAACCCTATGGAAAGGAGCAAAATCAAAGGAATGTCAAGAGCCTACACACTCATGCGCAGTTGACTAGTGTGGCTTTCCATGGCTATATTCGAGTACACAAGATTGTTAAAAAAACTAACTGTGGACTGGTGGTCCGCCAATGATGCTCATTCTATTGGGGATGTGCTACCAGTGCCTCTTCTTCCTCGTCACTTTTTGATATGCAGTTGTCAAGTGTGGGCCCGGGGACATTTCTCCTGATGCACAAGGTACGTAGCACACAGCACAGTCACAATGCTGCCAACCTTTTGGGGTGTGTACATTGGGGCTCCACCTGTTCGGCGCGGGCACCTGAACATAGATTTGACGAGTCCCAAGGCCCTCTTGATAGTGAACCTTGTTCAGATGTGGGCATTGTTGAAGCACCTACCCGGTGGTGTTTGATGGTTGCGAAACAACATCAGTGGCCATGGGAGGAGGGAATATCCTGTGTTGCCTGCGAGGGTTTCAATACATTGAGGCGCCTGTCTGTGCTCTTTGCATGAATCCCATTATGCCCAACTTGCAGAGAGGTTTCCAGGCATTGGTGGGCATTAGTGATAGAGTGAACGGGGATGTGAGTGCACATTTCCACTCTGGAAACCTTTCCACAATGCGGCCCCTTGTGAGTGGTGTCTTGACAGACTGTTCCTTTTTGCAGAGGGGCCCGTTAATCAGTATAATGGAGCCATTGGGTACATACGTCTGAAGATTAGAAGTCCATGCGTTGAATGAATGAATTAATGAATGCCTTGCATGCACGGGTACTCTAGGTACTGCACGCAATTATTTCCACTGACTTCCCTTTTGGAAACACTCCAGAATTTCCCTTTGTAAACATCCACACAGATAATTGCCCTTGTATCTTTCAACTGGATACCCTCCACGCCATAATTTCCCTTGAATTGCCTTTGGATTCAGTCCATAAAATCTGAGACAGTCCACTGACTGAAGCCATCACATAGCTAATAGCCACGTCAGCCGTCCTCTGTGGATGGTCATGTAGGCTGCTATCTTGTAGTAAGTATCATGGAATCATGGGTCAAACCTGGGACCGGCTACGGCATTGGGCGATGGCTACGTCTGTGTCACAGGTCATTTGTACTTTGAGGGTTTGTTGAATCTTGCGATTCCTGCTTAGTTGGTTCTGGGCAACTGGTGGCCCCAATGGTAAATCTGTACAGGAAGGCCAACAATCCAATGATGCTCGGAAATTGTGCTAGGCTCTGACATGCCACGGAACATGGCCATGAAGTTCTGGAATACGCAAGTGCTGACAAACTGCAGGAAAGACACCAGCTTCAGGAGAGAGCATATGGCTGTATATATGTCGACTTTACTTATTAGTTCACCCTGCTGTGAGTGCCAGTAGTTCCAGAGTGGTGTTTTATCCAGTTGAAAGATTATTAGCATTTCGGTGTCTGTCAGTGCCCAGGGAGAGGGTCTGCCTTCAAACAGTATGATAATGATAATGGTGTATTATTTATATAGTGCTTTCATCAAAGCGCTTTACAGAGAGCAAATGTACATACAATATCACCCAACTGAAGTATGAGGAACTCTTTGAAATGAAATGAGAGGTCTGTCTGTGAGCTGCTGCATGTTGGTCGATAAGTGTGTGAGGGATGGGGGAGTTCGGATTCAACTTTCCTATCATTGTGGTCCAAATGTGAGGAACCTGTGTGCGACTTTAGTGGACCTTACCACCACCTTTTAGAATGAGGTAAATGCTGGAGGTGTATTGGTGCCCCGTATCTCACCAAGCTTTTTATGCCACCCTGGTAGCAAATCATGTCCCCCAGACATGAATCCAAGCTGAAATCCTCTCACTGTATAAAAAGGGAGGGAGAGAGGATCCTGGGAATGACCAAATTGCCGGCCCATATCTTTGCTAGATGTGGGGACTGGGGGAGATATTTGATATGGCACTGTGGACTCACCCGGAAGCCTGGGTTGAATGAAACAACATCCTACATCATCTATTGGCTGGTTTCCAGGAAAATACAAGTACAATTGATCAATGCCCTAGGTTGGGCCTTATATGTAACAAGTATGTAATTCTAAGAAAGATGAGATCATATGCCATGTTTGTGGATGTAAAAACAGCTTTCGACAAGGTACCCAGGGCATTGCTGTGGAATACCTTTGGAGATATGGGGATTCGGCCAGCCCTTCTTATGGCAATACAGAGTCTTTACAGAGGCAATGATGCTATGATAAGATGGCGTGCCAATGGGAGTACGCCAAAGATGCGTACTGGCTCCGAAATGATTTGCCTTTTTATTAATGGTATTATTCCAAAATTGATGAGCCTTCCCTGTGTTGCGCCAACTTTGGCTGGGGAAAATTGTCCAATTTTAATGTTTGTAGACAATGAGGTTTTACAATCCCTGAAACTATGTGGCTTAGAAAAACAGCTGCTGTCATTTGAAGAGTTTTGCGACCATGACGGGCCCGCTCTTAAAAGAAAAGAAAAAAACTATGGGCCTCATTCCGAGGTTGGAGGTAAGGTACAAACCATGCCGGTAATGATTTACCGCCATGGTTTTCCGCTCCATGCCATTCCGACCCCTCAGACCGTAAATTACGGCACCGTAAACAACAATGCCGTAATTTACGTTCTTTGGTCGCGCGCGCACACCACCATGGCGTAATGAACGGCATGGCGTAAACCGGAGCTGATCGCAAGTATGGAGCACACGTAAATAACGGTCTCCTTAAGGCCGTAAAGTACCTTACCGGCATGGAGTACATACAGGCATCTCAGAGAAGGAGGTAAGAACACTGAGCAGTGGATTCCACAGCCACAGGTGCACACAACCAGCACAGGTGTAGCCAATGGAGTTCGGCACAGCACAAAATGAGCACATCCACACACCACACCCTCTCCCACACCAAGATGATACCAATAGTAGTGGCACAACTGGAGCCGGAGGCCCCGCTTACAAGGCAGTAACAACAGCAACCACAGCCCCAACCACAGAGGACACACAGGAGGAGACGGAGGGTGAGACAGGCCAAGCATGCACCACCAGTGCACCCACCGTTTCCACGCCGGCAGCCCCAATCCCTCGCATCTGAGCCACGTCCTTCAACCTAACACGACATCAGATCCACACCCTGTACCGGCTTGACCATGACACCATCACCACCATAGTGGACCTGATACATGGCGACATAGTGAGTTTCATAGTATAAAGCTCTACCATCCCCCCTCCACTGAAGGTAGTGACTGTGCTCCACTTCCTTGGCACAGGCACCTACCGGCACACAGTGGGGCACATGCATGGTATATCACAACCCTAATATACCCGGATACTGAACCAAGTGCTGGATGCCCTCCTCAAGCACACAAGGGACCACATATACCTACCACGGACTCCCCAGGATGCAAATGTTGCCTTCCATGGACTGTGAGACATCAAATGACACCTGCGCAATGATCAATGTCCACTCCGTTTCACATCATGAACAAGTGTATTTAATAATTGAAATGAAACGTGTACAACAATACCTCCACACCCCTCCCCCTCCCCCCAACTCCCAAACACACCCACACACCCCTCCCCCTCACCCACAACAACCCCAGAATAGTGCCATAAGGCCAACATAGGCCACATGTGTGTGCCAGCATGTTCAAGGGGTGCCCCCAGAGCCAGGGGGATCCATGTTGGGCCGGCGCAATGTACGCAATGAGCGTCGGAGCGGGCTTGTCTGGGTGGAGGAGCACTGTGACGGTGTGTCCTCCCGCTGGGGCTGTCGTGTGGGAGGTGCAGCCTCCAGGGCATCCGCGATGCGTCCCAGGACCACACACAGCCGATTGGTGCTGTCAGTGACCGCCTGACGCATCTGCCTCAGCTCATCCACCCACTCCACCCTGCCCTGGCGGGTGTCCTCCAGGAACACATTGATGAGGTCCGTCAGCTGATGTGCCCGTGGTTCATCAATGTATGTCGGAACATTCCTGGCGGGTATTGGGCCTACCTGCCCTGGCATGGCCTCGACTGGTGGAATAGGGCCAGGGACTGCCGGAGCACTACGGCCAGGTGTTTCCTGCTCCACAGAGTCACTGCTTGATGGCAGGGGGACATTGGTGGGCTCTGGGGTGTGGACTGTGGGGTAAAAGTCCTCCTCAGTGGCACCACAGATCGATAATGGGCTGTCCACATTCTCCTGGGTGGCCGTAGCTGCCAACTCCCCAGCAATACTCGATTCTGCTGACCTTGGGGTGTCTAATGTGGCAGGTCCCGAGGCAGGGAGGGATTGAGGTGGTGCATCCTCCACTGCCGTTTGTGGTGCCTGGGTCTTTTTCTTATTCCGTGCTGGAATGCTCCGGGACCGGCCTCTGCACGTGGAGGTGGATGGACGGGTCGTCTGGGTATCCCCGCTCTCATGATCGGTGCCTGTGGGGGTAGAGGAGAGGGACAACGTGAGTGATTGTATGATGCGCTAATTGCATAGTTCGCTGCATTCACATTTCTGTAATTAGGGGTTTGTGGCCCTCTGGCCGTTGCAACAGTACTAGTACATATGATTGTGATTAGTATGTACGCATGTGTACGCATGTGTCGGTGTGACTCATCCTGCCATAGTAATGTGCAGTCTGGCTCACACACTGCCGAACCTGATGCACAATGTGCATGATGGAATGTGCAACTTACTGCACTATTGGGGGTGTTTAATGTACTTGCACCTTGATTGCGTTGCAGTTAACTCTGCATTAGTTGGAGGGGGGTTGGCTACATGACAAGGTGCCTTTTATGGCCCTTGGGGGAGTCTACATCATGCAATTTGCATTGGCTGTGTTGACTTTGGACACTCACCTCCATCGGCAGATGACGTTGCCCCGCAGTCCATATCGCCGATGCCCTCTATGCATTCCGTGCCAATCAATGCGGCGCATGTCTCCTCCCATGGCTCGAGTGGCACAGGGGAACTTGGGCCCCCTCCGGTCTGCATGGCCTGACTCCTGTTGGCAGTGAGGAGTCCCTGCACCCGCACCCTCAAGTCATCCCACCGCTTGCGGCAGTCCTTGGGGGTGCGAGGGGTGGAGCCTACAGCGCTCACCCTTTGGGCGGTTTCTGCCCAGATGTCCTTTTTGCGGATGGTGGACTCCCTCCGCATGTCGGGGCTGAACACCACGTCAGCGTGTTCTGCCAGGTGGTCCACCATGACCTGGAGCTCATCAGGGCAGAATCTCTTCTTGCGGAGACGGTCCGCAGACTTCTTGGGTGCTTTAGGCATAGTTCCTGGGTTCCTGATGCTTTCCCCAACTTCGGATTGCTCCCAAGGGTGCTGCCTGATGAGGATGGCAATGGATTGTGTTTTTAAAGATGGCCGCCGCGCTCCTTCCCTTTCCTGTGCGATGACGTAATTTCCGGTTCCGTGGTATTGCGGTGACCGTAATTTACGGGATGCGTAAATTACGGTCCCCGTTATTTACTGTTGCTGCTGCTTCCATGGCGGTGTTGTAATGTACGTGTCGCAGCAGGCCGGTAGGGGTTTTTCGGGGCGTTTTGCGGCATGCCGCTAGGTACTTTTCCGGCATGGCGAAAAGCGCGTGTCCGCGAGGTCGGAATGGGACGCAATTAGCGGTCTGGAACCTTGCCGGAGTCGTACTTTCCGCCATGCCGGAAACGACCAGTACTTACCTCCAACCTCGGAATGAGGCCCTATGATTTTTTAAAAAGAAAAACAGAATAAAGAGGCCCACTAGAATTAGTTTAAAATTGAAGTGAGAGCCTATCGAGAGGCAAAAGACTATAATTATCTGCAGTGGCGGCTGGTTTTGTAGGGCGCAAGGGTGACAACCCCATTCTTTGACGGAAAAAGAAAGGTATACGTTTAAAGTTAAATACACTTTAAACGTACATCTTTCCTCTGTACAGATCCGTTGTCCGAGGCAGGCAACCCAGGGTTTCTGGTGAAGTTGATTAGGGGCGCGCCCCATGTTACCTGCTTAGCTTTTTATCTCTATTAAATAGCCTGCACGTATCTATGCAAATGCTGTAGAGCTTTTTATTGAGGAGGCAGCGGGGTGCCAGTGCTTTGGCCCCTCTGTCTCTTAATCTATGTGAACTGTATGGATGGATCTGATTGACAGCTGGAGGAAGACTTGGAAAGGAAAGAGGTGGGTCATCCGGGTCAGCGTGTGTCAGCGAGGAAGCCGAGATGAGGCGTGCAGGTAAGAAAACACGATTATCCTGGACTTTAGTTATTTATTTATTTATTTGTTTGTTTGTTCATTTATTTATCTATTTATTGTTTGCTTGTTAGGTGCTTATACAATAAGAATATACTGTTTCAAAGTGCCCACAGGGCAGGGAGGGAGCATAGGAAATACAATTACAACACAATATTAAGAGCAGAGGGGGCAGCGGGGAAGGGACGAATCTAATATGCCTTGTGAGTATTCAGAACGTGCAAGTGCAGAAAGGAATAAGGAAGAGGGGGTAAATGCTGGGGAGTCCGAGCTTGAGAGTGAGACATGGACGAAGTGCTTGGAATGATTGGGTACTACACAGCCTGGGAAGCGAGAGGTGTAAGTGCGAGTCTCAAGAGCAGAGGATGGGCAGATGCAAAGTGCTGTGGAAGACAGGAGATGGGGAAAATTGGCGTGGGAGGTCAAGGTCCCGAAGATGCATAAGAGCAAGCACACCAATACAGCACCTGTGAGATTAGTAAAGGAGAGATGGAGGGAAGGAGGTGGAAAAGAGGAAAGCCTTAAAGAGCTTCCGGAATTTGAGAAGATCCTGCTCAAGGCGCAGGGAGAGGGGGAGGCTATTCCAAAGGAGGGAGCCCGTGGATGAAATAGAGCGACCCCCTGCCCTCTATTTAGCAAAACGCTTTACATACAAGGAGTTGGTCCCAGAGGAGCGAAGTGGTCTATAGGGATAGTGCTTAGTGAGATAAAGTTGAAGATAGTGTGGTCCCCGGGCCCAGACAGCCTTGTGGATGATGCAGAGGACTTTGAATTTAATCTGTGCAGCAACCGGGAGCCAGTGAAGACTTTTTAGTGCAGGAGAAATACAGTCCATGGGTTTAAGACCAAGGATAAGTCTCCCTGCCCTAATATGGATAAGCTGAAGGGGTCGTAGAGTGGTAGAAGGCAGATTCAGGAGGAGGCTGTTACAGTAGTCAAGTCTTGAGAGAACCGGGGCTTGAGTCTCATTGAGCCTCTGAGGGAAAGTGAGAAAACGTAGAATTCCTTTGAGAAAGAAGAGGTGATAGTTGGACTTCTTGGTAATGTCCAGAGTGTGAGGGAGGAAGGAGGGAGTACAGTTGAAGATAACTCCAAGGTTTCTGGCTTCAGTTGAAGGTGTAGGGGGGCAGCCTAAGGAGGAGGCCCAGAGGGAGGGAAAGAAGGAGGGAGCAGGGTCCCCAATGGGAAGGATCTCAGTTTTGCATGCGTTGAGCCAGAGATAATTGAAGGTGCACCAGGACAGGATGGCAGATAGGCAGTCATGGATGATGGTGGGTGAAAGAGTGTCAGCAGGGAGTCCGAAGACGAGCTGTGTGTCATCTGCGTATCACTGAAAGTTGGAGGAAAAGGTGGAGATGAGGCATGCAAGGAAAGCAAATTAGATGTTAAAGAGCTGGGGGGTGGGTATAGAGCCCTGGCAGACACCACAGGAGGAGATGGAAGTAGGAGAGGAGAAGGGGCCCAGGATGACTTGGGAAGAGCGGTTATTAAGGAAAGAGGACAGCCAATCCAGTGCCCATTGTGGGATACCAAGAGTATCGTGGAGCCTTTGTATGAGGATGGAATGGTTAACTGTGTCAAATGCAGAGGAGAGATTGAGAAGGATAAGTACAGCTGGGGAATTGGAGCCCAGAGATGCGAGCAGTTCTTTATGGGTGTTCAGAAAAGCAGTTTTGGTGCCTCTGGATGCTCAGAATGCGGACTGATGGTTGTGGAGGCCATCAACATGCTCAATGTGAGAGCTAAGTAGGGCCAAAGCCAGCTTCTCAAGTAGCTTTGCCAGGAAGGGTCAGAGGAAGGTTTTTTCAGGAGTGGGCACACAAGGGAGTGCTTGGGGGAGGAGGGGAAAGATCCAGTGGTAAAAGAGTGATTGCAGCAATCAGCGAGAGCAGGGGCTAGGGATCAAATGTTATTATTGATGGTCCTGGATGAGCAAGGGGAGACCTGTTAGAAGAGACCTTCATGGAGCGGACAACTCTGGTAACTTCCTCAGGTGTGACAGGGGAAAGGTGGAAGAGGAGGAAGGAGAGGGGAGGGCGAATGTGTACTTATATATTTACATATATTTATGTAAGTATGTCATGTATTTATGCAATGTATGTATGCGTGCATAAGCGGTGTCTATCAGATGCTTAGTACGTATATACCAAAGTGCCTGGGTAAATTGTCCCTATATTTTCGATGAAAGGAATGGGGCATCTTTATTGCAGGAAAAAGGTGTGCCTTTTCATATTGCTCCCCATTAGGCTGCTCTGCTGGAGATATACAGCGATTGGTGCCATGATTTGAGTTACACTTTTACCCACAATGTCACTGAGCATAACTTTGTCCCACAGCTTGTTTCAGGGATTTTTTGGTTATCAATAATCACTCTCTGCGTGCCCATGTTTCTGTTCCCTTCTTCCAGTAATTATGCTGGTCCAAAAAAGTGTGCCCAAGTTTCTATCCTGTCAGTATTCTATTTCTTTTTATTATATCTGCATTCATGTTAAAATTAATAAAAAGTAATATAGAAGATGACGTATTTTTAAATATTGCAGAGTACATTATTTGAATA
The DNA here is from genome assembly GCF_040938575.1 of Ambystoma mexicanum. NCBI lineage: Eukaryota > Metazoa > Chordata > Amphibia > Caudata > Ambystomatidae > Ambystoma > Ambystoma mexicanum. Next base: position 136,453,352 of record NC_090928.1, read on the forward strand.
TGGCAATTTTCCTTTTCTACCATGGATGTGTTGCTTACACACTGCAATGATGTCTGGTATGACAGCAATAGTGCTGCTCGTAAAGCAGAGGTGCCAGACCCAGGCCCTGATTCATGGAATATATTGTGTGGTAAATCACGCATGTGAAACCCTGATTGTCGATTCATGGAATCGACTGCATGGGACTTTTTCATACTTTGCGGGTACTTCACGCCGGCTCGACACGTCTCTCTGAACAGCGGAGTGCCTTGCACGAGACACACTTTTAGAGCAAGTTACACTTGCACAGCGTGGCCGTGGCCTGTGCATAGGCCGGAGTAGGGGTGGAACCCTGAAAATGGGGATGAATAAGGGAAAATGTGGCATTGCATGGGATGGCCTAATGACAGTCCATCGCAGGCCCACAAATGCACATAACCAAGCATGTTCATGGATCTGTCCACGCAACCTCTCTTCAAGGAGGCACTTGATCTATCCACCACCCGCAGGCAGGCAAACTGACACTTGCGCGTAGGAATCACTGTGCAAAGTTTAGTTCGGATGTTGGATGTAGGGGCGTGTGCACGCAGTTGGGTTCTGAATGTACTTAGAGGTTTGCGTAAACAGTGTAGTGCTGTGCAGAAACAGTTTACAGGGGTTTGCGCGCATGTGTACTGGGAAATTACGATTTGTATGATACCTGGTACGCATGTTGAGGGGGTGCTGAGAATAGTTACAGGGGACACCACACAACCCTGCCAGGGTGCTGGCCTGGTTGTGGGGGTTTGCAGGCAGTTTTTCTGGGGTGCATTGCATCACGTGCGAGGAGCGCGCAAAGATCTCTATCCCTGGCTGGAATTGCTCTGCGTGTGGGTGTGTTGTGGGTGTTCCGGCCACGACTTGTGCATAGGGTTACTTTGCCTAACCAATTCCATGGATACATGTAGTGCACAGATTTTCTTCTGCGTGACGGGCCACGTAAAGTCTCACTCGGCGCACAGGCTTTGCAGGATATATGCGCTCTTTTCCATGAATCAGGAATCTAGTGTCAAGTGCATTTTCCCTTCAATTCTTGCTATTTTAATTCCATTAGATTAATGTCAGAGGCAGAGCCACTGTATGCAACCAACCCTTGTGCTTCTGTTACTTTGAATATGGGGTACTGAGCTAGCGAACCACCTTACCTTCTACCAGTGTGTAAGTGAATGTGGTGAACATTGTATTTCGAAGTTTATTGATGTAACCGTTGTAAGAAAGGCATGGTATCAAACAGTAAAACAGATACAAGTGATCACAGTCCAAGGGTGTTTATTGAACTTCAATTGGGTTTGTAAAATGCCTATCTAATCCTAAATCTAAAGATGGGAGCAAGCTACCATCATCAATATAACGCAGTCCTAGTCGAGTCTGCCAAAATAAAAGAGCACATACTAATAAACCTATTACCAATCCTTACTTTTAAATACAAATAGTGTAGGAAACAATGTTATGCAAAACATCAGTGGTCAAGAAATTATATGGCAGGATATTCAAGCCATTGGCTTCCTTTCCCCATGTTTTCAGCATGGGACAAGGTGGCACACTTGAGCTTAGCACACTCTCTAGCTGCTCTAGCACGAGGATGCAGTTCAAAACCTCAACATAGGGGCCTTCTGTGCAAAAGTCTCTTTGCCATTCAAAGGGCCTCATCACGAGTTGGGCTGTATTCCCGGCTGTAATACCGCCGACTGTAATAGCCCTAGCACCGACCGGTCCGGCTGTATTACCGCTGGATCACGAGTTGGGTGTTAACAGTAAATCCCCATTCCCCATTGGGTCCATTGGATTCAATGGCGTATTTTCAGCGCTAATTATGTGGGCTAATACAGCCGGCGGTAATACAGCCGAAAACAGGGGATTTTCACCTCCAGAGAAAGGCTGGAGGTAAAACAGCCCATTTAGCGCCCAACTCGTGATAGGGCCAGCCCTTAAATGCGGCTGTAATACCGTTACCACCGCATTTAAGGGCTACAGCCCAACTCTTGATGAGGCCCTTATTTCAGAGGGCCTGATGCAACACGACAAACATTAAAGATCCTTTCTTCTTAGGATTTCACATATACCACTTCTCAAGTGATTCACTGTTCACCCCGGGCCCCCCTATGCCGGGCTTAGACCCACTTTAACAGAAAACCTTCAATTGGTCTTCCTCTGCCAAGCTTGGGCCAAATGTACCTACTTTTCCAAACTTTCTCTACCAATTCAAAATCTAAGACATTCGGCTATGCGCAGGATTTTGCTTGACCCATCGCAGCACCACTTCGACTTGTTCTCTTTGTTGATATAAACTTTTTGCACTTTCACTTTTGCCATTTCTCTTCTGCATACCTTACAGATACCTTCGATTGAGAACCCACGCGGTGCTGGACTGCTCTGTCAAAGGTATTGTATCTTGCTTTTAAAGTGCAATCACTAATCAGCAGTTCAACTTTACTTGCGTCTCTTATCACACTCGTTTTAACAATGTTCATTCCAGCGCTCGCCATACAATGTTGCTGCTTGCAACCTTGGCTTCAACACAGACCGTTCTTGAATCAGTCTCCCAAACTCACCGGCTGTGTTGATTTCACTGACGCTGCTTTGTTCTTGGAGCAAGGACGGTACCACCGTGGCTGGTGCTCCTCCCCACCTTGATTATTGACCCGGGAGGGCCCTGGGTATCTCCAACACACAATGCTGGATTCTTCAGCCTGGTTTCCTGGTCTTACGCTTTCTATTCTCAAGTTTTCTGGAAATTAACAGTTCCTTGTTGAAAAGGTCAATGGATTGTCCCTCCTTTCGTTCCCCTGCTGTTTTGCCATAATTATTTTCTTGTTCAGCTGCCGTCCTAATTGCCTGACCTCGTCTGACCCTTGTATTGGGACACGTCAGCTATACTCCTCGGGTGTTAGTCTGTTTTCACTCATAGCGGGCTGTCCATGTGAAAGTGTTTGTGTTGTAAAAGTGTGGGGGTTCCTAAATATCCTATCTAGTATGGTGTAAATGTGTTATAGGGAAGGGGATACTGCGTCTCACCATCCAGCGTCCCACTTGCCGAAGACACCTCACCCAGGTGATTCTCCCGCACTGGACCACCCCCAGGAACTGGATCAAAAAACAATGGCTGTGGCTGATGACAGATCTGCGGGGACTAGTGGTGAGACACCTTCTGGTTTCTCACACCATTAATAGCTGCGCAGTTAAATGTGTTATGTTGGGAGATAGAACAGGGACATTTTGTTATTATCTGTCAGAAATAATCTTTTCCTGTAAAAGTGAAGGATTAGAAGATGTTTCTTATTTTTTGTTGTTCTTTTCCAGCTACAAATGTAGGGAAATACTATTAAGACAAATATTGAAATGTAATGCTAAACTATCAGAAGCCCTAGAGTTAATGCTGAAGGGCGGACATCATGATGTAAATTAGGCACTCTGCACTTTCAATTATAATATTAAGTATGAATACAAATATATGTATTCTTGTTAAAATGTAGTTTTACAAGTTTAGATATAGTTTTGGGTATCATTTTAGTGTAGATGTATAGTTATTATGATCTCTTAAATGTTTTTATAATGCAGAAATACAAATGAAAATGATTAATATAAAAGGCAAACTTTGGCAAAAAGTGCCAGCTGCACAATGACCCAAGTTTTCCAACTCGCAGACTGCGTCCCACTGCGACTTTCCAGAGAAAAGTTTCCAACAAAGCAGCCTCAGGATTTTTAGTTTTATCTTACCCAGGACATTCTTGACTCCTCCTCAAAAGCACCCATGCCCTTTAGCCTACATTTTAGTGCATTACTGGTAAAATCAACGACTTGAATGTGCTTGGGTGGGACTACTGGCATACATTGGGGCAGCTATCCTAAACATGTTCTATTACATTGGCATTAGGGCTCTAACATGGGGATATGGACCTATACTACCAAAGACAGCATGCATATGTCTCATGCAGTACTATGACATTATTACTGGCGATACAGGCAAAGCCAATGAGCGTGTTCACCCATAGTGCTACACCCTGATTTTTAGGAACACAAGGACTATGTTTGTCCTTAATTAGTGATTTAATTCACAAAAATAAATACTCTTCACTTTATGTGAAAACTGTCTTTGTTAAGTTGTTGCCAACACGTTTTTCGACCTATGCTATCAGGTCTTCTTCAGGGTGTCAATTAGTTCAATCATTTCTTCTCAAAGGCTTTCATAACAACATTTAGGCCCAATTTATATACAGCCATGCAAACAAAATTTTATTGAATGAACATAAAAAAGTTCCATGTCATTCATTACCACTAGTTTGGTGATCAAAGCATCTGTAGAGAATGATACATCCATACATGATTTGATTGTTGGCCATATACATTAACCAAGGCGGGTTTACAGGGTACAGGTAGAAGGATGTGTACAAAATGTATGTTACTTGGTCATTTGTGCGCACACCAGTATAGAAGTAAACGGTACTTAGAATGAGTATACCTAAGATTCCAACACCAACTTACAGCGGTGTTTGCCTCCACTAATGCGCTCATATGTCCACCACCAATAAATCAAGGACCCACGGTGAGTGTGCAATAACTCATTGTCAATATTTATACCTCTTCTTAAAAGTGAAATATTTATGCCAGATCTCAGAAATCTCATAATTACCATCAAATACGGATGCAGAATCACAGGTCACGTTTTCTCCAATAACCTCTTTTGTCAAACCATACTTTGTGAATTTCTAAAAGGCATCATATCCTGCAGTAAAAACTGTGCAGTCTAAGTGACTACCCAACATCCATGTGGGCCAAAATGTCATGTTATTTAGAATATAGGGTAATACCTTAACTCCAATGTCCAAACATGTATTCCTTGTAAATTAGGTTGGGTAGAGCTCCAATTGTGCTGATTTCCTCAATCAGTTCCCAATACGAAGATAACCTGTAATTATTCATATTGGTGGTGATTATTCTATAGCCAACTCAGTTAAGTCAGTGACCATCACCAAAGCACCCATAGTGGTGATTAAAAACAAAGACCCGTACTGCCTATCTTTGACCTTAATTTTATATTGGAAGGCTAGTGCATGGTTCACCATAAATCTCAAGTAGTAATCGTCAAAAGTATACATACACACAATCATCAGAAAATGCAGATGCCAATCGTTATAGCACCTGATAAAGATTAGTCTAATAGAGAGTAATGCACTAGTTTCATCTAAATACATACTCAACAAAAGGGTTCCCTAAACCCCTCTCCACCTAATAGTAGGGAATTGCGGCATTCCGCAAGGCAGTTAGCGCGCCATTTTCGCAACCGCTACTATTTACCGTCCACATGACATCATAATGTCCATACATCAGTCGCATTGCGTCCGACGTTATGTTTTTTCAAAATAACAAAACAAATTCACTTACCTGGTAAGTTTATTTAAAACATTTACACTGGTCTATAATATCAGAAACAAAGATCTGGTAGATTTATTCAAAAGGTTTAACCTGATCTATAGGGTCAGGAACAACTCTCTCCAGGAGCACAACCCCATACCCCACAGAGCACCGAATCAGGGGCAAATGCGACCAACACCGCTGCTGCAGGCCAACATTGCGACCCATTAAGGATCGCAGCATTGACCCAACACAACCAGGCCAACCAAGTGCAACCATGACCGAAAATTCAATGAGCCACAAAACCGCACCCCTAAATTATGCCACCCCATGTATGTAGCACTGGCAATACTGCATTCTTGCAAATTTGGTTGCCAAAATAAAGTACATGTTTGAACATAAATAATACTCTCAAATATTATGGACATGCGTGTGTGCGGTAAGCAGAAACTGATCATTTACATAATTGTATTAATATAAACACTATTCTAAATATACCAATAATCATAGTACTCCATCACGGTCAACACAAATAATCATGGTATCACAAATACTCACCAATTTATCCTCACATGGATAAATGCTCCTGTACCATAAAGCTGGCTTTTAAACATGGATAAGAGCTCTCCCCAACCTCAATACTAAAGACCCACAACCAACTCAAAAGCAAAGTTACAGGCATACCAGTAACCGGGCAACTCATTACTGGCATGGTGCTTCAGTGGTGGCCACCTGCCATAGAAAGTCCAGCAAAGCATATCAGGCTTATATAATTACAGTTTTTAATGTACCCTTGCACTTCACATTTTATTAGAGCTTTGCCAATAATAAGCAGTCACTAGACATATCAAAATACTAATAAAGATACATGGTGTTAAATTTGTTGTATGTATTATTACATTATTCAATTCCATTCAACACAACAGTCACAACAGCAGAGAATCAAATGGTCACAGAGAAAGACCCCTATCTCATGATCTGTGTTTAGACCTTTGGTCACAGTCCTGTTTTTGCAAATTGCTTTTGCTTCAGCCTTTCTCAGAGCATTCACTCTATCTCTCCCTCTTGGGTTTTTTGCTATTGTTTTAAGACCAATAAATCCAATGTCCACCATATTACCCATTTCATGACTCTTTTGCCAGTGAACAGATAAGGGCAGTGTGGGGTCCTCTTTTTTCAGTACACTCAAGTGTTCATTGATACGGATCCTGAGCTTATGGATCGTACTCCCAATGTAATTTAGTCCACGTGGGCACACTTTGGTGTAGAAAACAAATTTGGTCCTACAATTAATGAAGTCCATAATCCTCAGTTGTTCTTTAATATTGATCCTGATGCTCTTACATTCATGGGTGTACTGACACATGTTCCACGTTCCACATGTGTGGAACCAACTAAGCTTTTATTGTAACCAGGTTTTGGGGGCTTCTATTGATTTGAGGAATTATGGGCTCAATTCTTTTATTAATGGGGTGCTTTTGTATACACAGAAGTGGGTTCATCCACTATATATGTTTGTAAATCGGGGTCTAGAGTCAAACATTCTATACAACTTGTTGTTCTCAGCAGGGTATTGCATAATCATTCTTATATTTGCAAATCTTATTTGTTAGTTGATTTTGGTTTGAGTAAATCTCACCTCTTCATAGCCAAACTCTTCTTTTTCGCATTGGTCAACGCATCTCTGGTATATCCCTGTTAACCAAAACTCTCCTGCAAAACCTTACATTCTTTATCACATTCTCTCACATCTCTACAATTCCTTTGTGTCCTTATGTATTCCCCAGTTGAAATATTTTTGATAACACTTTTGATAACACTGGGTTTATGGCAGCTACTGTCTAATAACACACAGTTGGCCTCGGTGGACTTTCTAAAGGTCTTTGACATGATTGCTTCACCATTGACATACAATTGTACATCAAGGAAATCAATTTGGTAGGGTGTGATGTACTGGTAAATTGAATACCAAAGTCATTATCATTCAGAAAATGAATGCACTCCATTAGTATAATTTCATTGCCCTGCCAAATAGGAAGAACATCATCAGTGTAGCAGACCCAAAGTTTGATTTGTGATGTGAATTGATTTTTAGAATATACCAATTCTTTTTCAAAAAAACCCTTGAAACAGTTAGCCAACGATGGTGCATAATTTGTCCCATGGCTACACCTCTAGTCAGCTTGTACATGATGTTATTGAATAGAAATATATTATTGCATCAGGTAAAATCCAGCAGTTCCTATAGTATGGCAATATGTAAAAAATAGGATGCAGCTCTATTCTGATATGTGTTCTATAGTCTTCAACGCCAAATTGTGTTCACTGGATGTGCATAATGCTTTAAAATCCAAAGTGACAAGGCAGAAATCTTCCGCCTATTCAAAATTTTACAAGTGCTGTAACAGATGCATCGTGTCTCTTAAAAATGCTGGCCATTTAGGGACTCTCTTGCATATAATAGCAGTGTCATCACCCCATCCCCGTGGAAGTTATGCAACCGCTGGTCCTGGCGTCATTAATGTGCCATCCCTCTCTCACTCTAGAACAAGAACTCATTCTAGTCTTTTTCCAAGATGGCGCTGACCATGTCTTTTTATGCGTGGTCAACTCCCGGTCAACGCCTTGCGTTGCAACTGCAATCTGCTCTCTCTGGGTACGATGCTGTTTTCCTTGAGTATCTGCGCTCTTTCTTACTCTTGAGCTTTCTGCTCCTTCTTTCCTTCTTGCCTCGGTAGCGATGGCCCCCGGGTTGTCGCTTCCCTCCTGGGCAGTGCTCTCACTCTACACCTATTCTGATGGCTGTTCCATTCGGGCAGTTCTTTCGCTGTTTCCGGACCTGTTCTCACTGCTTCCTGCACTTTTGTTCCTCTCTGCCCTTTAGGTTCATATTTTTGAATCTGCACATTCTGCCTGCCAATTCCTTGCTAGCGATTGTACTGGAATCCACTGTTACTTACCTGCTTTTGGTCTGGAATCCATGGAATACCTGAACACGCCAACTACCACAGGAATCACCATCTCAATTCAGAGGGTTTTTTCAGCCTGCCGGCTTTTTTCCTCTTTCTGGCAGTTCTCAGGTGCGGGGGGGGGTTCCCGTGCCTTTCTTGTATATTGAGCGGGCATACTGGTTTCTCCTCGAGATCGGCCCTATGTTTTCAATGACCGACGATCTACGAGAAAAAAGAAGAGGAATCCTCTTCCTCTTAAATAACCGATATCGTCCAACATGGAGGAAGATTCAGGTGAGGAAGACCCTATTGATGTGAACAGTGACAATCATCTATTTATTTGGAAAATGTCTCTGTTATCCAGCCCATTCCACTTACTATGGGCCATGCTAGTGGTATCAAATTGAAAGGTTTACGAATCTTGGGTAAGAAATAGATTGTAGGTTGTCTGGGCTTTCTAATGTCAAGTTTTTTTTAATCTTCATCTGTAAGAGGTCCTGATCTTGCCCATTTGCCAATCCAAGCTTCTGCCTCCATCATGATGTCCTTGATAGGACTGGTCTTTAGTTTTTCATAATAACCCGGTACTTTCAGGTGGGTTTCAGCCATGGATATATAATCCTTTCTATTCATCACTACTACATTCCCCCATTTGTCTGCCTATTTAATCACCATTGAGTCATCATTTTTATGGAGACCAAAGCTTACCTCTCACCCTAGTTAAGCTGTTAAACCTAGTTGTATGTGTCATTATCAATTATTCTATGAATATCTTGGGTGACTGCTTCATGAAATAACTTCATTGTATTTTCAGTTCCAAAAAAAGGGAGTGAACCTTAATTTGTCTTTCATCCGAACATTAGTGAGATTTGGGATCTATATCCAATTCTCTCAGGAGGTCGACTTCCTGAATATTCTCAAACTCCTCCAGAGACATCAATACATGTCTGTTAATAATCTCTGAGACTGTGAGCTCACTATCTGGTTCTCGCCTTTGTTCTCTCTGAGTTTTCGTTTAAAAAGTGTATACTAAATCCTCTCGATAAACACATTCATCCCAAAAAAATGTACGGGACTTTCTAAATTTGTCTTCATTTTGGTGAATTATTTGGAATTTGTACATGTTCTTGTAATTCTTCTCTACAGTTGTAGGTACTGCATTAATTGATTCAATTGCTTTTTTTACTTCCTCTATTTGTTTAACTACTCTACCATGTTCTCTAGTTACATGTTTGATCAAAAGTTCCATCATATTTTTTGAGTTTTGATTGAGGTTTTCCTCCCACATTTCAGTTAATCGACCTCCTCTATGTTATTGAATTCAGCGAATACTAATATACTTAAGCCCCGTGGGAGTATTTGTTGTTCAAAGTACTGTTTCATAGCAGTCTTCTCCCAAAACGCATTTATTTCTTTTTTACGAACATTTTGACTCTAGAAACCGATTTACAAAACTATACAGCAGAGAAACCCAATTTTGTGTATACAAAAGCACCCAAACTAAAAAAAGAATTGAGCCCATCATTCCTCAAATCAATAGAAGCACCTAAAACTTGGTTACACCAAAACCTTAGAACGTGTAACATGTGTCAGTAGACCCAGGAATGTAATAGCATTAGGATTATTATTAAAGAAGTACTGAGGATAATGGGCTTCATTAATTGTAGAACCAAATTTGTTGTCTACACCATAGTGTGCCCATGCAGACTAAATTACATTGGGAGTATGAACTGTGAGCTCAGGATCCGTATCAATGAACACTTGAGTGTATTCAAAAAAGAGGACCCCAAACTGCCCTTATCTGAAAACTGGCAAAAGTGCCACCAAATGGATATTAAGGTGGACATACAATTAATTGGTCCTAAAACAATAGCAAAAAACCCAAGAGGGGGAGATAGAATGAAGGTTCTTAGAAAGGCTAAAGAAAAAGCCATTTGCAAAAACAGGACTGTGCTCAAAGGTCTAAACACAGATCATGAGAAGGGGGGTCTTCCTCTGAGACGATTTGATACTCTGCTGTTGTGACTGTGGTATTGAATGTAATTGAATAATGTAATAAGGTATACAAAGGATTTAACACCATAGGTCTCATTATGACCCTGCCAGAATGGGTTTAACGGCGCTGGTAATGGTGCCGGTGCCATTAAACTCATTGCGCCCTATTACGAGGTTCCCTTGCGGGACATGCTCTGAACGTTTGGTCAGACCAGACGTCCTTTGCGGGTCCCAAGAGGGGACCAGGGAGCTAACAACTGGCCCGTTATTAACGGGCCCGTTGTTAGCTCCCTCCCCATTCCCATTGAGCCCTCTGGGGGCTCGAATGGGAATGGGGATGGGTATTTTGAATGAGGAATTACCTGGTCCTCCAAGGTTGGAATGGCCCGGTAATTCCTCATTCAAGGAATCCGGACCCGGGTTTGGAGGCAGCCATGCCCTTAATAAGGGCATGGCTGCCTCCAAACACGTAATGAGGCCCCATGTATCTTTATTAGTATTTTGATATGTCTAGTGACTGCTTATTATTTGGGACATCTTTAATAAAATGTGAAGTGAAAAGGTACATAAAATACTGTAATTATATAAGGGTAATTAGGTTAACTATATCTGTGCTACAATAAGGGAGTGTGCTTTGCTGGACTTTCTGTGACATGTGGCCACCATATAAACACCATACCACTAATGAGTTCCCCAGGCACTGGTAAGCCCTTTACTTGACCATGGACAGTGTTTGCCCTTCAGTTGGTTGTGGCTCTATAGTATTGAGGCTGGGGGGAACTCTTTTCCATCTTTAAAAGCCAGCGTTACGGCACTGGATCATTTATCTATGTCAATTAACAGCGATTATTGCTAGATTTAGAATGGTGTTTATATTAATATGATGATATAAATGATCGGTTTCTGCTTATTGCGCACAGGCATGTCCAAAATATTTTTGAGAGTTTTATTCATGTTTGAACATGTACTTTCTTTTGGCAACCTAATTTGCAAGAATGCAATGTTGCTGGTGCTATATAGATGGGGTGGCGTAATTTGGGGATGTGGTTTCGTGGCTCGTTGGGTTTTGGTTTGAGGTTGAACTTGGTAGGCATGGTTAAGGTGATCCAATGCTGTGATCCTAAATGGGTCGCAGTGTTGTCCTACTGCGGCTCAGTTAGTCGTGTGTGTCCCTGATTCGGGGCTCTGCGGAACATGGGGATGTGCTCCTGGATAGAGTTGTGCCTGACACTATAGATCAGGCTATGTTTTTTAAAGAAATCGACCAGATCGTTGTTCCTGATATCATAGACCAGTGTAAATGTTTTAAATATTTGTTATTTTGAAAATACATGACATCGGACGCAGTGCGACTGACGTCACTGATGTCACAGACATTATAATGTCATGCGGACAGTAAATCGAAGCGGTTGTGAAAATGGAGGCACTAGCTGCCTTTGTGAATGCTGCGATTCCCTACCATTAGGTGGAGAGGGTTTTAGGAAACCCTTTCGTTAAGTGAGTGTTTAGATGAATATAGTGCATTACTCTCTATTAGACTCATTTGTATCAGGTGCTATGACTTTTGGAATCTGAATGTGCTGATAGTTGTGTGTATATACACTTTGGCATATTACTACTGGATATTTATGCTGAACCATGCACTATCCTTCCCTTATAAAATTAACGCTAAGGATAGGAGGTAAAGGTCTTTGTTTTTCATCACAACTATGGGTGCTTGGGTGATGGTCACTGACTTAACAGAGTTGGCTATAGAATAAACGCCACCAATATGAATAATTACAGGTTATCTTCATATTGGGAACTGATTGAGGAAATCAGCACAATTAGAGCTCTATCCAACTTAATTTACCAGGAATAAATGTTTGGACATTGGAGTTAAGGTAATTACCCTATTTTCTATATAATATGAAACATTGGTCCACATGGATGTGGGGTGGTCACTTAGACTGTACATTTTTAACTGTAGGGTATGATGCCTTTTAGAAATTTGCAAAGTATGGTTTGGCAAAAGAGATTATTGGAGAAAACTAGAACTGTGGTTCAATATCTGTCTTTGACAGTAATTATGAGATCTTTTACATCTGATTGACGGTCTTTGGTTCAAGTGCATTGTGGCACTAATAGGGGGTGTTAGTGAGACTTAAGAGGGTATATTGAGAGTTTTGACAATCTGGGTGCACACAATATTTTGCTTTTAAGAAGAAGTATAATTATTTACAATGAGTATTACACACTCACTGCAGGTTTTTGATATATTATATGAGCACAGTGGTGGAGGCAAACACTGCTGTAAATTGGTCTTTGAATCTTAGGTATAGTCATTGTAAATACTGTTTCCATCTATAATGGTGTGTGTACAAATGAACAAGTAACATATGTTGTGTATACGTTCTTCTCCCTATTCCCTGTATCCCACCTTGGTTATTGTATATGGCCAACTATGCAATCATATATGGATGTATCATTCTCTATGGATGTTTATTATCAACAAACCAGTGGCAATGAATGACATGGAACTTTTTAAGTTAATTCAATCAAATGTTGTTTGTTTTACTGCATACAAATTGGGCCTAAATGTTGTTCTAAACGCCTCTAAGAAGAATTGATTTTACTAATTGACGCCCTGAAGAAGACCTGATTATATAGGTCTAAACACGTGTTGGCGACAACTTAGTAAAGACAAGTATTAATTTTTGTGAATTAGATTACTAATGAAGGACAAACAAGGTAATTGTGTTCCTAGAAATAAGGGTGTAGCGTAACGGGTCAACAACCATCTATATGTTTCATTTTTATGACTTTGGGTTAGTGCAATATGTTTTGACCCTTGCTTGCTAATCATCCCTTAGCTTCAAATATTGGTTGCAAATAATATTTGGTTAAAATAGGTGGTATATAGCTCAATGAAGTAATAGCCCAACCTTTGTTTTGTTCTGAAAAGGCGACACTGGCCACCATTGCCACAGCCAGAACCGGCATGTTGATATAAAATGGCAAGACATTCTTAAAGGTACACCATGCAGAGCAATCAGGCTTTAATGATAGAAGGGCTCACCCCGCACCTTGCCAGCTCCTAAATTTATCCAAGCACTGAACATTGTAGACCATGTTCGTAAATCTGTTAAATGGGCAAAACTGTTAGAAAAGGAGTCTAAACCTACATTGTATGCATCTATCCTCACAAAAGTTGAAGCTATATACGATAATGAGGCTGATGACTCAGTAATTCTGGAGACCTACAGGAAGCTAATGAAAAACTACTCCCACACATATCTGCCCCGGTAAGGAAGGTAAAAGAAAAGGCCACCCGTAAAAATGAGTGCTATGACAAGGAGTGCCGAGCAGCCAAAAGAAAGGTAGTAGCTTATGTGGAAGAAAAGGGGGGGGTGATAGGATTAACCTACACCAGGCACGCTCGGACTACAAAAAGATAGTGCTGGCTAAAAAGAAAGAAACGTTGTTAGACAAATGGCACTCTCTGGTGGATGCATTACAAGCTAAGAATAATGTGTTATTTTGGCATATGGTGTCTGAGAAAGAATCTAAAGGTAACCACACACTAGACTGTTGTAATAATGCAGAAGACTGGCGCCAGCACTTTGCAAATCTGTACGGAGCCCAGGCCTCCACAGATGAGTTCCCTTGCCCCACATTGCAACTTCCCACCCTTCCCCACTATGTCTTTCCATAGGGGAAGTCGAACGTGCAATTACATTATTAGGAAGGGCTCAATCCCAGAGTCATGGCGCAAGTTGGTGATAGTTCCCCTATACTAGAAGGGAAGAAGGAGCCTCCTGCCGAACTACCACCCTATTTCACTATTGGACAGTGCGGGAAAACATTTCGGGAAGGTTATCCTGACACACCTCCAGAACTGGGTTGATAATAACAACATAATTACTGACCTACAGGCTGGTTTTAGACAAAATAACGGCTCTCTGGACCAATGCCTTATTCTGTATTTGTTAATTCAGAAATATACTGTAATAAGATGAAAGAAATTGTACACAGCATTTTTAGATTTGAGAACAGGGTTTGTCTCAGTCCCGAGACAAATTATGGAGCCTCCCTGAGTCACGTACAATCCCAGCCAACCTGATCAATATCATCAGCTTACTATACTCGGGAAATAGCACCACAGTCGGCTATGGAGTGGGGGGAGAAAACACATCAGCATTAGCTGTTAACATGGGAGTAAGGCAAGGCTGTGCCCTGCCTCCCCTTCTTTTTAACTTGTATATCCAAGAACTAATTGATACGCTGCTGAAGGAGTGCCAAGATTGCCCTAAAATGGCCTTAATCAAATATCAAGCATTACTCTATGCGGATGATGCTGTGTTGGTGGCAACCACCCCCAAGGTGTGGAGAAATCCATGGCAATATTTGTAGCCAAATGTAAAAAGCTAGACCTAAAATTGATTATTGATAAGTCTTATGTACTGATGTTCAAGCACTGGTTTACAAAACACATCCCACTAGTGCTTAAGGTGGAAGGAGTACAACTCGCACAAGTAAAATTCTTTGACTACCTTGGATTGAGATTCCAAGAGATGGGAGGGTGGGTTGATAAGGTGGGCCGCTCAGCCTGTATAATGGAGAAACTCAGGACTTTAATTAAGTCATTCCATGTTAAATAGGGGGGAGGCACCATTTCCCTTGCACTGAATTTATATGAAAAGCATGACCTACCTGCAGCTTTGTATGGAGCGGAATTATGGGGACACAGCAATGTGGACACCCTCATAAAAAGCAAACACACGTTTCTAAAAAAGCTGGTCTCTCTCCATAAGAGAGTTCATTCATCCTGAGTACTTTCCTGATTTAATGTCAATCCAGTGGATGCTCAGTTTAAGCTTAAACCAGTTCTTTTATTGCTTAGGATTTGGAATCAGGAAGGGCTGGAAAGATGGAGAGGTGCACTGACTCACCTTATGACTTTAGATGGTGGGAAATCCTTACCTTGGCTTTGCCATATAAAGAAATCACTTTACGAAGCAGGGGGCGTAATCTCTCGGTTAACCCAGAATGCCAGCCGCCGGGCACCATGATAAGAATTAAAGAACCATTAGTCATAGGGGACCGTGGCCAGCTTCTATGTGACGCGAAGAAACTCAAACTGGGCCCTGCATACATCAAGGTTAGCCATCTTGGTCCTAAGGCCTGACTGAACTATATATCGACATCATATGAAAGGTCTTTATACCTACGAGTAAGGTTAGGCATTTTCCCAGTGGCCGCCTTCACCCAGCACATGCTGATCAATGTCCAATGTGTGGGATGGCACCTGAATCCATGTTACACTTCATGCTGCTATGTTAAAAAATAAAACCCGTGTTGAGGGCGGCTGGGATCAGGGACACTGAAGCAGCAATGACTCTTGTGTGCGAGAATGTTGTCCCCTTTGTGGTGTATGGTTCTGCCTGTTACATCCACAGGGCTTTGCTGCTAAGGAAGAAACATTCGAACCCAAGCCTAAAGTAAGCCTCATGCTCATTTCTTTTGCTTCTGTGCTGGTGAGTCTGGCTCCTCTTGGCTTTGATCTTGGCTACTAATCAAAAGATAAGGAACTCGTCATTGAACTAACTTAGATAGATCTGGTAACTGCTTTAGAAGAGGCTGCAAGCTGGGCTCTCCTCTCAGGGCCTAAATGTAAACTGCTGTATAATATGTATTTATTGCAGTAAATTGTTTGTATTTCATGTTTTAATGATAGTTTTATTTTATGTCTTTTATAGGTGTTTGCACTTGAAGGCTCAATGCCGAATAAAAGTTTGTTGACTGACCGTCTGGCAAAGCAAATTTAAGTGTGTGCTTGAGTAGGAATATTTGTATCCATTTGTACAGGCAGTAAAACCAGCAGAATTTGGCAGATACTCTGGGCATGGCCAGCATGAAAATGTTGTTTTGCACTGGCAGAATAATGGTATACATTGTATGCAAAGTCATCATCAAAATACTCCTGTGTACATTTGGTGACCTGGAATCCATTGGAATTATATGTGTTACCCTAGGAATCTGCCTGTACATTGCATGACTTTGTATGCATTTTTTCAAAGATCAGGTGGAGTAAAATGAACCATATTAAGCCATTATTTTGAAATAATTCTTGGGGGGATACCCACCAAACCACTATGGAGGTATGTACGCCCCACCAGTGAAAAAATGTACCAACCGTCACTGATTATTTGGGTATAATGTTAGGTTTGCACAGGACAATGGCAATGGGACAGAAAAAATATCCCTAGAAGCCTCTTCCTATATAGCACCTTCGTCACAAGTTAGACAAACAGCTAACTATAGGGTGGAACTCTGGCTAGGAACGAACTGTGGTAAATTATACATAAGTGAAGATAAAATTACTAAAAATCTCTTAAGCCTTCCCAGTAGCACTCCAAATACCCCGCTCTTTGTAGAGGTTATGATATGATATGATATGGAATATATGGAATTTATAACGCACCTGTACTCAAGTGTTTCATAAGCGCCACAAGACAAGGGAGGAAAAGTAGTGGGAGGACAGGACAAATGATCCTACTAGGCCTTGTGTCATTCAGATCATGCAAGTGCGACAATAGAAGTGCAAGGCGAAGGCGAGGGGGAAGTGCAAGGGAGAGGAACGGGGAAGTACGAACAGGGCAGCGTGGCTCTGAGTAAGTGCAGCAAGAGCAGAGCGTCTCTCTGTAGTGCAGGAGGCAGGGGACTGTAAGGGTTACAGTTACAGCAGAGAGGTACGTTAGCAAGGGAGCGAGAGAGAAAAGACAGACGAGAAACCGAAGGTCATGAGCTTCTTCCTGAACTTCAGGTAGTTTGGCTCAAGTCTATGAGGGGCAGGGAGGCTGTTCCAGAGGAGGGCACCAGCAGAAGAGCTTAATCTACCCCCTCTGCCTAGAGAAGCGTCTGACCCTCAGAGAGTTGGAGGTAGCCGAGCGAAGGGCTCTAGAAGGAAGGTATTTTTGAAGAGAGAGTTAGATGAAGTACGGACCCAACACCAGTAAGGCTTGTGGACGATGCAAAGAGTCTTGAACCTGATCCTTGCATCCACCTGGAGCAAGTGGAGAGATTTCAGGGCCGGAGAGATGCGGTCTCTGGGCTTGAGACCAAGGATAAGTATAGCAGTCGTGTTCTGGATTAGTTGCAGGGGGCGAAGGGTAGAGGTAGGCAGATTGAGGAAGAGGCTGTTGCAGTAGTCCAGCCTGGAGAGAACCAGGGATCTAGAGACAGTGAGCTTCTGGGGGAAAATGAGGAAATGTAGAATACCTCTGAGGTGGTGAAGCTGGGAGTGGGCCTTTTTGGCAAGGTTCCTGATGTGAGGTGAGAAGTAGAGGATGGAGTTGAAGATGACACAGAGGTTTTTTGTCTCACGGGAAGGTGACAGTAGAGGGCCCAAGGAGGGCGGCCAGAGTGAGAGAGGGAAAGCAGGAGCAGGGTTCCCAATGAGAAGGATCTCCGCCTTAATGGCATTAAGGTATAGATCATTGGAGGCATGCCAATCCAGAATCGTGGATAGACAGTCAGGAATGAGCGAGAGAGGAGAGGAGGTTGAGGGAAGCCTAAAAGAGAGCTGAGCTTCATCCGCATAACACTGAAAGTTATAAGAGAAGGAGGAGATTGGGTGGGCCATAGAGGCCTGATAGACATTGAAGAGCCACCGTGAGAGGATCGAGCCCCGGGGGATACCACATGTGGAGAGAGAGTTGTGGAGAGAAAGGACCCAAGTTGGACCTGTGAGCAACTATCCAGGAGGAAGTAGGCCAGCCACACCAAGGCCTGAACCTTGATGCCCAGGTTCAAACAAAGTTGGTTGATCAGGGTGGCGAAATTTGACCATGTCGAAAGCAGAGGAAATCTCAAGGAGGATGAGGACATAGGGAGAGATGAGTTGAGGTTAGAGAGCAGATCTTCACAGGTGTTTAGGAGAGCAGTTCCTGTGCCTCTGGCTGCTCTGAAGGCAGACTGATGGACATGGAAGTAGCCAACCGATTCAGTGTGGAGAGTAAGCTGGGAGATGGCCACCTTTTCCAGGAGTTTGCCCAGGAAAGGAGTGAAAGAGATTGGACGATAGTTTATCGGACAGGTTGGATCGGCAGAAGGCTTTTTTAGGAGGGGGTGCACAAGGGATTGCTTGAGGAGGAGGGGAAGGATCCAGTGGTGAAAGAGTGATGGCAGAAATCAGCCAGGGCTGGAGTGAGGGTGGCAATGTGGTCCTTGATGGTTCTAGAGGAGCAGGGGAGCACCTGTCTGGATGACACTTTCATAGATCAGACTTGTCTAGAGACTTTGTCAGGTGTTGTCAAAGTGAAAGAGGAAAAAGGAATATGATACGCAGAGTATTGGGTTTCTGCGCAGGTCAAAACCACTCTTCTACTGGGCCAGGTTATGGTCCACCCTGGGAATTGCTGTGTAGAGATCTGCAATTGACGATATTTTATTACAAGAGAGTGGCTGATCACTTCCCTAGTTGAAATACCTAAAAGAGGTCTTGCAATCACTTCGTCTCTGCAACTACTGGTCAGAGCCCCATTTTATTGACCATGTTGCAAAAAACAAAGATCAAGGAGGCCCTAATGTACAATAAAAAATGGGGACTCCTTACTGCTATTGTAAGCAATGAGAGGGAAGGAAGTATTGGAAATGCAAGATGTTGTCTCCCCAGAATTTACCAGGGTTTTTATCCTAAGCTTCAGTTTGGAACATTACCCCTGGCAGAGTTACTGCATAAATGGAACTGCAATCTTTTCAACAAATGCCCTCTATGTGAAAATGAGATTAAAAATGTAATGAGCTTCCTCTTATTTTGCTCATTACATTGTAGTAGCAGGAAGAGATATCTCAAGAAGCTATTCATATAGAGATCATTAACATCTGTAAAAGACGCTCTAGCACTGTGCATCAACTCTATGGATGAACTGTCTGTGCACTCGGCTGTGAACTACTTGACAATCGCATGGATGGTCAGATCACGTTTCATTGCATAATTATTTCTGGGGTGTAAATTGAGTGTTTCGTCTGTGCATTAGTACTCACTGTTATTGAAAATCTATGGGCCTCATTACGAGGTGGGCGGTAAGGGATTACCGGCACCGGTGCTGGTAATCCCTTACCGCCTACTACGAGTTGCCTTTGCGGGTCCTCCCTTAACGCCTGGTTTTTCCTGGCGTTAAGGACGGGACCCGGAAAGGGACTTTAGAGCTAATAACGGTACCGCAATTTGCGGTAGCGTTATTAGCACCTTCCCCATTCCCATTGAGCTCTATGGGTGCTCAAATGAGAATGGGGAAGGGCCCTGGTGAATGGGGAATTACCAGTCCCGCCAACCTTGGAATGGGCCGGTAATAGCTCCATTCACCAGGGCGGAGTCGGTAAGGTTTTGGAGGCAGCCATGGCGCTAATAGCGCCATGGTTACATCCAACCTCGTAATGAGGCCCTATGAGTTTATTTGTGCTTATTACCACTAACTTTTGCAGCTTTATGCATATCTACGATTCTGTAGTTATGCAACTTTTTTTAAACATTAAAATTTGTAGATGAATTTGATAATGAAGCAGCTTTTTAGACTCAAGTATATACATGAAGGAGATACAAATAAGTCCAAAACCAGATACTACGTTTATATTAACACTGCTGTATTTGATGATTTTTTTATTTTAGTTTACAGCCATGAGATTTTAAGGACCCAATTACTCTTCCTATTAGTGATTGTGTGATTATGTTTTACTTTTTTGTTTGTTATTTGTATGACTGCTTTGTAGCTATATATACTATATAAATTGTTATGATGTCACATTAAGGACATTTTAGCCAGCAGTTGTGATCTACATTTTTTCGTTGCAATCTACGTTTTTCTGTTTGCTTATTGTTGTTGCTTTTATGATCCAAGGATCAAAATGAAGCCGAACTGACTATTTAAAAGGAATTATTGATTTTCTGAGAAGGATATACTGGAAAACATCAAAGATTCTTACATAAGAATTGTATTAGATGTAAGCTTCCTTCATTCGTCCATCTATGTGGTAATAGTATGGAAGTAATTTAATATATTCTGCCTCATCATGAGTTTGGCGGTAACACTTTAATGCAGTGGTAACGCTATTACTGCCACATTTAAGGGTCTGCCAAATCACAGGTTTGGCAGGTTTTACCCCAGCTCTCAGCTCGGGGTAAATCCACCGTGAATTTGCCAATTTTGGGCGTTATTACTGCGCGGCAATACCGCCAATGGTAGTAGAACCGAAAATTCCCCATTGGGCCCATGATGAATTCCCGAATGGGCCCAATGGGGAATTACTGTTCTGCCAAACCCGTGATCCGGTGCTAATAGCGCCGGGGGGGTTGGCGGTAACGCTAATGGCCCCGGCGGTATCACAGTGGTTTTACCGCTGGGATAGCGCCCAACTTGTGATGAGGCCCATTGTGTCTAAAACCCTTACATTCCTGATTAGTGGAACATTAATCATTCATTCCCTTCTCTTGAATATTGTCTCCAACATGCACGGACACCTGAATGCCTTTGAGACTCATGACAGTCTACATAACCCGATTTCACAAAATACAATTATTTATCAGCAGAGGTACATTATTTAAGCAATATGCAATGAGTCTGTAATGCCCCCACCATGAGGGGCATATAGCTATTAGTATCCCGGCCCACAAGATCTGTGTGACCGGGACACTAAAAGCATTTTTTTCTGTCCCGAACACGCTGCAAAAAAAAACAACCAAGAAAATAGCCACCGGGAAATGGAAAACGGAGTCCGTTTTCCCTTTCCATGGTGGCTGTCGGGAGCGGACCGGAAAAAAAACATACCTGGCCCTGCTTTGAGCCTCCTCATTGGCTGAGGGGCTGTCTCGCCCCCGCCCAGGACAAAGGCATGGAATCCAGGGATTCCCAGCCAGGTAATGCCCCGGCGAGGGCTAATCAGAATGGTCCTTTCATTCTGATTGCGCCCTCGCTGGGTACTAATAGTAATTATGCTGTTGCAATATGTTGTGTAACAAACAAGATGTTAATGCAGTTCTACTCTACTGTAAATCCAATTCATGAAAATATTCCATTGAATAGCAAATCGCATGGTAGATTTGTGTATGTTCAGATTACACTCACACAGAATATTTTCCTCACTCATTAATGTGTTTCCATCATCCCAAAACATATTCTAATCTACTGTATGTCCAACTGGAACTAGTTAGATTACTTTTCTCCACTGAAGTTGAGATAAATCATCAACATGAAACAGTGACTAGGAAATACTGTTATGACAGATATGATCTGGAGAATTCTTTTTTAAATGTATTTTTTATTAACAATGTATCATGTTCAATCCATCAAATACAAGCAGTATATAACAGTGTTAAAATATATCATACAAGTGAAAATCAAAGGAAGGGTAACGTAAGTAATCCAATGAAAGATCTTGCAAAAGCAGTACATAGCAAACACATCAAAATATCTCATATTGTTGTAATAATGCAGAATATCCCAAACCCACTTTACACACTTGTCCCCAAACACAACAATACACAAATACACAAGAAAAGACAGGACAAACATGAGTAAACAGTAGGTGCAAAAATGAATGAGGGTGAGCCAAACCAGCATATCATTATTCATAAACACATTATAAGATTCCATAGCAATGATATTTTAAGCATATAAGTCATCACGCTCTGAAACACTTGTGAATGGATACAAGATAAATCAAATATCATATCATATCATATCATTGAAAATACCCCAAATTAATTGATAGTCTTCAATCAATTTATTTTATATTGAAATCATTTTATTAACATTTGTTAAATACAATCTCGCATTTTAGTGTCATCTATTGTTGCCAACACTATGTGTTTACATGGTAGATTGTGACATGTTCACAGAAACAAATGAACATAACAACAACATCAAACCTTACTACTTGCATCACAAAAATTAACTGGGTGCCTCTTTCCTTGTTCCATAACCAGGCCAGATATGCGGGGACAATGTGCCTGCAGCATTTGCAGTCAGTCGGGTGTGGCATGCATAGAGGCGTCCCCACAGGCCCAAACCTAGGCGTCCACTTGTGCCCGGCTCCATTTGCATATAGAGTATCGCTGTGGTAATGCATGGATACAGTGCCTTCACGGTGGCTTGTCATCTGACGGGTGAAACAGGTCCTAGACTATTGTTTTCCACGACTCATAGGCTGCACTAGAGGACTCGTCCTGACCATGTATCCCTCCTGCCTACACTCTGGTTTCCCTAGCATATGAAACTTTTTGCCTAGCAGCCAATCGGAACATACTGTGAAACCAGTCCTCAAGTTGGGGTTTCCCATTAGATTCCATTTCCTCAAAATCTGTTTCTTAGCCAGTAACAATGCTTTGCATGTCCAATTGCTAACTCCAGCTGATAACTTAAAAGCATTTGAGAATATATCCAGAACACAGAAAAGTGGAGTGCGTGGGGGTACTGAATGAGTTACAAACACCATCAGATATATGTACATGTATTTCAGACTCCCAGATGTTACGCTCTGGCTGTTCAAAGGGCACTTTAGAGGTCACAGAGAGTAGGTGGTAAACCACAGATGCAGAGAGAGGGTGATTCTTCAACATGACATATAGGCCAGGAGGGTCATGGATCTTAACATTTAATGGAGAGAAAATGGATGTAAAATATCCTTGTAGCACTTATGAGAAACCTGATGGTATTCTCACTCCTATTCCCCATGGCTCCTCTTTGTAAGTGTCCAGGGAAAGGCCATCGCTCTTGGAACCCGACCCTGGGGGTGGACAAGCAAGGGAGGAACATCTGGGTGGAGGGTCTGTGGGGACTTGGAGTGGGATACCCTTGGGAGAGACATGGTACCACCTTTCCCTAATAATGCCCAACCCTTTAAGGGGTATTATAAACCAACTCCCCTGAAGTCTTCATACATGACTACAAACAGTACTGAGAAGAGGAAGAGGTAACTAAGAGCAGTGAAGATCAGTTGCGTTCACCACTTAGGTACTGTGACGAAGTAGAGCAGTAGAGGCCAAGCATGTCCCTTAATGATGGACAGGCATGGATAATTGTGAACTCGCACCTGCAGCCTGTTAAAGGGCTGCAGGTGTATAAAAAGTCCCACCAACTGAATGTAAGAGCGGAAATGGTGACATGAGCAGTGGAAGTGGATTTGCAGCAGCAGAGAGGCCAAGAAGAACAGTGAGGAGCTCTCTGTGTGCATCACGCTTATAGTTCAGGAAAGAGTGACCCGGGAGCTGGGGCTGAGTGGAACCAACAAAAGCATAAAAGGGGAGCCGGGCTGAAAGGCTGCCCCTTTTATTGCTCAAGGTGCTTGTTCTCCTGGTGCCAGAAGCCGACATTGGAGTGCCTGAGGGGTAGGAGGTGGACCCCTGAATCAAAGACCGAAAGGTCGGAATATCTGCACTGCAGGAATTTGCATCAAAGCAACCAGTGAGTTTCTAGACAAAAAGAAACCTTGTATGTGAATGTTTGATGCTAAGTGTAATGTAAGGATATTTTGTATGGGAGTGGTCGCGTGAATGAAAGGCATGTTTTCAAAGGTCTCCGATTAGAATCCTTCCGAACCGATGAACATTAAGACTTGTCGATTTGTAAAGCAGAGTGAATACTTCTTACGGAGTGGTGACGTGCAGATGAAAGCACGTCAAAGGTCTGAGAACGCTTGCCAGATATAAAGGCCAATTATAAAGACAGATTACAATACGTAACAAATTGAATAAGGACAACAAAGTTACTTACCTTGCAACCTTTACACCTTACTGAAATGCTGAATGGAAAATCATTTTTAAACCATAGGCTTTTCAGCTGTACGGCTCGGGTTACTTCGGTAATAAGAGCGCCATCTTTAAAATTGAAGGCTGTGTTGAAATGTGTAGTGGGGTGCTAAAGTGGGTAACAATGGACACAGGTTCAACCTGTGAAGTAAATAAAATGGAAAGAGTTGAATAGGCGGGGAAATATTTTGGACTGCACAGCAGTGCAACGTGTTTGAAAAATGCAAGTGGAAATGTAAATCACAGAGACGTGCGGGAAGATGAGGATATGTAAAATGTTCCTTTAAAGGATTCCCTCAGCAAAATAAGTCTTCCAACTTCATGTTAAAGGATCATTGAACATTAACTTTTTTGACTAGGAACAGACTGTGAACAACACTGGTCAGTCATTTGCTGGTTACTTACTTTATAGGTCAGTTAAACTACATTCATTGAATGAATTCCTCATACAGTATTGTATATCTATTTTTTGCAGAGATTCCTCTACATATCAAACCCGATGTAGGGCACCCATGCCCAAAAAGCATAGTATGTATACGAGGAGCAACCCTGGACATTACTGATCCCTTTCAGTGTATGATGCTCCTTGTGGGAGATAGTAGTGTTATACACCTTTGTATCATCCATATGTATAAGTGACTTTTCTTATTCATGTAATATCTCATGACTAAACGTGCAAATACATGTAAATCCTTATGTTTTTTCAGTCAATGTAATGATTTTCCAATGAATTTTTTTCTCAATCAAGTTATGTTGAATTTACATTTATTCATGATAACTATGTTTTATTAAATCTGTTTTACTTTGTGAAAAACTCTATTTACCTAATTAAAAACAACTCGCATTATCAGCCTATAGTGTGCCCTGCTGTTGTCACCAGATCCTGGTGGACCTCCCTTCTCTGTAGATATATTAAACAAAAGAGGAGATAAAGGGCATCCATGATGGGTTCCACACTGTATATTAAAGACAGTAGATTTAGCCCCATTCACTAAAATCTGAGCGTTTGCCCTACTCTAAAGTGCATTAAAGAACCGCATAAATACTGGGCCAAAGAGAATATGTTCCAATATAAACCTTAAATAAGCCCAGTTTACACGATGCAACACCTTCTCTGTGTCCATACTCACTGCCATTAACGTTTCATGCTTATCCTTATTCAAATGAATGACATCCATAACCTCTCGCATGTTATCATAGCTATAATGGCCCTGCATAAAGGCAGTCTAATTTCCATGAATAATTTGAGGTAATATTAGACCCAGTCTAATCGGAATTATTTTTGCCAAACACTTAATATACACGTTAAGCACAGAGATGGGCCTATAATTTGCGCACTTAGTACCATCCTTTCCTGGTTTAGGGATTAAAGTGATTAAAGCCAATTGCATAGACTCCGGTAGGAGACCTCGCTCCACAATTGCCAAATAGGCATCTAACAAAAAAGGACATAGTAGGTCACTAAATACAATGTAAAACTCAACTGGGAACCTGTCAGGCTCAGGGCTTTTATTCTTAGGGGTATTCTTAATTGCCATTTACAGTCCTTCGGTAGGCTTCACATCTAATGACTCAATTTCTTTGTCCTGCAGTTCTGGCAAATTAATTCCTAATATAAATTCACATGTTTCAGCTTCTGTGCCTGATTCCTCAGCTCTATACAAGTCCTCATAAAAGGCTCTGAATGCTTCCGTAATATTCTAATTTTTTTCAACACTGCATTATCATCCGTGGCAATGGACATACTATTGGAATTCTTACATGCATCAATAAGACATTGAATATAATGAAAAATAAAAGACCATGAAATAAATGTGATCGTACATATCTAAAGTTCTTTACTTTGTACGGCAGACAAAAAACTCAGGTCCTAAAATATAACACAACTGAGTTGTGATAACCTACTGAATGAATGATACAGTATAACATTACAACATGATCAAATTTACGTTTCAGAAGATTTGTATTGGTTAAGCAGAGAAAATCCCCAAATCTAGTACCAGCAAATTTCATAAATGCAATATTATAATTAAAGCTTCCAGTTTTCTGTTTTTCTGATTTTTGCACATAAATACAGATGGAAATCAATTTGCTTTCTGTCTGTATTTTTATATATAAAAATGGAGAAACAAAAACAGAAAAACAGGTCTGTTCTCTATGATGTCACTCAAACATCGCAGGCCAATCAGATTGCAGATTTGCAGTACTGAGAGTGTAAATGTTGTATAGAAATAGCATTAAAGTTCTTCAAGTTGCTGACAGCATATATCTTGAGGCAGCAGCAGTCACAGGAGCAACCGTTTGTTATGGAGAAAAAAAATGAACTAGCATTTCTTTCCTATATGGCTGCAGCTGTGCTTTAATAAAAGCATTTTTTATTAGAATAAATGCAGAACGATACTGGCTGCAAATTGTATTTTTATATGACAAAAAATAAATGTGGATAAATACAGAAAAAAAGGCCAAAACATAAATATGGATAAATTCAGACGTAAATGGCAGATAAATACATACCATAAAACTGGAAGCCTTAATTATAAAACGTGGCAGCGTAATCCACAATCCATACAGTGGTATGGCAGTTACTCGAGGAATGACACTACATATGGTGTTGCTGACTATGTTTCTGGATGCGTAGCCTTATATTGATATGTTGTAACAACAGGACCACGGCCAAAATGTGAAAAGAAGTCGGATTTGAAGGAATTCATTGTAAAATGTCCTCCTAATGATGCAAATGGGGGAACTTGTTCTTTGGAAGAATTAAGATTTTTGTAAGAGTGTGTTACAAAATACCTACGGTACAACAGGTACCATGAATGTTTTTAAATAAATATATCTATGAGAGTGTCCCTTTGAGAATCATTAACCCCTTAGACAAAGAGAGATCTTGAACTGCTTTGCTTCAAATAGCTGATTACGATGTCAGATGTGATCTTCACAGTCAACATGCATTTAAGTTCTTGACTTGTCCGCAGTTATAATCATCCAGTCCATTATCTGGGAGCCTGGTTCATAGGCATTTTGTGTATGCTTTCATACAGCCCTGAATCACAATTTCTGTGAGCATATTATTTTGATTCAGTTTATAGGCATTTTCCCAAAACGGATATCTCGTATGAAATGTTTGCATACTTTTCTATCTTTTTGACTGACAGTCTTTTTGTGAACATCCCCCCCATCGACAAACTGTGTTTTCCAAAGGCACATCTTTCTTCTCTTCCTACTAACTTTCCTACTAAAGGGCCACCGTCCATCTACTTTGGAGGAGATAGCTGAGCAGTCCCTGTCCTGGCAGCAGTGTGTCAACAGTGACGCCAATGAGTATCTCCTTGCATCCGCCAAGCACATGGAAGGTAAAATTAATGAAATGGAAATGTTTCCCGCAATCATATGGTACTTTCTGATTTATGATGACTCTGTGATGTCTATTCCCAAATTAGGCCCAAGTGTTTAAAACCGTAGCAGACATTTTGGAGGATATTCCTTGGTCTTTTGACTGTTGCCAGTATTTTTTCTGATATCCGATGGTAAAACATACTCTGTAGAAGAGTGGTAGGATCAGTGCTTTTGGGGCGTTTAGGGGAACTGGGTACTGGACACCTAGCCGACATCTCTGGATTTGACCAGTTATATCCAGTTATAACAAAAGAACCTTCACATGAAGAAGATTTGTGTCAGAGGGTGGTAGACCAACACCCCTCACCTAGGGAGGATGAGACTGGAAGTGGTCAGCCAGAGGGAGGTTAACCGGATGTGTATGGACATGTGATGCTCAGAGAGTATTAATGATCAATGACGGTTGGAATATGAAAGAGGGTATCGTTTTATGGGGTTGAGAAAAAAATCTAGTCTGAAGTTGCGTAGGATCGTTGGGCTCGAGCCACTGGGAAACTATAAGGGAAGGAGTGCTAGAGGACCGGGCAGTTTGTTTGGGTAGCAGGATGGACTGATATGTTGACTGATAAGTGCAGGTTTTGGAAATAAAGGCCTTGCTTATTCATCCATTGATACTAATTTGGTGATATATCCTGCTCGTTTACAAGTGTTTCATATCTGTGCTATGGTGAAGGGAACTATTCTTTGACTTTACTGGAGTTGGAAGGTATATATTTATCGCACTTGGATGATGAACTTTTTTTCTGTGTGCATAGGTGTACGTACAAAAACAAGCTGAACTTTCTGATACGGTGCCTCTGCACACATCTGCCTACACATTATGTGAACTGTAGCATTTCATATGTTTAAAAATATTGTCCAAGTTCATTGTCAATGCTAAAATGAAGCTGGATATCTCAGAAGTGGCCAACCTGATTTTCATTTTTTTTTTATTGCACCAAATCTTGATAAAATGTAAGTACATGCAAAAGATCTATAACAAAAAACAGAAGTGGCTCATTTGGAGATATTTGGGCTGAACACATCAAGCAGTCCATGAAAAAGTCAGAACATTTTCAATTTGGGGCAGATGCACCCAAATGTTCTGTGGCCATTTTTCTGAATTTTTCATGGAAGAATTCAAAGGTCATTAAGAAATATTATTTTCTAAAACGCCATAGACAGTTCGTCATAACCTTAATAATTCTATGTGCTAGTGTTATATATGTATATATATTTTTGTTGTTGATCCATGCATGGATCTCATGTATGTACTCATGGGATGAACAATGCCAGGCCCACTGAATTTCAAAGATTTTGTGGTGAAAAATCGGATCATCTGAACTCTGTCTTAACTGAAGATTTTTCACTGAATTCCAAGGAATTTGTTATGTTATATCTTCGCCAGGGTCTACAGGTCATTGTCCATGTCCATGGTCATTGTCCATGTAGCACCACTTATTATAAAAGACAGAGGCCCAATGGCCATGACCTCTAGCCATTGTCCATATCCCCTGCCTAGTGACTAACCAGATTCCGGCAGCCATGACCTTTGGCTGTGTCCATGGTCCGCGTTGCAACATTGAGGTAAGAAAGACCATGGGCCACTGGGCCATATCCCCCTCCCTCACTATTTAATAATCAGATCCCAGCGGCCATTAACAGTATCCCTGATGCGCCAAGACAACATGAGCACATGGGACACTCACCGATGATGGCCCATGCCCCCTTTTTCCCTCTCCTTTCACTTCCCTGGTAGTTTTGCCTGGCAAATGTCTGAGTTAATAAACCACAGTTACCATGACGCCACTTACAGTTCCCACGCTAATCATTACTGATAATAATTCCCAAAGTAGTCCTTTGCTTGCTGATTTCTGCAGTAACGGGTAAATGCTCAACAATATAACTGTTTCACCCATGCCATCTGCTACTCTCCATGTGCCCCACTCCTCCTATCTAAGTGCACCCATCTGTTCTATTCTCTGTAAATTCTACCTGTCACTCTGCTGCTATCCCCTTACATTTGCCAGTTGTAGGGACCCATTTCTTTTTCGAAAGTGTCTTGCAATGTTTCCTCAGCAATCCTGTAGAACTTCTGCACAATTCCCTCTGCAAGAGGAAATGGTTGTGCCACACAACGGGACCATCAGCACCTCCCCTAAATCTCCAACAACACGTTGTTCTCTTTCCCCCTCCCACCTCTTCTGTAATGTGAAACCATCCCTTTACTAATTCGAACCTTGTCTTGAGCACTATTTTTTGGGTTCCTGCGTGATTCCTGTGGTAATAACTCGCAGAGAACAAAATACAAATAGCAGGTTTTCATTCCTGAAAAGCCTCACTACTGCAAAGCACCATTGGAGATATGTAAACGTTTTTTGGACTGGCGGCACCCCATTCTCTGTCCATTTTTAAAAAATATCACTTCATGGATTTACACCAAACTAAAAAAACGTGTTTCTTTTTTTGGTGCAATGCTTTCAGTGCTTATTGCTATATCTTAATTGGAAAATTACAGCAAGCTTTTTCAGGGACCAATTACAAGAACAAAATCCTTATTGGGAAACTTTAAACAAACCATCCATTTTGTCAAACGTATAAATCCTTGTTATAAAGATGATCCGCAAACGCTTCATGCAAGATTCTTTATTTTACTTACTTTTAAATCTGTAAGTTACATGAGAGGAACCCTCTGGCTCCCACCGCACAGGCTACATTTATCCAACCGCCTGGGTTGGAATGCCAGCACCCTAGAATGTTCCCACTCATCCATCAACATTCTCACCTTACAACATTCTCTCTCTGAGCTCATGCATTCCATCCAACTAAGCACTTCACAACAATCATACATAAATTGTGTTATCCACGAACTCGAACTTCAGGTTAATAGTTATTCGGTAAAAGTAACATTGCAATTTGGTTGAAGTGTGAGACGATTCCAATTGATGCTAAGTTAATTGTTTTGTTATATGTGTCAAGAGAAAGATGTATGATTGCATTATTGCAGAACAAGACATTTGGCGCCACTCATGAAGAGCACTGTGTGTATTCTTGTATAATGGCGGTTTACCTTGGTTCCTGGTTGACCTAGAAAGAGGTCAACCAGGAACCTACACATTCCAGGATTTTACAAGCAAGGCCATGAAGAAGCTCACAGTAAGAGCAAAACGTGTATAGGCCTGTTCTTGGAGCTTAAACAAATCTTTCTGTATTGAGTTAATTTTATTTTCTGTGAATGACTCAGAATAAACTCTCAATAATCATTTAAAATCAACTAAGTGTTAATCAATCTTTTAAGAAGAAGACACTAAGGGGCCAATTCATAGAATTCGGCGCACAAGTGGCGCACGCGGCTGGGCACAGTGTGCGCGTGCGAATCCCTGCGCCAGCCGCGTGCGCCAAAACCCATTTCCGCGCACAGCGTATTCATGGATTCCAGCCACCAAAACCAGCCGTGGCGCATAGTGGCGCAGCGACCTTGCAGCAGCGCCAGTTACGCCCCCAAGAACGCCTTCCGCGCAGGGAAAAGCCATCAAAATCCCCAATCCAGCGCAAAGGGCTGCGCTAACCCTGTACCAGCACGGCAAGCGGGCTACGTGTATTCCAGGGGTTCACGTGAAGTCACTCACGCGATCGGGCCTGGGGGAGCGGGCTATGTGTATTTCAGGGGTTCGCGTGAACTTTTTCACGCTATCGGGCCTGGGGGAGCGGGCTACGTGTATTTCAGGGGTTCGCGTGAACTTATTCACGCGATCGGGCCTGGGGGAGCGGGCTACGTGTATTTCAGGGGTTCGCGTGAACTTATTCACGCGATCGGGCCTGGGGGAGCGGGCTACGTGTATTTCAGGGGTTCGCGTGAACTGATTCACGCGATCGGGCCTGGGGGAGCGTGCTACGTGTATTTCAGGGGTTCGCATGAAGTTTCACACGCGAATAGCCTGGGCGCGTGTATTTCAGGGGTGCGCGAGAAATTCTACACGCGAATAGCCTGGGCGCGTGTATTTCAGGGGTGCGCGAGAAATCCTACACGCGATTTCAGCAGGGTACGTGTATTTCTGGGGTGCGCGAGAAATTCTACACGCGATTTCAGCAGGGTACGTGTATTTCAGGGGTGCGCGAGAAATTCTACACGCGAATAGCCTGGGCGCGTGTATTTCAGGGGTGCGCGAGAAATTCTACACGCGATTTCAGCAGGGTACGTCTATTTCAGGGGTACGCGAGAAATTTTACACGCGATTTCAGCAGGGTAGGTGTATTTCAGGGGTGCGCAAGAAATTCTACACGCGATTTCAGCAGGGTACGTGTATTTCAGGGGTGCGCGAGAAATCTTACACGCGATTTCAGCAGGGTACGTGTATTTCAGGGGTGCGCGAGAAATTCTACACGCGATTGGGCTGGGTACGTGTATTACAGGGGTGCGCGAGAAATTTTACACGCGATTGGGCTGGGTACGTGTATTACAGGGGTGCGCGAGTAATTCTACACGCGATTGGCCTGGGTACGTGTGTTCCGGGGTGCCGTGAACTTTCACATGCGATTGGTTGAAATCCACGTGTGTTCTGTCATCACGTGCAATGAGGGATACACCCTCGCACGTCACGTCACAGACGCGCTCACGCGCTGAGGGCCTTTGGTCCAATGAAAATGCGTATGCGTGCAGACGCGCTTACGCGCTAAGGGCCTTTCCTCGAATTACACGCTGACGTGCAGATTTTTCACGTGCCAAATCACTCCGTATCAAGCTGGCCACGCGAATACACACGGAAGACCACGCTCCTGCCCAGAAGGCCGAATCACTGCCCCCCCAGTGCCCCGAGCAGCCTCCCACGTGCCAT
The DNA here is from genome assembly GCF_040938575.1 of Ambystoma mexicanum. NCBI lineage: Eukaryota > Metazoa > Chordata > Amphibia > Caudata > Ambystomatidae > Ambystoma > Ambystoma mexicanum. Next base: position 136,485,667 of record NC_090928.1, read on the forward strand.
CTGCTGCTGCCTGCCTGCCTGCCTGCTGCCACCGTGCCCTGCCATTTGGTGCCTGCACATCAGCCATCTGCAGGGGTCCAGTTGCTGTGTCCACCCCTGCTGGAACAGTAGACTCCCGACTGGGATACCATCGCTCCACAGCCCAGCCCCAGGACCCAGTTGCCCACCCACGCCTGCCTCGGGGGTCGCCATGTCGGGGCAAGCACCATCTGAGACCAGTGGCGACCCCCAGCCAGAGAGGCAGAGGGCCACCAGCTTCAGTGAGAAGGAAGTTGGTGTCCTGGTGGAGCATGTCCTGGGGCATTATGATGCCCTCTTCGGAAGACCACGCGCCAACAAGGAAGGACGGGAGAGGATCTGGGACGATGTAGTGGTTGCCATCAACGCGGAGGGGGTGGCAACCCGCGACATCAAGCACATCAAGAAGCGCTGGGAGGACTTGAGGTCCAGGACCCTCAATAAGGCCCGGCGCCTCGCGGAGGGGGGGCGGGCACGCCTGAGTGACATCCAGATGAGGGTCCTGGAACGCGTAGACCCAGCGCTCCACGCCCAGATCCTTCGGAGGCAGACCCATCTGGAGTTGGCCGGTAAGTGGCCAAGCATTGCTGTGTGAGACAGGGCATGTTGCAGTGTGCTGGTTGTCTGATACCTGCCTGTATGTGTGACATAGGCCATGTACGTATGTGTGTGTGCAGGGACATCATGGTCAGGCATGTGAGTACAGTGATGTGTTCTATTGCAACATGGGGGCTCTGTGCGGAATGGACACATGGAAGCATGGCAGTCTCTGTTCCTGGACATGGGTGGGGGTGAGGGATGGGTGCTGGTCCCATGTACACGTATGGTGTCCATGTGTGTGTGTCTGACCTGCGTGTCTGTGACTTGTAAATGCCATGGATGCATGACACATGTCTGTGACAATGTTCAGATTCACTGATGCAGCCTAGTCATCCTTGTATCCACTGCGTCTGTGGTGTACGAGGCCAGATGGATGGAACTACGGTGAGGTGTGTGCATGTGATGGCAAGACCCATGATGCATGTGAGTTTAAAACCAACATTGTATGAATCATGAGTCCCTTGGTCATGTATGCCAATGTCCATGGCATGCGCCATGCCTGTTACTGTATGTGTTTTGCCTGCACTGACCCATGTGTTGTGGAGGGACATGATGGAAGTGATGTATGACAGTGCCACTCATCTGCTGTTGCTTCCTGTCTAGGGGACCATTGTACAGTACCCTGATGCTTGTGTTCTATGTCTCCCTCTACACAGTGGCAAGTGAAGAAGAGGGCGGAGAAGGCGCTGTGGAGCAGAGCGGCGGGGATGCCGCCACGGCTGCAGCGGAAGGGGTGGGTGAGCCCCCACAGGGGCTTGCACCGGCGGAAGACGGCGTGGAGACATCCAGGTTGGTGGTTTCCACAGAGGGGGAGGAGGCCGCTACTGAGCCACACATGGGGCCTGGTGGGGGCATCCCCGCTGGTGCAAGTGGTGCAGTCCAGGGCCAGGGGCAGGAGGCAGCACAGGTCGCCGTGGAGGTCCCTGTGCATGTCACTGTCCCTGACACTGTGACTGCACCACCATGCACCAGCAGGGATGCCCCATCCCAGGCCCGTCCGCAGGTAGGGGAGATGTCCATGTCATCTGACACTCCTCTACCTGCGGACGAGGGGACCCCTGGCCGTGTGGAGAGGGTCCTGATTGGTGTCGCGTTGCGCACGGCTGGCATTCGTGATGAGGTGCATGCTTCCCGGGAGGAGCATGCACATCATCACGAAGAGCACCGTGCGTATGTGAACCATTTGGGAGCCGCCATGGTCGGGGGTTTCCTACATGTGTGTGGCCTTCTGGCGACCCTCTCCTCCTCTGTGGGGGCTATGCGCCAGTCGTGCTCCATGCCGTCTTCTGGCCCAGATGCCACCAGGGCCCCCTGTGGACCTGCCCCGACCAACGCAGCCAGCTCGGTAGGGACCCCATCCCTGCCACAGTCGGGAGTCGAAGGTCCAGCAGGGGTGGACACACCAGCAACTGTCCCCCTGCAGATGGAGGATGTGCCGGCATCATCTGGCAGGGCACGTGCACGACGGCATCGGTGGATTCCATCAGCCTGGATGCCGTCGTGCTGGCAGAGGCAGTGGCGTCGGAGGCAGCAGCAGGCTCGACGTGGGAGGCATCATGGCTCGGGGCCATCAAGATCAGAGGGGCAGGCATCGGCCGGAGGGCAGGAGAACCCTGGGATGGCAGTGTCTTCCGTGTGGGAGCAGTTGGTCCAGCGGATAGGTGCGGAGCGGCAGCGGGTGGAAGAGGAGCGGCTCACCATGGTCAGGGCGGAGTTCTCCATGCGTCGGGCGTTGAGGCGGGCTGAGTGCCTCGAGGAAGCTCGGAGGGAGTTTGAGGTGGACACGGGGTTGACCCTGCGAGACCTCGGGGCCAGGACAGAGTCCCGCCTCCGGGACATCGACATGGAGTTCGATGATGCCCTGGCTGGCAACATCACAGAGTGAGCCGCAGGACTTGCCCGCTGCCATTGTATATAGTTATATAGTTAGTGGTAGGTTTCCTTTGAATTCTTTTTTTTTTATTTGGTTGCGATTGGACAATGCGCCACTTTTTTGTATATAGTTCAGTTTTTAGTTAGTTGACATAGTTAGGTGTCATTTGGTTGGGCTCATGGACCCGGGATTGTCTTGTAAATGGTTTTACAAAGGTAGCGGGCGCCCCTCTCTCGCAAGAACAGACATGATAACCTGTTCAGTGGTTATTAACCACTTGAGAGTTCGCAGCCACTGCTTTTACTCGCTGTGCCTTTCACAGATGGGAAATATCCATTTGCATATCAGTCTTTGTCCTGCCCAGGGGCAGTCCAGCACCGAAATACAATGGCAATTCCAATCTGAAAGAGAGTACCACCAGCAACCCCATACACGTGTTTCACCCTTGTTGGGGATCATCAGTGAGGTGAAGCTGATGCCTCTCTAAGCACAGTGAGAGGGAGACCACGTCTGGTTGCCCCCAGGAGACCTAGGGTTACCAATCCCAGGTTCCTTAAAAAATAGTTTTACAAAGGTAGCGGGCGCCCCTCTCTCGCAAGAACAGACATGATAACCTGTTCAGTGGTTATTAACCACTTGAGAGTTCGCAGCCACTGCTTTTACTCGCTGTGCCTTTCACAGATGGGAAATATCCATTTGCATATCAGTCTTTGTCCTGCCCAGGGGCAGTCCAGCACCGAAATACAATGGCAATTCCAATCTGAACGAGAGTACCACCAGCAACCCCATACACGTGTTTCACCCTTGTTGGGGATCATCAGTGAGGTGAAGCTGATGCCTCTCTAAGCACAGTGAGAGGGAGACCACGTCTGGTTGCCCCCAGGAGACCTAGGGTTACCAATCCCAGGTTCCTTAAAAAATAGTTTTACAAAGGTAGCGGGCGCCCCTCTCTCGCAAGAACAGACATGATAACCTGTTCAGTGGTTATTAACCACTTGAGAGTTCGCAGCCACTGCTTTTACTCGCTGTGCCTTTCACAGATGGGAAATATCCATTTGCATATCAGTCTTTGTCCTGCCCAGGGGCAGTCCAGCACCGAAATACAATGGCAATTCCAATCTGAACGAGAGTACCACCAGCAACCCCATACACGTGTTTCACCCTTGTTGGGGATCATCAGTGAGGTGAAGCTGATGCCTCTCTAAGCACAGTGAGAGGGAGACCACGTCTGGTTGCCCCCAGGAGACCTAGGGTTACCAATCCCAGGTTCCTTAAAAAATAGTTTTACAAAGGTAGCGGGCGCCCCTCTCTCGCAAGAACAGACATGATAACCTGTTCAGTGGTTATTAACCACTTGAGAGTTCGCAGCCACTGCTTTTACTCCCATCTGTGAAAGGCACAGTGAGTAAAAGCAGTGGCTGCGAACTCTCAAGTGGTTAATAACCACTGAACAGGTTATCATGTCTGTTCTTGCGAGAGAGGGGCGCCCGCTACCTTTGTTAAACTATTTTTAAGGAACCTGGGATTGGTAACCCTAGGTCTCCTGGGGGCAACCAGACGTGGTCTCCCTCTCACTGTGCTTAGAGAGGCATCAGCTTCACCTCACTGATGATCCCCAACAAGGGTGAAACACGTGTATGGGGTTGCTGGTGGTACTCTCGTTCAGATTGGAGTTGCCATTGTATTTCGGTGCTGGACTGCCCCTGGGCAGGACAAAGACTGATATGCAAATGGATATTTCCCATCTGTGAAAGGCACAGTGAGTAAAAGCAGTGGCTGCGAACTCTCAAGTGGTTAATAACCACTGAACAGGTTATCATGTCTGTTCTTGCGAGAGAGGGGCGCCCGCTACCTTTGTTAAACTATTTTTAAGGAACCTGGGATTGGTAACCCTAGGTCTCCTGGGGGCAACCAGACGTGGTCTCCCTCTCACTGTGCTTAGAGAGGCATCAGCTTCACCTCACTGATGATCCCCAACAAGGGTGAAACACGTGTATGGGGTTGCTGGTGGTACTCTCGTTCAGATTGGAGTTGCCATTGTATTTCGGTGCTGGACTGCCCCTGGGCAGGACAAAGACTGATATGCAAATGGATATTTCCCATCTGTGAAAGGCACAGTGAGTAAAAGCAGTGGCTGCGAACTCTCAAGTGGTTAATAACCACTGAACAGGTTATCATGTCTGTTCTTGCGAGAGAGGGGCGCCCGCTACCTTTGTTAAACTATTTTTAAGGAACCTGGGATTGGTAACCCTAGGTCTCCTGGGGGCAACCAGACGTGGTCTCCCTCTCACTGTGCTTAGAGAGGCATCAGCTTCACCTCACTGATGATCCCCAACAAGGGTGAAACACGTGTATGGGGTTGCTGGTGGTACTCTCGTTCAGATTGGAGTTGCCATTGTATTTCGGTGCTGGACTGCCCCTGGGCAGGACAAAGACTGATATGCAAATGGATATTTCCCATCTGTGAAAGGCACAGTGAGTAAAAGCAGTGGCTGCGAACTCTCAAGTGGTTAATAACCACTGAACAGGTTATCATGTCTGTTCTTGCGAGAGAGGGGCGCCCGCTACCTTTGTTAAACTATTTTTAAGGAACCTGGGATTGGTAACCCTAGGTCTCCTGGGGGCAACCAGACGTGGTCTCCCTCTCACTGTGCTTAGAGAGGCATCAGCTTCACCTCACTGATGATCCCCAACAAGGGTGAAACACGTGTATGGGGTTGCTGGTGGTACTCTCGTTCAGATTGGAGTTGCCATTGTATTTCGGTGCTGGACTGCCCCTGGGCAGGACAAAGACTGATATGCAAATGGATATTTCCCATCTGTGAAAGGCACAGTGAGTAAAAGCAGTGGCTGCGAACTCTCAAGTGGTTAATAACCACTGAACAGGTTATCATGTCTGTTCTTGCGAGAGAGGGGCGCCCGCTACCTTTGTTAAACTATTTTTAAGGAACCTGGGATTGGTAACCCTAGGTCTCCTGGGGGCAACCAGACGTGGTCTCCCTCTCACTGTGCTTAGAGAGGCATCAGCTTCACCTCACTGATGATCCCCAACAAGGGTGAAACACGTGTATGGGGTTGCTGGTGGTACTCTCGTTCAGATTGGAGTTGCCATTGTATTTCGGTGCTGGACTGCCCCTGGGCAGGACAAAGACTGATATGCAAATGGATATTTCCCATCTGTGAAAGGCACAGTGAGTAAAAACAGTGGCTGCGAACTCTCAAGTGGTTAATAACCACTGAACAGGTTATCATGTCTGTTCTTGCGAGAGAGGGGCGCCCGCTACCTTTGTTAAACTATTTTTAAGGAACCTGGGATTGGTAACCCTAGGTCTCCTGGGGGCAACCAGACGTGGTCTCCCTCTCACTGTGCTTAGAGAGGCATTAGCTTCACCTCACTGATGATCCCCAACAAGGGTGAAACACGTGTATGGGGTTGCTGGTGGTACTCTCGTTCAGATTGGAGTTGCCATTGTATTTCGGTGCTGGACTGCCCCTGGGCAGGACAAAGACTGATATGCAAATGGATATTTCCCATCTGTGAAAGGCACAGTGAGTAAAAGCAGTGGCTGCGAACTCTCAAGTGGTTAATAACCACTGAACAGGTTATCATGTCTGTTCTTGCGAGAGAGGGGCGCCCGCTACCTTTGTTAAACTATTTTTAAGGAACCTGGGATTGGTAACCCTAGGTCTCCTGGGGGCAACCAGACGTGGTCTCCCTCTCACTGTGCTTAGAGAGGCATCAGCTTCACCTCACTGATGATCCCCAACAAGGGTGAAACACGTGTATGGGGTTGCTGGTGGTACTCTCGTTCAGATTGGAGTTGCCATTGTATTTCGGTGCTGGACTGCCCCTGGGCAGGACAAAGACTGATATGCAAATGGATATTTCCCATCTGTGAAAGGCACAGTGAGTAAAAGCAGTGGCTGCGAACTCTCAAGTGGTTAATAACCACTGAACAGGTTATCATGTCTGTTCTTGCGAGAGAGGGGCGCCCGCTACCTTTGTTAAACTATTTTTAAGGAACCTGGGATTGGTAACCCTAGGTCTCCTGGGGGCAACCAGACGTGGTCTCCCTCTCACTGTGCTTAGAGAGGCATCAGCTTCACCTCACTGATGATCCCCAACAAGGGTGAAACACGTGTATGGGGTTGCTGGTGGTACTCTCGTTCAGATTGGAGTTGCCATTGTATTTCGGTGCTGGACTGCCCCTGGGCAGGACAAAGACTGATATGCAAATGGATATTTCCCATCTGTGAAAGGCACAGTGAGTAAAAGCAGTGGCTGCGAACTCTCAAGTGGTTAATAACCACTGAACAGGTTATCATGTCTGTTCTTGCGAGAGAGGGGCGCCCGCTACCTTTGTTAAACTATTTTTAAGGAACCTGGAATTGGTAACCCTAGGTCTCCTGGGGGCAACCAGACGTGGTCTCCCTCTCACTGTGCTTAGAGAGGCATCAGCTTCACCTCACTGATGATCCCCAACAAGGGTGAAACACGTGTATGGGGTTGCTGGTGGTACTCTCGTTCAGATTGGAGTTGCCATTGTATTTCGGTGCTGGACTGCCCCTGGGCAGGACAAAGACTGATATGCAAATGGATATTTCCCATCTGTGAAAGGCACAGTGAGTAAAAGCAGTGGCTGCGAACTCTCAAGTGGTTAATAACCACTGAACAGGTTATCATGTCTGTTCTTGCGAGAGAGGGGCGCCCGCTACCTTTGTTAAACTATTTTTAAGGAACCTGGGATTGGTAACCCTAGGTCTCCTGGGGGCAACCAGACGTGGTCTCCCTCTCACTGTGCTTAGAGAGGCATCAGCTTCACCTCACTGATGATCCCCAACAAGGGTGAAACACGTGTATGGGGTTGCTGGTGGTACTCTCGTTCAGATTGGAGTTGCCATTGTATTTCGGTGCTGGACTGCCCCTGGGCAGGACAAAGACTGATATGCAAATGGATATTTCCCATCTGTGAAAGGCACAGTGAGTAAAAGCAGTGGCTGCGAACTCTCAAGTGGTTAATAACCACTGAACAGGTTATCATGTCTGTTCTTGCGAGAGAGGGGCGCCCGCTACCTTTGTTAAACTATTTTTAAGGAACCTGGGATTGGTAACCCTAGGTCTCCTGGGGGCAACCAGACGTGGTCTCCTTCTCACTGTGCTTAGAGAGGCATCAGCTTCACCTCACTGATGATCCCCAACAAGGGTGAAACACGTGTATGGGGTTGCTGGTGGTACTCTCGTTCAGATTGGAGTTGCCATTGTATTTCGGTGCTGGACTGCCCCTGGGCAGGACAAAGACTGATATGCAAATGGATATTTCCCATCTGTGAAAGGCACAGTGAGTAAAAGCAGTGGCTGCGAACTCTCAAGTGGTTAATAACCACTGAACAGGTTATCATGTCTGTTCTTGCGAGAGAGGGGCGCCCGCTACCTTTGTTAAACTATTTTTAAGGAACCTGGGATTGGTAACCCTAGGTCTCCTGGGGGCAACCAGACGTGGTCTCCCTCTCACTGTGCTTAGAGAGGCATCAGCTTCACCTCACTGATGATCCCCAACAAGGGTGAAACACGTGTATGGGGTTGCTGGTGGTACTCTCGTTCAGATTGGAGTTGCCATTGTATTTCGGTGCTGGACTGCCCCTGGGCAGGACAAAGACTGATATGCAAATGGATATTTCCCATCTGTGAAAGGCACAGTGAGTAAAAGCAGTGGCTGCGAACTCTCAAGTGGTTAATAACCACTGAACAGGTTATCATGTCTGTTCTTGCGAGAGAGGGGCGCCCGCTACCTTTGTTAAACTATTTTTAAGGAACCTGGGATTGGTAACCCTAGGTCTCCTGGGGGCAACCAGACGTGGTCTCCCTCTCACTGTGCTTAGAGAGGCATCAGCTTCACCTCACTGATGATCCCCAACAAGGGTGAAACACGTGTATGGGGTTGCTGGTGGTACTCTCGTTCAGATTGGAGTTGCCATTGTATTTCGGTGCTGGACTGCCCCTGGGCAGGACAAAGACTGATATGCAAATGGATATTTCCCATCTGTGAAAGGCACAGTGAGTAAAAGCAGTGGCTGCGAACTCTCAAGTGGTTAATAACCACTGAACAGGTTATCATGTCTGTTCTTGCGAGAGAGGGGCGCCCGCTACCTTTGTTAAACTATTTTTAAGGAACCTGGGATTGGTAACCCTAGGTCTCCTGGGGGCAACCAGACGTGGTCTCCCTCTCACTGTGCTTAGAGAGGCATCAGCTTCACCTCACTGATGATCCCCAACAAGGGTGAAACACGTGTATGGGGTTGCTGGTGGTACTCTCGTTCAGATTGGAGTTGCCATTGTATTTCGGTGCTGGACTGCCCCTGGGCAGGACAAAGACTGATATGCAAATGGATATTTCCCATCTGTGAAAGGCACAGTGAGTAAAAGCAGTGGCTGCGAACTCTCAAGTGGTTAATAACCACTGAACAGGTTATCATGTCTGTTCTTGCGAGAGAGGGGCGCCCGCTACCTTTGTTAAACTATTTTTAAGGAACCTGGGATTGGTAACCCTAGGTCTCCTGGGGGCAACCAGACGTGGTCTCCCTCTCACTGTGCTTAGAGAGGCATCAGCTTCACCTCACTGATGATCCCCAACAAGGGTGAAACACGTGTATGGGGTTGCTGGTGGTACTCTCGTTCAGATTGGAGTTGCCATTGTATTTCGGTGCTGGACTGCCCCTGGGCAGGACAAAGACTGATATGCAAATGGATATTTCCCATCTGTGAAAGGCACAGTGAGTAAAAGCAGTGGCTGCGAACTCTCAAGTGGTTAATAACCACTGAACAGGTTATCATGTCTGTTCTTGCGAGAGAGGGGCGCCCGCTACCTTTGTTAAACTATTTTTAAGGAACCTGGGATTGGTAACCCTAGGTCTCCTGGGGGCAACCAGACGTGGTCTCCCTCTCACTGTGCTTAGAGAGGCATCAGCTTCACCTCACTGATGATCCCCAACAAGGGTGAAACACGTGTATGGGGTTGCTGGTGGTACTCTCGTTCAGATTGGAGTTGCCATTGTATTTCGGTGCTGGACTGCCCCTGGGCAGGACAAAGACTGATATGCAAATGGATATTTCCCATCTGTGAAAGGCACAGTGAGTAAAAGCAGTGGCTGCGAACTCTCAAGTGGTTAATAACCACTGAACAGGTTATCATGTCTGTTCTTGCGAGAGAGGGGCGCCCGCTACCTTTGTTAAACTATTTTTAAGGAACCTGGGATTGGTAACCCTAGGTCTCCTGGGGGCAACCAGACGTGGTCTCCCTCTCACTGTGCTTAGAGAGGCATCAGCTTCACCTCACTGATGATCCCCAACAAGGGTGAAACACGTGTATGGGGTTGCTGGTGGTACTCTCGTTCAGATTGGAGTTGCCATTGTATTTCGGTGCTGGACTGCCCCTGGGCAGGACAAAGACTGATATGCAAATGGATATTTCCCATCTGTGAAAGGCACAGTGAGTAAAAGCAGTGGCTGCGAACTCTCAAGTGGTTAATAACCACTGAACAGGTTATCATGTCTGTTCTTGCGAGAGAGGGGCGCCCGCTACCTTTGTTAAACTATTTTTAAGGAACCTGGGATTGGTAACCCTAGGTCTCCTGGGGGCAACCAGACGTGGTCTCCCTCTCACTGTGCTTAGAGAGGCATCAGCTTCACCTCACTGATGATCCCCAACAAGGGTGAAACACGTGTATGGGGTTGCTGGTGGTACTCTCGTTCAGATTGGAGTTGCCATTGTATTTCGGTGCTGGACTGCCCCTGGGCAGGACAAAGACTGATATGCAAATGGATATTTCCCATCTGTGAAAGGCACAGTGAGTAAAAGCAGTGGCTGCGAACTCTCAAGTGGTTAATAACCACTGAACAGGTTATCATGTCTGTTCTTGCGAGAGAGGGGCGCCCGCTACCTTTGTTAAACTATTTTTAAGGAACCTGGGATTGGTAACCCTAGGTCTCCTGGGGGCAACCAGACGTGGTCTCCCTCTCACTGTGCTTAGAGAGGCATTAGCTTCACCTCACTGATGATCCCCAACAAGGGTGAAACACGTGTATGGGGTTGCTGGTGGTACTCTCGTTCAGATTGGAGTTGCCATTGTATTTCGGTGCTGGACTGCCCCTGGGCAGGACAAAGACTGATATGCAAATGGATATTTCCCATCTGTGAAAGGCACAGTGAGTAAAAGCAGTGGCTGCGAACTCTCAAGTGGTTAATAACCACTGAACAGGTTATCATGTCTGTTCTTGCGAGAGAGGGGCGCCCGCTACCTTTGTTAAACTATTTTTAAGGAACCTGGGATTGGTAACCCTAGGTCTCCTGGGGGCAACCAGACGTGGTCTCCCTCTCACTGTGCTTAGAGAGGCATCAGCTTCACCTCACTGATGATCCCCAACAAGGGTGAAACACGTGTATGGGGTTGCTGGTGGTACTCTCGTTCAGATTGGAGTTGCCATTGTATTTCGGTGCTGGACTGCCCCTGGGCAGGACAAAGACTGATATGCAAATGGATATTTCCCATCTGTGAAAGGCACAGTGAGTAAAAGCAGTGGCTGCGAACTCTCAAGTGGTTAATAACCACTGAACAGGTTATCATGTCTGTTCTTGCGAGAGAGGGGCGCCCGCTACCTTTGTTAAACTATTTTTAAGGAACCTGGGATTGGTAACCCTAGGTCTCCTGGGGGCAACCAGACGTGGTCTCCCTCTCACTGTGCTTAGAGAGGCATCAGCTTCACCTCACTGATGATCCCCAACAAGGGTGAAACACGTGTATGGGGTTGCTGGTGGTACTCTCGTTCAGATTGGAGTTGCCATTGTATTTCGGTGCTGGACTGCCCCTGGGCAGGACAAAGACTGATATGCAAATGGATATTTCCCATCTGTGAAAGGCACAGTGAGTAAAAGCAGTGGCTGCGAACTCTCAAGTGGTTAATAACCACTGAACAGGTTATCATGTCTGTTCTTGCGAGAGAGGGGCGCCCGCTACCTTTGTTAAACTATTTTTAAGGAACCTGGGATTGGTAACCCTAGGTCTCCTGGGGGCAACCAGACGTGGTCTCCCTCTCACTGTGCTTAGAGAGGCATCAGCTTCACCTCACTGATGATCCCCAACAAGGGTGAAACACGTGTATGGGGTTGCTGGTGGTACTCTCGTTCAGATTGGAGTTGCCATTGTATTTCGGTGCTGGACTGCCCCTGGGCAGGACAAAGACTGATATGCAAATGGATATTTCCCATCTGTGAAAGGCACAGTGAGTAAAAGCAGTGGCTGCGAACTCTCAAGTGGTTAATAACCACTGAACAGGTTATCATGTCTGTTCTTGCGAGAGAGGGGCGCCCGCTACCTTTGTTAAACTATTTTTAAGGAACCTGGGATTGGTAACCCTAGCTCTCCTGGGGGCAACCAGACGTGGTCTCCCTCTCACTGTGCTTAGAGAGGCATCAGCTTCACCTCACTGATGATCCCCAACAAGGGTGAAACACGTGTATGGGGTTGCTGGTGGTACTCTCGTTCAGATTGGAGTTGCCATTGTATTTCGGTGCTGGACTGCCCCTGGGCAGGACAAAGACTGATATGCAAATGGATATTTCCCATCTGTGAAAGGCACAGTGAGTAAAAGCAGTGGCTGCGAACTCTCAAGTGGTTAATAACCACTGAACAGGTTATCATGTCTGTTCTTGCGAGAGAGGGGCGCCCGCTACCTTTGTTAAACTATTTTTAAGGAACCTGGGATTGGTAACCCTAGGTCTCCTGGGGGCAACCAGACGTGGTCTCCCTCTCACTGTGCTTAGAGAGGCATCAGCTTCACCTCACTGATGATCCCCAACAAGGGTGAAACACGTGTATGGGGTTGCTGGTGGTACTCTCGTTCAGATTGGAGTTGCCATTGTATTTCGGTGCAGGACTGCCCCTGGGCAGGACAAAGACTGATATGCAAATGGATATTTCCCATCTGTGAAAGGCACAGTGAGTAAAAGCAGTGGCTGTGAACTCTCAAGTGGTTAATAACCACTGAACAGGTTATCATGTCTGTTCTTGCGAGAGAGGGGCGCCCGCTACCTTTGTTAAACTATTTTTAAGGAACCTGGGATTGGTAACCCTAGGTCTCCTGGGGGCAACCAGACGTGGTCTCCCTCTCACTGTGCTTAGAGAGGCATCAGCTTCACCTCACTGATGATCCCCAACAAGGGTGAAACACGTGTATGGGGTTGCTGGTGGTACTCTCGTTCAGATTGGAGTTGCCATTGTATTTCGGTGCTGGACTGCCCCTGGGCAGGACAAAGACTGATATGCAAATGGATATTTCCCATCTGTGAAAGGCACAGTGAGTAAAAGCAGTGGCTGCGAACTCTCAAGTGGTTAATAACCACTGAACAGGTTATCATGTCTGTTCTTGCGAGAGAGGGGCGCCCGCTACCTTTGTTAAACTATTTTTAAGGAACCTGGGATTGGTAACCCTAGGTCTCCTGGGGGCAACCAGACGTGGTCTCCCTCTCACTGTGCTTAGAGAGGCATCAGCTTCACCTCACTGATGATCCCCAACAAGGGTGAAACACGTGTATGGGGTTGCTGGTGGTACTCTCGTTCAGATTGGAGTTGCCATTGTATTTCGGTGCTGGACTGCCCCTGGGCAGGACAAAGACTGATATGCAAATGGATATTTCCCATCTGTGAAAGGCACAGTGAGTAAAAGCAGTGGCTGCGAACTCTCAAGTGGTTAATAACCACTGAACAGGTTATCATGTCTGTTCTTGCGAGAGAGGGGCGCCCGCTACCTTTGTTAAACTATTTTTAAGGAACCTGGGATTGGTAACCCTAGGTCTCCTGGGGGCAACCAGACGTGGTCTCCCTCTCACTGTGCTTAGAGAGGCATCAGCTTCACCTCACTGATGATCCCCAACAAGGGTGAAACACGTGTATGGGGTTGCTGGTGGTACTCTCGTTCAGATTGGAGTTGCCATTGTATTTCGGTGCTGGACTGCCCCTGGGCAGGACAAAGACTGATATGCAAATGGATATTTCCCATCTGTGAAAGGCACAGTGAGTAAAAGCAGTGGCTGCGAACTCTCAAGTGGTTAATAACCACTGAACAGGTTATCATGTCTGTTCTTGCGAGAGAGGGGCGCCCGCTACCTTTGTTAAACTTGTCTTGTAAATGGTTCTTCTATGGATTTTTTGATTTTTTGGATTTTTTTCATGGACATTCATCTTCTATTTTGTTGGTTTTCTTTGTGGTTTTTCTCATTTCATTTCCATTCTAGTTGATTTTCAATACATTTTTACTTTCATCCTTCAATGTGTCGTATCATCTCATTGCTTTCATGCATGTCATGTTGGGTGTTTTAACATTCACTTGCAGCCATTGTGTGTGACAGACATGTGTTCATTTGCATTATTTACATTGGGTGTGTAACATGTAATTGCCTTTGATATGTGGGTGGATGTGATAATTGGTTGGGCCTTTTGGCAGGGGAGGATGGCCATTACGGACATGATTGGGGATTGTTGGGACCCAGGTGCAGGGGGGCATGGATGGGACATGGGCGAGGGCCTGGTGGAGGGTGCCCCGCAATGCTGGGCGGTGGGGTGCAGGGGGACATGAGTGGGACATGGTTGGGGGCCTGCTGGCAGGTGCCCCACAGTGCTGGGGGTGGGGGTGCAAGGGGACATGAGTGGGGGCCTGCTGGGGGGTGGGGGTGCAGCGGGACATGAGTGGGGGCCTGCTGGGGGGTGGGGGTGCAGCGGGACATGAGTGGGGGCCTGCTGGGGGGTGGGGGTGCAGGGGGACATGAGTGGGACATGGTTGGGGGCCTGCTGGCAGGTGCCCCACAGTGCTGGGGGGTGGGGGTGCAGGGGGACATGTGGCTTGGCTGGGGGGCATGCCCATGGTGGATGGGCTGCCTGCGGGACATGACCAGGGGTGCAGGCTAGTCCCCTGTGGTGTGGGCTGCCTGCAGAGGTCGTGGAGGGGGTAGAGGGGAGACCTGGGAGGACCCACACTGGCAATTCACCTCTTCAACTTCCCGCACACCCACCTAATACACTGCCCCACTCGCACAGGCCCAATCGCGTGTAGGATTTCTCGCGCACCCCTGTAATACACGTACCCAGGCCAATCGCGTGTAGCATTTCTCGCGCACCCCTGAAATCCATGTACCCAGCCCATTCGCGTGTAGATTTTCTCGCGCACCCCTGAAATACACGTACCCTGCTGAAATCGCGTGTGGAACTTCACACGCACCCCTGAAATACACGCGCCCAGGCTATTCGCGTGTAGCATTTCTCGCGCACCCCTGAAATCCACGTACCCAGCCCATTCGCGTGTAGATTTTCTCGCGCACCCCTGAAATACACGTACCCTGCTGAAATCGCGTGTGGAACTTCACGCGCACCCCTGAAATACACGCACCCAGGCTATTCGCGTGTGGAACTTCACGCGCACCCCCGGAATACACGTACCCAGCCCATTCGCGTGTAGATTTTCTCGCGCACCCCTGAAATACACGTACCCTGCTGAAATCGCGTGTGGAACTTCACGCGCACCCCTGAAATACACGCGCCCAGGCTATTCGCGTGTGGAACTTCACGCGCACCCCCGGAATACACGTACCCAGCCCATTCGCGTGTAGATTTTCTCGCGCACCCCTGTAATACACGTACCCAGCCCATTCGCGTGTGGAACTTCACGCGCACCCCTGAAATACACGTACCCAGGCCAATCGCGTGTAGAATTTCTCGCGCACCCCTGAGATCCACGTACCCCGCTCAATCGCGTATTTGACTTCCCGCGCGCCACTTTTTTGATGCGCTGGGACTCTACCGCCTGCCTTCGTGTGGCGGCCGTGTTTCAGCTTGTGCGTGTCTTTGCCTGTGCGTGGCTTTGCCCTATTCGATTCCATGAATACGTGTGGTTCGAGTGCGTGTGGGCGTTCCGTCTGCTTCCCTGCAGTACATCCCCAGTTACGCCCTTATTTTCCCGTGTTGTTCCCCATTCCGCGCGTTACGCCCCATGTCCCGCCCACTTTCTGGTGTGTGCGCTGCGGTTGTGCGCTTTCACTGTGCGCGTCGCGCACGCCTTTCGCGATGTTGCAGTGACTTGTGCGCCATGCATGGGTTTGGCGCACATCCCGCGGTGAACACGCGCAGGGACTTCCATGGATCGCACGCGTGCGCGTGCGCCTGTTTTTTTCCGCTTGCGCCTGCTTGCGCCTGCTTGCGCGAAGTTTTTCGGCGCACGTTTGTTCCATGAATCGGCCCCTAATTGTTTCCAGTTGAGTTTCAATTGCAAAAGAAAGAAGCACAATTAGGCATCTTATCACTTACTTTGCTTTTTATGATCAGTACATTTTAGGTATGAATGTCTAAGATGGTCTAGCAGACCACACACCCTATTTTCCGTATTTGGCAAGCACAATAAGGTGGTGTCCTCGGATCCTCATATAGAAACAATCGTCTTAGTGTGTGGCTGCAGTAAAATGAGTGCTAGAAATCAAAACTGTATGTTTATTTGTATATTTGGATTATATTTGATTATTTTAGTGCATTGTGCCAAAATGCTTAACAAATACAGTATAGAAGAATAGAGGCAGGATGTAGCAGAGAGGGGATGGCTGAAGCAGGGAAGAAAAGGACTTATTTCTTGGATGGGTTAAGATGTAAAAAAATGTCAGACATCCAAGATCACACTGATAGAAGAAAATCTGTCAGAGTAGAATGAATAGTATCAGAAAAGGAATGAACAGATGTCTCCTGCCATGAGTGTGGGGTTGGGGTTAGAAACCGTATGAGAGCATAGGGCCCTGCCTCTTCTTGCTTGGATGAGCATTACATGATTCCAGAAAAGCAGCAGCCATATAGCGTGGTGGGGGATAAAGAGGGAATTAAGGAAGGGTGTTTTGTGCAAAACATCAGCCAGGTCCACATCATGGGAAAGGGAAAGAGAAAATTCAAGACCACATGGTTAAAATGGGGAGAGTTACCATAGCCTGCGAGGAGAAAAGGAGTAACAATTGAGCGGTGGAAAGGGATACAGTGGGTAGCGACCCTTTTGGTGTAAGCATCAAAGAAATGATAATGTGGATAGTACAAAAAAGTGATATTAGCATAATTGACCTAAAAACAATAACATTTGACCTAAAACGTTTGATCTAATTTTTTTGACCTTTTTTCGGTCAAATTTAATTAAATATATATATGGGGTGGGTTAGGGTATAGATTAGTTTGAGGGGAAGTGCAGAGTTGCAGGGGATCGCCCCCCGCATATTAGACTGAGAAAAGATTCAATGTTTTAGGTCAAATACACCCAACCCCCAAAAAAGTGATAGTTATGTCCTAGAGAGAAGGTTGGGTGAAAACATCAGAGGAAAAAAAAGGAAATTAAAAAACATGAAAACTGGCAATAACAAATTAGTCTGGCAAAACAATGCAAGGTGTTGGCTAGGTAATGGACTGGATGGAACAATTAATGGAAAAAAGGCAAAAGGTGCAATCTAGGGATGGGGCTGAGCAGGTAGTTAGTGTTGTAAGTGCATAAAGACAGCTTAGCCAAGTTGGAAGCTGGCTTGTTCTACGAGATAGGCTAATGTTCTTTAGATGGATTGCCAGTGTTAAAACAAATAACTGGTGCCAAAAACCCTATCCCAGTCCCGGCAATATACAACTTCCATGGTACATAGCTCTCCCATGAGTTTT
Organism: Ambystoma mexicanum; assembly: GCF_040938575.1. Classification (NCBI taxonomy): domain Eukaryota; kingdom Metazoa; phylum Chordata; class Amphibia; order Caudata; family Ambystomatidae; genus Ambystoma; species Ambystoma mexicanum. Next base: position 136,502,876 of record NC_090928.1, read on the forward strand.
TAGTGATTTAGCGACATGAGGTAAACAGAGAGGTATAAGACCCCAATTTGTAGATGGTCTACTGCTGACAAACGCGCTTGATTCTGTTATCTATTTACACTTTGGCACTCACAGACTCAATTTTAAAAATAAAAAAACTCATACATTCATGCAAACAAAAATCTAGGACAGAATTGGTACTTTAGCTGGATTAAGTTTTCTGTTGATTCTCTGCACATTTCCACAGTCAGCCATTCACATGTGTTGTAATTGTTTATTTATAACGCACTTAATACCCTGAGGTTTCATAGCGCGGACCCGGGGATGGATACTGTGTTGCTTCACGTTGTCTTGCTTCCAAGGCGAGCACGTAGTCCTTGAGCTATCCTCCCAAGACAAAGGTCACGTACCACCTACACCCATTAAAAAGAATGAGGGACATTATGGAGGACAGAGTGCAGAAAATGTTGTACATCAGTGTGAGGCCGCAGTAAAATGAGATAGAAAAATCTAAAGGGCAATTCGAACGGTACATAGGGAAGGGGCAAGAAAAAATGCTAGACAATATGGTTAAAATGGGGAGAGTGACCTTAGGCTGTGAGGAGAAAAGAAGTGAACATTGAGCAGTGGAAAGGGATACAGCGGTATAGTTTGCTTTCCGTATAAGCACAGAAGAAATGAAAATGTGGATAGTAGAAAAAAAGCAATAGGTGTTGCCCAGGGAGAGGGTTGGATGAAACAATGAGAGAAAAAAGTAAAACATGTGGATGAAAACCTTAGTCTGGCAAAAGGATGAAAGGGGTAGGATAGGTACCAGATTGGATGCAACAATGAATGTGGTAAAAAGGCCCCACTACCGTAGAGGATAATGATGGTGCCAACTATGAACCTCACCTCTTTGCATGGCCTTAGAGGAAGGAAACATGCTGTACTTGTCGGATGTGGTTTCTATGGTCATTGATGGCAACTCTCTTCACCCCGTTCCTCATTTGCTTCACTACAAGGGCCTTCATTTATATCATTATCCCAGACAAGCTTCAAAGTATGGAGAATGATAGCAGATCTTACCATTTCTGTGATAGAAGATTTTCTGGGTGTCACCTGGGATCCCCAGCTTCTTCGACACTGAAACTAGATGTCCCTCTACAATCTGGTGGCATGCTGGCACTGCCCTCTTTCAAGGGGGAGCATTGTCCGGCCCAGCAGAAGCCTGCGTGCAATCTTCTTTTAATACCTTATGATCCAAGTACCTCCATTTTCTTTTTTCTGAGTCAGCCTGTGGCTATTGTGGACACACCGAGACCTCTTCAGCATGCTTACTCTTGTGGAAACACTTAACGGTAACAAGTTAAAACATCACTCTGGGGGAAAACATGCTGCTGCTAGGCTAACACGGGCTGGTGGAGATTGTGAGAGGAGTCACATTATTCGTAGTAGTAGCTTCAGCAATACCCGCAATCAAGTGCTTTTTGCTCCTATTTCGCAACTTTGTCTATTTGTGCGGTTATTGGGCCTTTCATTTTTTGCTCTTATCCTTCCTCATAAAAAGTTTAAAAATACACCCAAAAATGTTTTCTATGTCATTTCCCATTGCTTATCCCCTTTAATCAGTCCAAAAGGTTTTAAAAAAAAAACAAATAAAAAAGGATTTTTCCCTTTGTATTACTTTTCCTTTTGACCGTGTCTTTGTCTTGTTCGGCCTTGTTTGACGTCTTTCATTTCTATCCCTAACATTGCCTTTAACAACACACATTTTAGAAATTAAAACAATTAAAAACTGTTTGTGAAACTTAGATCCACAAAGCGCAGCACTGGGGTAAAACCAATGGGGAACAAGAGAACAACCCAACCAGTCGCTCCAAGATACGATGTCTGCAAAGACAGCAAGCAAATCAGGAGGATTATGGGACAGGCCAGTTGCTTTGTACCCCAACTGTAAGAGGGAGGGATTATAAAGCAGAGGAAAGACTAAGAGAGGGAATTTTTGGGAAAGTGGATCGTCTACATGAGTAAACACTATGGCAAGGAAAAGGGATACAGAGTTTATGTAGGTCTTTTTAGCGCCCTGCAAGCCCTAAATGAAGTGTCATGTAAGCCATGAGTGGTCAGCTCACTTTTATTACAAACTGAAATTGAAGTGATGGGGATCCTAAGGACCCAATTCATATTTGCCCTATTCAAAGTGAATACTGTTAGATGCATACGTGCAGGTACAATCTAGCAATGAGGAAGTAAGATAAATGAAACACGGAGCCTGTAATGATGGCTGGTTACTCTTTATTTATCAGGTGCGTACCGACCTGTCTGCAGAGCCCCACCTACCTCAAACACGTGGGTCGCAGCCCACTCAAGGATGACAACAGAAAGGAGATGTGGCTCCTCATAACAATAGAAATGGGACATTACATCTCCCCCTTCCTCAACATGTAAACTGGGGATCCTTAGTTCATTTCCTCTATCCATCTTGATGGTTTGCGTATTGTTCTCCACGGTGGGCTGCGTGCGGGTGGTGTCTCGCTTATCATGCAGTCAAAGTCACTGTCATCAGCGTCTCTATCCTCTTCTCTGCATTTAGAGTCTAAATCTGACGAATATTCATCCCTTGTCAAGTCTGAGTTTGCCTTGCTTCTTTCACCTTCAAAAGTCCGGAAGAACGAGGAGTTCCGTGGTATGGTGCCTCGTGTGCTTGCTGCGGTTATCATTGACCCTTGTATGTGAGTCACTGCCATCGGCTCTGGCTTAAAGGCTGGAGTGTCTTTGGCATCTTGGTTTTGTCATACCAGAACTTGTACTCCTATTTGGATGGAGCTTGGTTTTGCATGTCTCCATAGATTTGCGTATTCTTTCATCTTTGTTTTGCTTTCCTTGTCCTTCACTCTTGCAGTGTCGACATAATTATTGGAAATGTCAGCATGGGGGTTGTGTGGTAGTGTGGTTCTTACTACTGGTCCAAACATCAATGTGGATGGACATTCTCCGGTCAAACTGTGGAAGGTGTTTCTGTAGTCTCGTAGTAGTATGCAGATTGCCTTCATGAACGATCCGTTGGTGATAGAACAGACTTGGAGGGCACGCTTTAGATTTTTCATGAATTTCTCCACCATTCCGTTGGCTTGTGGCCGCAGTGGCGTGATCTTGCAGTGTTGAAAACCAAGATGTTCTGCGAACATGGCAAAGTCATGTCTGCTGAATGGTGGGCCATTGTCTGATTTTACTATGGATGGAATCCCATAGTCTGAAAAAGTTTTGTCTAGAGCCGGTATTACTGCTTGGGCGCTTGTGGAGTGGATGAGGTTTACCTCTGGGAATCGAGACATTTCATCGACAATCACTAGCACATACTTGCCATTTGCCAGGGGCCGAACATGTAAATGGCCACCTCGTCCCACACTTGCAGAGGCATCAATGACATTTTGAGTGGCTGCCGGAAAGTGCGTTGGGCGACTACCTTGCAAGCAAAACACTTGCCTAGTAGCTGTTCCACTTTTTCGTCCATTTTGGGGAACCACACCTTGGTTCAAAGCTGTAGTTTCGATGACACTATTCCCCTATGACCTGAGTGTGCTAGTGCTAGCACTTGTTCTTGCAGACTTGCTGGGATGACAATTCTATTTTCTTTTAGCACGAGACCTTCTGGCGACATCGATAGTGTGTGTCTAATAAGTTTGAAGGTGCAGAAGTGTCTCTCTTCAGTCAGAGATTGCGGTTTTCGATGGTTGAGTTTGATGTGCCATTGATTTGACAGGCATTCTTGTATCTTTTGAAGTAGTTGGACCTTTTTCAGGGCTTCCATTAATTGAGCCATTGTGATGGATGTAGGGAGTGCATTTCTTATCAAATAATGTATATATTGGTTCGCTTTGTCAGACTGATGTTTTTCCTGAGCTGGAAGTGGGTACCTGGACAAGAAGTTGGCCGGGTTGTTGTCTTTGTCCGGATGATGTATGAATTTGAACAAGTACTCTTGCAGCCTTAGTCCCCACCTAGCGATGAACAGTGGCGTCTTGGTGGTTGGTTTGCCATAGATTGTGGTGAGGGCCAGTGATGATTGTGAATGGGCATCCATATAGGAATAGATGGTAGTGTTCACATGCCCATACGACTACTAGGGTTTCCTTCTCAGGTTGTGAATATGCGCATTCAGTTGCTGAAAAACTGCAGCTTGCGTAGGCTACAATGCGTATGAGGTGTCTGGTGACGCTCCTGGCTTTGATTGTGCTAGTATCGCTCCCAACCCCACTGGGCAGGCATCCACTGTCAGTTCTGTGTCGAGATCCGGATCGTAGTATGCCCTGCAGGATGCCGATGCAATGCGCTTCTTGAGTTCCTGAAAGGCTTCCTCACACTCATTTGATCAGTAGAATTCATGATGTTTTCCGGTGAGTAATCAGAGAGGTGTGCTTTCTGACGCGAAGTCTTGAATATAGCGCATGCAGTAGCTCACCATTCCCTGGAATGAGCGTACTGCGGACACAGAGGTGGGTGTGGGAGCCTCCACCCACACCTCCACCTTTTCTGCATCCGGTTGTAGGCCATTGCTTGAAAATATGTGCCTGAAGAATTTTAAAGTTGATTTGCTGATTTCACACTTGTCTGGGTTGAGAGTGAGGTGAGCATCTTCAAGGGCCATGCACACTCTTCTTAGTGTGTCATCATGTATTTCTTGGGTGGTGCCAAAAATGTTAATGTCATCGCATTAAGCAATTTGGGATGTGCTTAATTACTTGGTGGATTTCATTTTGAAATATTTTGGCCGCTGATGATACGCCAAAGCTGAGCCTTTTGTACTTAAGCAGTCCCAGGTGTGTCGAGAACGTTGTGATGTATCTGGAAGATGGATGCAATTCAAGCTGGTGATAGCCCTTATTTGAGCCCAATTTTGAAAATACTTTTGCCCCATGAATTAGATGCATCATGTCTGTCATCCTGGGCACGAGATGATGTTCTCTTTCTATTGCTACATTTGGAGCCCTAATGTCTACACAAATGCGAATGCTGGTCTTGTCCTCCTTTTTAGGCACAGGCACAATGGGGGACACCCAGGGTGTGGGTCCTGACTCAGGTTCAATGATGTCTTGTTTCAACAGGGATTGGATTTCATCTTCTACATGTCTCTGGATGTTGAGAGGAATGCCCCTGTAGTGTTGGGCCATCGTTTGTATGTGCGTGTTTATATGTAGCTTAATTTGTTTGTCTTTTAACATCGCCAGACCCTTGAACAACATTTTCTGTATAATTTCCTTCGGACTGGTGGTGTATGCAGACATGATCTGGTACATTATATGTATGAGACTGATTTGGATGGCTGACTTGAGGCTCAGTATGCTTCCTCCTGGTACTTCTCCTTTTATGACATAGATTTTGACCCTTTGGAATTTATCCTTGCATTGGCATGTGGCCGTGAACATGCCTCAGCAATCGAAGGGTTTGTTTGACCCGTATGGGTATATTAGGGTGTCTGCTTTGCTTAATTCCTTCTTTGTGGTGAGCGACTTGTATGTGTCATCATTAATCACTTTTAACCGTGGCTCTGGTGTCAATCAGGAATTCACGACCTTTGACCATTTAACTGTAGCAATAATGTCAGACTATATTCTGCAGCAATGCTATTTGCAATGGCGTGGATGTATCCTCTCTTGCGGTCTCCGCTGGATGATGAGGAGTGTGAATCTCATCGCCATCGTGGAGAGTCTTCCAGGTATCTGATTTTCTGTCTCGGTTTCCTTTGTTGGGAGTTGTGCCTGCTCCTGTAGCAACTAGAGTGATCTCTCTTCTCTTCACACCATCTGTCGTGGTGTGATGACTCTTGTGATGCGCTGTGAGAGCTGCACCTGCTGGTGGTAGGCTATCGTCGCGCTTTGGTCATGGGCTTTCCCGCCTTGAGTGCAGCCATCTTGTCTCCCGAAATCTCTGTTGGTTGCTGCTGGTTAGTAGAATGTAATGTTCCTGCAGACGGACTGGAAGTGGTTTTATCCTCTGTATTTATCGCAATGATGACCTATGGAGGGGCATGGACCAAGATGTGGGAATTTGAATCTGCATCTATAACACTTCTTCTGTTCTGTGGTGTCTCCTGGTGTGCGAATGGGGCACACCATTGCTGCTGAGGCAGACTGCGTTATTTTGCCAAGCAACTCTGTTTGCAGAGATAAAGCAGAGTCAGCTCTTGCTAGCTGTAAGATTTCTTCCAGCATTCTGCTTTTTTTGGAGTAGTTTCTTTCAAAATTCAGGCGATTCACAGCCGGCAATAGCCTGTGACTTGAGTGTTTCATCTGTCGAGTATCGATCAAAATCACAATATTGTGCACGTTTTCTCAGTCGCATTACAAAATTGTCCATGTTTTCACCTTTTTCTTGGGTGGTGGTGTGGAAAATATGTATCTTGTAATCTACATTCCTCAGTGGCGCAAAATAATTGTTTAGGGAATCATTTACACCTTGAAATATGTCTGTGTTGTTTTCTGGCAGCTCAAATACAATGGGCCTCATTACGAGGTTGGAGGTAAGGGAAAAACAATGCCAGTAAAGGATTACCGGTATTGCTTAACGCTCCGGGCTATTCTGACCTGCCAACCCGCTATTAGCAGCACCGTAAATAACGCTGCCTCTAATAGCGGCATGGGCGCCGACACGTGGCCCTTTGGGCCGGCATTACTGGGATGGCGCTAACAGGGGTAGATCCCAAGACATGCGGACATGCCCCTTCCGGTGCCGTGAGAGCGCTAATAACGCATATCGCCTTGCCGGTATTACCGCCATCGCGGACCACCCGCTAACAGCAAGCAGCTGTGCTACCAACTGGCACAGGTGCACACAATCAGCCCAGGTGGAGCCAATGGAGCCTGGCCCAGCACAAAAGGAGCACACCTACACACCACACCACTTCCCACACCAAAATGGTCCCAATTGCAGTTGCCATACTAGGCCTGGATGTCATGCTCGCAGAGATACACCATGACCAACAACTACAACAACCACAACAGAGGAGACGCAGGAGGAGAAGGAGGGTGAGAAAGGCCCAGCAAGTCCCCCAATGCAGTCAGTGTAACCAGGCGGGCAGCCACCAATCCCTTGCATCAGAGCCAGCCCCTTCAACCTAACCCCTGTGCAGATCGAAACTCTGTACCGCCTGGACCGGGACACAATCACCACCATAGTGGACATGATACATGACGACATTGTCAGCCTTATTGACATCCGTACTCCCATCCCCCCTCTACTGATGGTGGTGTCTGTGCTCTACTTCCTGGTCACAGGCACCTACCAGCACACAGTGGGGCACATGCATGGCATATCACAGCCATTATTTTCACGCATGCTGAACCAAATTCTCGATGCCCTCCTGAAGCACACAAGCGACCACATATCCCTACCACGGACTGCCCAGGAGATCTCCAATACCAAAATTGCCTTCCATGCACTGGCAGGCATGCCAAATTGCATCAGTGCCATCGACTGCACCCATGTGGAATTGGTGGTCCCACATGCCATGGAGGCAGTGTACAGCAACCGTAAGCTATACCACTCTGTCAACGTGCAAATGGTATGTGACTCAACCCACATCATCACACATTGTTGTGCCCGATATCCCGGACCAACCCATGATTCAATGGTCCCGCGGAACTCCACGATACCACGCTACATCGAGCGACATGCTGGACCACGTGCCTGGCTGCTTGGTTAGTTTCATGGCAAGCAAATGGCAGCATGATGGTGGAGTGAGATGCATACTACACTTGGGTGAGATTGTGGGGGGGTGCATACTACACTTGGGTGAGATTGTGGGGGGAGATGCATACTACACTTGGGTGAGATTGTGGGGGGGAGATGCATACTACACTTGGGTGAGATTGTGGGGGGAGATGCATACTACACTTGGGTGAGATTGTGGGGGGAGTTGCATACTACACTTGGGTGATATTGCGGGGGGAGATGCATACTACACTTGGGTGAGATTGTGGGGCGGGAGAGATGCATACTATACTTGGGTGAGATTGTGGGGGGGGATGCATACTACACTTGGGTGAGATTGTGGGGGGGAGATGCATACTAGACTTGGGTGAGATTGTGGGGGGGATGCATACTACACTTGGGTAAGATTGTGGGGGGAGATGCATACTACACTTAGGTGAGATTGTGGGGTGGAATGCATACTACACTTGGGTGAGATTGTGGGGCGGGGAGATGCATACTACACCATGGTAACATTAGGTGTGCAACTGGACAATGTCCATACTGCTATACACTGTGCCCCAAATCATCCCAGAATGAGCCTGACACCTCAAGCCAATGTGAAAGACGTAAGCTGCACAACAATGCCAACATTCCAATACTGCAACCATACCATATCCAATAACACGTACACTGCACATCATCAGACCGTACACTCTGCAACACAATGCAGCAACATGCTGTGGGTATGCCCAATGCAAAAGACCGCTGAACAGCATTACACTGGACATGCGTCCATGAGTGCGCAGAAATAAATCATACAAAGGCCATACACAGATTGTCATTGGGACAACACCACAGGGGTGCAGCACACCAGCATGTGAACATCAAGCGTGGAATGGCAGATGTCCCAGAGAATGTTGGCAATGGTGCCAGGATCAATGCATACGCTTAACTGCACATCACATAGATCATGGCAACTACTGCCGTAGGCACACACATTGCATGAACACCATCATAGAATAGGACACCCTGCATCCACTTGATGATGCAACTCACACCTGTGGACCATGTCACTTCACACAATGGGGCAAATGTGACCATTTCCATGAATGATGTGATATGTGCAAGTGAGCAACAAATAACTGCAAGCTTGTGACTGATACGTACAGGCTCCATTTCATGTAATCACTTACACAAACCAACTTTATCACCCATGCAGGTGATGCTGGCTATCCCTTGAAGAGGTGGCTCCTTACCCCTGTCCAGAACCCACAGAACAGGCATGAAGAGGACTACAATCGTGCACACACCCGTACCCGCGTGGTGTCGAGCAGACCTTTGGCCTCTTGAAGGCATGGTTCCGCTGCCTCAGCAGGTCGGGAGGGGGACTCCTGTACGGGCATGAAAAGGTGGCCAAGATCATCATGACATGTGTCATGCTGCACAACATATGAATCCGACGGAAAGTGCCTCTGCCCCCTGACACTGAACTGCAACCGCCAGGTGAGGATGAGGAAGAGGAACAAGATGGGGCTGTACGTCATGCAGGTGGCAATGCACAGGAGGGACGTGCTGTTCGCCAGAATTTGATTAACCAATATTTCTAATACACATGGATGCGGAGGGTGCCATGGAGGTGGGACTCAGGGCACTGGTTGTGTGGGGGACATGGACACTGTGCACTGTTCACCAATAAAGACACATACACAAAAAGCAATGTCCAGTCATGTGATTTCTCTAGACACAACAGGTGTATTGAACATTGAGAAAATTGAATGTGCTCAAAACCTCCACCCCACACACCCTCTCCCACCTCCCCCTCCCCCCACAACTCCCCCACACACCCTCTCCCCCTCCCCCTCCACAGCCGCCAATTCATTCCATATGCGTGTTGAACTTGATTCAATAGCAACTTTGAGGGATGTTGCAAATTCCCAGAACTCCTCCCTCGCCCGGGCAACACCACTGATGGGCTGGATCACCAGCGCTGTCAGCTCCTCCTGGCGCTATTGGATGAGGGCGATACCCTTGTGCCTATCCCTGACACCGGTGGATGTCGAAGCAGCATGCAACAAGGGTGCGGCATCATGCATGATCCCCGTGGGGCTCCAGCTCTCTGGCCATGACTCAACAGCAGGCAGCTCATGGCACCTCCACCATCTGTTGCGTGCTGGGTGGGTTGAGGTGGGGTGACTGCTGCGGGCTTGTTGTGGCAGGTGTTCCGGGTGTCGGCCTGTGTGCATCATCATCGGACAGGGGTGCCGTGGCAGCTGCTTCTCCAACTGTACTGCTGGCAGTGGACACAGAGCCTTCAGCCACTGGCTCCTGTGTGGTGGTAGCTGGTGTGGGTGCTGTGGTGGTGGCCCTTTCGCGCATCGGTGCTGTAGCTTCCTGTGTTGGTTTGGGCTTGTGTGCAAGTCCAGGTTTTACAGTGCCCCTTGATTTGAGGGCCTGTTTACTTCCTCCATGCCCCTGGCCTTCTTCACAGGTGTTGTGGGCTGCTCCGTGGGGTCCTGAGGCTCACTGTCAGATTGTGTGCCTGTGGGGGACCATGAGAGGGACAGCATCAGTGATGGGTCTACGTGCATCATGCATGTATTGGGGTTGCTGCAGTTCTATGGATTGGCAGGTATTTGCCATTGGAGTTGTGACATACAGGTTGCTTGCCAATGGGTGGGTCATGCAGGTATACGTCTGGGTGACACATGTATGAGGTGCAGCATGAATGTGGATGTGATGTGCATGTGCACGGCCTGTAGGGAGGGTTGCGTACATGTGTGTGGTGGCCCAAGGATTGGATCATTTCACTGTCAGTTTTGGGGGACATCATCATGCTTTGCATTACAGTGGTTTCTTAGGCCACCTACCTCCATCAGCCGATGACGGCGCTCCACGCTCCAAATCCCCCACTCCCTCGATAGCCTGCATTCCAATTGTGCTCGAACATTTCTCCTCCCAGCAAGTCATCTTGATGGGTGAGGCACCTCCACCATCTGTTGCCATGCCCTGGCTACGATTTGCTGCAAGGATGTTTCGGACGAGTAGGCGCAGGTCACCCCAGCGCTTGCGCACGTCCTTTACCGTGAGGGGGGTGGTGCAAACCGCACTCAATTTGCACGCCACCTCCTCCCAGATCTCTTTCTTACGCAACTGTGCAGGTCGACACAGATCGGCAGCAAACACAACCTCACCATTTTCGGCCTCATAACAACAGAAATGAGACATTACAGACACAAACCCTGATTCATGGAACTGTGCAAAGTGTATTTCTGCCGTGCAAACTCTGGGCAAAGTCATTTTGTACTGCAAAAAAAACTATACGTTGACTTTGCCTGGACTTTCCACGGCAAAAATACACTTTGCACGGTTCCATGTATAAGGGTTTGTGTCGGCAGTGCAAAGACACTTTTCAGCAGTGCAAATTCACTTTGAACCGGGCAAATATTCCACGAATCTGGCCCTAAGGCAGAGGTAGAAGTGTGCTGGAACTAAATGGTACAGACAGTAGCAAACGAGTGCCGCATCTCACTGCTATTTGACAGGTGCTAGAATGTTTGTTTTTATTTGAACAGACTGCTTGGGTCATAATGTCCATTGCTGAGCCACCAAAAAGCCACGTTAGGCAATGATATGTCTGCTGTACAATTAAGCATGAATTGCTTCCGGGACAGCTGTTTTTGCATGTAATGGGATGGGCAAGTGTGGCCATAGTCTGGATCCTGTCCCTTAAGTGGTGCGAATGAGGCTGATTGGAAAGGGGAGTGGTCACACACCTGCATGCTGTGAGGGGCAATGACTGAAACTGGTTCTGTGTGATTCCTTCAAATGAATTTAATCGATGGAGAATTGGTTGAATTATTTTTTCCTTTAAGGACACTTTACCGCAAATGTATGTGCGGAAGAACACCAAATCACCTCCTACCTTTATTTTTCCCCCAACCCACCCCCACAAACATTTGCAGTAAAATGCAACAAAAGCCTCCTGTTACTCTCACATTAATAGTGGTCACTTCAATTCATTTTCTTTTGTCGTGTTTTCTTGAATCTTGATAGGACTGTTGTAAAACACAGCGTTGTGAGATGAGTGGAAGAAAGGCCATCCAGAGTGTCGAATGGGGTGGTAACATAGATCTTCTACTTCTTTTTTATTAAACTATGACCCCTGCTCTAAGCCCTTCACTTTACATGTTCTTGCTGACCTCACCTGACCCCACATAAATAGGAGGCTGACCTGTGGTCAGCCAGCCAATGCACATCTAAGTGTTGGAAATGAGCGAAACGACAGGGAGCACACGAGGCGACCGTTGCCCAGCATTCTGGGTCCTAAAACCTTTGTTAATAACACCCAGGTTATGTTCTCAAATTCTGTAATTAAGACAGACAGCTTCCTGATTTCAAACAAGAAGTTTGAGTGTGGCTCTGCGTTATCAATATTGCACGCCGTTTGGCCTAGCCAACACGCGTCATCGCATTACACCCAATCCACAACAACGCAGTTTCGTCATTCCTGTATCGCTTGCTGACAAAAACGCACATCATTCCTGGAAACCGTACACTGTGAAATGCGTAAACGACGTGAGAGCAAAAAACGTACATGACACCGTTTTGAAAAGCCAGACTTGAAGCATCGTGGTGGGCCATTTGCCAAATCTTTTGTTTTGCTTTTAATACAAATGGTGGGGGCTGGGGTTGACTGTTGGCAATCCACGTGGAATGTCACGACCAACCAGTTTGTTTCCTTGAGGTCGCCTACGTTTAAACAAAAACACTCGGTTGTTGCGCACGCGATAAATCATGCAGACCACGCTCTTACACAATCGCCTGAGCCAAGCCCCTCTTTCCTAGCCGCCCCTCGGGTTTTGGAGTCCTTCATCTAAAAAAGGACAGGAGGAGCCATATTTCATTCCATGTTTTCTTTATTCTCTTTTTTAATAAAAAAAAACAATATCAAAGGGCCACTTATCATTGACATGGGCGGAAGGTTTGCGGCGGAGTCTATTTTTTAACTGGAACATGCACCGTGCTGTGACAAGCTCACCCCAGAGCATGCGAGATTGATGGGTGGACATGTGGAGAGACCCGCCGTTGATTGAAATCAGACAACTGCCAGCTGCGAGGGGGATCCAGGGGAAGCCATGCAAACCGCAGGCCTCCAGCCTCAGCTCACTTGGACACACACTTCCTCTGTCTGCAGTCTGCAAGGCAGGCCGCAGAGCCACGAAAGGACGCCGAAACAATGAGGACAAGAGGCGAATTCATTTCTTTGCCAGTGCAGAATTTAGCATACAAGTTTGCTTTGTTCCGCTTGGAACTTTTGCAGCCTGACTTATTTTAAATGGCCGGTCTACAGGGCCTGTACCTCTTGCATTTCTTCAAAAAACAGTGCTTTTTACACACAGGCGGTCACAGCGCATTGGCAGAGTGAGTGCATGTGTGTGTGTAATGTTAAAGTGCTGCACTTCAAAGGTTAGTTTGAAATACTATACTTGAGAGCAACATTTGTACATTTCACACATTTTAATCGGCCATCTCAGCAACACACTTCACTACACCTTTGAGTACACTCCAGAACAGCCTTGTGAGGTGTTGTTTATCGTTTCACCACTAGGAGGGTGCCCCCTTGCTTTGCCACTCAATGGGGGGTCAAAGCGCCCACCCCTGAATGTGCAGGCCCTGGCCACACACACACTTGGCAGAGGAGGAGAGGGTAACTTGAGCTTCCATTCAAGCGCATAGACATTCTGGCACCGGTTATTAACTGTAACATCCAGGGACTCGTCATTGAGGGGCTGCCTGGTCCCCCTATAATAGATCGAAGGCCAGGGTTTGAGCCCGGTGAACCCCTCACTACCTGGATTAATCTCTCATCAACTGGCTTTCCCCTCATTTAACTGGGCCCTATGTTCCGATCAGGGGTGTTGCTAGGTCTGTACAAGATCCTGGGCTATGCTAGTGCTGGGACTGTCAGGACTCGGGGCTAGCTATAGCCTTTTGGTTGTAACCCCTGAGTTTCTATCTGGGGCTCCAACCAAAAGAGCCGGGGCTATAGCCTCCTCAGCCACCCTCTAGCATTGCCTCCGGTTCCGAGCTTACTTGACCAATGTTATTATAAATATGTTCAGTATCTATTCTAATGTGCTTTTGGTGAGAAAAATACCCGGGAAATGACACAGAATTAATTCTGTATTCATTGAGGTTGTTTATTCCCGGAAGTTTTGGCAATATAAATTGTCATTAACATACTTATTATTTCTTGTTTTTCATTCATATAATGTAGCAAAGAGCTATTAATGAACTGTTGATATGAACTGTTGATGGGACTAAAAAAATAGGAAGTGTAGTATATTCCCTTGGGGCTGCTCACTGAGACAACAGGTCTTGCATTGTGGCAAAGGTGCATTGTGTGTCAGCCGATAGTGCAAAGGTCAATCATATCTGCTGTCACTGTGCAGCCAATTAAAAAAACAAGACAAATGGGACCCGGCAAACCTACACCCGAGTTACTGTGCATGCATGTGTCACATCCAAGTTATGCTGCTAGTGTGAGGTACACAATTTAGGGTGTCAGGACATCCGTATTAATGTGGCTTTTTCTATTAGACATTTAGGGCTATCTGTCCCTGAATGGATAGGACTTATTGGCATGTACTGGACACCACATGCATCCTCTGCGTGTTAAGCTGTTTGGAAAGGCATCCCGTGATATCCAAAGAAACAACATACAACCATCCTCAAAATCACTTTTAAGCTGAAGAGGCTCTCCCCACGCTGCCTTCACCTCCCCCCACCTGTTCACACCTGACACAGTGCTGAGTGCCGATGCCTGTAGTTTTGGGCCATGATGGGCCATCAAATCGTCTTGGTGCTGTGGCACTGAAATGCCTTCCCTGGGGAGTAATAATTGATAGCCGCAAGGTGAACTCCTGCAGCAGTGTGGCAGCATTTCAAACAGAAAAAATGAAGGCATTTGCATGATAGAACCGCTGCTGACGTGGCAATGGCCTGTGCAGTGATTAAAGCTGAGGGAGAGACTCACTAGTGCATCTTTACTGCTGGCTCACTTCTGAACCAAATATTTGCCATGACCAGGTCAGATCTGACAGCACCAATCTTGAAATGGTGACCAGCAGTCCCTACAGCAAGAAGGGAAAATTATCTGCACACATCTTGCCTTCATCAATTAACCAATGTTGGGTCATGGTTAATCTATTCCCGCCTAAACCATACTCTACCTCTTTCCTCTCTTAGCCTCTTTGAGAAATTCTCACACTCCTGTCAAACACTCCATCCTTTCATACACATCCACATCTCAATCAATATTCTCTTCCCCCTCAATCCATCTTTCTTACCCTCTCCGATCGTAGTCATGCCAGCTCCCACACTCCTTTAATGAAATGACTTCTGCTCTGTAGGAGTACCGAGATGATCAGTGGTTTGTAATCTCCTATTCAACCCCAAAATACTACTAAACAATGTGTGATCTTAATTATAAAGGTGAAGTAGGCACAACATGGATGTCACATTTCCTTCAAATCTTTAAGGGAGTGTCGGCCAGGGGCAGGTTGAGCTCTTCAAGAGGGGTGTGAGCAAGCAAGGAAGCATCCAAAACAACAGTACAGCTGTTTATAACTTTACATCTTTGTGGGACTCAACAGATCTAAAAGAGATCAGAGAATGTCTAAGGCAGTTCTGAAGAGAGGGTCCAAGGGCTGTCCCCCTCACCCTCATGACCATGACGGCCTGAAGAGTCAAGAACGCAAAAAAGTCAATCACTATTCAGACAGCCCCAAGCAGCACCAGTGGCTGACAGGTATGCAGAAAGGTTTTCTCTCAGACAGCCATTCAAACCGTATGCAATGAATGTCTTTATGGATACAAGTGCTTGAACAGTGGTCATAGACCCAAATGCCTTGATGGATGCCTTGACTAATGCAGAGAAACCACTGTGCTGATGTCATTATTGACACCACGACATAGCCACATTAATCATGAATTACACTCGCAAAACTTTATAAAAAACACACTTGTGTACACAAAGAACATTCATACACAGTTCTGTAGATAGAGGACAGATACATATAAATCTGAACGCAAAGCAACAAATAGAAGAAGAGCAAACTTGCAGACCCTTATGGCAACTAACCCTATGAAACTGCAGGATCGCATCAGGAACCTGGTACGACCAAATATGACTAACCTATAGGAAACATAGCACGATATAGGTGTGCAGAAATCATAGTATAACAAAGATCACATAAGGCCACAAGCCGTAGGACAAGAGACGAGAGAAAAGCAGATCCAGGCTGCACAGAGCAGGAAGGCCAGGGTTCACAGCCAAGGTCAGAGACAAGCAGCACATTCAAAACCTAAAACGACAAGGGGCCACCTGCAGAAAAATAGAATAAATCCTCATAAATGCAGACCAGCAGAGCTCGGTTTTGTAGTCCTCAACCACGTGATGCAGCCAAGCTAGACAATGGTCATTCACCCATAGTGGGAAGACAAACAGTTCTCAGCAACACAGACATGAAGTGAAACATGAAGAAGTTAACAACGTTGCAATATGGAGAGCAATCTCACAGGTAAACGTGGTACTTCTAACAGATACACTGGGTACACAAAGTAATTCTCATCACTTTGAAGAGGTCCAGAGAGCGCTGAGATCCGAGCTGGGTCCCAGGACTGGGGAGACCAGTTCCAGCCAATCAGGGGACAGAAATCCAGGGGTGCATGGCAGAAGGCAAGGGCCAATGGTAATTCTTCAAACCTGCAACAATGTAATAAATAGTTTCTTGTGGAAGGGGCAGGTCAGCCACCTGATATGGAAGGGCTAATTGAGTAAGATCTATAAGGGTCCTGGTTGTGATGACATTCTGTATCAAAAAGGGTTGACATGGGTCTGGGGATGGTGATTACGGAGATTTTTGAATTTCCTGTATGATCCCTGTCAGTTTTTGTAATAAACGAAAGTTCTAACTTGCCCTTGGCTGAGTTCTCCGTTTGTTCTGGGGGCTAGGGTTGCTGGGCCCTTGGGAGCTGAACGGGTGAGCTTGTAGTAACCCCCAGACCTCTGGCATACCAAACCTCACCAACAAGTTGGTAGTAGAGGGATGGATTACTACGGCCGTTTGGCATAAAGCCGCCTCTTCCGCCACAGCGCCTGGAGGGTTGTGGGTCACTTTGCTGCAACCGAGACGACGAGGTGTGCACCCCTGTTCAAAGGCCATCAAGAGCCATCTTAGAAATATCCTGTACTTGGTCCGGGTGGCGTAGCAGCTTTGGGAGAGCTGGTAGCTGTACAGCGTCATTGGATCACAGAGTGTAAGTATTGACTCAGCCACACTGTAACTAAGGAGAGTGGCATAGTAACGGGGGTGCAAGGGTGATAATGAGTATTGTTGAGTATCTTTGAAGTATTGTTTAGTATTGTCTAGTAGTGTTGAGTATTGTGAAGTATAGTAGGGAAAGGAGCAGAGGTAGATGTCATTTCTCTGGTTAGGGCACATTCGGTCTTAAGGGAAAAGGTTCTGGTGAATAACCTAGACTATTGATTTAAGGGCACATATGAGAGAAGTTATGTGAATAGTGGATTCCCTGTGGATTGGGCATTTTAGCTCCGGTCATGGATGATGGTATCCCTGTGTAAGGGCTTAGCAAAGGGAGCTGGCCTAGATTTCGGAAGGTGTTTGACTGATTAAGCCTCAACAAGGCGTTTTATCTGCAAGGCGATGCTGTAGGTACAGATTAAACGCACAACAAATATTGGTATCCGGTGGAGCCAGAAAGACAGCTGGAGGTTCATGCTGGTATTGTGTACATGTTTGTGTAATGGGAAATTAGCATTGTGAGTGTTGTAAGTGATCTTTAGCACTCCCTTCTCTAGTGAAGTGGTGATATCACCCATTAGGACTGCGCATAGGAGTATGAGAGCACAAGGAGTTATAGACGTTGGTGTTGAGAAACTTAAAATTGACAGAGGAGGCTGTTCAGTGGTGGTGCATGGAAGGCGCATGCGTGAGATTGGTGGGTGTGCCTGAAGAGGCAGAGAGTTGCAGAAGGGTAATGGCCGTAGCCTGACAGATTGTTTTGGGGACAGAGAGGCTTAGAAGAATTGGTGAAAACTGGTATTTGTGATATTCATAAATCTGAACTGCAAATCTTCATTGTGCTTGTGTTATAACAAAGTGTCGAAAGCCTTGACTTAAGGTCAAGTGATTATAAAGGCAATGTATCAAGGGAAGTGCGGGTGAATACTCCCCTGTAGCACCTATGTAAGGCCCTTCCACGCTATAAGGACAAGATTTGTAAATGTAGCATGGATTGGATGAAAAGAACAGAGGGTAAATTGAGTAAGCCATGGCTATATGCAGACGTTTCTCCAAAAATGTGCTGCAACTACTACAGACACACATACAAGACACCTATAAGGGGAAGAAGTTAGCCAATCATATGGCGATATTTGGACTAATGCAAATGTTTGAGGGAGACTATGGGTAGGTAGCGAGGCGTCAGTGGATGCTTAGCCAACATGAGACACCGGGACCAGCATCCCCACCCTCCGCTCCCTGACCTTCTCCTGCAAGCGAGAAAGAAGGGGATACAGAAGAATCACAGGGGTTGTGCCCTATATGAGAGATAAAGGCAGCAGAGGGGTACACAAATCCAGTATTTCAACCTCCACACATACCAAGGAGGAGTGGCAGAAGGGAGGTGGATAGACAGACATTGGAAAGGGAGGACACTGCGAGACACAGACTAGCACCAAGGAGGAGCTAGGGGGCATAGCCTCGAATGAATGGGTAGGAGGGAAGACACTTCTGAAATTGGATGGGAAGACAAAGGGAGAAGCAGCAGGGGTGATCAAAGAAATGGAGAATCATAAGGGGAGCAGCAAAGCACAAGACTGGGCAGAGATACTGAAAGAAGAAGAAAGAAAGGAGAAGGAAGAAGAGGAGTGATGTGAGAGAATACATAGGGACAAGTAATGGGAGGAGAAAGAGCAGGAGCAGCAAGAGAGGAGAATGAGGGAGCTCAAAGAGATAGGTGAAAGGAAGAAGACAAGAAGGCAAAGCAAGTTTTAGTGAAGCAGGAATAGAGAAAGGGGGAAATAGAGCGACTTGTACAAGATTACACATGCAAGGAGTAGGAGGAGCGTGCAATAAGAGACATAAGAACAAAGTGGGCAATGAGCACAGGCAATGACAAAATGGGAGGAGGTAGGCAAACGGAGCCAGACAGCACTGCCACACAGTACAGGACTGCCACTCCATTGGACAGGGCAGACTTCGGGTCCTGCGGGGGAAGAGGTAGTGAGGACCTTATTGACTTTGGACAGAAGCCCAGTGAAGACACGACTCTAGGAGGCTGAGCTTTGTGAATGATTTCCGCAGTGATATGGAAACCATCTCAGACGGGCACGAAGAGGGAAGCAAGGACGAGGGCAACCAAAGCATCGGTTGACAGGGAAAAGCGCGGATAGAAGCCTGACATGGGAAGTATAAAAAGACTCAGGGGGATTTAGGGGTGACATAGACGATCAATCATAACAGTCCAGAGATGCATCGCATGGTGTGGACGACTTGATCACATACATGAGGCGGCTTATAGATCTTCCAGGGCAAAATAAGGGGAAGACGGCCGGGAATGTACTGACATTAAAGACGCTGGGGGACAAGAAAGGTAGATCCAATTAACAAGAGGAGCGAATAGGAAGATCGGGTTCACACAGTTGCCCTTACTGGATAAGGGAGGGGGCGACCTCAACACATCCCATGGAAGCACATAGACAAAAAAATCTTGAGGTGTAGGCTAGCCTTGTTAACCGTGGGGCAGGGAAATGTATATACAAAATGGAGAGGATGACAACAGGACAGAAGTTAGCAGTGGGGGACGTAAAAGGGCTACTAGTGGCAATCCTTAGGGAAGCCGCTGATGATGTATGGTAAAGGGCACAGTACCCAGGAGTAACACCCAGAACACAGAACAAAATGGCACACCATTTGCTAACTGCAGTCGAGCCATATGGCAAGCTCTAAGGATACATTTCCCAGACACGTCAGACATTAGTGCGATTATGGCACGCAAAAAGGGGGAAGACAAAGACCCTTATACTACATTCAGGCGATTCAAGAGCTTTGGCACCTTGAAACGTGAGAACCGTGGGAGAAAACAGTAGCATTATTCTACCACATATTATGTCAGGGATTTGCAGAGCAGGTGCGAAAGCAACTGAAGAAATTAGTGGGGATGGAGGCAAAGCCTTGGTCAGAAATACAGATCATGATAGTACACTTTGTAGGATATTGCAAGAGAACACGAGGAAAAAGTGCAAGGAAAGAAAACAGAAGGAAGCAAAGTTAGTACGAAGGAAGCTATCTAAATATGCCATGGAAGGGGCCGTATTGATGAGGACGGGAGTACAAACAGCACCACAGATGCAGTACACACCACTGTCCATGGGGGGGAGGATTCATGGGGTGGGGGAATCCGTAGCATGGGTTTTGAGGAAGACTCAGGCCACCTGGAAGACATGAATATGGGCAACAGGTGCAGCAGAACCATGTGGGGCTCCCTGGGTGTTTCAAGGATACGGGTGACAAAAGCAGCAGGGCCCAGGGGTATTTTCTGGGGGTCCAAAGGCAGGGGAGACAGCCACCCCAATGCGGGCATGTGAACAGATAGGGCATATTTTGAGAGTGTGAAGAACCAGGGGAGGGATGCAGCAGAATGGGGGAATGCAATACCAGCCAGCATACCAAGGGGAACAGGATGAGTACTTCATGCAGGATCTGACACCACAACAAGGACAGGCACCAAACGCATGCCCACAGATGCACCAACCCATGGCACAGGCATCACAAAGGCAAGCACCTATGCAGCACTATTCGCAGGCACCACAGATGCAGGGTACCACACAGCATGCATACACGGCACAGCAAATACTGCAGATGCAGAACAGCGCACCACCAAACTATGTGACAATGGCACTCACAGCCTCCCTGACAACGACACCCATTAGGAAATGGGGGGTCCCTGTAGTGGGAGGCAGCCCATTCCTAGGTAACAGTATGTCCTTATACCCTCTATAGGACAGCCCACAGACTGACTTGTTGTGTCCTATCGATTACACCCAACCCTGCAGAGGAACCACATATAGGGGTGACGATAGTTGACAAGACTTTTTCCTTTCCTGTAAATACAGGGGCAACAAAATCCTGCATCCAGGAAGGGAAATATAGTATGTCAGGTGATGCCATGAATGCTCAAGGATTCTCTTCAGCAACGGACGTGGTTCCTTTTACAGACTATATTGCACTTTCAATAGGGGAGCAAGTTCTATCCTTGCCCCTACTCTATTCCCGACAGACACCTGTAAATATACTTGGGAGAGACATCATGTGCAGACTTAACATGACCATTTCATTCACCAACAAGGGGATAGTGTTCTCAACACCAAGGATACACCTTTTAAATGTGAGGGGCATCATTAAAGCTTATTGTGGACAAAGGGTACAGTGGGGGGTCAAGGAAATAGGAGGAGAACCAGGATGTTGGGAAAGACCACCAATGCTTGTGTATGGCCAAGTATACACAGCAGAAGGATGGAAGAGGGAGTAGAAAGAAGTAAAGCACATACCCTAGTGCAAGCACCAATAAACAAAGTACACAGAGAAAACAAGTGACTGAAAGAATGGGATGTGAGCAGCACATTGCTCACCTGGGTAGACAATGAAGCTGGACCAATGCCCATAATACCACTGAAGAAACCAGCATTATGTTACCAGAATGAAGGTGCAGTTAAGGTTGGAGATAGCACAGAGTGTAGGCACACAGAGAAGCATTCAGCTATGAAGCTTGGCAAAGCATCATTAATGGACCACTATTGGGCATGTGGATCCAAGGCATACGAGAGGCTGCCACCTAACTGGGGAGGAGTTTGCTCCTTGGTGCACATCAATATGTCAGCACTGGTAGAGCCACAGTAGGACGTGAAGATAGACAACTTCCCTAAAATGGATACCAACAAGAGGAAGAAAAGATCCATAGAAGTAGAACAGAAGAGAGAAAAGACAAGGTCTATAGAAGCGATTAGAGTGAAAAGAGACAACTATTTCTCATCTGAATCAGAAGCATCACTAGACGATGTACCACCTGAGCATCGGTTGTCCAGCAGGACAGAGATGTTTTTCACGTCAGTAGTTCCATCTGTCAAGACATATACAAATGCAAAATGGTTACAGAAAACCCGATGTGGGCTGATGCAGACAATAAACTCTACAGTAATTGGCTTGAATGCGATAAAAGAAGAGCTCTGAGTAGTAAGGTTAATGGCACTCCAAAAGAGATATATTCTAGTCCTTCTCAAATCAATGGAAGGAGGAGTTTGCACCAAGATCAGGAGTTCCTGTTGCACATTCGTGCCTTCAAATGACGGAGAGAATAAGAGAATGGTACACTGACAGAAGCAGTGACAAGATTATCAAACATGCATGTAAAGATGGAGGAATAAGCCAAAGGGACAGGAAAAGTCCAGAACTGGTTGTCATACATATGGTCCTGGATGCCATCAATGTTAGCAGACAGACTGAAAGTATTACTAGGAACACTCATACTAGTACTAGTAGGACTGTGTGTGGTGAAGATCTGCATTACACAAACTACTGAGAAGTAAATAGGAATGAAGGTGTTAGTAGATGTGAACATGGAACAACAAAAATACAAGATAGTGGAAGAACAAAATAACCTGAGAGCCAGAATAAAGGAGTGTCTACTGTTCCCGACTCAGATAATTACATTCGACAATCCATTGAACAATAACAGATACTGGCGGAAATGGGTATGGTGCATACCAAATGGAGATTGCAGCTATGTGACTTGGATTTTCGATCACCATGCAAATTACTATAGACATCTTGGAGGAGTAACAAAGATATGGCTACCAAAGGCAAGAGAGACAAAGTATGGAGGTTTGGCCGACATTTCGACAAGAGGGGGGACTGAAGAGATGGTACCAGGAATGCCCACTCTTGTCCCCATGAACATGTTGGCCCGACGAGTCAAGAACACACAAAGTCACTCACTATTCGGACAGACCCTAGGAGCACCTGTGACTGACACGCATGCAGGAATGTATTCTCTCAGACAGTCATTCAAACTTTATCCAGTGCATTTCTTTATAGATACAGGTGTTTCAACAGTGGTCATAGACCCAAATGCCTTTATGGAGGACATTGACTAATGCAGAGAAACCACTGTGCTGATGTCATTAGTGACACCAAGACATAGCCACGTTAGTCATGAAGTACACTCGCAGCCATGCACAACTTTATACAAACACACACTGGTGTACAGGAAGAACATGCTTACACAGTTCAGTAGATAGAGGACAGATACATATACATACTTTCAAAGACTTTATTATTTTCCTCATTAGCCAAATGCAGAAATGCTGAACTCAAGGCAACAAAGAGATGCAGAGCAAGCTTGCAGAAACTTATGGCAACTAACCCTATGGAATTTGCAGGATCACATAAGGAGCATGGCAGGACCAAATACGACTAACCTATAGGAACCATAGCACAATATAGGTGTGCAGAAATGATATTATAAGTATAACAAAGATCACATAAGACCACAAACCACAGGGCGAGAGATGAAAGAAAAGCAGATCCAGGCTGCACAGAGCAGGAAGGCCAGGGCTCACAGCCAAGATCAGAGACAAGCAGCACATTCCACACCTAAAATGACAGGGACCATCTGCAGAATAACAGAATAAATCCTCATAATTGCAGACCAGAAGAGCTGGAATGTGTGGTCCTCACCAAGTGATGTAGCCGATCTAGACAATGGTCATTCATCCACGGTGGGAAGACGAACAGTTCTCAGCAACACAGACATGAAGTGAAAAATGAATAAGTTAACCACATTGCAACATGGAGAGCACTCTGACAGGCAAAAGTCGTACTGCTAACAGATACATTGGGTACACATAGTCATTCTCATCACCTTGAAGAGGTGCACAGAAAGCTGAGAACCGAGCTGGGTCCCAGGCCTGGGGAGACCATTTCTAGCTAATCACGGGACAGAAATCCCAGGGTTGATGGCAGAGAGCAAGGGTCAATGGTAATCCTGCAAAAATCTAATAGATAATTTCTTGGGGAAGGGGCGGGTCAGCCACCTGACATGGAAGGGCCAATTGAGTAAGATCTTTAAGGGCAATCCATAGTATATACCACTACGAGCACCCAACAAAAAGTGTGATAGGTATTTTGGTGAGGGCCCAGGTTGTAATGACATTCTGTATCAAAAAGGGTTGACACGGTTCTAGGAATGGTGATTCCAGAGATTTTTGAATGTCCCATATGATCCCTTTCAGTTTTTGTAATAAACAACAGATCTAACTTGCCATTGGCATCTGTTTGTTCTGGGGGCAGGGTTGTTGGGCCCTTGGGAGCTGAAACGATGAGCTTGTAGTAACCCCCAGACCTCTGGTTTACCAGACCTCCCCAACAGCTCAGTTGGGTCTTGTAGCAGCTCCGGAATAACTTCAGAACAGTCAAGTCAGCTTTAAAGCAATTTGAAGTGGGAAACAGACCCCAAGGCTGCTACTCTTGATTATGGATTGCTATGGCCCTGCCCATGGTCTCAGAGGAAAGATATGTGCTTCCATTGCCAGAGACAGAGAAAACAGGAATGTGTGCTGTTTCCAATGGGCAGAGTACTGGGTACTAGTGCTTCAGTGGTAAGCAGGCATTTCCAGCAGCATGTCATGCCAAATGTTGCTCTGAAGTGGCAGGTGCAAGATCTTGCTCCTTCTTTGGAAATGATTGTCTTAACCCCAATGTCAGAGGACCTTAGGCAGGCTGATACATCAATTAGTTTCCAGTGAAATCCTTCTTTGTGTTAATTTCAAAGATGACTCAACTGAAAGGGGACATTTTTCAACACCATATTGGTCAATTTCAAGCCTTCTATTGAAAGAACAAGGAAATATCGAGGCTGAGTACCACAAAGGAAATACACCAATCACGGGCTAAAAGATTCACAGATCTTTTATTACTGTACAGTTTACAAAGTAACACAGATAGCTATCTGGCTCCCAATACCTCGCAATGTGTACCAGTCTGACAGAGAGAGGCGAGAGAGTGCTGGACATCTAAACGTTCGTGCTTTTATACAATTTTGAGTAATATTGTCCAGCCTCTCTTCACGTTAATAGTTCGTGGTGTAGAGTTTGTGCCTAGTTCACATACGGATCATACAATATTATACAAGGGATTACATAGGTTTGCATTTCCATGGAGGCACAATGGTGATGTATGTTCTCAAATTCTGCAGTAAGCATCGTTTACTATCCATTTACAATTGCATTTGGCCTGTGTCCACGCTCAAGGTGTTTGTTTTACATTGTCCCCAATGTGTATTCAAGGATGAGTCTTGTGAGAGCAGACAACACTTAAACAACAGTTCATATGTAGTGCAAGGCCTTGTTGCCTAGTCTAAACAGTCAGCTCTTGGACAGTCTAAACATTAACAGAACTCAAAGGTGAGGAAACCTGGTTGCAAGTTGAAAACATAGTCCACCATTTTAGAATGAAGAACATATGAGTGGAAATCAAAATGGCAGATAAATCCTAAAATGGCGGCGAAGTCAACGCAAAATCGGAACTTTGCAACAAGGTTTTCCTCGTAGCGCGACTAGGCTTAGGCCAATACAAATATAAAGGAGGCACAATACAATTACCATTTAACAAACCCTCCTTTTGGCCTAAGCCAAGACCTTTACTAAAAGTAGTCACTTTACTCGTAACTCCATGTTTCAATGTCCATACACCCTGAATCACATTCATCAGATATGTCAATCGCCATCAGATCTGTGACAGTAATATCCTTAATCACATATACATTAGTCGTCTTCTCAGGTGTGTACACTTTTGGTCCTGACGTTCCTACAGTTTGCGCACAACATCTCACTAACATCGAACATATGGCAGGAAGACATTGTATGCAACAACAACAGAACAACAGAATACCAAGGATTACCATTAAGAATGAGAGAAGTTTCCATCCCCAAGACCATAAGAAGTCCCAAACCAAGTACTAAGATCCCAGTTTCCCTCTGGAACATGCACTTCTGAGCTTAGGACATGCAGATTTTGAATTGCCTTAAGCTATGTTCGGGGAGGAGTCAGGTATGAAAACGCAGCAAGCGGACCCACCCAATTTGCATACTCCACCACGCTCAGCCAGGATGACGTCTAACACCATCTGGTTCTGTAAAGCCACTAATCTAATTGCTTTTTGTTCTAGAGTCATGTTGTAGAGTATGTCAGTGGTCCGGTTGATGGTTCTCTCCAGTACTCTTGCCAGTCTCCTAATATCCTCGAAATTCATGATCTGTCTCCAAAATGGTACAAATGGTACAAAGGATTTTGCTACATCACCCAAGACTTGTGAAGGATTATTACCGTTCTCGTCCCACCTTGGACGAGCCCTAGAGATCTCAGTGGTACTAGCCACATATACCCCTGGTAGCAGGATACCCAAATAACAAGTTTCCTGCCAATCCCTAGGTAGCCACGGATAAGCTTCATTACCACAAATTAAATAGACAGGCTCACCTGCATACAACGGTCTGTCCTCACTGGTCAAAATCGCCCATTGACTGAGTACTATTGCTTTATATGCAGACAGAGAAAGAGTTGGGGCTATGATTAACAGTGTAGGAAGGTGGCGTGACATCCCGGTTGCCTACAGGAGCCACCTTGAAAGAGATCAGCGATTGGAAAGGTCAAGATAGTCTAGCAGAAGGTCTAATAGAAGCAACATTAAGCATGCACCTATTTGCAAAAAGTGAACATCCCAAAGGCGTCAGGACTCGCCTTTCAAATTACTTCAAATTACAATTCAAATTAGTCCCGTCAAAGTTCCCTGAGATGCTATTATTCCAACGACCAAAGAATAGTGCCCTTAGAGAGGCATAACATGCAGTAGTTAAAGGAAAAGGATGAATATACCAGCCCAACCCTTTTTCCCCATGCTGTGGCAAATTCGAACAGATGCAACAATTTGTTCTATTCAGAATCACATGAGTTGCATTCATTATTAACAGAGGTGTGTTGTTGTGATAGCTCTGTCTGTGTTGGGAGTCCTTAGGAGATAGAGTCTTCAGGTGCACGAAAGGTGTAGACATAGTGGGAACATTTTCAGTAGGCAAAAATGTTTCAAGTGGACGCACTCCCTGTATATACCAAAACCCAAAAGCAATCAGTACTGTAAGACTGGTTAACACAATTACGAGAAAACAATACATCCTCAAGGACCATGCATTTGATTGTCCAATGTCTTTGTTGGCCACACAATCGATGGGTTGCTCCGCACGAGTTGAGATAACGACAGGCATTGTTCCACAAAGTTCATGCGAAAGCGCCATAGTCCGCTTGCTGGTGATTTCCTGATCACGTAGTTTTTTGATTGAAGATAGTCTTTACCAGTCCCCAGCCTCTTGCTTATACTTCAGAGCAAAAGTGGCAAAGGACAAACTCATGGATGCAGATTGTACCTTGAGACTCCTGGTACTGTGTGATCTGTGAACAGTGTGTCGTTGCTTCCTGATGGGAGTGATTAAATAACAACAGAATCGTGCAAGGGTGCAGAAGGATCCCAAGAAGAGTTCAAAGACAAAGCAGCAGACTCCCCAGGCTCCGCGGGCTCAGGAAGTGTCTCCGAAACACCCTCGATGTTGTTCAAGACTGATTGATCATTGGGAACAGAGCAAGTACATTTCTTCCTGTCTTCTCTGTCGTGTGGCAAAGGGAAAGGTATCCTCTTGACATGCGTAGCGTGGATCCAATGTTGTTTCCCAGCTAATCGTACGCCAGTCTGTGTGGCCAATAGGATCTGCAAAGGTCCTCTCCAGCGTGGTGTGAGACTGGATGCTCCCTCAAATGACTTTGTGAGCACCCAGTCGCCGGGTGGAATTCTGTGACCTGGCCCCTTGTATTTAACTGAGAGGGCTTCTCGCACCTGTTGGTACATCGAATACAGATTTTCGTTAACTGATCACAGTATTCAGAGAGAAGTAAATGCTCTATATCTTTTAAATACCTAGGCTTGGGGAGGTTCCTGATGTTAGCTGGCCTCCCCGTAATGGTCTCATAGGGGGGAGACCCCAGTCCTAGTCTGTGGGGTTGTTCGCATCGAGAGGAGTACTATCGGTAAGGCATCCAGCCACTTCAAATTGTTGCCGGGGCAAACCTTAGCAAGCTTGTTTTTTAAAATACCATTGTGATGTTCTACAAGTCCAGCACTTTGAGCATGTCTAGCCAAATGGAACTGTTTATCGATCTGTAATTCCGTGCATACTTGGAAAATAACAGCAGCGATAAAATGTGGACCATTATCCGACCAGATGACCTTCGGCGAACCAAACTTAGGAAAATATTCCGTAATCATGGTTTTCGCCATTCTCATTGCTGTGGCATCTTTCACACAGAAGGCTTCAACCCATTTACTAAAAGCACAAATGACTACCAGGACGTACTTGAAATTATTACAGCGCTCCATTTCAATGAAGTCAAAGTGAATCACTTCAAAAGGCACAGAGGGTGGACGTAGAGACCATACAACTCTGGACAAAACGATCAGCAGTTTTCGGGATGTTAACATTTACCCAGACAGATTCTAACAATTTGCAGATCTTCCTAGCACATATATGAGTGGGACCATGGGCCATTGAAATCATCATGGTGACATACGCATCAGGTAACATCCATTTTCCCTTTGAATTATCTATCCAACACCCTTCTTCATCCACCTTGCCAAGCCCTCAGCCCATTGCTTGGTTTCTTCTAGAGTGGCATCTGCTTGAATATTTCTTATGGAATTAATTTCTTCATCTATAGTACAAGTGTTTGTGGCTTCCCTTGTAATATACGTATCTGAGTGGAGGTCAGTAGCAGTCTGTTTGGCTATCTGGTCAGCAAAAGCGTTCCCTTTTCCTACATCATCTACGATTTTCTGATGTGCCACGCACTTCATAATTGCTAGTTGAATGGGAAGCGCAAGCGCTGAGAGTAGCTGAAATATCAAGGTACCATATTGGATTTTCGTTCCATGTAAGGCCAAGAAACCTCGTTCTGCCCATAGTCTACCGAAGTTGTGAACCACCCCAAAAGCCTACTGGCTGTCAGTATATGTATTCACTCTAAGCCCTTCAGAAAGTTCACAAGCCTGACTCAGTGCAATAATCCCTGCGGCCTGCATGGAGTTATGCAAAATTATCTTGGTTTCCATAACTGTGCTTAGTGTAGTGATGGCATAAGCAGCAGTGATGTACCATATGGAAGTTTGAAGCAGGAGCCATCACAAAACAGCTCCCCTTGTGGATTATTTAGAGGGGTATCTTTCAAATCAATCCTGCCTTTAGTTTCTTGTTTTGTAGTATAAAGGCAGTCGTGTGACATTTTGTCACTGCAAGCAATATCTTGCGGAAGAGGTAACAATTCAGCCGGATTCAATACACAACATCTTTTAATTTGTATATGTGGTGCAAACAAGATCAATTCATATCTCGTTAATCGTGTGGAAGTAAGGTGTTGTGTTTGCGTTCTGTTTAATAGAACGTCTACAGAGTGAGGTACCAACAAGGTTAAAGCATGGCCTAGGACCATACCCTTGCTCTGTTTTACAGACACAGCAGCAGCAGCGACAGCTCTCAGACATCTCAGCAAAGCGCATGCAACAGGATCAACATTCAAATCCCTCAACCCTTGTGGGATATCTATGTCCTTCAGTCTGTTCCACATTATAGTCAAATGTATTCCCATCCCTTCAATAAAGACATTTTGCTCGGGAAGACTTTCTAGATTAGAGAGTGTAGCTAAGACATCAGATTGTTCACCTTTCTCTATACATTGTCCAGCCATGCATTCAAGTCTCTCTTTATCTCTTTGGAAACTGTATTATGAGTTACAATTTTTGATTCAGCACTCGCTCCTCTATCAACTACAAGCGCAGCAGAACCGCTTGGAGAAGAAAGTATAGATAAATCATGTACAACAGGCAGTGGAGATACTATTACTGGCGCCAAAGACGAATCTATTGGAACCGCAACAGTCGGTAAAGGAGGAGGTACAGGCGGAGGAACAATAATAGGAAGCGGAGCAATAACTGGCGGCGGAGGAACAATAGGAGGAAGAACAGGAGGAGCAGGAATTGCTACGGGAGGAGGAATGACAGCAGGAAGAGGTAAGACAGCAGGAATAGGTACATAAGGAAGTGGTGCAGTGGCACCAGGCCTACGTTCATTTAAGAGTTTATCAATTAGTTCATCGGATACATGAAAGTCTTTAGACGGATATATTTTCTGTATACCAAGTTGAAAAGCCCTATCCATGTTTCTAGCAGACTCTGACTGTTTTTGCTAATCATATAATAATGACTTTTAGGCGTTTGACATATGTCGACGTGCATGTTTCTCTTTACTTTTAAGTTGCACATAGCTTCTTTTTTCCAATTTTGTATTGCATCAAATGCTGCAGGTCTAGCTTTTTTCTTTAACAATGTAGATTCTAAATACTCTATACGGGAAATCTCGAAGCTATCATTGATTGGCCACTGAAGTTCAGAAGCATGTGTAGTTTGTCTGTGCCAAATATCATTGAATACTATACTGCCAATGTCGTACTTACTGTACATAGTACATGCCGGGGACCCCTCCTGTGGTGCTGGATGGCAAATTCCAAAGATTGTCTCTGCAGAATAATGCCCTGAAACAGGCAGACAATTTCCCAGGCATATCAGATTGCCGGTGTTACCTGGCAACGATTGCGCTCACGAGAACAATACTACAACCAAATATCAGGATACTTAGGAATCGGGGCATGACTCACCTGATTCAAAGGACTAAGGGAGGTCCGATCGGATTACAAAGGACAACAAAGGACCCTCGTGGTTTGTGATTTCAGCAAAACTGCCCGTCTCGATATATGGACCCTCGTCAAGATGCTGTCTCGGGCCGTGAGCTCACCGTCCAGGGATCAGGTCGCGCAGTACTGTTGTGGTGTCGTGTCTCATCCAAGAGGGGGCCCCCTCTCTCACCATCCGATCCCAGTCCGATAACCGTGTCAACTCTTCAACGAGATGGCATCAATCTTGAGGGTCCGTATTCGGGCACCATCTGAAAGAACTAGGAAATATCGAGGCTGATTACCACAAAGGAAATACACCAATCACAGGCTAAAAGATTCACAGATCTTTTATTACTGTACAGTTTACAAAGTAACAAAGATAGCTATCTGGCTCACAACACCCCGCAATGTGTACCAGCCCGACAGAGAGAGGTGAGAGAGTGCTGGATGTCTAAACGTTCGTGCTTTTATACAATTTTGAGCAATATTGTCCAGCTTCTCTTCACGTTAATGTTTCATGGTCTAGAGTTTGTGCCTAGTTCACATACGGATCATACAATATTATACAAGGGATTAAATAGGTTTGCATTTCCATGGAGGCACAATGGCGATGTATGTTCTCAAATCCTGCAGTAAGCATCACTTACTATCCCTTTACAATTGCATTCGGCCTGTGTCCACGCTCGAGGTTTGTTTTACATTGTCCCCAATGTGTATTCAAGGATGAGTCTTGTGAGAGCAGACACCACTTAAACAACAGTTCATATGTAGTGCAAGGCCTTGTTGCCTGGTCTAAACAGTCAGCTCTTGGACAGTCTAAACATTAACATGCAGGAATTTGGGAGGAGTCATGGGTAGAAGGAGTGCCTAAATAGTTCTAAGATGGTGGTGCCCTTTTTTGTGGGGATCAATCCTTTCCTGAGCTCCCCTGTACCTCAATCCCTCTCCTATATGCCTTGAGCTGGCAGAGATTCATTTGAAACAGTGACTCCAACTCTACCCTCTGACGGTATGTCCTATTCCTATGGGAAACCTTCCAAATAGAGAACAAAGGCAGCAGTCAAGGCTGCTCCTGGCAACTGTTTGTGTGTGAACAGCAGCTCCAGAAAGGATACATAAAAGGATACATAAAAACTCTGACAACTGTAGGAGTCACAGCAAACCAGTTGATAATAAAATGACATTAGATGGATTTTGTAAAGGATTACCTTATTTCCACATAGGCCACTATGCCAAACCAGATGCAGCTTTATATTTAAACAAACTGCCGCCAGGCTCTGTAGATACACAGTTATATATGATTATAATCATGGAAGCCCCCTTCTTAGGGTATCCCATTGCTTTTGAAATGTTTGTCTTCCAACAGGCTATTTCAGGAATGTGCATTCTTCTCTGGGGCTGTCATGTTGACAAACCACAAGGCAGGTGCTGGGATGTCAGCAGTGTCCAGCAAACAGAATACATGTGTGCAATGCTTTTTCAGCATGGCGTATTGAGAAAGTGCTCACTGATTAGCAGAGCTCATATTCTAAGAGAGAAAAAACATTATCATTTTACACTGTGAAAACCAAAAAAGCTCTGGCTTGCACAAGATGGCATTTTGTCACACTTCCACACATGCTATTCATAACAACCTCTGACCTTTCTCCTGTGCATTGTACAAGCACCTCTTATTGTTCTTGTTTACTTTGCACAAGCACTTCTATTATTTCCCTGTTACAAATGTATTGTGGTGATTTTCAATGTTTGTGCACAAGCACATGGTATGCTACTCTTTTATTTTACAAAAGTGCTTCACCATGTAAGACTTACTTTTGTAAGCTTTAATTCTCTTTCTTGGTTATTTTGCATTTACAATCTACTTTTTTCTCCTACTTTGCACCTGCATCTCTGATGCTATCTTATGTTATGCACACTTATATAGCGCACGGTCATGCAAGGGCATCATGGTGCTGGAGAGGAAGAGGCAGGAACCATGGAGATAGAGCCAGAAAATATCAACTGGCGATTAACAGAATAGATGTGTTTTTAGGGCTTTCCTGAAAGCCAGATGGTTAGGCAATTTTTTTCATTGCCGGCGGGAGATCATTCCACAATTGAGCCGCCACAATAGAAAAGGCTTGTCCACCAATACGGGTGCGACGGAAGGAGGGAACTCATAGCAAACCCACTGATGCCGATCGCAGAAAGCGTTTAGGAAGATAGCAGACAAACCTGGAGTGAAGATATTCTGCCCCCTGACTATGTAGAGCCCAATGGACAATACAGAGCACCTTAAATGCAACATGCTGAGACACCGGAAGCCAGTGCAAGGAAATATGGGCCCATAGGGTGACCCAGTTGCCACACGTGCTGCAACATTTTTTTGGTGTGTCTGACATATTTTGCAAAATCACATCCAATATTGATCGCAAACTTTTCACAAACATTTTGTTCTCTTACTTTCTGATGCATTTGGGCTCTTACTCGGCTGCTCACTAAATTTTCAAAAACACCTTTGCCTTTCCCTACTAAGTTTGCATAAGCAACATTGTGATTTTTCACATTCTTTAAATTACAACTTCACCTTATTCAGTTACTCTACACAATCACCTGCTTTTCTTGACTGCTTTGTGCAGGCACCCATGATGTTTCACATCAATTTTGCACAAATGAATCTGCAGTTTCTTATTCTTACTAACATTTTGTAAGCACCTCTCCTTTATCTTACCTATTGTGTACACGGCCCCTGTTTTCTCTGTTGACTGTCCCCTACTTATTCTTCATATGGATATGATTTCTTACTTTTTTTATTGCAATATCTTATAATGGTTTAATATATTGTAAGCAGGCCTACCTTAAATAAAGCACTCTTTCATCAAAAAGAAGGAGGTCAGATAGTTTTACTGAATGCGATCTCACAAAATGCACAATCGGAAAGGACATTTACTAATACCTGTTGAAACAGGTCGAATCACCTCACTCAGCTTCTGACCAACCTCTTTCCTAATGTCTCTCACCTCCTTTTATTTGTTTATTGCGTTATCTGGTTTAACAAATAAACCTTAACACACTTTTCCAATTCATTGAACCTATTTCCATAAACACATAAAATACAACAAACACACCGATCTAACTCCAAGATACATTTCCACAAAAAAGTTAGCCAGTCAATTTGTTTAACACAATTATACATTAAAAACACTGTGACAGAGAAATTATCTAAAAACAGTCCTTCCCATAAGAAATTCCAAGGAAGTACCCGTAAATCAGATGCAAAATGCTTAAAACTGTGCAAACGAAGATTGTGCAAAATAGGACAAGCCAGCAACACATGCTTTGTGGATTCCAGCTCTTGTTATTTCACAGAAAACAGTTTTCATTAGGTTTAAACGAAAATACAAATTTGTTCTTGCAAAGATCATAACTGATAATTAGATAAAAATGTCACTTTGTGCCCTCTTTTATGACCACATGTTCCTATCTTTCTATACCGCTTATAAGTACTTAACCTGTCACAGGAATTTGACCAGTCTTAATCCCATAGAAGACCTTTGTAACTAGACAGGTTTGCACACACTTGCTCTAGAGTAAACAGCCACTTTTCTTCTAATTGAGTCTTATTAATTTTAAAAAAAGGATTGAAAACATTTGGCCATTTGTCATCTAGAACTCCTAAATTGAATATTAGGATGCGGGCAATATAATTTAGCGCACTGTAACACTCTTTTCCATAGCAGCTTTGCATTCATAGATACAATACCCAGCTGATGACGGATTACTGTCATTCCGACCACCTTTGGGAGGTCAAGAATGGCTTTCCATAATCGTCCTTCAAGATAATCAAAATGATCCTCCCCAAATGGTGATGTATCTCCAAGCCATAATAAGTACTAAGGAGCATTTTAGCTTCGTAAAATGTTACAACAGGTTCTAATGAGAATTTACCATACCGTCAATGCATGTATTTTATCTGGGTACCATAATACCCTGCCTTTTCAAGGACACAGTGTTTATACCTCGCACTAAATTCTTCTTAGGATCTATTCTATGCAACATGCCTAACACAAGCCTTGAGAAAGAGCATGCGCTCGAAACACGTGTCGGCTGGTTCAGAAGTTGTTTCATCTTGTGAATTGCTCCATTAAATGCGATATCAAGAGCCCATTGGGTCAGTGTGGTTGTTTTGCTGTAATTCAATTGTCAATTGTTTTGTTTCAGTGGGCCCATGAGAAGAAGCTCCACATCTGACGAAACCCCTAAAAGCCTACTCACCCATTTCAATTTTAGTCCACTTTATGTATAGGGACAATCGCTGGATTTCTAGTTCTTTTCTGCTTCTTGTTAGTTCTTTCAGTTTAACAAGGCCACTACCATTTTATCATTAATGTCCTCCAGTGTAATCTCCTCATAGTTGCAGTATAAATTTATACCCAAGACAGGGCAGTAAAGCCCATTTGCAGCCACCTTCGTCTTGAGCAAACAAGGGGCAAGATCATATACCACCGAGATATCACTTGCCCAAGAAGTTTTTGCAGCAACAATTAAGCCTCCCGAGGATGCCCCATCCGCCCACCCAAAGCCATTTGGTGACACGTGGCAAAGCCATCAAGTACAACGTTAGATTTTAAAAATATTTCTTGAATCAGGATTAATGACACCCCTCCAAGTTTAGAAATGGCTTTTGGGGTGTTTCTAAGGTGAGAAAAGCCTCAGGAGGTCCATGAGATGTTAAAAGCCCAGCCTCCCAGGGCCACTCATGGATCTCGTGGCTGCCATGGAATCAACCAACACAGGGCTAGTCCGTTGTAATTGAAGGGCTTACGTAATTATCATTAAAGAGTACTTTCCAGGGACAATTGTTGCTCCCCGAACAAGTACCTGAAACACTAAATCGGTGAGCAAAAGTGCTACTGCAGCTTTTTGCAGCCACAAACGGGCAAAGGTTGATGCCTCTTTGTCTCATCTTGTCCACACAATTTAATAAGTACTTTTGGACTACTACAGATGGAATGTCAATAGCTGCAACATCGAGCCTATCCTTAAAAATCCAATTCTATTCTAGCAATATCTTTGGTAGTGATAATCCTTAGGTCTGGAATGTCACACAATAAGGCTATTATTGATCTCTGGTTTATAATGAAGTTATCATCTTTTGAGAAGACGGATTCCATGACGTATTTTGTCAGGCTTGGAGCCATTTATTGTTTTTGAATAACCATTGGCTCCATATCGCCCTCAATATTCACACACGAGGAATTGTGATCCCCCAAAGTTTTTGCTCCTATATTGCAAATAAGCATCGCCACACTGAATCAAGACACCAGCAGAGGCCTTAGATAGTGACATGTCCTTGCCCATCAATTCTGCGATGGTAATGCATAAACTAATGGGGGCGGCAAGGGCCTACTCCTGTGTCTCCTAGCTGCTGATTTGCTATCATAACCAGAGGGCCATCGGCCCTATGTGCAGCAAGAGGGCATAACACATCACATTATAATGTAGCCAATTCCATAAGCACTGGCCCAAGATCTGGCTGCCCGAGTACTTTTAAGATATCTGTACTTGTCTTTCTCTTCTTGCCTCCCCGCTCCCCTTGAGCCCAAACATTGTCTTCAGGGCATATTTTTCTAATTACAGCACCTAGCAATAAGCTAGACAGAGAGGTACCCTGAAATCAAATTAAGTTTGGTTGAGGTTTATGTTTGTGTTTATTGAATTTATATAGCGCATTAAGCCAAAGC
This sequence comes from Ambystoma mexicanum, assembly GCF_040938575.1. Classification (NCBI taxonomy): domain Eukaryota; kingdom Metazoa; phylum Chordata; class Amphibia; order Caudata; family Ambystomatidae; genus Ambystoma; species Ambystoma mexicanum. Next base: position 136,539,162 of record NC_090928.1, read on the forward strand.
GCTTTACAATATAACAACAGGTACAAAAGTGAGAGAAGCATATTTTCAAACATGAACAGGTCATTAGAACAATAAGTAGAACTATTTACAAGGGGGGGATGGTGGGAGGAGGGTAGAGGAGGGGGTAGGTGAAGAGAGTTACAGTGTAGGATTTGAGGTAGGGGGAGGGTAAAGGAGGGGGTAAGGGAAGGGAAGGGGGAGTGGTCTGGTGTCCTCATTGCCCTTAAGTAGTATTTGTTACCAATTTAAGGTCAGAGGGGAAGGAGAGAGGATGGGGGGAGAGAAGGGGGGCAAGGGTAGGAGGGGAAGGGGTAGGGAAAGGAAGTCGGGGGAGTGAAGAAGATGGGCTTTCAGGGAGTGGCGGAAGGATGAGTAGGTAGGGGTGGAGTGGATGGGGAGCGGGAGGGAGTTCCAGTGTAGGGGGGCCAAGAGTTGGAAGGAGCGGAAGCGTGAGGAGGCACATGTGGCTGGGGGTACAGTGAGGAGGTAGAGGTTTGCTGAGTGGAGAGAGCGGGAGGGGGAGTAAAATGAGAGGAGGGAGGAAAGGTAGGGGGTGCCAGGTCATGGAGAGATTTGTAGACAAGACAGAGAAATTGAAATTTCAGTTGTGAGAGGAAGGGAAGCCAGTCAAGTTGAGAGAGAAGAAGAAATAGAGTCTCGAGGACCGAGGAGACAGAGTACGGATTGAGGAGTGGTAGATGGATTTCAGGGGAGATAGCTGAGAGACAAGGAGTACAAAGAGGAGAGAGGAGCAGTAGAAGAGGCGGGAGAAAATAAGGGAGGAGATATGGAGTTTGGAAGCATGGAATGTGAGAGAGGAGCGGATCTTGCGGATATTATAGAGGTGGTGGCGACAAGCTTGAGAGGTTAGAGAGATGTGGTTGGAGAAGGAGACTGAGGAGTCGAGGTGGAGGCCAAGATTGGGGGCATGGGAAGATATGGGGAGATTGGAAGGTGGAAAGTGGATGAAGGGAGTGGGAGAAGGGGAGAGAGTGTTAGGAGGGAAGAAAAGCACCTCAGTCTTGTCAGTATTGAGGGAAAGAAAGTGGAATGACATCCAATCTTTTATGGCCGTGAGGCAGGAAGAAAGAGTGAGGGCAAGGTCAGCTGTGAATGAAGAGAAGGAAAAAAAGAGTTGGGTGTCATCAGGGTAGAAGTGGTGGGAAATGCCAAAAGAAGAAATGACTGGGGAGAGAAGGGAGGTATAGAGAGAGAAAAGAAAGGGTCCCAGCACGGAACACTGAGGGACGCCATAGTTCAGGGGGAGGCAGGATGAGGAGCGGCCGCCGCAGGAGACAGTGAAGGATCGATTAGAGAGGTAAGAGGTGAGCCAGGACAGAACAGAGTCTTCGAAGCTGAAGGAGGGCAGAGTGATTGATTGATTGATTGATTGTTTATTTATATAGCGCCTATACGCAATGTGTTTCAAAGCGTTTCATGGAGGGAGGGGAACATAGGAAAATACAGTTACATTCAGTTAAAGTCCTTGAAACAATACAGAATGTGAAAAATAACTATCGTACTAGGCCTGGCGACATTTCGGATAGTGCAAGTGCATAGAACAAATAAGGCAAAGAGGGAGCAGAAAAGAAGGAGAACAGAACAAGCAGTAACATTACTATGCCTGACGACAATTGATGTAGTGCAAGAGGTATACAAGAGGAGGGGTGGGAGGGGGGGCAGGGGGATAAGAGTGGGAGAAGGAGATGAACAAGACACGCTACTGTGCAAATTTGTCAGCGACAGATTAATAGAGCAGGGTTGGGGGGAGGAAGGAGAAGAAAAGGAGGGGAGGAGGAGAGACAGACAAGCTGCTATCAAGAGTCACGAGACCAAATGATAAGAGTAAATGCTAAGTGGAGGGAAGTAAGAGAGAAGGGAGAAATATAGTGAGGTGAGGAGTAGAAAGGTGGCAAAAGAAGAGGGATTTAAGGAGGGGGGAGAGGGCAGAAGGCAGTACAATCGGGGCAAGGGGGTACAAGGACCTAAAGGGGGGGCATGGTGGCAGGGGGGACACACAGACACTCAACGGAGGCAAGGGGGCAAACAGACACTCAGGGGGGGCAAGTGGGTAAACAGGGGGGTATTGGGGCACACAGACACTCACGGGGACATGGAGGCACACAGACACTCACGGGGTGGCATGGGGGCACACAGACACTCAAGGGGGCACGCAGACACTCACGGGGGCATGGGGGCACACAGACACTCATGGGGGGTATGGGGGCACACAGACACTCACGGGGGATGGGGGCACACAGACACTCACGGAGGGGCATGGAGGCACACAGACACTCACGGAGGGGCATGGAGGCACACAGACACTCACGGGGGGCATGGGGGCACACAGACACTCATGGGGGGCATGGGGGCCCACAGACACTCACGGGGGGCATGGGGGCACACAGACACTCACAGGGGGAACGGGGGCACACAGACACTCACGGGGGGGCATGGGGGCACACAGACACTCAAGGGGGCACGCAGACACTCACGGGGGCATGGGGGCACACAGACACTCATGGGGGGTATGGGGGCACACAGACACTCACGGGGGGATGGGGGCACATAGACACTCACGGGGTGCATGGGGGCACACAGACACTCACGGAGGGGCATGGAGGCACACAGACACTCACGGGGGGCATGGGGGCGCACAGACACTCATGGGGGGCATGGGGGCCCACAGACACTCACGGGGGGCATGGGGGCACACAGACACTCACAGGAGGAATGGGGGCACACAGACACTCAGGGGGGAAAGGGGGCAAACGGGGGGGCATGGGCACACAGACACTCACGGGGGCACATGGGGCACACAGACACTCACGGGGGCATGGGGGCACACAGACACTCATGGGGGGGCATGGGGGCACACAGACACTCACAGGGGGAATGGGGGCACACAGACACTCAGGGGGGCAAGGGGGCAAACGGGGGGGGCAAGGGCACAGACACTCACGGGGGGTATGGGGGCACACAGACACTCACGGGGGCAAGGGGGCAAACAGACACTCACTGGGGGGCATGGGGGTACACAGACACTCACGGGGGGCATGGAGGCACACAGACACTCGCGGGGGGCATGGAGGCACACAGACACTCAGGGGGGCAAGGGGGCAAACAGACACTCACGGGGAGCATGGGGGCACACAGACACTCAGGAGGGGCAACGGGGCAAACAGACACTCACGGGGGCAATGGGGGGCCACAGACACTCAGGGGGGGCAAGAGGGCAAACAGACACTCACGGGGGGCATGGGGGCACACAGACACTCAGGGGGGCAAGGGGGCAAACAGACACTCACGCGGGGGCATGGGGGCACATATACACTCAGGAGGGGCAACAGGGCAAACAGACACTCACGGGGGCATGGGGGCACACAGACACTCACAGGGGGGCATGGGGGCACACAGACAATCAGGGGGGGCAAGGGGGCAAACAGACACTCACGGGGGGCATGGGGGCACACAGACACTCACCGGGGGCATGGGGGCACACAGACACTCACGGGGGGCAAGGGGGCAAACAGACACTCACGGGGGACATGGGGGCACACAGACCCTCACGGGGGGCATGGGGTCACACAGACACTCAGGGGGACAAGGGGGCAAACAGACACTCATGGGTGGGCATGGGGGCACACAGACCCTCGGGGGGGCAAGGGGGAAAACAGCCACTCACCGGGGGGCATGGGGGCACACAGACACTTAAGGGGGCAAGGGGGCAGACACTCACAGGGGTCATGGGGGCACACAGATACTCAGGGGGGCAAGGGGGCAAACAGACACTCACAGGGGGGCTATGGAGGCACACAGACACCCAGGGGGGGCAAGGGGGCAAACAGACACTCACGGGGGGCATGGGGGCACACAAACACTCAGGGGGACAAGGGGGCAAATAGACACTCACAGGGGGGCATGGGGGCACACAGACACTCAGGGGGGCAAGGGGGTAAACAGACACTCACGGGGGGCATGGGGGCACACAGGCACTCTGGGGGCAAGGGGGCAAACAGAAACTCACTGCGGGGCATGGGGGCACACAGACACACGGGGGTGGTGATCCGGCGTACCGTGGTGGACAGGGGTAGACAGGGCCTCAGAAGTGGGCCTTCGAATGGTGTGGCCGGCCCCCAGTGCTAAGAAGTAAGAAGTAAGGGGTAAGGGGTGATCTACAGTATCAAAAGCTGTAGAAAGATCAGGGAGGATAAGAATTGAAGATTGCTTAGCGTAACGAGCCGTGAGGAGAGAGTTGAGGACATAGGTGAGGGCAGTCTCAGTGCAGTGTATAGGGCGGAAACCAGATTGAGAGGTGGGGAGGAGGGAGTGGGATGAGACGAAAGCTGAAAGTTGAGAGTAGGCAAGGCGCTCGAGGAGCTTAGAAATAAAGGGGAGAAGGGAGATTGGCCAGAAGTTGGGGACAAGAAGAGGGTTAGCAGAAGGTTTCTTCAGGATAGGGATTATGGTAGCATGTTTGAAAGCTGAAGGAAAGGTGGCGGAAGAGAGACAGATGTTGAACAAGGTGGTTAGGTAGGGAATAAGGATAGGGTATATTTTTGGGATGAGGGAGGTGGGGATTGGGTCAGAGGGGGCAGCAGTAGGGTGAGTTTTGGACAGGAGGCGGGAGACACATGCAGGTGTGATAGGAGAAAAGGTGGACAAGTTGGCAGAGCTGGAAGAGGGGGAGGTGGAGAGGGGGAGAAAGAAGACGAGGAGAGGATGTTCTGGTGAAGAGAGAGGATTTTGGATGAAAAGAAGTTGGCGAAGTCAGAAGGAGATGGTTCATGGAAGGGTCTGAAGTGGGAGGGGAGAGAAGCCGAGAATCTTCCAGAGATGTTCTGGAAGATACGGCGAGGATGAGAGGCTTGTGAGTGGAGGAGGCCAGAGTAGTAGGAGTGTTTGGCAGATGAGAGGCAAGAGTCGTAGAGAGAGTGATATTAGAAATCAGAGGATTGATTAGTCAAAGAAGGGGATTTGATCCAGCGTCGTTTGAGGCGGCACATGGACAGAAGGTGTGAATAGAGCCAGCATTGGGAAGGTTTGTGAGAAGGGGAGAAGGGAGTGAGAGGATAGAGTTGGTCAAGACTGGAGGTTATAGAGGAGGGCAGTGAGGAGAGGGCATCATCTGCTGAGAGGGAGGCGAAATCAGAGAGGGGGAAGGGAGGAAGAGCATGAGTCATGGAAGAGAGTAGGGTTCAAATTGCGGAGGTCGCAACGAGAGAATGAGGGAGAGGAGATAGAGGTGGGGGAAGATAAGGAGGGAGGAGTGAGGGAGAAGTAGAGCAAGGCTTGATCTGAGAGATAGTTGGGAAGAGAAGGAAGAGTAAGAAGAGAGAAAGATGAGATAGAGTGTGGAGCCAGTGGAGTGGGTAGGGGGAGTAGGAAGGGGAGAGAGGAGGTAGGAATCAAGTAATGAAAGAAGAGGAGATGTGGATGAGAGAGGGAGGTTGAGGTCACCAAGGACTGAGAGAGGAGTAGGGGAAGGAGAGATGAGAGAGAGAAGACGGTCAACGTCTTCATAGAAGGAAGAGAGGGGGCCAGGAGGTCTGTGAATAATTAAGAAGGAGATCGCGTGAGGATAGGTGAAGGATTTGAAAAGAAATTCAAAGGAAGAGAAGGTGGAGAGGGTAGGGGATGAGGAAAGACATTTAGGGTGAAAAATGAGGCTGACGCCACCTCCGTGACCAGAGGGGCATGAGACATGAGAGGAGGAGGAGGTGGAGAGAGATGCAGGGACTGTGGAATTGAAGAGGGGGATCCAAGTCTCGGTGATGCAGAGGAAGTGAAGATTGAGTATGAAGAACAGGTTAAGGGTCGCAGTGGCTTTATAGCAGATGGAACGGGCATTCCAGAGGGAAATGTTGATAATGCTGGAGGGGCTAACAGTGGGGAGGTGGATAAGATTGGGGCAAGAAGGGATAGTGCGGCGAGGGAGGGGTGGGCAGGAGGGAGGTGACAGGAGGGGGTGGAAATTAGGAAGAGGGGAAGGTAGAGGAGGAGGAGGAAGGAGAGGGGGAGGAAGATGGAGGGAAGACGACGAAGGGAGAGACAGATAGGGTGCATGGCAGAAAGGGGAAGAAATAAGTGTTCGTGGATGTGGGAGAAGTGAGGACAGCAGGGGCCAGGAATAGGGAATGCAACAGAAAGTGATAAAGGGGGGTTGGAGAGGTCAGCAGAGCAGCAGAGCATCCAGGGCAGAGGGAAGCAGAGCGTCCAGGGCAAAGGGGTGGGTAGCAGAGGCTAGGAGGATACCCAAGGTGTAGCGGCAAGGACGGCAACAACAGGGACCTAGAATAAGGGTTGCAACAGGGTGCGATCAAGGGCAGCTGGAGAGATTAGCAGGGCAGCAGAGCATCCAGGGCAAGGAGCAGCAGAGCATCCACAGAAGAGAGGTCAGTGGCAGAGGCAAGAGGGGGCAGTAAGGCAAAGGCTCCTGTGGGTGGTGGACTCGGGAGAGCTTGTCAGGGGCAAGCAGCTCAGCAGGCGCGGAATGAAGACCAGTAACAGCACCCATACGCTGGTGGTTCCGGCGAGAGGCACAGCAATGTCCTGGGAAGGGCAAAGCGGCCCAGGAGGCGGTAGTGAGGCAAGGTTCTTGTGGTTGGTGGGCTCAGGAGAGCGTCGGAGGCGGTCCAGCAGGTGGGCGAGATAGTGGTCCGGAGACGGAGCTTGAGGGCGCTAACCGCACTCAGCTACTGGTGGTTCTGGCGAGGGGCTCTGCAGGCCGACAGTCCTGTGCAGTACTAGGCCCAGGTTCATCGTTCAGGTTTCCTTGTAAGTGAGTGCTATGTTTTACCATTATTCCTAATTGTGTTTATGTTAATTATTGATTTACACTGTATGTTAATATATAGCTGAATGGAAATCTCTTCAGTCATCATTGTGAATGTGAATGTGCTGTATATTATTCCCTGATGTTTGTACATGTATTTGCATTAATGAAGAAGTTTGTGCCTGAATCGATGCATAATACATTTTGATATATAGCATACAATAAACGATTCATGCGATTAGGACTGTTTGTGGTTAGAGACATATGATTGATGTGTATTGTTCCCAAACTACGCCCATAATTCTCACACTAATAAAATATTTTAAAAAATCAAGTTTTGGTTGAAAGATTTTTCTGTCGGGCAACTTTTTGTGTTAAAATTTACGAATATCCCCCGGTCCCGCTCACAGTATGGTATGGTCCTCCTGAGACAAAGCAGGAGGGCATAACCCATCAGATTGTGATTTAGCCGATTCCGTAAGCACTGGCCCAAGATCTGGCTGCCCTACTACATTTAAGACATCTGTACTTTTCTTTTTCTTCTTGCCCTCCTCCTTGCATGAATATCGGAGCTATAGATTTCACAGAAAGGGTTGGCGGGAGTTGAATGATTGGCTCATCCTCCAAGCTTGGAGCCTCAGTCTCATCAGGGATGGTTAATGAACAGAGGAACTTCAAGGAAGAACTTCTATTTCTCTTTTTTCCATTTTGCATTTTTAGACTTGTTACGTTAATTTCCGGCTCCCTTATGGCCTCAATAACAATCACAGACTGGGCTTTCACTTATTCGCTAACAACTTCCAGAACTTTTACAAATGAATTTAAAATAAAATGCAAGGCAGTCAGCATTCAATTACTATCAACCCCACACCCAGAGTGCTGATTGAGGCTCTTTGTAGGCCGCAGGGAACGCGGAGGATCAGAAAAGTCCAGTGACCGGCCTGGATCTTGGTAAAAAATAACGCAGCGAAAGCCATTAGCATGCTGGCTAAAATATTAGCCTCTTCCCCATTTGCTGATAAAGCCTTCTCCAGGAAACTATCAGAATCCACTGCAGTGGTATCATCGTTTAGGGCCTTAGTGCCCTGGTGAGGCGGAGTAAATACTGGTAATGGCCCCATGCATCAGGTCCCCCACGGTCAAGCTCCATCTCCTTTGAAAATAATCAGTTATCTTTTTTCTATGGAGGTAGCTGATAATGTAAAAACCTGTGCAGGGTAACTTTGGGAGTCCTCCAAATACTAGCGCTTTGAAGCACTTCACTTGTGTATAAACAATTACAATTACTACTACCCAGCAGTACTACTAAGAGCATTTCCTCTGCAGAAATAGCAAAGCCATTTGTTACCGGCTCAGTAGCCACACATACAATGGAGGCACAGTTCTCTTTCCTTGTGTTAGCACTTCGCAGAGCATCACTCGGGCAGTCCGACTCGTTAAGCAGAGCACAATCAGCAAATTACTGTTGATTGCAGTCCTTAAAAAGAAGTATCAATCATATGTTTTCACTTCCCATAATTTCCTTTTTAATTCTGCACTTCATAAGAATGATTGTCAGTTTTCCCGCTGCCCCACTGCTGGACTGCCAGACTGCTTCCAACACTTGCGACTGCACTTCTGCAATGCGCGTGCGCGAATGCGCGATGCTCTCCTCTTTAAACTCCCCAGGCGGATTAATGATTTCCGAGAGTCAGCCCAAGTTAATAGATTGTAGAAAAAGGCTGTGGTTGACAAAAGCTTAAACAGAATGTAAACAAAGCGTTTCAGAATGCCACTGCCAGAGTGCTCCTAACATTTGCGACTGCACTTCCAGAAAGCAGGCATGCAAATGCGCACTGTTCTCCTCTTTAAACTCCTAGGTGGAGTAATGATTTTCAAGAGGCAGCTGAGGTTAATAGATTGTAGAAACAAGTCTGCAGATGACAAAAGTTTAACGAGAGCATATCAGAATGCCACCGCCAGACTGCTCTCAACACTTGCAATGCACTTCCTTTCTAACTCTGGTGACCACTCCCCTTATGTCTCCCAATTTCTCTCTTTCTTTTTCCATTTTCTCTGACCTTGTCATCTAAGCTTCTTCAGCTGCCCACCTCCATCCCTCACAATCTTACTTTCCCTTCCAACTCTTTCTCCATATCAGCTCCTCCCCCACTGTGCCACTTAACTTAATTTCTATGTCTACACTCAGTCTCTCCCTCTTTAGCTTCCACCTCCACCTAACTCCTGTCTGAATGGCAATTCCACCTCTCCAAGGGATCCCCTCGGCTCGGTCACGCTTTAACCACCTTATATTACTAGTAGCCCTCTCTCATCTCCAATTCTTAATCCCTCTTCTGCCTATCTCCAAGATCCTATTTCACCTCTCATTCCATTACTTCAATCATTCCCAATGTCATGCTTTCCATTGTCTGTCCCAGACCTCCTTCAATATGCCACTCCTTTTTACAACAAGGGTTCTATCAAGAGGGGATCAAAGCAGGTGATAGTAGTTGGAGCTCATGTCGATGGCGAGCAGCCTCAACAGGTGCTGAGCTTGGCCCCAGTGACCCGAGAGATCACAGATTGACTATTTTATATTCCTTTATTGCATCACATTGGCAGTGGCAACTATTCTTTCACACATGCAGCCATAGACTTAACTGATCGTGGTCTTGAGAAGATTGAACCCCTTCCGTAAGTAAGCCTTCTGTGTCAGCCTTTGTATTGGACACTCAGGTCTCTGACCAGGGTATCATTGATGGCATTGGGAGAGACTTGCCCATCAAGGTTGATGGGCTGATGTGTGTGTGCGAAAGGGGTGCCCTGTGAAATTACAGAAATTGGAACAGAGACATAACAGCCATGGGTAAGAAAATATAGAACAGGCAAAACATAGACAGAAAGTAGGACAAAGCGAGAACAATAGAGAAAGATGAAAAAGAATTAAAGAGCAAGAGGGAGAACAAATTGAAGAGAAAGAAAGCAGTAAGGTGGAGAGACAGGTTTTCTATAGCAAGGAAACGGGTCACTAGTTGCTGTGGTTTTGTCTGCTCTACCTTACCTCAATTTTCCAAGGTTTTGCAGATAAGTGCCTTCTCCCCCCTGCTGCCTTTCCCTTTTGAGTTCTGAGAAGTGATTGCATTCATGCCCATCATATGCTACCTAATAAAAGACCAGATGTATGTTTGTCCGAAGACATCCTTCTTACTCTGACTGTCATCACCAGTAGAGGTAGCTGTGCCCTTGCAAATGCAACGATAAGACTTCAAGTTCATCTTCCAGGCAATCAAAATTTCAACAATGATAACTTAAAATTAGCTACAGAAAAGGTCCAAGGCAGGCATACCACTTTAACAGTGTATTTAAGTTGCATACACTAAGAAAATGTATACATTCAATAAAACATATGAACACAATTAATTTGATAAAACACTATTTGTGTAACAGAAAGAATGACATTTTTTTAAATGTACCTATATATTATGTAATTATTCATTACAATATTTCTTGGTATGTATTATTATATCAATAATAGTCTTCATGTACGTTTTAAACTTTGACTTCAATTTAATGTATTTTATGATCTAATGTCTACTTCGAATCATGCTGCACATGAATTTTATTACTCTGACATCCCTCAACATTATATATTTGAGTCTAAAACCCATAAGTGGATTCCAAGACAATGAGAAGCAGATACAACAATTGGCCTTAATTATTATGTTGAGCTTTCAACGGATACTTTGAGATTTTGTTGAAGTTACTACTCCTCCATGTAAAAGGAGCAAGATCCTTTACAATGTTTTTTTCTATTAACATAAATTATGTTAAAATACACATATATATGTTTATATATATATATATATATATATATTTGTATATAGTACATGGCCACGGTAGTGGCCATGCAGTTATGGATAAGTTGCTGTTTCCATAGGAAGAGCACTTTTCGGGCGGCTTATAACTTCGCTCCCCCTGGACGAATCCTCACCAAACTGCAAAAAAAGTGTATGGCCCACTCTGAATTTTCTTGCAAAGTTTGGTGAGGATTCGTCCAGGGGGGGAAAAGTTATAGGGGGGGTCCCAAAATGTATTTTTTTCCCATAGACTGAATGGGAAACATTTTCTGCTCGCGCCTACAGCCCAAACCGCTGGACGGATTTTCACCAAATTTGGACCAGGAGCAGCGGATTGGTCCCGAAAGCGTGCTTTTGCAAATTTGGTGAAAATCCATCCAGTAGTTTTTTTAAAAAATGACCAAAAAGTAGGTCAGAAAAATGTGTGATATCTGTGTTCGCTTCGCGGACATACATCCCTGTTCGCTCGGTGGACAGGACAGGGATTGGACAAGCGGGTTGCGTCGTGTCCGCGGACATGTTACGTGCTTTCCCATTGGCTTCACTGCAGCGTGCAGTGCGTTGTATTTTCAAGACGCCCGCCATCTTTGTTTGTGGTTTGCGGTGAGAGCCCGGCTAGTAAGTGTCTTCCTTCCGTTCCCCCACCCCCGCTCATGTCCGTGTCTCCTTCCTGTCCCCCCCACCCCCACCCCCACCCCCGTGTCTCCCCTGTTCCTCCAGCCCCCGCTCACGCCATCGGCATACGGTGGCCTGCGGAGGGCCGAGGAGCAGGATCTGCCGCCTGCACAGTTAGCTCAGGCCCCGTGTCTCCCCTGTTCCCCCCCACCCCCGCTCATGTCTCCACTCATCCCCGTGTCTCCTCTGTTCCCCCCCACCCTCCGCTCATCCCCCGTGTCTCCCCTGTTCCCCCCACCACCGCTCATGTCTCCGCTCATCCCCGTGTCTCCTCTGTTCCCTCCCACCCTCCACTCATTCCCCGTGTCTCCCTCACGATCCCCCCACCCCTGCTCATGCCCCGTGTGTCCCTCCCCTTCCCCCCCATCCCCCGCTCATGCCCCGTGTGTCTCTACGCTTCCCCCACCCCCCGATCATGCCCTGTGTGTCTCTCCCCTTACCCCCATCCCCCGCTCATGCCTCATGTGTCTCCCCTTCCCCCCACCCCCCGCTCATGCCCCATGTGTCTCTCCCCTCCCCCGCACCCCCTGCTCATGCCCCATGTGTCTCCCATTCCCCCCCACCCCCCGCTCATGCCCCGTGTGTCTCTCCCCTCCCCCACCCCCCGCTCATGCCCCATGTGTCTCTCCCCCCAACCCCCCGCTCATGACCCGTGTGTCTCTCCCCTCCCCCCACCCCCCGCGTGTCTCTCCCCTCCCCCCACCCCCCGCTCATGCCCTGTGTCTCCCCTTGAACCCCCACCCCCCGCTCATGCCCCGTGTGTCTCTCCCCTTCCCCCTCACCCCCCGCTCATTCCCTGTGTGTCTCTCCCCTCCCCCCATCCCCCGCTCATGCCCATGTCTCTCTCCCCTTCCCCCACCACCCGCTCATGCCCCGTGTCTCTCCCCTCCCTCCACCCCCCGCTCATGCCCCGTCTCTCTCCCCTTCCCCGCACCCCCCGCTCATGGCCCGTGTGTCTCTCCCCTTTCCCCCCACCCCCCGCTCATGCCCCGTGTGTCTCTCCCCTTCCCCCCACCCCCCGCTCATGCCTGTGTCTCTCCCCTCCCCCCATGCTCATGCACCCGTGTGTCTCTCCCCTTCCCCCCACCCTCCGCTCATGCCCTGTGTGTCTCTCCCCTCCACCCTCTGCTCATGCCCCGTGTGTCTCTCCCCCCGACCCCTGCTCATGCCCCGTGTGTCTCTCCCCTCCCCTCCACCCCCCGCTCATGCCCCGTGTGTCTCTCCCCTCCCCGCCACCCCCCGCTAATGATCTGTGTCCCCTGTTACCCCCCACCCCCGCTCATGCCCCGTGTGTCTCTCCCCTTCCCCCCCACCCCCGCTCATTCCCCGTGTGTCTCTCCCCTCCCCCCATCCCCCGCTCATGCCCATGTCTCTCTCCCCTTTCTCCCACCCCCCCGCTCATTCCCCGTGTCTCTCCCCTCCCTCCACCCCCCGCTCATGCCCCGTCTCTCTCCCCTCTCCCCCACCCCCGCTCATGGCCCGTGTGTCTCTCCCCTTTCCCCCCACCCCCCGCTCATGCCCCGTGTGTCCCTCCCCTTCCCCCCACCCCTCGCTCATGCCCCGTGTCTTCCCCTCCCCCCATGCTCATGCACCCGTGTGTCTCTCCCCTTCCCCCCCACCCTCCGCTCATGCCCCGTGTGTCTCTCCCCTCCACCCCCTGCTCATGCCCCGTGTGTCTCTCCCCCCCGTCCCCCGCTCATGCCCCGTGTGTCTCTCCCCTCCCTCCCACCCCCCGCTCATGCCCTGTGTGTCTCTCCCCTCCCCGCCACCCCCCGCTCATGACCTGGGTCATCCCCTGTTACCCCCCACCCCCGCTCAAGCCACGTGTGTCTCTCCCCCTCCCCCCACCCCCGCTCATGACCCGTGTGTCTCTCCCCCTCTCCCCCACCCCCGCTCATGCCCCGTGTGTCTCTCCCCCTCCCCCCACCGCCCGCTCATGCCCCGTGTGTCTTTCCCCCTCCCCCCACCTCCCGCTCATGCCCCGTGTGTCTCTCCCCTGTTCCCCCCACCCCCTGCTCATGCCCCGTGTCTGCCCTGTTCCCCCACCCCCTGCTCATGCCCCATGTGTGCCCTGTTCCCCCACCCCCGCTCATGCCCTGTGTCTCCTCTGTTCCCCCCCACCCCTGCTCATGCCCTGTGTCTCCCTCATTTCTCCCCACCCCCGCTCATGTCCCGTGTCTCCCTCCTTTACCACCCCCACCCCCCGCTCATGCCCCGTGTGCCCTGTTCCCCCACCCCCTTCATGCCCGTGTGAGCCCTGTTTCCCCCCCACCCCCGCTCATTCCCTGTGTCTCCCCTGTTCCCCCCACCTCCCGCTGATGCTCCGTGTGTTCCTCCTGTTCCCCCCACCCCCCACTCATGCCCCGTGTGTGCCCTGTTCCCCCCACCCCCCGCTCATGCCCCATGTCTTCCTTCTTCCCCCCACCCCCCGCTCATGCCATGTGTCTCCCTTCTTCCCCCACCCCCCGCTCATGCCCCGTGTCTTCCCCTTCCCCCACCACCCCCGCTCATGCCCCGTGTCTCCCTTCTTTCCCCCACCCCCGCTCATGCCCCGTGTCTCCCTTCTTCCCCCCCACCCCCCACTCATGCCCCGTGTCTCCCTTCTTCCCCCCCACCCCGCTCATGCCCCGTGTCTCCCTTCTTCCCCCCACCCCCCGCTCATGCCCCGTGTCTCCCTTCTTCCCCCCCACCCCCCACTCATGCCCCGTGTCTCCCTTCTTCCCCCCCGCTCATGCCCCGTGTCTCCCTCCTGTACCCCCACCCCCCGCTCATGCCTCGTGTCTCCCTTCTTTCCCCCCCACCCCCCGCTCATGCCCGGTGTCTCCCTTCTTTCCCCCCCACCCCTCGCTCATGCCCCGTGTCTCCCTTGTTCCCCCCACCCCCGCTCATGTCACATGTCTCCCTTCTTCCTCCCCCACCCCCCGCTCATGCCCTGTGTCTGCCCTGTTCCCCCCACCTTCCGCTCATGCCCCGTGTCTCCCTCCTGTATCCCCCCAACCCCCGCTCATGCCCCGTGTCTCCCTCCTGTACCCCCCACCCCCGCTCATGCCCCGTGTCTCCCTTCTTCCCATTCCACCCCCGCTCATGCCCCGTGTCTCCCTTCTCCCCCGCTCATGCCCCGTGTCTCCCTTCTCCCCCCCCACTCATGCCCCTGTCTTCCTTCTCCCCCCACCACCCGCTCATGCCCCATGTCTTCCTTCTTTCCCCCCCACCCCCCGCTCGCTCATGCCCCATGTCTCACTCGTGTTACCCCCCAACCCCGCTCATGCCCCATGTCTCCCTCGTGTTACCCCCACTCATGCCCCGTGTCTCTCTCCTGGTCTTCCCAACCTCCCGCCGATGCCCTGTTGTGTTCTCTTTATACACACCGCCTTCCCTTTCCCTGGTGTCCATCTTGGTAAAAGATTTTCCTTCCTACACTGGGACGCCTGTCTGTGGCATCCCGGTTTGGGAAGAAAAATCTTTTTTTTACCACCCCAGGTTCCCACTTTGAGAACCTAGGATGCTAGTGGTCTTCCTCCATTGAAAAGGACGTTATGGTTACGTTGCACTAATAAAAAAACTATGAAATTCAGTAAAAAGAATGTGTTAAAGTGACTTTATGGTTAAGTTGCACTAATAAAAACCTATGAAATTCAGTAACCAAACTTTGTTAAAGGGACATTATGGTTAAGTTGCGCTACTAAAAACTTATGAAATTCAGTAAAAAAACGTTGTTAAAGGGGCGTTATGGTTAAGTTGCCTACTAAAAACCTATGAAATCCAGTAAAAAAACTTTGTTAAAGGGACGTTATGGTTAAGTTGCGCTACTAAAAACCTACGAAATTCAGTAAAAAAACTTTGTTAAAGGGACGTTATGGTTAAGTTGCCATACTAAAAACCTAGGAAATTCAGTGAAAAAACGTTGTTAAAGGGACGTTATGGTTCCAAGTAAAACCGAAAAAACCTTGAAATTCGCCAGTTATGGTAAGCTAAGCAACCATAACTCGCGCCACCACCGTGCACTGCTAAGCCTAACAACCAGGACATCAAAGATGACATCACAAATGTCATCAATGACATCACTGATGACATCACATATCTGACTCCCCCTTTTTTCCTTTCCTGACATATCTAGGCCACATGATTTTCTTCAGTAACAGTCAGGAACTAAAAATTGTAAATGTACTATATTCTTAGACTTATCCTTCAAGTATGTTCTTACAATAATTCCCTTAGGGTCCAGTCATATCATATGAAACATATACATAGGGGAAGACAGAACCTTGAAAGACAGCAATCCTTTTTGTGCATTAAAATTATCAGTAGAGTTATCAGCACTTTCTGATACTTTTCATGTTTTTTTATTACTGTACTTTCCCTGTATATGCTCATATTTTTATATGTTGTACTCACCCTATTTTCCTTAGGGTCCAGACACATCATGTGATATATATAGATAGGGTAAGCAACAGCTTTGAAACAGAGCACTTATTTCTCTGCATAAAGGTAATCAGTTAGGTTATGAACACTTTCTGCTACTATTGCTGTTTTTTTTTCTTACTTCAATTCCCTTGTATATATTCATATTTGTATGTGGTGTTGTCTCTTTGTGATTTGTCTATAATAATGCAATTATGTAGTAAGTGGGTTTTATTACCTACTTATCACAAGTTTCACTGTACGCAAAACTCTAATATGAAAACAGTTATCATTTCACTATTCAACATGGCAAGCTTATGAATATTGCACCTCCATCATGTATGCTGCACACAATGCCTATGTTTCTACATGAGTACCTTAGTATACTGGATGGAACTTCATAATAGAATGCTATTTATATCAATGCATAGCTTAATGCACTGATTAGCACTTGATATTTATTCCAATAATCTTTTACACTTTTTTTATTAACATTACACTAAGAATCCCTTGTACAGACTTTTCATTCATGAAAGGTAAATGCACATGTGATGTCATCAGTGATGTCATCAATGACATTTGTGATGTCATCTTTGATGTCCTGGGTGTTAGGCTTAGCAGTGCACGGTGGTGGCACGAGTTATGGTTGCTTAGCTTACCATAACTTGCGAATTTGAAGGGTTTTTTGGTTTTACTTGGAACCATAACGTCCCTTAAACAAAGTTTTTTGACTGAATATATATATATATATATATATATATATATATATATATATATATATATATATATATATATATATATATATATATAAAAAGAGGAAAATGAACCGCACTCTCCGCAGTCAATTTGAACAATGGAAATGTCCAATTTCCAAACAAAATAGCACAGTGCACAACACTGAAAGGGTCACAAAAAAATGTATTCACGTGAGGAAACAAGGGTCTATGGAACTCAGAAAGGTGCCTATACACTGAACACATCTTCCTTTACTCACATTAGCCGGTGGACACTGGCTTTTCCATTAGTTGCTTTATAAATCAACTATACATACATTGATAACTTTTCAATGAACAGATCTTGTTTTTTTAAAGCATCAGGATACCAGAGTCATAATGACAAACGTAGGCAGATAACTCAGCAAATGCTACCTACAGTGATTTTAAACACAATTGGTGATTCCAAATGGATCCCGTTTTTGGCATAGTTATGGTAGGTGTAAGTTACTGCTACACCTAGTTGCAACTTTACATGAAAACGGGATTCTTGAAGAAATCAGGTATTACTAACTACTGTCAGAAAATCAGCATAAGGTAACCCTGATCCTCAAATAATCCCTTTTGCACGCAAAGGTTGTGGTCTGACTTGGAGGACCTTGCACCAGAGTAACTTACTCCAGGTCAGATGGGAAAACAATTGACATTTTCCCAGAACATTTCCAAACTGTGCTTCTCTCCCTCGAAACTACTTGCATGCAACAAATGTACGTACACCTTCATTCACCGTCACACCTCACATCCACACTCACACCTAGAACGGCCGGGTTAATCCTAACTCTGTTCACAAAACACACTAAGACAACTTTGAAGTTTTGTCAAAGAATGCATATTAATCTTTTGTAGGCGTATCCATCCTTCCATTCAGACACCTCCTTGACAACCCCCCACCCCAATACCACATTACGCCCTTGAGAGAACCTTTTAGTTTGGGTTATTTGGCAGTGGTTTAGCACAACCTATAAGCTGAATCTATTGCAAGAGAGTGCAAATAGGGAGAAATAGCATACGAGGAGCGACACAAAGCTTATAGGTGTTGCTTGGTGAATGCCAGCCCATTGAGTGCCCATGGCAATGCTAATTCTATGGCCATTCCCACCCAGTTCCTGCCCCTCTCCACCCAAAACACCGTGTCATGGGAACTCTTTGAGCACATTTAAATCAAGCTGTCCCATTAAACTCTTTTTTTTAAAACAGTTTTTATTGAGATCGTCATGCATGAATAAAATTCAACAAAACATGCAACCCAGTAGACGGCAACACTCCCATCCAACTTTGCACTTGAAGTGCCTGCCAGTGTTTTCTCAAAGCTGTCTTCTGAGAGTTATTTACTTAATTGTAGTTGTAAATGTGTTCTGGTTGTAATAAAAATGTCTTAACCAAATCTTCCTTCAGCCTCTTAATTTATAAAAACTAGGCGTGTCCATCACTGAAGTCCTGTTAAAAACAAGCATTTGTCAGGCACTGCTATTAGATGCCCAGGTACTCTCACCATTTTGCACCATCAAGTTAATATCACCAAAGCAGTGCCTGGCAAGTGCCTTTCCTTGCATGCACAAAACCCCAAACTGTTGACATTGCCAATGCGTGTTTAGCATTTTACGCATGTTAAACTTACACAACTGTGCCGCTAACTTACGTCAAAGAATACTAACATCTACCAAAAGTAAATCCTTTCATTGTGCGGCTTTAAATCCCTTTATGAATTTGCTCCATAACACACAGAAATGCACACTTACTCCTGGAAAAAGCATGGTACTTTGGGACCCTGGTATGTAAAATCACCACATGCAGTACTGTTGTGATTTACTTGTTCTTTCACTGTTTCCCCTTTGTTGTCTTTGTTTGACACCCACATGTTCTTTTTCTCTCTTTTTCTTTCTCTTTATCTCTCTATCCTTCTCGTTTTCTCTCTTTCTCTCCTCTTCATCTTCACTCTAGTTCTCCCCACACGCACACTCTCTGTCTTTGTCTGTCTGTGCTATATTATCCTTCTGTTTGCCTCGTTACATTTCCCACTTCCATCTTCACTCCAATTCACCGGCCATTTTAAAAATCAATCTGCACAGTAGAAGGCTCGCACAAGAAATTCCCAAACTGCGCCTGAAGGGATAATTCATTTCATGCAGATTCGTTCATTTTTGGTTCATTTTTTGCAAAGTTATACGCATTCGAAACCACGGTTTTAATATGGTAATGTTGCTTTAACCTAAGGTATGCGTCTGCGAGGAGTAGCTACATATACACCAACTTTAAATAAACATATGTTCCCTTTAAAACAGGATTTCTGCCCACAACACGTCCAATATGATCAGTGCGCGACTGACATCGACCACCTTAATAAATGCTGGCAGCTATAGCGGACACATGACATGTGAGTGAAAGAATGTTAAAAGTGTGTAGCACCAGAACGCCTTGCCACTTCTTAAAAGCATATCAACACAGAGTGTAGGAAAATACTTTGCAGCCCTTATGGGAGACGTCTTGGAAAAATATTTATATAGTACCATTAATCAGAAGGAAACGAGCATTACGGACAGTTTCAGGGATCCACATTTTACATGCAAAGCGCCTCTCAGTGAAATAGCAGCTATGTGTCACAGAGCTACTTTTGCATGATTCAGACAGTCCCCCTTATGGCATATTCTTAGGAATGATAAAATATCACAACAGGAGTTTTGCAAAGTCTTTCTTTTACTATTATTTGTGGGTCTTATAAAGTGGCAGAGGGAACTTACGTTCTGGATGCTGGGTAGCCAAGTGGGGGACCTCCATTTTAAATGATTCAACGTGACTGTTGGAGGTATGCTAGTATTTCCCCTGAATAAGTCGAACAACTGAGCGTAGCAGGGGAGCCTGAACCAATGTAAATGACTTTCAATGAGGAAAGTGGCATTGCCCTGAGAAATGTTTTCGGAAAGTGTCTTAAAATTTTGCATTTTACAGCACACTTGTTGAGATAAACGGGGTAAAACTCAAACAATTTACAATTGGTTCTGTAAGACAACACATGAAAAAGTCCAAAAGATAGATGACAGGTGAAAGGTGACCAACACTAGAAAGGGGCATTATACACCATCTGTATAATGCCCGCGCCACAAGTGCGTGCCAGCATTGCCATTGTACAACACTTTCATGATGGTGCCCAAACTATCGGCCCGCACTGTCTCTTTTAAAGCACATGTTCATGAAACCTGTGGCTACAATATATGCCAGAAGGGACCTGTAAAACATGTTTCATGCTGGCTGTGCCTGTATAAATGCCAACTTTCCACTGTAAAGCACAATCCTGATGAGACACACACTATGTGGCTGAATCGCCAGTATAAAGTACATGCTCATTATGTCTCTGTCTACAATATATCTCTGGTTTGCCCTGCAAAACACTTCTTCACAAGGCCCGTGCGCAATTATAAGCCAGTTTTGCCACTTTAAAAATACTTTCATGATGGTACACACAATATATTCCATATAGTTATGTCAAACACTAGTTCATGGGGCCGGTACCCAAACACCCACCAGTATTGACTGTGAGAAAATAATGCATTATGATACCCACCCATATGCCAACATGTGACTGAAAAACATACATTCATGATTCATGTGTGCTCCTCTCCCCCAAACCAATACACACACATGAAGATGCCACTCACACACACACACACACACACACACACTGACTTGCTCTTACATGCACAGCATTAAAACTTGTGCGCACACACATACACACAGACACACACATACACACACACAGATTGCATAACATAAGAAAAACACACACGCATATAAAACAAGTTTTAAAGTACGTTTCCAATAAGTGATCATGTGTTTAAACTTCGATCTAGTCTGGGGCTCCAGGAACTTAAGGAGGGCAGTGGCAGGTGGCATAGAAGAGCACATGGGTGGTTGGGTTTGCAAGCTTGTTCTGCGAGAAATCTGTTCAGTTAGATTGGTGCCTGTATGCCCCCTCCGCGCTCACCTGGTCCATCAGCGTGCAATATTTCTATGATTATGAAAGTCGTTCGCTGCTCTGCCACGTGGTCATCACTAGGGATGTACGAAAACATGGAGGAGGGGCAAAAACGTGGTCATGCAACCAAACTGAATATCAGAAAGAAAAACTGTTCAATTGCATATTGTCAAATTGTTTTATATATGTGTAATTAACATTGGGATTACATAATTCATCACAGGTGGCGCTAAGTCAATAACTGTATCAACCATATATACATACACTTAACTCTTGGGCAGACAAAAGAGCAGCAGCTCTATGACAAGCGACCCTAAACCTTATTTACAATAGGGGCGTAGCCCTGGATACAAGTGAATGTCTTCATCTAAATAATTGGACTTTTTCGCTTTACCTCTACTTCCTCTGCCCTTTGCCAGATTGGCTGGCTATCTATGAAACAAAAGGCTAAATATAAACTTCTTCTCATCATCTTCAAATCTATCCGTGGACTCACGCCATCCTATCTATCTGCTTATCTCACACCCTACTCTCCTCCTCGCTTGTTAAGATCATCTTCCTCTCACCTCCTTCCCACCACTGAAGCCCACAGCGCTCTGTCTCGTTTCCACTCTTTCTCTGTCCTTGCTCTCCTACTCTGGAATGCTCTTCCTTTCCAGCTCCATACTATTCCAAATTGACCTCTAGTTAAATACAACCTCCAAGCTCCTCCTTCTTTCTGAAGAATCTGTTTCCTAGCACCCTACGCTACTGCATCACCTTTTTATTCTCTTTCCATACCCTTCATGGACAACCACACAGCACTTTTCCCTCACTCCTCCATCCTTAATTAAGCACTTTTTCCACCGCCCTGTTCCTATGTCATTCAGTCCTGTTCTCATTTCCACCTTCCACTGCAACCTCTCGTTTTCTAGTCACATTCTCTCACCCCATTCTAAAGGAGCCATGTCCACCGCTCTGTAATCAATGGTAAATTCCATAAGCATTTTAGTGCCAAAAATGCATTGCTTTCCCTGTGATTTTTATAAACAAAAAAAAATGAATAGAAAATAAACTCTGGAAAATATGAGGATCATGGTGAAGGTGTTGTGTAGGGCCTGTGACTGTGAGGATTATGCTATCACCACCATGACACCACTGTTGACCTGGAAGGAGATTTTTAAAAATAATTACATGTCTGACAGTACATAGACTAGTGTTGGTATGTCATGGCTTGCTTTGTGTCTGTGGTAAGGGGCCCCTCCTACTGACTCACCATCTCCAATATGATATGGGGTGGAAATCAATGCCTCTGGGCGATCTCTTCATCAGACAATTGAAATATGGTGATCATCCCATATTTCGTTTCCCACATCATCAGTCAGTGAAGAAGTGAAGATTGGCCATTTCATGAATGTGTACATGTCTCTCTGTGTTGTGCTTTTTAGTTTGTTTTGGTTGTGATTGGGGTGCACTGCATGTTTCTTTAGTAGGAAACTCGGTTGCTCTCTTTTCTGGGCCACTTGCTCCACATTGAAAAAGGAGCACATGTTGGAGGGCACGTTTTGCAGCAAATCTAGTGGTCAGGTTTTGTGAACAGGATTTTGGTGCAGCTCTGCTCACTTTCTGTGGCCACTACCCTATCACCTACTAATTTGGTGTATTTGCATACTTTCCACCCACTTTTCACATCTTTTGCTCACATGTTGTGCTTTTTATTTTAATGGCACATCTCTGCATTTCTCCTCGCGCTCCCAGCGCTTCTCAAGATGCACTCCTGCCTTCCTCCCTTTTCAATTGGGAATGCCGTAATTTTAATCAATTGACATTACCCAATTTTCTAGATGGATTAATATTACCTTTCCAAATATTTTCCCCACCGTATCCAGGTGGGAAATTGGACAGTAATTCAAGGGGATATCTCTGCTGCCTGTTATTTTAGAAAGAAACAATGTCTGCTTTTTTCCAGGTGGTAGGAACTTTTCTGGCAGTTATTATAGGATTAAATAGTTATGTAGGGGGACGAGATTATCACTTTACTCTTGAAGATTTCTGATGATATTCCAACTGACCAGTCATTCTCTGTGATTTTATGGGCACACATCACAGTTCTGCCATGCCCCTCTGGAATAACGCTAAAGAATAAGAATAAAGTGAACTGTTTCAAGGTTTCACTTGTGGTAGGAAATGGCCTCTGGGTTAAGTCAGTTACCTCCAATGATTTGCACATAAGAGGATGCTGTTGCCAACAGAGCAATCACACTTGTAAGAGTGGGGTAGGCATCCATAACAACACCCTACTTCTGACACCAGTTGTAGGGTGTCCTTGAGTGATAAGCACAAAAGATCTGACAGTGAAAAGGAATTCATTTACTTTGGGTTTTATATATCACAACAAACATAACATTCCCCACATTTTAATAGATGAAGGTATATGATGGTGTTAAGTCCTAGGTGTGATCTTCTAGGGCCCTATTCCTCAAGACTTTCTTCCAAACAACAGTTCACAATGGCCGCCTAACATACGGTACAAAACTTGTCCAAGTCTCTGGTTTCATGGCAAGATGTTCAGAAGTCTCAATTTTACTTTACTCAGTCGTTGGTTCCACAGTTAAAACATCTGTTAGGCCAGTATTCAGGAGTCCAGTGGAGAGGGATGGATAGGTATCCGCAGGACCTGGCCTGCATTACTGCCAGACTGTCTTTGCACATGTGCCTGGTCTGAGGGCTCATGCACCACTCCTTTCCCGCTACAGTAAACTCTCTGCTGCCTCAATGTGACTGCACCATCTGGAACTTCCACCCACCTCTGTGCCTGCCTGGGACCGACCAGGTAGGTCATAGTTTCCTGCTATTCTTATCCTACTTCTGATATCATTTGTATCCCTCCTAGATGTACCTCTACTGCTAGTCTCTCCCTCTCCCTCTCTCTTCCTTTTGTTTTAGCCACTGTTACACCTGTTTGAAAATTCTGATGATCTCATTGGCCACCCCTATCTCCCACAGTATGAGCACATGCCCAAAATCTTCTTTGCATTCTTGACTCCCTGGTCGATCCCTCCTGCGTCCACCTTATACACCCCCTTACCTCCATTCTGCTACTTTCTCTTGCAACGGGTATGTCTGAACCATGACCCAGCCTCTCAGGCCACCCCGCCACCTTAACTCCAATTTCCCTCCTATGGTGCTTTGTAATCGTTCAGTCTTTCCTGACTAAACCCTTCTCTCCCAGCCTCTGACCTCCCCTCCTGGTGTAGCCAAATCTCTACCTCCTGTAGTCTCATTGTAGTTCCCCAGTTCCTCTAGGGACATATCTCCCACCTCAGTGCCCAGGATTCTCTACTTACTGTTTCTCCTTATAACATTCACATTGACACGTGGTACCCAAATGTTGGACCCCCATATCTCTGTGACCTTTGCACCCCAGACATTGGAGGACCCCTGCAATCACAAATCTTTGTCTGACCTGGCACCCCCAAATCATTGGGTGACTCTCTTCATCCGCAAGTCTCAGTTGACCCCTGCAACCCCAGATCTTGGGACACTAAATAGTGGGATACTGGCAGATTAAATCTTTGGGTGTCCATCCTGCACCCCCAAATCTCAGGGTAACCTCTGTACTCTAAAATCTCAGGTTGACGCCTGCACTCTCAAATCTTGGTGGGTTGTGTTACCCAATCCTCATAATCCCTATGCATCTCCTATACCCCTTCCTAAGAATCCTTGGATATATCTTGTACTCCGACCTGAGAATCACTGGTATTTCCTGTACCCTTTTCTATTTTGTGTCTAATCTGCCAGCTCCTAGAGTCTCTCCTCCAGCATCTCCACAGATTTTCCTCTCTGACATCTTCTCCAGGCTTTATGTTCCAGCTAGTCCTCCTACCAGCTTCTCTCTTACACAGAAATCACTAGCTTTTATAGAAGGATAACCCTTTTCTCTGGGCTGGCTTCCCCAGGACGTCCTGTATCAGTGTAATCTGGGTTGTGTCTTTCTTTATGCTGGTGTTTTTTGGTCTGGGTTTTGTGTGGTTCGGCTCTCCTGGGATGATGATAATGGGAGTAGTGGAAATGCTGCCTGGTTTGTGAGGTGTGTAGGCCTTGCCCTGCCTTTTAGTGAGGACACAAAGTGGGTGGTCTGGGATCCTAGCAACAAGTTTGAGGCAGTATGCAGCACATTGTACTTGGTCTAAAAAGATAAAGTGCAGTTTGAAGCCGCTTCACAACAAATCCCATCTCTGATGTTGTTTCCTCTCTTCAAAGAGTGTCACACATTTGAATTACTACAAGACCTTAAAAACCATGCTAATTTATTGAAAGCTCTAATACTGTTTAATGAGGATTTTATTTAATTTCTATTATTTGAATTGTGGTTCCCTATGGAGTGAAGCACGCATGAACCTGGTATTCTTACCTTGTGTACATGTTACTGTAGTTATCCCATACATACAATGTCCATGTTATGTGCTTAAGTTTGCATCCTCAACTTGGCAAGGGAAGCAGTTTTTTTGATTGGGGTGCTCCAGTAATATTAATATGTTAACATCATGTAGAGTGCCCAATACTGTATCTAGCCTGGCAAAGTATTTGATCCCGTTCCCATGGAAGATTTGTGAACTAACTAAAGGGCATGTGGAAGGTTATAAGGTCCTAATTAACATGCCAGGAATTAATGGCTGAACTAAACACTGGACAATGAAACTCCAAATGATTGCTCGCCTTCTCTACCCCTCATCCTCCTCTCCTACCCCATGAAAAGGACCTTGTTATGAAGACCACTATAAATCTGTAGGCTGTGAATTGCAATGCGTGTGCTACTTCTCAACATTTCCTACACTGCACAATGCCTAAAATGACCAGCTCAGAGATGAGCGTCAATATGAAGGATCATTTTGTTGCTGAGTATTCCATTACAGATAACGAGCAATGGCTCTTGGGGTATTCCTCCAGCAGCCTCCCATCCACTATAACATCTGAGAAAAAATGCACCCAAAGAAAAGGACCATTAAACCAGAAGATGAGCAATTGAGTGGAGTACAGTAGAGTGCTGTATAGTATACTGTGGGAGACTGGGGTGACTATACTCGTCAGCCCTGACTATTTAGGAGGATTCCTAGATTTTTACTTTTTCCCTCCTTACACTCCTAAAATATTATTCATGCTAAAGCAGGCCAGTGCGTGAATTCACTTCTTGCAGTTTCCATAACATGGTCTGGTATTGGACAGGCTCTTATAAGGTTCATTTCCACCTAAAGGGCACCTTGGAAGTGAAAGAAAACCTTGTCATATTATGAAGGGGGTGTGACATACTATCAGGAATGGGGATGTGCGGGCTGTTTGGGGCCTCTGCGGCTGCAGGGGTCAGGTGTGAACAAACAAGCCCTGGGAACCACATGTCCTAGCAGCCTGCCACGCATCTGTGCAGTATGCACAGAGGCGGTGCAGCAGACCACACTGTTAAAGGCTCCGCCTTTGCCCATGCTATGTGCTGATAATTATGGCGTTTGCACAACACAGGTGTGGTAGCGGAACATGCCTAAGGGGATTGGTATCCCGCCACCGTGGGAGACAGTGTTATTTTTGCTGGCTTTTAGAGAGCATTGGAGTCGTGTTTGGGTAGCATTGCTGCTACAAAGTAGTCGGGTTATCATCACGTTGGCAGGCGGGCAGGCTGAAGGATGTCGGAAGACGGCTCTCTGAGCTTAAGATAAGTGCTCTGGGCAATACTACACCTGTTTGCTTGTATTAGCAGGGACCCTGTGAAGTAACAGGGTTCATTGCCAGTACAGACTCTTTGGCAATGTTAAGCTCCGAGGCAGGAGTGTTCCCAGAATTCATATCTAAATTCTAGTAGTATGGACCGAGTAACATGTGCTTATCAAGTTGTGTCCTCCATATCATCATGTCATGTGTCTGATGGGATTTTCACACCCCTCATCTGTCTTTCATATCATGGTCTTTATCTGCCTTTATATCATGCAATCATTTTGTCATGCATATCATGTAACCATCGGTCATTTATGTTAAGTTATTCAAGAGTCTATGAGGCTTAATGACATCCTTTAGCAAGGAGAATGTTTGTGTGTGTGGTTTCAAGTTGAATGAGAGTTACCAAGGTATTATTGCAGGACATACAGAAGTAAGGGATGTGCACCTGGAGGCAGGCGTTAATAGAACAGAGGCAGGGCAGTGTATGACAGGAACAAGGGGAATCTTTTCAAGGTGTCAGTTTGGACTTTTCCCTGTTCGTCCCCCATTCCTGTCCACTTAAGTGCTCCTAACCCTCTTTCCGGTTTCTCTAACTCCTCCACCCCATCCACAACCTCTCCCTAACCGTCTTCCCCCCCATTGGCTGCTGCGTGGGGACCTGTTACTCATAATCAGGAACCCGTACCAACCAAGGTGGAAGGGGTCGCATTTCATTTGGCTTCCGTGTTTAGGGAGCGGTGGTGGTCTCAGCCTTCCTGTCTTGACACATGGCTATAACTGGGGAAAAGATGTATCTTCACAGGATGCCTTTATTTGGCATGATCAGTAATCTGACGAGATCCGCAGTATTGCAGTCTGCACTGAAAAGGAAATTAACATAAAGAGATTTGGGTTTCTAGTGCGTTGAACCAAATTTGAAAGAAGTGGTGTGCTTCAATATCGATTGAAAGAAACCAGATCTTTATGTTGATTACTGCAATATGTATGTAATGCACATAGCTGAATTTCTTATGACAAATAAGCCTACAAAGAAAATAAGCAGAACCTTCATGACAAGTGAGCCGACACATGTTTCGAGCTACAAACTCTTCCTCAGGGTTCAATACATTTCACTAAAACAACACCATTGTCATTATACATTGCTTTTCAGGTGATGTTAGTATCAATGTGAGAAACATGAAACTATAACCAACAAGGTCAATACAAATTATACAAACTCAGTTTCATAATGATCCCCTTCTAAACCTGCACTTCCTTTTGGAAGGTTGAATATATGAGAGCATGAAACTCTTAAATGTTGGTCACATCCAAATGCTTAGCGACTTGGAATCTCTTATTTGTGATATTCTCAGAAATTGGTTGCGTGTGGACCCGTGCCTGAATTCAAAGAGACCCATTGATTGTGAAAATGTTAGGTCAACAACATTTGACCCAATTGCTTATAACACAGGGATTCAGCTAGGATTTGTATGGATCAACCGTTCTCAAGTGATGGGGATTAGCCCTGTGCACTGAAAAGGACTTGCCATTCCATCTTTGGAGTTTAAAACATGTGACACCCTCCTGCCCCAAAAAGGCTTATTTGGTATCTCTAGCAGGAATATGTACCATGACTCTCCCCTACAGGAATGTAGTGCCCTACCGTTGAAAGGCAGGATAGAGAGGGCAAAGTGCCGTATACTGCATCCTAGCAGCTATTAGGAACCAGTGGATAATGTCCAGAGAGGAAGAAACATGTTATCTAGGTGCCTGCCTTAGAAGAATCTCAACAGGTAGATTTAAAAATAACCAAAGCCTAATATAAAATATTCAAAAAACAATGTCAGGTGCGCAGATAGAAACATGTTAATGCATAACCTGATGAAGTTGATGTTTCTATGAAGTGTAGAGTTGATGGATGCACAGAGATGTGAAGTGTTATATTGAGAGACCACCCTTAACCTGAGGAGTTCCTTCCCCCCAATCTAGGAGCCAGATCATATTTTGCTTATGTTTTCTTTCAGCACTGGTCTCATTGAAGACTCAAACAGAGCTGCATTAATCCCCCCCTCTCCCCGTGCCCACAGTGAGCCAAAAACCTGACTGGGGTATAGAAAGAATATATATTTATTTTAATTATAAGCTCAATGAATAACTATTTGGTTCACTCACATCAACCACCTTCTTTGGGGCAGAAAATGCAGCTTCAATTACAAAACACACTTTCTCTACATTTACTTTTGTCTCACAAACATGGAACACAGCCTAAATAAACTGGTCAAAACTCTTTTCCCATGAACCCAGTTGTATGTCGAATTTCAATAATAATAAAATAGCACAATGCTAAAACATAATCTTCAGCACTACTGGCTGAGAATTTTAGTATCAAAACATAAGCACCATTTCCTTTTGTGGAAACTAGTTCACTTTCATGACTTGCAATATGGAGTGCCCTGCGACTCAAAATGCTAACAGTTGGGGGCACTGTTGCACACGGACGAAGATGGCCGCTCCCGTGTGAGCTCCGGCGAGGACCAGGGCTGAGATGCTGTAATAAGCATTTGCAGAGACTGGTTTCACATACAAAGAGAATGTGCTGAGATGTAACCGTTAAGGACCAGGCTGCCGAACTTTGGGGACCATTGGTCGCAGAACCGCAGAGAAAGGGCCCTATCTGAATCCCGATTGTGGCAGGAAGCGAAACCCACGATCAAGCCGAGATCGAGGGGGAGGAGCCCGGCCACAGCAACGCAAGTGACTGCCGGGAGACCAGAGTCCTCCTGTTTCTACAGCAACCTGCGGGCGCTCCGCTCCGCGTTGAGCGCCTGCGGACCTCCCTGCCGTCTCTCCACTCCCCATCCCAGACACTCTGAACATAGGGAAGCGGGCGCTGAGGCGAGGCGCACGAAGATCCCGTCTGGGCTCACTGCAAGAAGGCGTGGACCATACGGCTCTTGAGCCGCCATCACAACGTTCCAGGTCCCGTGGCGGGCACATTACAGATAAGTGTGGCTCTGCGGGGCTGGAGGGGAGCTTGGCTGGATGTGACCCGGCGCTCCTAATAACAGTCAGGGGCTCCCTGCCCTGGCCTCGGTATGGGGCGGTACGGGCTCCCCCCCGCTCGCCCCTGTAGGCCAGAGCTGGGCGCGTGCGAAGTCCCTCCCCGCGGTCTGGCGGCCCGGTGCAGGAGCCTCACACGCTGCATACAGGACCACGGTGGCCAAGAGGACCATAATATCACCTTTTAAAGAGGCGTTAAGAGATAAGCAACCAACCACAGGGAGATACTAAAGGGTACGAACACTCCACATCATTACTACGGACGACGGGGCACTACTGGCAGTGAAGTCGAGTGGTGAGGCCAGTCGTCCACAATGAGGGGTGAGGACCTTGAAGGTATAATAGCAACTGGAAAGGGCTACACGTGGCCGTGGCATTTCAACAGAAACCGGAAGAAACATAAAAGACGCATTTCTAAATTCAAGTGTGATAAATGTGCCTTCGATACAGTTAACATTGTCCCCGCATAGTGTCGACTGTATCACGGCTCTGGTGCTGTAATAGCAGCATTAACACATATAGACAGACCCCACCCCAGGGGCAAGAATGTTCAGATGAAGTGAGGAAAAATTTAACACATTGACACCAGCAGAAGTGCAGACCGGAAGTGGAGGCCTGTAGGGCCTACACAAGATGAACCTACCTGTATCTTGCATTTAATTACCAAAGAAAGAACATCAGGCAGACGAATAGCCCACCTGGCTTGTGAGCTTATTGACCTGGAAGAGAATAATGCCCAAGAGTCTCAGCCACAAGAAAGGCAAGGGGGCCATTGATACATACATGACACCTGTACAGAAAAAGACAGGACCCGAGATGGAGGAGGAAATGCCACCACAGGATCAGCAGACCCCGTCTGGAGCATTGATGGACCCCCAGGCGGTCTTCCAGGCCATGCAACAGGGCTTTTCAGCTCTTAATGATAAGCTAGATGGGATAACTGCAAACGTGTCAGCCATCAAAACCAAGTTAGACAAAGCAACGTCGGGCATCGCGGAAGCAGAGATAAGAATATCGGGTAGTGAGGACGCCCTTGAAGCCTTGAAAAATACGGTCTCCACAATGGCCATAGAGCTAGGGACAATGAAATCCAAGTGTGAAGACTTGGAAGCGAGGTCAAGACGCAATAACATTCGTATTGTGGGTGTTCCAGAAGAAGCAATGAAAGGTTCTATTGTGGAAACAGAAAAATAATATGAGGCCGGGAAGCCCAAAAAGAAACACACCAACACAGGTTACAAAGAAACATACAAGTGCTTTATTTAAAAGCTACAACAGTTACCAAGTCAATTGACAAACGGATAGCTATTCGGCTCTCAGAATAACATAACGAACTTCAACGAGGGTTCGATGTGTTAGTGAGAGAGACCGCACATTGGAATACCCGGGCTTTTTATACAATTTGTCCAGCCCTTGGCCAACCCTCTTGTGGGTTAACCATTCTGCGAAACAGGTCTTTGGGTTCCTTGCCAGGTCAATCCTTTAATATATGCATTTCGATTAGTTTCACTGATATAATTGTACATTTACATATAGGTCAACGGTAGGACAAGGTCTCAGTTCACGATCCCGACAAGTGGCCTGCAGGAATATTAATTATTCAGTTGTACGGAGGTCACAATGGCCAGATTCTTACTCAGAATGTCATTCGGCCTCCATTTTGATATTC
The DNA here is from genome assembly GCF_040938575.1 of Ambystoma mexicanum. Taxonomy (NCBI): domain Eukaryota; kingdom Metazoa; phylum Chordata; class Amphibia; order Caudata; family Ambystomatidae; genus Ambystoma; species Ambystoma mexicanum. The sequence continues at coordinate 136,569,988 of NC_090928.1, forward strand.
AGGGTGACTTCTACATAGCAAGAGAACCTAAAATGGCAGCTCAATCCAAGATGGCGACTTACATTACTTTCTCTAAGGTCAAGACCTTGCCGTGGAGTTTGTTCGCACATGATGTTTAGACAACTTGGCGTAGGCAAATACACATACAATTGTTACGATAGGAGGCATAATATTGTTTCTATTCCGACAAACCCTCCTTTTGACCTATGCCAAGTGCTAATATTATTTCTAATGTCTTTGTAAATAACTCCATGCATCGTCATCCATACATCCTGAATCGTTATCCGTAATATCTATAGCCATTAGGTCGTTCACCAGAACCTCTTGCAACACAAACTCTTTAGATGCTGTATCTGGGGCATATATTTTGTGCCCTATCGTGCTCACTGCCTGAGCGCAACATCCCCCTAGCATTGCACATATACTAGGTAGACATTGGATACAGCAACAAAGGAATAGCAGGATTCCCAAAATAACCAGTATAACAGAAAGCACCTTCCAACCCCAGGATCGTAGAGAATCCCAGAACCAAGCACTAATACTCCAATCTCCCACAGGAACATGCACTTCTGAACTAAGGACGTGCAAGTTCTGTATTGCTTTAAAAATTGTCGGTGAGGAATCTGGTACGAAAACACAGCAAGCGGACCCCACTAATTTACATACTCCACCACGTTCTGCCAGAATGACATCTAATGCCATCCGGTTTTGGAGCGCCACCAATCTTATTGCTTTTTGTTCCAGTGTCATATTGTAGAGTATATCTGTGGTCCGGTTGATGGTTCTCTCCAGTACTCTTGCTAGCCCCCTAATATTTTCAGAATTTGCTATCTGTCCCCAAAATGGCACAACTGATTTTGTTATATCTCCCAATATTTGCCCAGGGGTATCTCCGTTCTCTTCCCGCCGTGGCCGAGCCTTAGAAACTTCCAATGTACTAGCTATGAATACCCCAGGTAACAGGATTCCTAAATAACAGGTTCCCTGCCAATCCTTGGGCAACCAGGGAAATGCTGTACTACCGCAGACGAAATAGACAGGCCCCCCTACATACAGAGGCCTGTTTTCCCCGGTCAAATTTACAATGTTCACACAACCTTCAAAATCTCCCATTGACCGAGTGTCATTTCTTTGTATACAGAAGGGGACTGAATCGGGGCTAGGGTTAATGGAGTAGGAAGGAGGCACAGCGTCCTTATTGCCTATTGGAGCCATTTTAAAGGAAATTAGAGTTTGGAAAGGAGGAGACAGTTTATCAGATGGTCTAATAGAAGCAACATTAGGCTTACTTCTATTTGCAAAAAGCGAGCATCCCAGGGAGTCAATTCACGTTTCTCAAAAATATTTATATTAGTTCCATCAAAGTTCCCTGAGATGCTGTCATTCCAACGGCCAAAGAATAGTGCTCTAAGAGAGGCATAGCAAGCAGTCATTAAAGGTAAAGGGTAAATATACCATCCTAGCCCCTTGTTCCCATGTTGCGGTAAATGGGTGCAGATCCAGCAATTACTCTTATTAAAAATGGCATGCGTTGAATTCATTATTATCATTAAAGTGTTATTATGGTACTTTTGTCTATGCTGGGAGTCCCTAGGTGACAGAGTATGAAGGTGTACAGAGGGAGTCAAAGCAGTAGGTACAATTTCAATTGGCAGAAGAGGCTCTAGAGGATAAATTTCTTCGAAATACCAAAGTCCCACGGCAGTAACTATACAAATTCCAATTACTATTAACACAACACAGCAATACGTTTTCGGGGCCCAGGCACATTGTTCATTGTCCGAGTTGGTCACCCCCTTATTTACAAGTCCAATGCGAGCAGCAGCGGTTTAGGTGGCAGGCATCGTAGTTTCTCAATCGACGACCCTAATGTTCGTTGCTGGCGACACTACGGTCGCGCGACTTCTTAGTCCTTCCCTAACCCTAGCCAGCAGAATCCCCTTTCTTTCAAAAACTTTCTTTTGCAAGAACAAAACTCTTAATGACTCTTTTTTCTTCTCCAGATGCACAGGCAAAACTCGTACCGTAGTCCTATTTTCTTCGTCGATGGTCGTACCTGGTGATTCCCGGCACTGTATGATCCGGAAATAAGGTAACGTCACTTCCTGAGGGAAGCAACGTATCGGAGGCGACGGAAGTCGCAGAACTTGAAACAACGTTTTCCGGAACTGAACTTTTCTAAAGAGTGTGGAGACAAAATGGACTGTTCCCCAAACTCCACGGGCTCAGAGAGATTCTCCGACACACTCACAGCGCTATTTTCTACTCCAGGATCTGGGATTGTAGCATCAGCGAGGGGTTCTGCTTCTTCTGTAACGTGTGGCGTCGGGTGAGGAAGTTTCTTGACATGCGTCGCGTGGATCCAATGCTTCTTTCCAGCCATCCTCACTGCTGTCTGGGTGACCAACAGCACCTGGTAGGGGCCCCGCCAGCGAGGCGCGAGACAGGAAGACCTTTCGTAGGCCTTCACCAGGACCCAACTTCCAGGCTGAATATTGTGTCCTGGGCCCGTAAACCGTACAGGTAAAGCTGATTGAACCTGATGATAAATGAGATACAGATTTTTAGTCAACTGGTTACAGTAGTCCACAAACAATACATTTTCAACTTCCCCAGGGTTTTGGGCTTCGGAAGACCCCAAGTATTAGCAGGTCTCCCCATCACTACCTCAAATGGAGAGAGCCCAGTCTTAGTTTGAGGTGTGGCACGCATGGCTAAAAATACAATAGGTAAGGCGTCCGGCCATTTCAGTTTGGTGCCGGTGCATGTTTTAGCAAGCTTATTCTTTAGGATACCGTTATGTCTCTCTACCAACCCAGCACTTTGAGGATGTCTAGTCGAGTGAAATCGCTTTTCAATGTGTAACGCTGTGCATATCTGCAAAATTACTGCTGAAACAAAATGGGGACCGTTGTCCGACCAAATTACTCTTGGCAGCCCAAATCGTGGAAAGAATTCCTTTACCATAGTCTTTGCAGTGATCATGGCAGTAGCATGCTTAACGGGGAAAGCCTCAACCCATTTACTAAAAGCACAAATGATCACAAGGACATATTTTAGATTGTTACACCGTTCCATCTCAATAAAATCAAAGTGGATGACCTCGAAGGGAACAGAAGGAGGCCCAAAACTACACCTTGGAGTTACTGTCCCCTTCCCCACATTGTGCTGTAAGCAAATCATACAATTTTGAACATAGCGCTGTGCGATATTCAAAATTTTATCATTTACCCAGACTTGTTCTAACATTTTCGTGATCTGCTGAGCACACACATGCGTAGGACTGTGTGCCATCGTAACCATCGCCAGCACATATGAATCAGGGAGCAACCATTTCCCTTCAGATGTATCCACCCAACACCCATCGTCATCTAGTTTCCCCATCCCTTCGGCCCACCTTTTAGATTCTTCTATCGTGGCATCAGCTTGGATATCTCGCACAGACCCAATACCCTCATCCATTACATAGGCATCTTTTGTTTCTCTTAGAGCATACATGTCTGCGCTAAGGTCTGTGGCCGTTTGCCTGGCTATCTGGTCAGCAAAAGCGTTCCCTTTTCCCACATCGTCTATGACCTTACGATGCGCTGCACATTTCATGATCGCTAACTGACTAGGGAGCGCGAGTGCCGAGAGCAATTGCACTATCAGGGGGCCATGCTGAATCTTGGTCCCATGTGAGGTTAGGAACCCTCTTTCCTACCAGAGCCTCCCAAAGTTGTGAGCCACCCCAAAGGCGTACTGGCTATCAGTATATATGTTTACTGTATGCCCTTCGGGGAGTTCACAAGCTCGGGTCAACGCTATAATCTCTGCGGCCTGCGCAGAGTTTTGCGGAATTCTCTTAGTTTCAACAACCGTACTCAATGTAGTAACTGCATAGGCAGCTGTAGATGTACCATCCGGGAATTTGAAGCAGGAGCCATCACAAAACAGCTCCCCTTCCGCATTGCCCAAAGGAGTATCTATAAGGTCTATCCTGCCCTTCGTTTCCTGTTCAGTAGTATACAGGCAGTCATGTGATTCTTCGTCACCGCAAACAGTATTTTGCGGGAAAGGTAGGAGTTTAGCCGGATTAAGAACACAACACCTCTTAATTTGAATGTGAGGGGCAAACAAAGTTAATTCATACCTCGTCAGCCGTGCAGAGGTGAGGTGCTGTGTTTGGGTTTTATTCAATGGGACATCTACAGAGTGAGGTACCATCAGGATTAAATCATGGCCTAGGACCATTCCCTACTCTGTTTTACAGACGCGGCAGCAGCAGCGACAGCTCGCAAACATCTTGGCAAAGCGCATGCGACAGGGTCAAGGGCGGAAGAGTAGTAGCCGCACGGTCTATTCTTCCCTCCGTGTTCCTGTGTTAACACAGCCAAAGCACATCCATCACATTCATGCACAAACAACACAAAGGCCTTATTGTAATTTGGAGTACCCAGAACCGGTGCAGAGCGTAACGCGGTTTTGAGAAGCTCAAATGATCGTTGATGTTCCGACTTCCATGGCAGCGGCGAAGAAATGCCCTTCTTCGTCAAGGCCAGCATTGGTTTTATCACTAGTGAGAAGTTCAGGATCCACAGCCTACAGTAAGAAGCCATACCTATTAAGGCACTGACTTCCTTCTGTGTATTTGGAACAGACATGCCAGAAATGTGTTTTATTCTTTCAGGTGTCAATCTTCTCCCCTCTTTTGACAGGAGATAGCCTAAATAGGCGACCTCTTGACAACAATATTTAAATTTTTTAAGCGAAGCTTTATGACCGTATTCAGCCAAATGAATAAGCAACAATACAGTGCCTTCTTTACAAGCACTTTCAGAATCTGCAACTAAAAGCAAGTCATCGACATACTGAAGCAGTGTACAAGTAGATGGCAATTCAAGGGTGGCAAGCTGCTCTTTCAGAGTCCTACTATAAATGCTTGGACTTTCAGTATAACCTTGAGGTGCACGAGTAAGTGTGAACGAACGTCCCCCCAAGGTGAACGCGAACAAATATCTACTCTCCTTGTGTATAGGAATACTGAAGAAAGCATTCTTCAGATCCATAACACTAAAGTGCGTAGCTGTAGCAGGGATCATTGTTAGTATCGTTGTCACATCAGGCACAATTGGAAATTGTGGGGCGACAACTTTATTAATAGCGCGTAGATCAATTATAAAATGGAATGGGATTGCATTGTTGCCTTTCTTGTACACGGGTAAAATCGGGCTGTTACATGAACTACCTGCAATCTCTTCGATCACTCCTCGAGGCACAAAATCGGAGACAATGCACTTCAAAGCACGCTCGCCCTCAACTGATATTTTATATTGCGGAATGCGTGGTAGTTTAACTCCATGTTTCAAAACTATTTTAACGGGTTCAATCTGTAGTACCCCAACATCATTGTCGTCAACCGCCCACAAACATTCCGGGACAACGCTAAGCTCAGGAGGCAATGGTTGAGTCAAAAACTGAGAGCTGGGAAGTTGCTGTGGTGAAACCGTCAGCCGCACTCTGTCAGAGGAACAATGAATTACTGCATTTAGTTTCTTCAACATATTTAACCCCAGCAAATTCTCTCCACAGTTTGAAGTCAAGAGGAATGGACAGTGGTCCGTAAAGGGACCCAAAGAAACTGGCACCGGTGAAGAAACCGGACAAGCAACTGGTATGCCAGAAAACCCTACAGAAACATTAGTTTGCCCTGACAGTGGAATGTTTGGAACCCGAGAATGATCAATGGAGCACTTCTGTGCTCCAGTGTCTATCAAGAACTGATGTTTCCTATTCCCCACTAACAATTCAACGTAGGGACCTTTTTGACTAACGGGAATAGGTGAGGGTTCCAAACCCTGCTTCGGGCAATCCTAACGAAATAAAATGTCGTTGGAAGGAAGCTCTTCAGAAAGGTAGGCAGCAGATGGGTGATCAAATATGTTTCTCGTGTCCACACTCGAAGTCTGATTTTCCTGTGAAAAAGGTTGCTGAGGATCTTGCGAGAACTGACCTCTATCAGGGCCCCCCACTCCGGGGCGACCTCTAGGTCGTCTACCCATACTCCCAAATGTGTTGTTTGACCTTTGTCGATGGACGGGGCACTGTGCACGCCAATGACCTTCCTGGCGGCAATAGGCACATTGATTAATATTCACAGGACCCAAGGGGACGTTCCCTTTCGGAACATACTGACCTCTGGTCTGTGAATTACCTCCTCTGGGATTTCTAATAATTTGTTGTAACAATACTTTAGTCTTCAAATCTACTTTCCTCTTCTCTATTCTCTCTTTTTCATTATTAACACGGTTCTCATAATACTGAGCCATGTGTAAAACTTCAGATTGGGATTTCGCCTGCCAAGTGCTCTCAGAGGACATAATCTGTGACTGGATGTCGGGCAAAAATCCACGTACAAATCTGTCCACAAACAACTTTTCCCAGACTCTGTGCCCAAGTCCTGTCCACTGAAGTCAGAGAATACCTGTTCGAATCTACTAAAGAATTCGGTGGCACCTTCAGTTTTTCCTTGAACACAGGCCGTAAGCTTGTCCCAAATAATTCTTTTCTCAGGAATTATGGTTTTCAATTTTGCAACAATTCTATCAGGCAAAGTGAGTATTACCTGAGATGGTTTCTCACCAGCTGGTCTTTCCCCATCAAACCAAGTCATGTTAGCCCACGTATCTCCCAACCCTGGCACATCGTCTATTGTTCGAACCTGCTTCCATAAATCTACAGGCATGAGTACAGGGAATAGCAAGTCAATATCACTTAAGGTGAACACAGAGGACTGTAAAACGGACTCTATCTCTTTGTAGAATCCTGTCAGATTTTTCCTAATATCGGGAATTGATTGTCTAATAGTGTTCATTTCCTGTCGGGAAAACGGAACGTGAACAAATTGTGATACATAATGTGCAGGGATGTCCACAGCGGGTGCACCTGTCCCAACGTTAGCGGGAATCTCAACCTTTGGGACAAATGTCGGAGGAACCTCTCTCATTGGCAACTGAGATATAGGTAACTCCGACCGCTTACTGAGCAAAAGAGCCAGGTCGAGCGCTAAGACAGCCGAAGAAGTGTCGGGCGAAAAAGCCCTCTTACAAATACCCAATAACTCTATAGGACAACTAACCTTCTTCCTTACACATTCATCCTGCAGGTACTGTACCATTACCTGAATCACCTTCCTCTGCATTTCTACTGTATACTGACTATACGTGTCATATACTTCATCCGGCGGTATCAATGAATCCGAGATCCATCGAATCGCATCTTTGGTACAAATTCGTACTTCCTCAGATGCCGATCTACGACACGGAGGGAACCGTTTGTGTACATACATACTGTCGTCTTCACCATCCTCATCCCGTAATCTTTCTAAGTCCCTCCTATACTCAAATAACCTCTCAACATGACCATGTACTTTCTCCTCTGTGTCCCTCGAAAGCGCTAAAGTATTTAGATCCCTCAACCCTTGTGGGAGATCTGTATAATGTAATCTACCCCACATTACACATAAATGAGTCCCCAAACCTTCAATAAAAACATTTTTCTCGGGAAAATTGCCCATATTTGATAATGTTGAGAAAACGTCAGCTTGATCACCTCTCTCCATACAGTGCTTAGCCCATGCAAATAATTCCTGTTTCTTTTCTGCAGAGACAGTATTTCGAGTAACAATCTTTGACCCCGCACCCTGATCAACTTCAGTCAGTACAGAACCACTCGGGAGCGGAGGTGCGGGCAAATTCAATGGAGGTGCGACTATCGGCGCAAGGGGAATGGGTGGTAGGATAGGTGGAGGAACAACAACTAGAGGAATAGGAACAATAGGTTGTACAGGGGGAACAGGAATAACAGCAGGAATAACAGCATGAATAACAGCAGGAATGGGCAGAGCACCAGGGAGAGGATCATACGGAGGTGGCGCAGAGGCACCAGGCCTGCATCGTTTAACAATTTATCAATAAATTCTTCGGAAACATGAACATCTTTAGAGGGATAGATTTTCTGGATACCGAGTGAGAAAGCCCTATCCATATTCTTGACTCACTCTGAATGTTTTTCCTTATCATATAACAACGCCTTTTCGGCATTCATTTTATGACGGCGTGCATGTGCATCCCTACTTTTAAGCTGCTGCAACGCTTCCTTTTTCCAATTCTGCAAAACATAAAATGCTGCAGGTCTGGCTTTCTGCTTTAGCAAGACCGATTCTAGGTATTCAATATGGGGGATCTCGAAACTACCATTGATTGGCCACTGAAATTCGGAGGCATGTCTGGTTTGTCTGTGCCAAATATCATTAAATACTATACTTCCAATGCCATGCTTACAGCACATAGTACACGCCGGCGACCCCTCCTGTGGTGCCGGGCGGCTAAATTCCAAAGATTGTTGATCGCTGCGGAACGGAGCCCTAAAGCAGCTAGACAATTTCCCAGGCATTTCACAAAAAATTGGTGTTACCTGGTCAATAATTGTGTCTGCAGATACAATACGCCAAATTCAAATTGTCAGGGTTAAATTAAGAGTCGGGTCACGACTACACCTGACCAAACCTAAGGAGGACCGTACCAAAGAACTTACCTAACGAATTTTACCTTGTGTTTGGTGGTTTCGACAAATCTGCCCACCTCAAAAATGGACCCTCGTTAAGATGCCGTGTCAGACCACACGACTATCGTCCAAGGATCGGATCGTGCAGCGCTGCCGAGGTATCGCGTCTCGTTCGGTCGGGCCCGCAGTATCACACCGTCCGATCCCGGTTCGATAGTCTGCGTCAATTCTTCAATGATCCGGCATCAATCTTGAGGGTCCCCATTCGGGCGCCAACTGTGGAAACAGAAAAATAATATGAGGCCGAGAAGCCCAAAAAGAAACACACCAACACAGGTTACAAAGAAACATACAAGTGCTTTATTTAAAAGCTACAACAGTTACCAAGTCAATTGACAAACGGATAGCTATTCGGCTCTCAGAATAACATAACGAACTAAAACGAGGGTTCGATGTGTTAGTGAGAGAGACCGCACATTGGAATACCTGGGCTTTTTATACAATTTGTCCAGCCTTTGGCCAACCCTCTCGCGGGTTAACCATTCTGCGAAACAGGTCTTTGGGTTCCTTGCCAGGTCAATCCTTTAATATATGCATTTCGATTAGTTTCACTGATATAGTTGTACATTTACATATAGGTCAACGGTAGGACAAGGTCTCAGTTCGCGACCCCGACAAGTGGCCTGCAGGCATATTAATTATTCAGTTGTACGGAGGTCACAACGGCCAGAATCTTACTCAGAATGTCATTCGGCCTCCATTTTGATATTCAGGGTGACTTCTACATAGCAAGAGAACCTAAAATGGCGGCTCAATCCAAGATGGCGACTTACATTACTTTCTCTAAGGTCAAGACCTTGCCGTGGAGTTTGTTCGCACATGATGTTTAGACAACTTGGCGTAGGCCAATACACATACAATTGTTACGATAGGAGGCATAATATTGTTTCTATTCCGACACTATGGAAAAGGCGGTTGAGACCCTCCTCCGTACGCTACTGGGAGACCCAGGATGGTCACTGATGTTCATAATTGAACGGGCTGACAGGTCGCTGGCACCAAAGCCGAAACCAGGAGCGTATCCCAGACCAATCATAGCCCGTGTAATGAACTATAGGGACAGGGACTTAATACTGAAAGCGGCAAGGGAGAAACAAGAGCTGAAATGCGAAGCCAATGTTATACGGATCTTTCCAGACTTCACACTGGAGCTTCAGCAAGAGAGGAAGCTCTTTAATGGAGTAAAACAAACTACTTCGGGAACGGCAGATTCAGTACGCTATGCTATATCCGGCGAGACTTAAAATTCAATATCAGAATAAGATCCACTTCTTTACTTTTCCTAAGGAAGCTGCAAACTTTGTTGAAATGCACATTCCTGCCCCGTCTGGGCAGCCTACTACGTAGGGATTGAGTAATCTATACAGCCACTTCACAATAAACATGCTCATGCTGTAAAATGTAGATCCAGAAGCGACGGCTCCCTCCCCTTGTGGGGCAGCCCTCTGTGGGGATAAAAATGCCCCATAATGTAAGATGTGACACAAAATGATATCCTCCACAGGTGTCAATATGTGTGCTAGCAACAACTGAACCGGTCCTCTTTACATGAGATCCAACCAGGCATTGGCACTGGGAATCGCCGCAGGCCACCCCTGTAGCAGGTGCACATTCAGTTGGAGGGAGGGAAGGGTCGGGATCCTAAGAGCACAGTTAAAGTTAGGGGAGCTGTGAGGGTGCGGGGAGGGGAGGAGTTGGAAATGTTGGGAAGGGGTTCCGTTGGGGAGGGGATGAAAACTAAAAACACACAGGTAATGAACACTAGAAATACCAAAAGTATAGTAAAACTATATCTACATACACATGCTTACGATTATTTGTTAGACAATGGCTGAATCAGGCATACATGATATTAAAATTTTGAGTTGGAATGTTCGAGGCCTAGGTTCCAGAGTCAAGAAAAGAAAGATCCTAGCATACATTAACAGACAGACCCCCAAGATTATTTTCCTACAGGAGACCCATATAGGGCCAGAGCAAGGAGGACTAATGGTACCGAATTGGGGACCACATCAATATTTTACAAAGTATTCTAAAAGGGCAAGAGGGGCAGCAATTTTAATACATAAAACCTTACAGTTTGCACGTAAAGATGTGGAATGCGACCCTGAAGGGAGATATGTGTTACTGCACGGCACACTACATGACAAAGAGATAATTCTCCTCAACATATATGAGCCAAACATAGACGACCCAGAAGTTTACTCCACGATTTTTGGGAAACTGGCGAACTACCCCACAGCCCATCTGATATGCGTGGGAGACTTTAATACCATTCTTGATGCATACACTGATCGCACGTCGACACAACTAAGAACACCATCCAAGGCAGCACACACTATAATTGCACATATGAACAATATGAAATTGAAGGATGCATGGAGGACCCTAAATCCTTCTAAAAGAGAATACACGTATTATTCAACGGTGCACGACATGCACTCCAGAATAGACATATGGTTGGTGGATGATACAGTTCTCTCATGGGTCACGGACACCCAGATACACCCTAGGACATATTCGGACCATTCCCCCATACAGTTGACACTACAAATCCCTGGCACCTTTGCGAATAGACCACCATAGAGATTTAAACCCACTGCATTGCGTGACCTGGTCTACAGGAACACACTGGACCAGCAAACACACAAATATTTTGGCCTTAATGAAAACTCAGTATCTAGTCTTGCAACACTATGGCAAGCTTTTAAGGTATATATAAGAGGAAGCTCCATATCTACGGAGAGTGGAATCCTTAAGGATATTAGAAGTAGATTGCATCGATTGGAAACGCAAATAGCAGCATTACAACATCAATACGCGGTTAATCCAACATCACAATTTAGCTCAGAGATAAAGGGTAAATTGGACGAATTTACTGAGGCAGCAGATCTGGAGATCCGATACTTTGATAAACCAGTGGCCGCACGTCGCTATGGGGAGAGTGAACGCCCGGGGAGATTACTGGCCGAGGTGGTGCGGGGAGAAAGTGGACCAACAATCATCCCATGCATACAAATTCCAGGCGGCTCGGTCACCACCGACCGGGTTAAGATAGAGGATACATTCCAAGCATTTTACAAGTAACTTTACTCCCCTCAATCTGGCGCCACAGAGGCTGAGATTGAACACTATCTCTCCCAAATCCCAACAACACTTTTGGCAGGCGATACTAGGGAGTCATTAGAGATGCCGATAACCGAAGCAAAAATAGAGGAAGCGATAAAGACACTACCCAACGGGAAAGCCCCTGGTACGGATGGTCTGGGAGCTGAGTTCTATAAAGAATTCAAAAAGCTGTTGGTACCCAGGCTGCTGGCGATGTGGGCGGAGGCCCTGCATAAGGGAGAGCTCCCGGAAACCACAAGGGAGGCAGTAATTACGCTGCTACTCAAACCGGGGAAACCCCCGGAGGATTGTGGGTCATATAGACCACTGTTTTAATTAATACAGATGCAAAAATCCTAGCTAAGATAATTGCAGCCAGGTTAACACAATTGATGCCATTCATGGTCCATGAGGATCAGGCAGGGTTTATAACGGGGAGATCCACTGCAACTAATATTAGGAGATGCCACGAAATTCTAACCATAACGCCTCCCGAGGAACAGGCCATTGCTGTATCGCTTGATATGCGGAAAGCATTCGATACAGTTTCTTGGCCCTTCCTCTTTGGGGTATTACGGAATTACGGGTTTGGCCCGAACTTCTTGAAGTGGATACAATTATTATACACATGTCCCCAGGCCAGAATCCGAATCAACGGAACCCTGACAGATAAATTTGAATTAAGAGGGGGCACCAGACAGGGATGCCCATTATCACCATTACTTTTCGCCCTAATAATAGAACCCCTGGCAGATATCCTGAGGTCAAGATATAGTACACATGAACTTAGGCTAGATGGCAAATTACATATCATAACCCTGTATGCATAATACATCTTGCTATATCTTAAGAATCCAGATCGATCCTTGGGCAGGGTTCTGGCAGAGGTTGAATGGTTTGGTAGATGTTCGGGCCTCCGCCTAAATCCCAACAAATCTGAAATATTCCCCATCACTGAACATACAACTAAACCCCAAGACCTACATGACCTATTATGGAGTCCGACACATATTCTGTATTTAGGGGCACGCATTGCTAGAACGGCCCAACTCACACGAGCCCTATACTACAGCTCATTGGCAGATGAGCTATGCATAAAAATGAAACGCTGGAACACCATCCCTATTTAATTGATGGGAAAGATCGCATTAATAAAATTAATTAATAAAATTATTTAAAAGCATGTTTTGGGTCCAATATCTTTTGGGTTGAAAGGCAAAGTTTGGGAATGGTGAGCATGCTCAATTTCTTTTTGGTGGCAAGTATATCTTTTGTTTAAAAACATGTTTTGGTAAGGGGTTCAGTTGGGAATTTTCATTTTAGAAAGGGTCACCCATTCTCATTAGAGAAGTCAGAGGTGAACAGGAAAATCAAGGCACCCCAATTATTTTAAATTACATTCTTGTATCTTCCCACTAGGAGGGAGGGTGAAAGTTTTGAATTCTTCCAAGCTCCCACCA